>NC_092054.1:33560804-34760804 GCF_003086295.3 Arachis hypogaea | reverse complement strand
TAACTATGGAATTCCAATCACATGTCACAACATAAACAACCAAGAAAATAGTCCAAAACACAAAAAAAATAAAAACCACAACCAAGGCCATTTTACTTTTCTAACCCTAATTTCTTTTGAAGAAAGATTCCAAGACTTTGGGTTGGTGTGAGTCTGACCAGAGGATCCACCGTGCAACATTAAAAAGAAGTAGGTCACCATTAACTTAGAATTTCATGGATGAATATTGAATAGGTACTATTCTATATTCTAGTTAACTTGGATTGGAGGAGCAGCCACTAGTGCAGGATCAGTAGATGGAGCAGTAGTCTCATTTTTGTTTCTATCTTGATTAACTAGTGTAACTTCCAAACATACCTTCTTCTGTTTCTTTCTTTATGGATGTCAGTTAGGATTTTTAGGGGTTCCCTTCATGTTTTGACATAGTGCCCTTTTCTCTACATTTGCTACAGGTAACCTGAAAGTCCTTCTAATCTTGTGGCCATTGACTGGTGTAGGAGGTTGAATTGCTTCCTTTCTCCTTTTAGTTGGTCTACCAGTAGGGCTTACAATTCTGGGTGGATCAGGCTTCAATTGGTTAGTTGGTTCTCAGAACTCCTCACTAATTACAAGGTTGATACAGATATCATAAATCTTCCTTATGGCTTCCATGGTGAGGAATGGAGACACAAAATTCTCAGCTGATTTTGCTCTCACTCTTGATATTGTTGCAACAGTATGAACAGAAGATACACCTACAGAACAGAATATCCAAAATAGACTATCTAAATTTCATAACTGATGCAAATAGTATATCTAAACCATCTTACATGTTGCTACCATAGAATAGCTAATATAAATGTTATAATAGATTTGCAAATAGGACATATAATTGAAATTTCATATCTGTACAAGTCAAACGTAATATATAATCATAATTTGCTAATTGTACACCTAACCTATGAGCTATCACATATTACAGGTGTAGGTGTGATTTTTCAGATTAACCCCAAGCTTGTATGAATTTCTGGAGACTCCAAACATAACCTTGTCATTGTCACGACATCACTGAGTATTCCACTTGTGACTTCTTGACTTAATCCATTTATCCAACTTCATTTGCTACACTGGTGCCAATTTTTCTTTGTATTCTCCTAGAATCCTCTTATGTGTGGCCATTTTTTTCATAATATAGACCCTTAGCTCCTCACACAATGTCAGAATCGGCTTCTCCTTAGCCTCCACTATAATCGCATTCCAACTCTCACACATTATTTGTCACAGTAGTATTCTTAGGGTAGTGACTAAAAAATGCCCTACACCATACCTTAGGATCAAACTTACTCATATATTCTCATACTCCATTACTCACACTTTTCAACCTATCCATGGTAGCCTTGAATTGAACTGGAGTAGCGCTTCTTGCAGCTTCCCAAACACACCAATTCACTTGTTTATCCCTAAATCTTAGTTAATTCTTCCACATATGCAATATGCAGTTCCTATGATATGCATTTGGCATAACTTCTTTGACTACCCTTGATAGGGATTTTGATAAACAAATTCCACCGACAAATACACTGGGTCGTAATCAAGTAATAATTCACTAAGAGTGAGGTCGATCCCATGCAAATTAATAGATCAAGAAACTTTAATCAATTGGCTATTCTAGTTAAACAATCAATTTGATGAGATTTGATCAAGATCTTGATAACTTGGTAGTGAAGTAAATGACGAAAACTAAAGAGTGGAAAAATAACTAACTGAGAATTTAAAATGCAATAATGTAATTGCAAAAGAGTAAATGGTAAGAAAAGTAAATTGCTGGAGAGTAAAGAGCAGAATCTTAAATTGCAAGAAATTAAGAACTGGAAAGTAATGAACAATGAATTGCCAACATTCAATTGAACAGCAAGTAAAGCAAACTGGAATTAAAGAAACTAGAAATAATTGAATCAAAGACTTATAATAAAAGGAAAGTGGAAACAATTAAGGAAGTGCTTATGAATTTAAATCATTAAGGATTTGAGATGTCAAATCTTCCTGAATTAATGAACTTCTCTTTCCTCTTATTCATGCAATGTTAGATCTCTGGCAGATCATAAGTAACTCAATTCCAATTCCTTGGTAATTTAATTTCCCTAAACATGATCAAATGTCAATTCCTTAATCCAATGCTCATGAAAAGAGGTGAAATATGAATTCTAATCCCAAGCCATACAACTCTTAAGATCTCAATTCAGATTGATTAAATGTCACATACCAAGTTCTAAATCAAAAATAAAAATCATTATGAGAGAAGAGTTTCAAAATGAATCACTATTATCCCTTTTTTAAGGTACACATAGAATTCTAATAGATCCAATTCCTCTTCCAATGGAATTGGATCTGTGAAGATTGGAAAGTCTCTCTTAGATAAACAAAGATAGAATCAAGAAGAGAAGAAAATGAACATCAATTCATTTCAATTCAAAAGAGCTCCTCTCCCTAAGGATGGGGAGATTTAGTGACTCATGACTAACAATCCAGAATTCTCTAAAAATGAAAATCAAAACTAGAAGCTAAGAAGAAGTAAAAGCTAAAAGTCCCAAAGTTCCGAACCCAGAATCTCTGGTTCCAATCCCCTCTATTTATACTACTTCTGCTTTTATTTTCTTTTGAAGTTTGCTTCCAAGTTGGGTCTTGTTTGGCTTTTGGGTTTAACTTGGCTTGAATCCGAAGCACTCCTTTCAACTGGGCGTTATTTGAAGCTTGTGTCCTTTAGTTGTGGCGTTACCAACGCCAATAATTTAATCGTAGGCATTGTTTGAACCGGGCGTTTTCTATCATGGGCGTTATTAACGCTGGCCACGCATACACTCAGTCCATGCGTACGCGCAAAATTCTTTGTCACGCATACGCGTAAACGCTAAAATTTGCACCCCCAACTATCGCAGGCGTTACTTGCAACGGGCGCCAGTAGTTGGCATTAACAACACCAATTTCTAGGATCACTTATGGTTCTCTGGCGTTACCTTGAGGGTTGCCTTCTATAATTGGCATTGGCAACGCCAACTTCCAAGATCACTTGTGGTGCTCTGGCGTTACCTTGAGGGGGTGCTCTCTATACTTGGCGTTAATAATGCCATTCTTCCCTTGATTTGTCTTCATTCATTGCCACATTTTGTCATGGGCTTCAATACTCCTTATGCATGCATTGCTCATATAGCTTCATTGATTCACCTCATGCATGATTTCACTTCATTATATTATCTCCTCATGCATAAATTACTTGCATGCTTCATGAACATCATGTTCATTGCTAGCGCCCTTTCAAAAGGGGCACTTCTTTTCTCAGCTAGTACACTTCCAAGATCAAGGCATGGGTGTTATCATACTCAGTCGCTTCAACAATGGGCATTAACAACGCCCTATTTTTGCTTCAATTCTTCCTTACCAGCGCCCTTGTGAAGTGGCGCCCTCTATGCCTGGCATTACCAATGCCATGTTGACAAACCTAGGGGTGACTTGGGCGTTGTTTCAACTAGGCGCCCTTGTTCTTTGGCATTGACGACGCCAATATTTCATGCTCTAGGGATAGCTCTTGTGACCTTGGCGTTGCTTCAAGATGACACTTCTTTTCTCGGCGTTAACAACGCCCAAGTGTAGAGCTTCACTTGGTCCAGTTTCATTGCCAGCGCCCGCTCAAGGGGGCGCTTCCTTAATGGCATTACCAACGCCCATGTGTGACTCCCAGGGTTACTTGTGACATAACTAGTGCCCTCCAAGGGGACACTTTCCTTCCTGGGTGTTACCAACGCCAGCTTCTTCATCAGGGCGCTTCTTTCCTGGGTGTTATCAATGCCAGCCTCAAGCATTCCTTCTTCATTTGTTCCACGTCCACTCATGCATGTTCACCACCACTTCTTTCATTTATTTCCTATCAATCATTAAATAGAGTGCACCAAAACTTGATGTATCATTCCATGAATCAAGAAAAAATAAACAATTATACTAAGTGCAACAATAATTCTCATGATTATAAATTCACTTAGTATCCCCTATTGCATCAAACTTAACTTGTATATTCATGAAATAATCATAAATTAATGATTTACTATATGCAAAGATAATCCATAAAGTCACTTGTTTATTAGCTAAAATGCATGAAAATAAACTATAAACTAACTAAACTAGCCAGCTAAACTAGCTAAGATGCACATGCATCACAACACCAAACTTAAAATGTTACTTGTCCTCAAGCAAAAGAAGAATTTGAGAGTAGGGACACCAGAAGAATTGAAATGATTGATCAAAAGTTGAGTCATTATTTGAAAGTGCATATTCATCCTAATCAATGGGGCTCATCAAGCATACTGATTATGATTCATTGTTCTTTTTGGGTGAACTCTAAGCCTTGAAGTTTCTAGGATAGAATGTTTACTTAAACCTAAACTTGATTGACATTGTGAGATTTGATTATCATTGCATAGTCTTTGACCCACAGTCTCATATTTTATTTCTTTTTGGAAGGATCTTTCAATTTATTCAATTTTAAGTGCTCTGTCTTAAGGCGATTTTTAAGATAAGCTTTCAATCAACACTCCCAAACCAGTTGATTTAAGGTATTAGGTGTTGAAACACCCCTTAGGATCTACTTGCTCAAGCCTCTCTCCTTAACACATTTACACCACAGGCATATAACTAAGAATCACTTCTAGGTATTGGTGTCTAGAACCTCGTTGGATTGCTAAATATTTTGTCACAAGGTAGCTCTTTATTATGGATTTTCAATCGATAATCCCGAGATAGTTAACTCAAGTTACCAGGTGATGAAGCACCCCTCGGATTTACTTATCCAAGCTTCTCCTTGAACATAACCACCACAGACACATAGCTAGATCTTTGGTCATTGATGCCTAGAACTTTGTTATTTAGTCTTTTCCTTTTCTCTATTTTTGACACTTCTCTTCTTTTTTTGTGAATTCAATGTCAAGGATATTTTTATTTTCAAAGTCTCACAAGTCTAAATCTAAGCCTATGTTCCAAAGAATCATTATATCACTCCTTATTCTTCACAATTCACCGCTTATTACAAATCATATCCACAGCTTGATTACCACCACTTTTCAGAAGATTTATTTATTCCTTGTAACTTAGACTCAATTCTTTTTCGTTCATAATAATTCATTTATTTACTTTAAACTCATTTTATGATAAGACAAGTGACGAAGAGGAATCTTTTTGGTTCCGAAATTTAGACAAAATAACTTCCGTTGAGTCCAAACCGGAAATCGATCATCTCAATCAAAGTTTAAAATATAAGATTGTCACAATCCAAAACAAATATAAACTGGGAGTTTTAAATCCCGAATCGTCTCCCTCGGACTATGCAAATTAGGTGTACACACTCTTGGTTGTGAAATACCGGGGTTATCAATCATATAACGGAAATTTAAAAGAACTAAAGAATAAATGAACTAGCAATGGATCAAAAGACTATTAATGCAAATTAGAAGAAGATAAGGTCAAAAATAGTGAAAATGTGATGAATGCATAAAAGAGCTTTGACTTGGAAATGAGAATTAAGGAATTCTATCATTGTCATAACCACAACTATGGCAATTCTGATGAGTTAATCTCACTTTGTCAACCCCTAATATCGACGAGTAAGTCAAGCAAGCATAATTGACCTTAATCCAAAAATCCTAGCTAACTTACTAATTAACTTAGTAAAAATCTAGTGTTAGTGGAAACAAGAGTCAACTAACAACCTAAGAATTACCATTAAATGTCGGACATTATGACTCTAGTATCCTAGGGACTCATTTCCCAAGTCAATGAGTGAAAATCTGTTCAAAATTTCTAAGTGGCATTTTCACAAATACTTGGTGGGCAAAATAACAAAACATGGCAAATTGTAAAAGATAATGAAAAATATAACCAAACTATGCACAATATCAACAATAGAAACTCAATCAAGCATATAGAAATCATAAAATATCAAATTCATCAACCAAAAACTCAAGAAATCAAAATGGCATATATTAACAAAGTAACTTGAACTAGAAGAAGATGTAGCAAAAGTAGTGTAATTAAAGAGGAAATTGAAGAGTACTTATGTAACACCCTACCCACACAGAGTCTTATGCTTAACTCATAAAGCTAAGGTGGCAAGGTATTACGACCTCTAAAAGTAATAATATATATAATGGTATTGAAAAGAGTAATATATAAGGAGCCTTGAAAAAGGGGTAAAACAAAATCGCAAAATAAAAAGCGCAACGCTCAGAAATATGGATTACCTGCGTGTGAAGAAAACTAAGGTTTAGAAGTATAGAATAAACAGAAAGTGAGAATAGAGAACCAATGATACAAAATAACTAGCTCCTAACTCAGCCTACGAAGCCAAGGCTGGCCGGAGAATATTTATATACATATATACATATGCCAAAAACCCAAAATACATAAATGAAAACCCTAACTCTCCTTAAACCTCTAAGAGGAACAAAGTTAACAAGTTTCTTGGAGAGGAAACTAAGTACATAAACATTCAAGACTGTACATCAAAATAAAACCCAGAGACTACTTCGCTTCAGAAGTCCAGACGCCTAGCGAGGATCCTCTCGACCTGCATCTGAAAACAACAACACAATATGGGATTGAGAACCGGAGGTTCTCAGCATGGTCAAGGTGCCACGCACATAATATATAAGGTCCTGGGAATGCCAGAGGCAATCCTAGAATGCCAACCCTCAGATTATAAAACTTAAAACTACTGAACAGAAACCATAAAAGGGGTAGGTGTCTAGAGAATTCTTAACTCAACTTAAACTTTATCTTAACACCCAATCTGTCCACCTTTCCTCCATTCCTCCATCTCCAGTGGTTTTACAAATACAGACAAACAGGCAATTGCAAGTACAAGTAGGAAATAAGTAGTGCAAGTAGCAATTATCACAAGTATCATAATATATTCAGTTAGGCAATCCTAAATAAGGCATAGAAAACAAGCAAACAAAATGCATATGATGAATGTCTATCCTACTGGCCGTGAGCTCACGTGTCGTTACTTTGCCAGAACCTGACATATCTGGTAGCTAACCCAGACATTGGTCTCTAGGTTGCGCATCCCCAGGAGGATCTTAAATGAAGGAGAGTGCCTTTCCACCTTCTCCTAGAGGTTTCACGAAGGAGAGTGCCTTTCCACATCGAAGGAGTGTGCTTTTCCACCTTGCAACCAGAGAAGAATGTGGGGGAATCAATACAAAGGAGAGTGCCTTTCCACCTTCCCCACATCTACATCACGACAAGAGAGGAAACTTCCATCCTCAACTTGCCATATCGACCATTTCGGCCACACACAGTCATCCCCAAATCTCATCATTTATCATCATCATTTCCTTACATTCGTTCTTTATAGCCATAGCAACATATATTCATTTAACTTTCACATCATTCTCTTATAATTCATCATGTTTCCTCTTTTCTTCATCCCTAAGTTACCTCAATTTCCTAGCTTCAATTGATCATTAAGCTTACTAATAAGATCTAAGGTTAAAAGGATAAAAAATAGAGGTTTGAAACCATGTTTGAATAATAAAAATACAGGTGCTGGAAAAACAGAGTACGTGTGGACGCACACAGGTGTGCGTGCGCATACCAACCAGGAACTACTTGGTGTGCATGCGCCTCACCTATGCGAGCGCCACCAACAAAAAGCATATCCTAGTGTGTGCGTTCACACAATGGCGTGCGTACACACACTTTTTGAAAAACACCAGGTGTGCGTGCGCACAAAGGCGTGCATATGCACACACCAGAAACTCTGGTTCTGCTGCATTTTAAAAATTTCCAATTTTTCGCACCAAATTTCCGGCATCCATAACTTCCTCTACAGAATTTGGTTTTTCGCAAAATTTATATCATTCTGAAGCTTATAAAACCCTCTTCAATTTGAAACAAATCTCATTTTCATCCAAAATATGAGAATCAAGTTATGGACTACCGAAGTTCATCAAAAATCAATTTTTACCAAAATTTACCAAACCCCTACTTTTACCAAAACCTCATTTCATACCAAAATATTTCACAACCAAGGCATACCAATACTCAACCCCACTCCTTCCATACATTTTACAACACACCACACCTAACATTCTCAATCATTTAATAACTCCTTACATATTCACATACATCTCCACAATTTCAAATTCAAGACAATAACAATTATACTCATGTTTATACATAGTTCCCTTGTCACACATATCAACCTGTACATTTAACCCTTTTATTCAATAATTACCCACAATAAATGCTCCACACTACTCTCATGAATGGCTCAACTCTTACATCAAGAATTTGCTAATTAATATCAGATATGCTAAGTCAACCTCTATCAAACTCAATTAAATTCATCATCAAGCACCAACACCACACTTGCAACAAAATCATCAATCACTTCTCATTCTTCATATCATTTAATAAATCCATCAAAGTTACCAAACATCAACATAATTACACATTTCTACTTATCCTAGGGTCGTCTAGCCTAAGTTTTCACAGGGCATTACATATTAAATACGCGAAACCTAAACTATACCTTGGCCGATTTTCCGCGTATTTATCCAAGGTAACCCACAAGGCAAAGTTGTAAGCCTCACCCACCAAAAATCCAGCAACTAGAACTCTCACCAAGCTTCCAATTAACCTTCCAACATGTCCAATTGTCTCATATTACATATTTACATGCACCTAACATAATTATCACAAGCATATTCCCAAAATTCAATACCCAAAACACCAAATTAATGAATTAACTAGAGTTATAGGATTCTCACCTTACCAATGGGAAATTGGGACAAGACCCGGCATGTCTACCAAGTTAATTTGATCCTGAACACCGAAATTGAACAATTTTCAACGTAATTGCTCATAAATTTTCGAAATTGGGGGAAGCTAGCTGAGAAGAGAATAGTGAGTTACCTACCAAATTATTCCATGGGTTTTGTTCCGAGGGTTACCAGAAACTGTAGGTCAATCTCGGACGAGATCTTCTGTACTGGTCGGAGTTGTTACGTCCGACTTGTTGGACTTGTTGGTGACGCTGATCCTTCGTCACCGGAGGGTGGTGGTACCTGCAAGGGACTCCGATGCTTAAGTTAGCAAGGGTATTAAGCAGGTTTTTAGTAGAATCAGAGTATGAGTTATACATGAGTACTCCAGTGTATTTATAATGGTGTGGAGTGACCTTTTTGGGGATAAGATAGTTTATCTTATCTTATCTTTGAGTGAAGTCATCTTATCTTTAAGGGAACCGCCCTTATCTCTCTAGGTTTGGGCTGCCTTTGGATTTGGGTCATGTTCCTCCATTTGGGCCCTTTTTGGGCTTCTCCTTGGTGATTTGGCCAAACTCTTTAAGAAGAGGTCGGTCGACTTGTCATCTATCAGCCCGGGTCATACAGCTCGACCCAGGGCATGAACAGTGCCCCTGCTTGAGCGTGGTCTTCCTTTTGAGGTCGAGTCCTTTTTTAGGATTTCGATCCTTCTTTGGAGAGCCCGGGCTCGAGCACTTCGGTTGATTCCACTGAGGCTTCTTGAATGTGAAGCGTTTTCCTTTACTCCTTTTAAATTGCGTCGTGCGTTGCACTTTTCCTAGGGAACGTGTGAAGGTTAAATACTCATTAATTCTTTGCTGTTTCCTTTTTTACTTCCTTCTTCATGTCTTCATTTGAAATTTCAAAGCTTTGTTTCATTTTTCCTCTTTTCACTTCTCTTCTTTCACTGTTAGTGCTTCGTTCTCTTGTTCGAAAGGTGATCGTCTGGTGCGGCTTTGTTATTGTTTCAATCTCCCAATGTTTATTGTCTCCTCCTTATTACAGGTTGGTCTTCTTCCTCTCTCTTTTTCTTTTCCACGTCGTTCTTTTCGTCTCTGAGAAAGTTTTGATCTTTCTTGGAAAAAGTTTGAATATTTCTGCTTTTGCTATGCCTGATTATTGCTGCAATGTGTGCTCTGGGAGTTTCTTCGACTTTGTATGATCCTTTTTGCGTTTCCTGATAGTTGATGCTTTTAGGGCTTGGCATGTTGTTACCATTTTTGATTTTGAATCTTTTGGATTAATGAACTGTTTGATCCTGAAAAAGATTGCGTCTTTGAAGATTTTCACTTCACGTGTTTGATTTTGCTGATAGGTTTGTAAAAAGATGGTAACTTTGATGACATTTTGTGGTTTATTTTCTTTTTTCGAAGTGTCTTTGAAAAGGTTTTTCTTTTTTGTCTGGGAGATGTCGAGACATAGACTTGTAGATTTTTCCTGAATCCTTACTCTGTTACTGCCTCCAAGGGATGTTTCTGGACCTTGGTGCGAGTCCTGGGGTCTCCTTTCGCTGTTGTATGAGTTGTATCCATATTTGTCTGAGCTGATTTCTTGATTTGCCCGATCTATTTGGATAGTAACCCCTTTTTCTTTTTCTTGCTGTAGGACTATTTGACCATATCTTCTCGAAAAAATATTATCGAGACATCCTCCAAAGTCCCCCGAAGGAATGTCTGACTGGCTGGACTCCCTCGTCCTGATGTGCATTTCAATAGTTAATTCTGAGTACTGCGCGGAGCTTAGAAAACATCACCGGATCTGTAGTAGTAGGGATCAGGAGAAGAACTATGAGTTGGTAGCGCCTGACTCCGACGAGAGGGTTTGCTTTCCTTCTCTGACCCAGGGGGAACTCCTCTTCTTTTATGCTTATGACTACTTTTTCAGCCAAATGAACATTACCCTTCCTTTTACCTCATTCGAGACCGATTTGTTGTGGTCGTGTAATGTAGCTCCATCCCAACTCTATTCAAACTCATGGGGCTTTATTAAGATCTTTCAGTTGTTGTGCCAAGAACTAGATGTTAAGCCTTCTCAAACCCTCTTTCTTTATCTCTTTATTTTGACTAAGCCTGGGATTTCTTCAAAAAAGGAAGCTTCTTGGATTTCTTTCCGATCTGCCCAGGGAAAGAAAGTTTTTTCTATGTATGATGAGTCCTTTAGGGACTTTAAGAATTATTACTTTAAGGTCTGAGCTGTTGAAAGAGCTCGGCCGTTTTTCTTGGAGTCAAATAATGAACCTGTCTTCCCCTTATGTTGGCAAAAGAATGTTGTAGTTTCTAGATATTCGTGGGAGATGCTGGATGAGGTCGAACAGGCCTTTGTGAATGTGTTGGAGGAGAATTGAGGGCAACCTCCTCATCTCGATACTAAGAGGTTTTTAGGGGATCCCTCACTTCTCTGAGCTGAGCTAGGTAGTGGTCGACTTTTTTTTACTTGTTTATCTTTGTTAATTTTGTTCCTTTTCTTCCAATTTGTAACTTGTCTTTTGCTGTGTTTTTTCAGAGATGACTAAGAATAATGATTCCATGAAGGCCTTTAAGAAGGCAAGGAAAGCTACAACTGCCCAGAACATCTCGGCTAAGGCTGCTGGGGAAGGATCTTCTCAGGTTCCTCCTAAAAAGCCGATCTTGAGCACTTCTAGGCCGAGGAGGGTGATTCCTACTCCTCAGGTCCATTTGGTTGATCCTCCCCAAACTTGTGCTGCTACCTCTTCTCCTACTTCTGGCCCTCCTCCAAAAAGACAGAGGACTGTGAACCCTTTGACCTTGACACCCCTGACTTTGATGCTGTGGGGTTTGTTGACAACCAAATCGCCCCTTACGGCCGACTTCCTACGGCCGACGTGTCCATTCTTCACCATCTGGACTTTATTATCCGGAGTAGCGTGAAGATGGCACACATAGGTGCAGCCTTGTTCCGAACTACTCAGGATATCCCGGTTCATGCAACGAAGGCTTTTATGGAGGAGGCCAAGTCGGAATTCGACAGGATCAAGGGGGTGAAGGATGAGCTGGACGCCAGAGTGATCAAGTTGGAGCTTGACTTGGAAAATAAGAGGGTTCGGGCTACTATGGCTGTGGCTTCTGCAAATCTGGCTGAGGAGATGACGCAGAAGCATAAGGAGAGCTATGTTCGGGCTTATGGTGAGGTGATAGAGCTCAGGGAAAGGTTGGAGTCTGCCCGGGCTGATTATGCCGAGCTCCAGGGACATTTCGTGGGTAGTGTGACTTCTGCCTATGAGAATTTGAAAGATCAGGTCCGAGTTCTTGCTCCCAATCTCGACCTGTCTCTCTTCAGTTTTGACAATATTGTGGAGAATGGGAAGATCGTCCCTGCCCCGGATGAAGATGATGATGATGTAGATCCACCTCCTGTGCCACCCACCAAAGCTTTTGTCCTACCGACTTCCCCAACTCCTGCACCTGAGGTCGGCCGTCCCGAGTCTGACCCTGATGTTCAAATTCTGAACCGGCTGGATGGGACTGTTGATGCTGTCCCTCTCGCGACTCATCCTCTTTCACCTCGAGATGCCGCCACTGGCGAATCTTTGAATCCTTTGTAGTTTTTGGATTTGGTATCTTATGGCCCGGTTTGTGGGTCTTTGAAACTCTAGATTTTTGTAATTTGTGTTTTGTTTGACTGTGACTTTGTAGTTGCTTTTCCCCTAGCAACTTTAATTAGAAAAACAAATGCTTTTGAACTCTTGAGGTCGACCTTCGGGTGGCCTTCTGAGTGTTAATTAGAGTAGTTTTGTTTCTTCATGATATGGTTATTTGCTGCTTTTTGGCACTTCCAAGAATCTTTGGAGTGTTGGAGTTTTGATTTCTGACCTCTTTTGATTGCCTTCGTGCTTTATTTCCTGCTTTAGTCGAAGCTAGCTTTGTTTGACTATTCCTTTTTAGCATTCTTGATAGAACACTTGTAGATTGATTTTATTGAGGTCATGGCTTTCTGGGTCGAGCTTGTGTTCCTTATAGCGCATGCCTTCTGTCGGTCGACTTTTTTCGTTAAGTCTTGCGAATTATTTTTAGTAATCCATCTTTAATTTGGACCTCGCCGGATCTCTTTTTTATGGATATACTTTTCATAACTCTGTAGCTTTAATTGTCTTAGGGCGACATCTTCATACCGGTCCCTTCTAAGTTATTTCTAGTAATCCATTTTTGGACAGGGCTGGCCAGGCCTCTTGCCATGGATTACTTTTATATAACTTTTTGTCGTTTTGGTCAGTCTGGTCTGACTTCTTCATATCGGTCTGTCCCAAGTTATAACAATCCATTTTTTCTCAGACCTCGTCAGGCCTCTTTCTATGGATTGCTTTTTATAACTTTTTGTTGCTTTGGTCGATTGGTCCGACTTCTTCATGTCGGTCTTGTTCTTAAGTTATTAGTAATCCATTTTTTAGTCAAGGTTGGCCAGGCCTCAGCTTATGGATTACTTTTTTATAACTTTGTCGATTTTATCATGATTGGACGATGAGTTTGATCATCATTTTGCCGACCTGTAGCTTTGTCTTGATCGAGTAGTGAATTTGGTTTTCACATTGTCGACCCTTGTCGAAATCAAACGATGAATTCGGTTTTCATCGTGGTCAGGCGATGAATTTGTTTTTCACCTTGCCGACCTGTAGAGAGGCTTTGTAGAAGAAATCTGAAAAATTTTATTCCAAATAGAAAGAAGACAAATAGGAAAAATATATACATGTGGGTGTTTACCCTTCTAAGTCAGGGAGTTTATAGATCTTGGCTTAGTGCCTCGTTAAAAAACCTTCTCAGGAAAAAGAGTGCACCTTGACCTAAGATCTTTATTACCTCCTAACTATAATACCTTCTTAGGTTGCAGGCGTGCCATGACCTTGGTAGCTCTCACCCCTCGAGTTTGGACAGCCTGTAGTAGCCTTTTCTGAGTACCTCTATGACTCGGTAAGGTCCTTTCCAGTTAGCTGCTAGCTTCCCCTCTCTTAGTCGACTTGTTCCGATATCATTTCAGATTAGGATGAGGTCGTTGTTGGCAAAATTTTGCTGTACTACCTTCTGGTTGTATCTTGAGGCCATTCGACATTTTAACGCTTCCTCCCTGATCCGAGCTCTTTCTCAGATTTCTGGAAGTAGGTCGAGCTCTTCCTTTTGAAGTTGGGAGTTGGCCTCTTCATTGTAGTAGATCGTTCTGGGGGACCCTTCTTTGACTTCCACTGGGATCATTGCCTCCATTCCGTAAGCTAATCGGAAGGGTGATTGATAAACCACTATTTTATGGTTTATCTTGTGCTCATTTGAGTGGTTTTTATCAATTCTTTACCCACTTATTTATATGATTTGCATGAGTTTGCGTTTTCCTTCCTAATCTTATGCTATGATTGAAAACATGTTTCCTGAGCCTTTAAATTACCAAATATTAATCCTCTCTTATTACCATTCGATGCCGTGATATGTGTGTTAAGTGATTTCAGTAATTCTCTTGTCGTGGAGTGTGGAGTTGTCCGATATGCCCATAGGACTTGTGGGAGTTCTTCAGCCCAGGCTCCCTTTGCATGCTGTAATCTTCATTTTAGCCCAGCTAATATGACTTTATTGGCGGCTTCTGCCTGTCCATTAGCCTAGGGGTGTTCTACGGAAGTGAATTGGTGCTTTATTTTCAAGTCGGCCACCAATTTTCTAAAGCCTGCGTCTATGAATTGAGTGCCATTATCTGTGGTAATGGAGTAAGGAACCCCAAACCTTGTGACAATTTTTCTATATAGGAATTTTCAACTTCTTTGAGCAGTGGCGTTAGCTAGGGGTTCTGCCTCAATCCATTTTGCGAAATAGTCTACCCCTACGATGAGGAACTTGACCTGTCCTGATCCTTGGGGGAAGGGCCCAAGGAGGTCGAGTCCCCATTTTGCAAATGGTCAGGGTGAGGTTACACTGATGAGTTCCTCTGGTGGGGCGATGTGGAAATTAGCATGTTTCTGACATGGTGGACATGTCTTTATGAACTCTATTGCTTCCTTTTACATAGTCGGCCAATAGAATCTGGCTTGGAGTACTTTTTTGGCGAGAGCTCATGCTCCGAGATGGTTGCCACAGATGCCACTGTGTACTTCTTCTAAAACTTCCTTTGTGTTGGAAGTCGGCACACATTTTAATAGTGGTGTTGAAATCCCTCTCTTGTATAGAGTATTGTTTAAGATGCTGTAGTATTATGCCTCCCGTTTTAACCTCTTCGCCTCCTTCTTATCTGTAGGGAGTGTTTCTGTTTTGAGGTAGTTAATTATGGGAGTCATCCATCCTTGATCCAGACCTGTTATGACTAGGACCTTTTCTTCTTCCGAGATTGACGGGTTTTGCAGTATTTCCTGGATGAGGCATCTATTGTTGCCCCCTGGTTTGGTGCTAGCTAGTTTTGAGAGTGCATCGGCTCGAGCATTTTGTTCTTGAGGTATGTGGCAGACCTCATATTCCCCGAGTTGTCTGAGCTGTTCCCTGGTTTTTTCCAAGTACTTTTTCATGGTGGGATCCTTGGCTTGGTAGCTCCTTGCTATTTGTGAGGTGACTACTTGTGAGTAACTGAAGATGATAAGCTTTTGAGCTCCAACCTCCTTAGCCAGCTTCAAACCAGCTAGTAGTGCCTCATATTTGGCCTGGTTGTTTGAAGTAGGGAACCCGAATTTGAGGAGAACTTCGATTTGGGTTCCCTGATCGCTTTCTATTATCACGCTCGCACCACTTTCGGTTTTGTTTGAAGAGCTATCTACGTAGAGATTCTATTCTGTGGGAATTCCTGGAGTGTCAGTGTACTCAACAATGAAATCGGCCAAATATTGGGACTTGATGGCTGTCCGAGCTTCATATAAAAAGTCGAACTCAGATAGCTCGATTGCCCACTGTAAAATTCTTTCGGCTAAATCTGTTTTCTGTAGAATTCCTTTTATGGGCTGGTTAGTCCAGACTTTGATCGTGTGAACTTGAAAATATGGTCGAAGTCGTCGAGAAGTTAGTATAAGAGTGTAGGCGAACTTTTCTATCTTTTGATAGTTTATTTCGGCCCCTTGCAAAGCTTTGCTGATGAAGTAGATGGGCTATTTTCCACTCTCATCTTCTCTGACTAGCGCTGAGGCCATTGCTCGATTTCCTACTACGAGGTACACTACGAGTAGTTCTCCTTCCCGTGGTCGAGTTAGAATAGGCGGTCATCCCAGAAACCTTTTGAAATCCTGGAAATCCTGTTCGCACTCTGTTATCCATTCAAACTTCTCCCCTTTCCTTAGAGTGGCATAGAATGGGAGGGATCTTATGGTTGATCTGGCTAGAAATCTGGACAAGGCTGCCAGTCTTCCGTTGAGTTGTTGTACCTCTTTGACACAGGTTGGACTTTTCATGTCGAGTATAGCCCGACATTTATCCGGATTTGCCTTAATTCCTCGTTGTGTTAGCATAAAACCTAGGAATTTTCCAGCTTTTAGTGCAAAGGTGCACTTTGCTGGGTTAAGTCGCATGTCATGCTTTCTGAGGGTATTGAACACTTGGGCAAGGTTGGACAGTAATGTCTCCTCGCCTCGTGTTTTCACCAACATGTCGTCCACGTATACTTCCATGAGTTTTCCGATATGATCTGCGAAGACCTTGTTCATCAATCTCTGGTAGGTAGCTCCTGCATTTTTGAGTCCGAATGGCATGACGACATAGCAGTAGTTTGCTTTAGGAGTTAGGAATGAGGTTTTTTCCTGATCAGGTGGATACATTAGGATTTGATTGTATCCTGAATAAGTGTCCATGAACGAGAGGTATTTGTATCCGGAGGAGGCATCCACTAGAGTGTCGATATTTGGAAGTGGATAGGGATCTTTTGGGAAAGCTTTATTGAGGTCGGTGTAATCAGTGCACATCTGCCATTTCCCATTTGACTTTTTCACCAAGACAACATTGGCTAGCCATAGGGGGTACTTGACTTCTCTTATGAATCCTGCCTCCAGTAGAGCTTGTACCTGTTCTTCCACAGCTTAGGATCTTTCCGGTCCGAGCTTCCTACGCTTCTGTTGCACTGGCCGAGATCCTGGGTATACTGCCAGTTTATGGCACATTAGCTTGGGGTCTATGCCAGGCATGTCTGCAGCCCTCCATGCGAATAGGTCGACATTATCCCTTAGGAATTGTATCAAGGGCTTTTTTACGTCCTCATTTAAGGTTGTCCCGATATTTGTTGTTTTGTCCTGGTCATCTCCGATTTGGACTTCTTCGATCTCGCCTTCAGGTTGTGGACGGAGTTCTTCCCGACCTCGAACTCCTCTGAGTTCGATGGTGTGGATCTCTTTGCCTTTGCCTCTGAGCTTCAGACTTTCATTGTAACAGCATTGCGCTATTTTATGGTCTCCTTTTATCATAGCAATCCCTTCTGGAGTTGGAAATTTCATGCATAGATGCGGACTTGAAACTACTACTGCGAGCTGATTCAATGTTGCCCGACCTATCAGGGCGTTGTAGGCTGAACTTACGTCGACTACAATGTAGTCTATGTTGAGTGTTCTTGATCGTGTTCCTTTTCTGAAGGTTGTGTGTAGTGAGATGTATCGAAGTGGTTGTATTGGAGTGTCTCCTAGTCCAAACAAGCTGTTCGGATATTCCCTAAGTTCTTTCTTCTGCAGGCCGAGTTTATCGAAGGCGGGTTTAAACAAGATATCTGCCGAGCTTCCTTGGTCTACCAGTGTGCGGTGGAGATTTGCATTGGCCAATATGATAGTGATGACCATAGGATCGTCATGTCCTGGGATGATGCCTGCTGCGTCTTCTTTGGTGAAAGTAATTGTAGGGAGGTCGGGTGATTCTTCTCCTCCCTCGACATGATTTATTTCTTTGAGGTGCCTTTTGCGAGATGATTTTGAGATCCCCCCTCCTGCGAATCCTCCGTTTATCATGTGAACGTGTTTCTCTGGGGTGTGAAGTGGTCGTTCTCTTCGTCCGATCTCTTCATCTCTTCTTCTTTTTGGAGGCTCATCCGATTTATTGGCTAAAAACCGATCTAGTCGTCCTTCTCTTACCAATTTTTCAATAACATTTTTCAAGTCGAAGCACTCATTGGTAGGATGTCTGCAGATTCGGTGATATTCACAGTATTCTGTCCAATTTCCTCCTCCTTTCTTGCTTTTGAATGGACGAGGTGGTGGTATCTGTTCAGTATGGCATACTTCTCGGTAAACATCCACAAGAGACACCTGGAGAGGAGAATAGTTGTATTTTTTAGGCTTCTCGCCGTATTGATCTTCTTTTTTCTTGGACTCTTTCTCCTTGTCCCGGGAGGAGTAAGAAAATCCGAATTTTGAGGTTTCTCCCAGCCGAGAGTTTTCCTCCATGTTGATTGGTGTGTGGCAGAAGTTAACCAATTTAGAGATTGTAATTAAGAGATAGCATTGCACGTATAGCTCTTAATCGGCTAAGATCTGCCTCACCAATTTAAAAAGGGTTGTCACAAATTTTAGAAATAAAATATTGGGAGTATGAGTCCCAGGTCGTCTCCCAACGAGTTACAGGAAAGAGTGCTATTTTATTAACTAGGGGTTTTCAAGAAAATTGAGTTTTGATGATGAGTAATTTAAAATGATTAAAAATTAAAGCAATAAAAATAAACTTGAGAATGACTATTAGTATTCTAAATAAAAGGCCTTGACTGGGGGGAATAATTAAGTGGAACTTCTATCCTTGTTGGAATCTTCTCAAGTGTGGTGTAAAAAGGTTGTTGTTCTCACTCGATTACCATTTTACTGAATAAGGGAAAGTATGGTGATTGAACTAACTCTTACCCTCAGATCCTAGTCCTCTCCCTTAGGGGAGGTCTAGTGTTTGTAGGTATGGAATTAGCTAACAACGTCCAATTCAATCAAGCGCTTGAGCATTCCAACTCAAGTATCACCTCTTAATCAACCCCCATGTCAAGTAGAAATTCTACTCTATTGACATGAAATTAATAATCATAAAAATATGAGAAGATATAATTAATTAAAATAAAATAGAAAATTAAAATTAATTAAATAAAAATAACTTCATATATTAATAAATTCAAAATGTAACATACTTATTTGAATATAGTCATTGAGTGACTAATTAAAAATAAGGGAATAAGAAAACAAACTAAAGCAATGTCTTCGACGGAGGTAATGACTTTCAGCATCCAAAAATCCAAGCAAATGCATAAAATTATCAATGTAACGCAACTCTAAAAACTCAGATCTAAAACTAAGAGCAATCCTAATGTGATGAATCTGAATGTGTGTGGATGCCTGTTGAGTCTCTGCATGTTTCCTAGGTTTAGTCTGTGTTTCTGGGCCGAAAACTGGATCAAAAAGTGGCCCGAAATCGCCCCCAGCGTATTCTGTTATTTTTGCAGATTGCGCAGGTCACGCGTACGCATCGTCCATGCATTCGCGTCAGTCAGCGATTTTCCTTGTCATGCGTTCGCGTGGTTCACGCGTTCGCGTCACTCGTGCAGACTCTAATCCACGCATTTGTGTCAGGCACGCGTCCGCGTCATTGTAAATTCTCCATTTCGCGCGTCCGCGTGGGCCATGCACTCGCGTCATTTCTCGCTGGTCATCTCCTTAGTTTCTTGTGTTCCTTTCCTTTTTGCAAGCCTCCTCTCCAATTTCCAAGTCATTCATGCCCTATGAAGCCTGAAACACTTAACACACGGATCACGGCATCGAATGGGATAAAGGAGAATTAAAATACATAGTTAAAAGTCTCTAGGAAGTAAGTTTTCAACCATGGAGTAATTTTGGGAAGGAATTATAAATACATGCTAATCATATGAATAAGTGGGTAAAGAATTGATAAAACCACACAACTAAACACAATATAAATCATAAAATAATGGTTTATCAACCTCCCCACACTTAAACATTAGCATGTCCTCATGCTTAGTTGAAGGAGATAAAGTAAATGAGTAGGGACATGTAAAACTCATGAAATGCAATGCAACCTATATTTTTAACAATATTTAACATACCAATGCAAACATCATGAGGTCTTTTCAAGGTTGTAATGGGGGTAAGGTAAGGGTAAGGGTATATGTATATGGCTAAGTGAGCTTTATAAATCGAATCTTTAATTAACCTAAGCTTTCACCTAACATACATACACTCTATATAACTCTAGAATCATGCCTAGCTACCCATAGTTTTTCCACTTTTGCATATTTCACATACTCATGTATCAACTTTTCTCTTAACTTGTATCACATATGCATTGATTTTTTTCATTAGACTTAACATTGGGGTAATTTTGTCCCCTTATTCATTTATTTAATTACTTAATTACTTGAATATTTTTGGATTTTTCTCTTTTTCTCTTTTTTTTAAATCTAAAAGTAAAAGTAAACATAACTTATCAATGCACATGGATTTTTAATTTTTTTCTAGTTTCACATGAGTAGGTACCCAAATTCCCAATATTCTATCATGACACATTCCCTTATTAACCCATGTTCCCAAAATTTTCCCATACTCAATTAACACACCATTCCTATCTTAATCTAACCAAAGATTCAATTGGGATATTTAATTGTTTTTCCGCTTAAGGCTAGTAATGTGGTAAAATATAGAACAAATGAGATAAAAAGGCTCAAAGTGGCTGACAAAGGTAATTTAAAGGGTAGGCTTATTTGGGATAAGTGAGCTAAACAAATAATTGCCTCAATCATACACACGCATATAACATATTAAATATTAAACATATAGGATGAAACAAAATAAGATTACAATCATAGAGAGGCAAACACACAAGAATAAAATAATTATGGTTAAATAATATAATCATTTAATTTAGCTCAAATCTCACAAGTTGTGTATTCTTAGATTTTTAAACTATGTTCCAAATACAACTTCAAACAAGTTTACACAAAAGTTTTGATTTAAATTAGTAAAATTTTTCAAAAAGTATGGTCTTAGAAGAAACTTATTATTTTCAATCAAGTAGGACATGCATGCAACTAATTATTACTATGCAATCTATCCTATTCTAAAAAAGAAAAATTAACTAAAATATCCTATTTTACTAGTGTTTAAGGGAAAGAAATTACCTCCGAAAGTCAGGTACTGACCGACCTCCCCACACTTAAGGCTTTGCACCGTCCTCGATGCCATCTGTCAGGAACAAAGGGGGGCTGGTAGAAGCATCTCCACCATCAGGATCGTCATGGCTCCCTGTGCTGGTAAATGAAGTGGACTCTGAGGTGTCTGGGTCTTTGTAGTTTCCCATAAGTAGCTCCTTGAGGTATGTAAATCGGCGCTTATTACGGCGCTCTCTTAGCTTTGCTTTGTGTTCCTGCCGAACCAACCTTTCAAGTATCTGATGGAGC
The DNA here is from genome assembly GCF_003086295.3 of Arachis hypogaea. NCBI lineage: Eukaryota > Viridiplantae > Streptophyta > Magnoliopsida > Fabales > Fabaceae > Arachis > Arachis hypogaea. The sequence goes on along the minus strand of NC_092054.1, from coordinate 34,739,643 downwards.
AGTTGGTTTGTTGTAAGAGCTTATGGTGTTGAAGGAGGAATGTCTTCAGCCGGTTCTGTAGGCTGGCTTGTAGTGGCTGCTGGCGGTCTGATATATTTTTCGTTAGGGACATACTGATTATCCCATGGAAGGAAAGCTTTGGTGTCTCCAGCTCTGTAGGAGACTCCGGCTACCGAGACGAGATCTGAAACCAAGGCGAGAAAAGGTAGGTTGCCCGCAATTTGTACGTGTCCCATTGTATTCCGGATGTATCTTGGTAAGTTTAGGTGCTGGTCTGTAAGAATACACCAGAGTAAAACAGCCATGTCTGCAGTGAAGGAGGACTCGTGAGTGCTCAGAAAGACATAATGAGACATGATCTGTGCTCATACTCGAGCCTCCAAGGTAAGTGCTGAAGCCGATATCCCTTTTGGTCGGGATCGATGGTATCCGTAGATCCATTTGCTGCCAGGTTGTGCTATAACTCTGAGAATAGCGTCCCAGTCAAATTGGTATGTCTGGCACTTGAGTGAGGCTTCTTGGAATGCGTTTAATCCTTCTAGAGCAGGGGGAAGATCTAAAGCTTGTTGAATGGCCTCTTCAGTTATGGGGACTTGCTTTTGACAGACATAGATAGACTGCATGGTTGGCATGTGAAAGTTGGAGTAGAATTCTACTACCCATGAGAGATTAACCTGCCGTGGCTGTCTTCGTAGGAATTCCATTGTCTTCATTCAATTTACGGCTCAACAAATTTAACAATGCGGTTTGGGAGGATGAAAAGGTATTTATTGTTGTAATTCCTCTCTGCCAGGATGGGGAACATCTGCTCACAGTAGCGGTTAGGAAACCGCGCAGTGTCCTTTGCTGGGAAAGCTCTTTCTTTTTTGTCAACCTTGATGATCCTCTTGATTCTTTTTATTGAGGGCTTTACTGCTGTTGAAGATGGCTCTGCCACTAATGCTCTTTTTGTTCCTCTCCTTGCTGGTGGTTTGGAAATAGCTTTCTCTTTTCCCTTCTTGGTGGCCATCCTGAAAAAGGAAAGAGAAAGTAATGTGGAAAGTGAAGGGTTCGAGCAAGGGAGCGAACAATATGGGTGGTAATCCATGCACGATAAATAAGTATGTCGTTAACACATGGTCTAGACTACATGTGAAAAGTTCATCAAAGGTAAGATAGTAAATGCATGTGATGGCAATTAAATGCAAGATGTTTATTGGCATGCCGGCAAAGGCATGAGTAGCATAGATCAAGCATTCAATGTCCAAGTTAGATTACCACATCATTCAAACTAACCATCTGTTTGTATGGACAATTATATTTTAATCAATAAAATATAAAAGGGGTTTTGTGAAAAGCAAGCATTAAGGTAGTATCATAACATGAAAGTGGTACAAGATGCCATACGGGCTTTTTCACAAACACATAGCATGCATGGTAAATATGTTTTTTTGAAAATATAAGATAGAACATGCAAGTAACCCTTTAAAGAATGATAATAATTGTCAAACAAAACCATGATAATCCACAAGCAAAATATAGAAAATAAAGACCTAAATAAATTTCCAACACCAATTAAAAGGAATAAAAATAAAGAAACAAAAAGAAAATATAGCGAAAGAGAGTAGAAAGAAAAAGAAGAAGAAAACATAATAAAAATAAGAATAATAATGGGAAAGTAAAGAAGGAAGAAGAAAATAAAAACCTTGATAATGGTGGTGAAAAAGAAAGAAAAGGGGGAGAGTAAAAAGTAAGAGAGAGTAAGAAGGAAGAAGAAGAAAGAAATAACAAAGGAAAAGAAAAATTAGGATTTGGGGAAGAAAAGATAAGATATTTTGGCTGATCTGGATATTCTGTGCGCTGCATGCGACGCGGACGCGTGGGTCACGTAGTCGCGTGACTTGAATTGTGCGAATGGCGCGAGAGCAGCCGCGCGTTTGTGTGACTCTCTGTTTCAAACTCTTTTTGCCAAATTTTTAATGTGACGCGATCGCGTGGTTGACGCGGTCGCGTGAATGGTGATGTTTTGAGGACGACGCGGCCGCGTCGGGCACGCGGTCGCGTGACGAGGCTGGTGCTTCTAGCATCATTCCAGCCCAGCTCCATCGCAACATGCTGCCATACACCTATTTACGTCGAATTTTTAGGGTCACGCATTCGCATGGGTGACGCGAACGCGTGGGAGGCTTATGTTGCAAATGACGTGGCCGCGTGGGTGATGCAGTCACGTGATCATATTTGTGCCTAAGGCATGCCTCCAGCCACGCTTTCGCGTGACTCGCTGTTCAGCTTTCTTTTCTTCATGACGCACTGGTGACGTAGACGCGTCAGCGACGCTGCCGCGTTGCACGTTTTTTTTTTAATAAAATGCAGAATGCTCATGCAAACTATATGTAGCTATATACAGGGATGATGAGAAGAGTCATTAACACAATAAAAATAAAGTAAAAATAAAACTAAGACTGAAACGGAACGATCATAGCATGGTGGGTTGTCTCCCACCTAGCACTTTTAGTTAAAGTCCTTAAGTTGGACATTTGGTGAGCTCATTGTCATGGCGGCTTGTGCTTGAACTCATCTTGAAACTGCCACCAATGCTTGGACTTCCAATAAGCTCTTTCTATTCCATGTAAATTTCCCAAGCCTTGATGGAGTTCTTCACAAGCTTTGAGCTCCCAAAGTTGATCCTCTTGTATGCCCGGATCCCAAATCTTGTTTGTACACCTGTCTTGAAGTGTATTACCATTGTTCCAACCGGGTGGCAAGCAATTTGATTTCTCACTAAAGCAGCTAAACAACTTCCTAGACCCATTCAGTTGAGCTTTATACCAACCCTTGTATTTTAATTTGGAGCATACAACCATATTGAACCTTGCAGGGCAAATCCTACCACTAAGCATTTTTCTCTTACTCTTAATGTCACAAAGAGCTCTAAGTTGACCATCTGTCTCAAGTAGGCCATATTCAAGTGGGATGAGAAAGCTAAGGGATATGAATTTTACCCACTTGAATGTTGTGAAGGATGATGGTGACTTAGGCAGAGAGGTCTCCAACAACTTTGGCAAGGTGATTTCAAGCTCCACTCCCTTGTGCTCTTTGACAACTTCCACCTCTTTGTAAGCTTCTTCAATTTCAACCTCATCCTCTTGGTAGCTTTCTTCCAATTCAATCTCCTCTTTATTGCTTTCCAAAGGCATGGGAGGTTGTGCTTCTTCTTCTTTAATCTCCATCTCTTGATCAACCTCTGCAAATTTTTCAACCATGATATGCCTTGGAGGTTGTATGCCTTTCTCAACATCAACATCAAACATCTTGGAAGGAGGCTCTATGACTGGACTTTTCCATGGAGGTTCTGCATCTCCTAAATCTTCAACCACTTCTTTCTCTTCAATAATTACTGCTTTGTCCAGTTGTTTCTATATAAAATCGTATTCATCCTTGATGATTTCCTTTTCAACTATTCCTTCATCTTCAAGTACAAAATCCAGCTCCTCCTTGTTGTCTTCCTTCACTAATTCTTCAACCACTCATTCGACTTCAAGGGTTTCTACTACCTTCATCTGTAGGGCCTCCTCTAGCTTCTTATGAAGTATGGATTCACGAAGATGATTCCTTCTTTCTTGTTCTATATCAATAGCATAATTGGGATCATCTTGCTCTTGGATTGATGGATGTGGGTGCTCTTCCATGGAGGGTGGTGATGGGATGGGAAGATTATTATGTGGTTGAAAAGGAAGTGCACTAAAGCTTGAGGGTTGGTTCATGCGGGATATAAGATTTTGGAGTGTAGAGGTGAGACCAATGATATTAGAGATGAGTGTGTTGTTATCCAATGGAGGTTGGGGTGGATGGGAGAGTTTATTTGTTGGGAGAAAGGGCTCATAATGCCGAGGTGGTTCTTTTTTATAAGGATATGAAGATGGTGAATATTGAGGTGGTGGTTCTAGGTGTGGTTCATGTGGTGGTTAGTGTGGTAGATAAGGATTAGGGTCATATGGGGGTGTTTGGTGGTAAGGTGCTTGTGAGTATGGTGGTCCAGAGTTGTGTTGAGGAGGTGGTTCATAAGCATATGGTGGGACTTGTTGGTTATAGCGCGTTGGTGGGGGTTGTTGCCCAGAAGGTTGATCAAATTCTTGTGGCTCCTCCCATCTTTAATTTTTCCAACCTTGATGCCTATTTTCATTATAGTTTCCATTTCTTACAATAATATTGGAACCAAACTTGAAACCAGAGTGGTGAGAATTCATAGTAGCTAATAAAAATTAAAAACAAAAATAAATAAACAAGCAAAATAAAATAAAATAAAATAAAATAAATAAGAGAAAATGTTTGAAAAAGATTTTTAAGAAAAAAAGATAAGATAAGTTTTTAAATTAAAAGGTTTTGAAATTTAAATTTTTTAATTTGAAAATTAAATTTTGAATTTTAAATTTTGAAATTTGAATTTTAAAGTTTGAAATTTGAAATTTGAAATTTGAAAAAAAGTCAACAATATAAGATAAAGATTTAAAAAAGGTTTAAATTTTGAAAAGGTTTGATTTTTTAAAATTTTAAATTTAAATTTTGAATTTTGAATTTTGAATTTTGGAATTTAAATATTGAAATTTGAAATTTGAATTTGAAATAAGATAAGATAAGATTTTGAAAAAGATATGATTTTTTGAAAAAAAAATTTGAATTATGAAATTTAAAACTAAGATAAGATAAGATAAAAAATTTTAAAATAAAAATCTGAATTTTTTTTTTCGAAAAAATCAAATTAAAAGTAAATATTTACAATAACCAAAAATAAGGCACACGTTTGCAAATTCACGGCAACGGCGCCAAATGCGTGACAGAAGTTAACCAATTTAGAGATTGTAATTAAGAGACAGCGTTGCATGTATAGCTCTTAATCGGCTAAGATCTGCCTCACCAATTTAAAAAGGGTTGTCACAAATTTTAGAAATAAAATATTGGGAGTATGAGTCCCAGGTCGTCTCCCAACGAGTTGCAGGAAAGAGTGCTATTTTATTAACTAGGGGTTTTCAGGAAAATTGAGTTTTGATGACGAGTAATTTAAAATGATTAAAAATTAAAGCAATAAAAATAAACTTGAGAATGACTATTAGTATTCTAAATAAAAGGCCTTGACTGGGGGGAATAATTAAGTGGAACTTCTATCCTTGTTGGAATCTTCTCAAGTGTGGTGTAAAAAGGTTGTTGTTCTCACTCGATTACCCCTTTACTGAATAAGATAAAGTATGGTGATTGAACTAACTCTTACCCTCAGATCCTAGTTCTCTCCCTTAGGGGAGGTCTAGTGTTAGTAGATATGGAATTAGCTAACAACGTCCAATTCAACCAAGCGCTTGAGCATTCCAACTCAAGTATCACCTCTTAACCAACCCCCATGTTAAGTAGAAATTCTACTCCATTGACATGAAATTAATAATCATAAAAATATGAAAAGACATAATTAATTAAAATAAAATAGAGAATTAAAATTAATTAAATAAAAATAACTTCATATATTAATAAATTCAAAATGTAACATACTTATTTGAATAGAGTCAATGAGTAACTAATTAAAAATAAGGGAATAAGGAAACAAACTAAAGCAATGTCTTCGACGGAGGTAATGACTTTCAGCATCCAAAAATCGAAGCAAAAGCATAAAATTATCAATGTAACGCAACTCAAAAAACTCAGATCTAAAACTAAGAGCAATTCTAATGTGATGAATCTGATTGTGTATGGATGCCTGTTGAGTCTCTGCATGTTCCCTAGGTTTAGTCTGTGTTTCTGGGCCAAAAAGTGCATCAAAAAGTGGCCCAAAATTGCCCCCAGTGTATTCTGTTATTTTTGCAGATCGCGCAGGTCACGCGTACGCGTCGTCCATGCGTTCGCGTCAGTCAACGATTTTCCTTGTCACGCGTTCGCGTGGTTCACGCGTTCGTGTCACTCGTGCAGACTCTAATCCACGCGTTTGCGTCAGGCACGCGTCCGCGTCATTGCGAATTCTCCATTTCGCGCGTCCGTGTGGGCCATGCGCTCGCGTCATTCCTCGCTGGTCATCTCCTTAGTTTCTTATGTTCCTTTCATTTTTGCAAGTCTCCTCTCCAATTTCCAAGTCATTCATGCCATATGAAGCCTGAAACACTTAACACAAGGATCACGGTATCGAATGAGATAAAGGAGAATTAAAATACATAATTAAAAGTCTCTAGGAAGCAAGTTTTCATCCATGGAGTAATCTTGGGAAGGAATTGTAAATACATGCTAATCATATGAATAAGTGGGTAAAGAATTGATAAAACCACACAATTAAACACAATATAAATCATAAAATAATGGTTTATCATTGATGTACTTCTCTGCTCGTTCTTGCACTTCATTCAGAGATGTTGGATGTTTCTTTGATATGGAGTGACTAAAAGGTCCTTCTCGCAGGCCATTGATGAGACCCATAATGGTTGCTTCCGTTGGTAGGCTTTATATGTCCAGGCATGCTTTGTTGAACCTCTCCATGTAGCTGCAAAGGCTCTCTCGATCTCATTGCTTGATCCCTAGTAGGCTTGGGGCATGTTTGGCTATGTCCTTCTGGATGGAAAATCTGGCATGAAATTTCTTGGCCAGGTCGTTGAAACTTGTGATGGATCTAGCGGGAAGAGTGTCGAACCATTTAATTGCTGTCTTTGTTAGGGTTGTTGGGAAAGCTTTGCATCGAATGGCATCCGAGGCATCCGTGAGATACATTCTACTTCTGAAATTTTGAGATGATGGCTGGGATCCGATGTTCCATCGTATGGAGTCATGTCGGGAGCTTTGAAGTCTTTTGGGACTTTGTCTTGCATGATCTCTTTGGTGAATGGATCTTGATCTTCGTGAGAGCTTCCTTCAGGATCAGGCTAGATGGTTTTTGTTTTAAAGTCGGCTTCGAGCTTCAAGAGCTTGTCCTCTAACTCTCGACGTCGCCTAGTTTCTCTCCGAAGGTCCCTCTCGGCTTCCCGTTGATGTTCAGCCTCTTTTTCGAGCTGTTTGAGGCGATCTTGTTGAGCTTGAAGTGCCTCCATGATTTCTGAACTTGGAAAATTCTTGTCTTTATTAAGTTGAGAAGTATCCTTTGGTGTGGTGTCCGCGTTCTTGTGCGGTGTCCTGTTTTCTAGATCCGAGTCATGGTCATTGTCAAGGTTGTCTGCCATGATGGTGGGATGAGTTCCAGGTTCCCCGAAAATGGCGCCAATGTTCCGAGGGTTACCTGAAACTGTAGGTCGATCTCGGATGAGATCTTCTGTACTGGTCGGAGCTGTTACATCTGACTTGTTGGACTTGTTGGTGACGCTGATCCTTCGTCACCGGAGGGTGGTGGTACCTGCAAGGGACTCCGATGCTTAAGTTAGCAAGGTTATTAAGCAGGGTTTTAGTAGAATCAGAGTATGAGTTATACCAGGGTGCTCCAGTGTATTTATAATGGTGTGGAGTGACCTTTATGGGGGATCAGATGGTTTATCTTATCTTATCTTTGAGTGAAGTCATCTTATCTTTAAGAAAACCGCCCTTATCTCTCTAGGTTTGGGCTGCCTTTGGATTTGGATCGTGTTCCTCCGTTTGGGCCCTTTTTGGGCTTCTCCTTGGTGATTTGGCCGAACTCTTTAAGAAGAGGTCGAGTAATCCTGACCTGAAGAGGTCGGTCGACTTGTCGTCTAACAGTCCAGGTCATATAGCTCAACCCAGGGCATGAATAGGTTTTGTAGAGCTCATCGCGATGAACGTGTGGTCACAAATGGTTCGTCAATCAGAGCTTCGGATCAAAAGTTATTGAGAAATAAAATTTGAGTGGGGGTTTTGGAAGCTTCAAACGTTCTTCTTCCTCATGCTGAGCTTTCCAGCGTGTTGCATGCCAAATGAGGAAGAAAATGAGCTTCAGCTCATTTAAGTGATGGGTCCAGCTGGGCCCACGTGTCCGGTTCGACTGGTTCGGCCCGTTCGGTCCAATCTTGGGCCAAATTCTTTGAAATTGGTGTCTGGTGCGCAGAAATCGTGACGGTTCATTCCTTGGTAACGGTGCTAAAAACTTAATACGCACGTTCATGATCTTAGTTCTTTGTCACAACTTCGCACAACTAACCAGCAAGTGCACTGTGTCGTCCAAGTAATAAACCTTACGTGAGTAAGGGTCGATCCCACGGAGATTGTCGGCTTGAAGCAAGCTATGATCACCTTGTAAATCTCAGTCAGGAGGATTTAACTGGTTATGGTGAATTGACAATAAAAACATAATTAAATTATAAACTAGGATAGAGATACTTATGTAATTCATTGGTGAGAATTTCAGATAAGCGTATAGAGATGCTTTTGTTCCTCCTGAACCTCTGCTTTCCTATTGTCTTCATCCAATCATTCATACTCCTTTCTATGGCAAGCTGTATGTTAGGCATCACCGTTGTCAATGGCTACATCCTGTCCTCTCAGTGAAAATGGTCCAATGCGCTGTCACTGCATGGCTAATCATCTGTCGGTTCTCGATCATACTAGAATAGGATCCATTGATCTTTTTGCATCTGTCACTACGCCCAGCACTCGGGAGTTTGAAGCTCGTCATAGCCATCCCTTCCCAGATCCCACTCAGAATACCACAGACAAGGTTTAGACTTTCCGGATCTCAAGAATGGCCGTCCATGGATTCTAACTTATACCATGAAGACTCTGATTAAGAATCCCAGATATATTCATTCAATCTAAGGTAGAACGGAAGTGGTTGTCAGACACGTGTTCATAGGTTGGGAATGATGATGACTGTCACGATCATCATATTCATATTGAAGTGCAAATGAATATCTTAGAATCGGAATAAGCTTGAATTGAATAGAAAAATAATAGTACTTTGTATTAATTCACGAGGAACAGCAGAGCTCCACACCTTAATCTATGTATGTAGAAACTCTACCGTTGAAATTATATAAGGGCAAGGTCCAGGCATGGCCGAGTGGCCAGCCCCCATAAAGGTCTAAGATAGCATAAAACTGATCAAAGATGTCTAATATAATAGTAAAAGGTCCTATTTATATCAGACTAGTTACTAGGGTTTACAGAAATGAGTAAATGATGCAGAAATCCACTTTTGGGGCCCACTTGGTGTGTGCTTGGGCTGAGCATTGAGCTTTACACGTGTAGAGGCTTCTCTTGGAGTTGAACGCCAGTTTGTAACCTATTTTTGGCGTTTAACTCCACTTTGCAACCTATTTCTGGCGTTTAACTCCAGAATGCAACATGGAACTGGCGTTGATCGCCAGTTTGAGTCACATAAACTCGGGCAAAGTATAGACTATTATATATTGCTGGAAAGCCCTGGATGTCTACTTTCCAACGCAATTAAGATAGCGCAATTTGGAGTTCTGTAGCTCTAGAAAATCCACTATGAGTGCAGGAAGGTCAGAATCCAGCAGTATTTACAGTCCTTCTTCAACCTCTGAATCTGATTTTTGCTCAAGTCCCTCAATTTCAGCCAGAAAATACCTGAAATCACAGAAAAATACACAAACTCATAGTAAAGTCCAGAAATGTGATTTTTTATTAAAAACTAATAAAAATATACTAAAAACTAACTAAATCATACTAAAAACTATGTAAAAATAATGCCAAAAAGCGTATAAATTATCCGCTCATCACAACACCAAACTTAAATTGTTGCTTGTCCCCAAGCAAATGAAAATTAAATAGGATAAAAAGAAGAGAATATACTATGAATTCCAAAATATCAATGAAACTTAGCTCCAATCAGATGAGCGGGTCTAGTAGCTTTTTGCCTCTTGAATAGTTTTGGCATCTCACTTTATCCATTGAAGTTCAGAAAGATTGGCATCTATAGGAACTTAGAATTTAGATAGTGTTATTGATTCTCCTAGTTCAGTATGTAGATTCTTGAACACAGTTACTTTATGAGTCTTGGCCGTGGCCCTAAGCACTTTGTTTTCCAGTATTACCACCGGATACATAAATGCTACAGACACATAACTGGGTGAACCTTTTCAGATTGTGACTCAGCTTTGCTAGAGTCCCCAATTAGAGGTATCCAGGGTTTTTAAGCACACTCTTCTTTTTGCTTTGGACCTCGACTTTAACCGCTCAGTCTCAAGTTTTCACTTGACCCCTTCACGCCACAAGCACATGGTTAGGGACAGCTTGGTTTAGCCGCTTAGGCTAGGATTTTATTCCTTTAGTCCCTCCTATCCACTGATGCTCAAAGCCTTGGATCCTTTTTATTACCCTTGCCTTTTAGTTTTAAGGTCTATTGGCTTTTTGCTCTTGCCTTTTGGTTTTAAGAGCTTTTGGCTTTTTTTGCTTGCTTTTTCTTTTTCTATTTTCTTTTTTTTCGCTATTTTTTTCTATTTTTTTGCAAGCTTTTGTATTTACTACTTTTTCTTGCTTCAAGAATCATTTTTATGATTTTTCAGATTATCAGATAACATTTCTCCTTTTCATCATTCTTTCAAGAGTCAACATATTTAACATTCATAAAAATCAACTTCAAAAGACATATGCACTGTTCAAGCATTCATTCAGAAAACAAAAAGTATTTTCACCACATCAAAATAATTAAACTAATTTCAAGGATGAATTCGAAACCCTGTACTTCTTGTTCTTTTGTTTGTAAAACGGTTTTCATTTAAGAGAGGTGATGGATTCATAGGACATTCATAGCTTTAAGACATAGACACTTAAACACTAATGATCATATAGTAAAGACACAAACATAATTAAAACATAAGGCTCAAAAATAAAAAAACAGTAAAATAAATAGACAAGGAGATTAAGGAATGAGTCCACCTTAGTGAGGGTGGCGTCTTTCTCTTCTTGAAGAAACAATGGTGCTTTTGAGCTCCTCTATGTCTCTTCCTTGCCTTTGTTGCTCCTCCCTCATAGCTCTTTGATCTTCTCTAATCTCATGGAGGATGATGGAGTGCTCTTGGTGCTCCACCCTTAGTTGTCCCATATTGGAACTTAATTCTCCTAGGAAGGTGTTGATTTGCTCCCAATAGTTTTGTGGAGGAAGGTGCATCCCTTGAGGCATCTCAGGGATTTCATGGTGGGGAATTTCCTCATGCTCATGTTGAGGTCCATGATCTCTTATTTGCTCCATCCTTTTCTTAGTGATGGGCTTGTGAGATGAATCTTTCCATCATCCATGACTCAGAGGTGGAAGCAATTGCCTTCCCTTTCCTCTTTCTAGAGGTTTCTCTGGCCTTAGGTGCCATAAATGGTTATGGAAAAACAAAAAGCTATGCTTTTACCACACCAAACTTAAAATGTTTGCTCGTCCCCGAGCAAAAGAAGAAAGAAAGTAGTAGAAGAAGAAGAAAATGGAGGAGATGGAGGGAGATATGTGAATTCGGCCAAGGGGGTGTGATGTGTGAAAAGGAAGGAGTGATGGTTTGAATTTGAGTGGGTGGGTGTAGGTGGGTTGTATGATGGTTGTGGAAGAGGTATGGAGGTGATTGGTGAAGGGTATTTGGGGAAGAGAATTATGAAAAGGTGTGAAGAGGAGAGAAGAAGTGGTGGGGATCCTGTGGGGTCCACAGATCAAGTGGGGTCAAGGACTTAACATCCCTGCTCCAATTAGGCGTGTAAAACGCCCTTGCTGTGCAATCCTGGCATTTAACGCCAGGTAGATGCTTGTTTCTGGCGTTAAACGCCAGCTTGGTGCCTGTTTCTGGCGTTAAACGCCAGACAGATGCTTGTTTCTTGCGTTTAAACGCCAGACTGCTCTCCTCTAGGGTGTGCTGTTCTCAATGCTGTTTTTCATTCTGTTTTTGATTTTTCAGTAGTTTTTGTGACTTCACATGATCATCAACCTAATAAAACACAAAATAACAAAAAGAAAATAAAATAGATATAATTAAATAACATTGGGTTGCCTCCTAATAAGCGCTTCTTTAACGTCAATAGCTTGACAGTGAGCTCTCATGGAGCCTCACAGATGTTCAGAGCATTGTTGGGACCTCCCAACACCAAACTTAGAGTTTGACTATGGGGGTTCAACACCAAACTTTGAGTTTGGTTGTGGCCTCCCAACACCAAACTTAGAGTTTGATTGTGGGGGCTTTGGTTGACTCTGCAGTGAGAGAAGCTTTTCATGCTTCCTCTCCATGGTTACAGAGGGAGATCCTTGAGTCTTAAACACAAGGTTGTCCTCATTCAGTTGAAGGACCAATTCTCCTCTGTCCACATCAATCACAGCTCTTGCTGTGGCTAGGAAGGGTCTTCCAAGGATGATGGATTCATCCTCTTCCTTCCCAGTGTCTAGGATTATGAAATCAACAGGGATGTAAAGGCCTTCAACCTTTACTAACACGTCCTCTACTTGTCCATAAGCCTGTTTTCTTGAGTTGTCTGCCATCTCTAATGAGATTTTGGCAGCTTGTACCTCAAAGATCCCAAGTTTCGCCATTACAGAGAGTGGCATTAAGTTTATTCCTGACCCCAGGTCACATAGAGCCTTCTCAAAGGTCATGGTACCTATGGTACAGGGTATTAAGTATTTGCCAGGATCCTGTTTCTTTTGAGGTAATTTCTGCCTATCCAATGCATTCAGTTCATTGGTGAGCAAGGAAGGTTCATCTTCCCAAGTCTCATTACTAAATAATTTGGCATTCAGCTTCATGATTGCACCAAGTTACTTAGCAATTTGCTCTTTAGTAATTTCTTCATCCTCTTCAGAGGACGAATACTCATCAGAGCTCATGAAGGGCAGAAGGAGGTTCAATGGAATCTCTATGGTCTCTAATTGAGCCTCAGATTCCTTTGGTTCCTCGAAGGGAAACTCTTTATTGGTCACTGGACGTCCCAGGAGGTCTTCCTCACTAGGATTCACGTCCTCCTCCTCCTCTTTGGGTTCGGCCACACGAAGTAAGGTAATGGCCTTGCACTCTCTTTTTGGATTCTCTTCTGTATTGCTTGGGAGAGTACTAGGAGGGGTTTCAGTGACCCTTTTACTCAGCTGGCCCACTTGTGCCTCTAAATTTCTAATAGAGGACCTTGTTTCATTCATGAAACTTACAGTGGCCTTAGATAAATCATAGACTATATTTGCTAAGCTAGATGGATTCTGCTCAGAATTCTCTGTCTATTGCTGAGTGGATGATGGGAAAGGCTTGCTATTGCTAAACCTGTTTCTTCTACCATTATTAATGCCTTGTTGAGGCTTTTGTTGATCCTTCCATGAGAAATTTGGATGATTTCTCTATGAGGGATTATAGGTGTTTCCATAGGGTTCACCCATGTAATTCACCTTTGCTATTGCAGGGTTCTCAGGATCATAAGCTTCTTCTTCAGAAGAGGCCTCTTTGGTACTGTTGGATGATTCCTTCAATCCATTCAGACTCTGAGAGATCATATTGACTTGCTGAGTCAATATTTTATTCTGAGCCAATATGGCATTCAGAGTATCAATTTCAAGAACTCCCTTCCTCTGAGGTGTCCCATTACTCACAGGATTCCTTTCAGAAGTGTACATGAACTGGTTATTTGCAACCATGTCAATGAGTTCCTGAGCTTTTGCAGGCGTTTTCTTTAGGTGAATAGATCCACCTGCAGAATGGTCCAATGACATCTTTGATAATTCAGACAGACCATCATAGAATATATCCAGGATGGTCCATTCTGAAAGCATGTTAGAAGAACACTTTTTGGTCAGTTCCTTGTATCTCTCCCAAGCTTCATAGAGGGATTCACCTTCCTTCTGTCTGAAGGTTTGAACATCCACTCTAAGCTTGCTAAGCTTTTAAGGAGGAAAGAACTTGGCTAAGAAAGCCGTGACCAGCTTATCCCAAGAGTTCAGGCTGTCTTTAGGTTGAGAGTCCAACCATATTCTAGCTCTGTCTCTTACAGCAAATGGGAAAAGCATAAGCCTGTAGACCGCGGGATCAACCCCATTGGTCTTAATAGTATCACAGATCTGCAAAAATTTAGTTAAGAACTGAAAGGGATCTTCGAATGGAAGTCCATAAAACTTGCAATTCTGTTGCATCAGAGAAACTAATTGAGGTTTCAGCTCAAAATTGTTTGTTCCAATGGCAGGGATTGAGATGCTTCTTCCATGTAAATTGGAATTAGGTGCAGTAAAGTCACCAAGCATCTTCCTTGCATTGTTATTATTTTCGGCCATGTCTCCTTCTTTTTCTAAAATTTCTGTCAGATTTTCTCCAGAGAGTTGTGCTTTAGCTTCCCTTAGCTTCCTCTTCAGAGTGTTTCAGGTTTGGGGTCAGCTTCAACAAGAATGTTCTTATCCTTGTTCCTGCTCATATGAAAAAGAAGAAAATAGAAAAGAAGAGGAATCCTCTATGTCACAGTATAGAGATTCCTTATGTAAGTATAAGAAGAGAATAATGGAGGAAGGAAAAGATAAGAATCCAAACACAAGGGAGAGGAATGAGTTCGAATTCTTGGGTGAAAGAGGGGTGTTAGTAGATAAATAAATAATTAGAAACAGACGAGGAGAAGAAAAATTCAAAAATTAAATAAATTAAAATAAAGGTATTTTTGTTTTTAAATTGAATTTAAAATAAAAAATAAAAATTAAAGTTCAAAAATTAAGAAAGGAAAATTGAATCAAATTAAATTAAATTTAAAACAATTAGTTAATTTAAAAAGGAATTTTGAAAAAGAGGGAAGGAATTTTCGAAAATTAGAGATAGAATTAGTTAGGTAGTTTTGAAAAATATATGATTGAAATAGTAAACTTTTTTCAAATCAAACAAGAAGTTAAGTGATTAACTGAAAAAGATTTGAAAATCTAATTTTGAAAAGATAGGAAGTTAGAAAAGAAGTTAGAAAAGATTTTAAAATTGATTTTGAAAAAGATGTGATTGAAACTTATTTTGAAAAAGATTTGAAAAAGAAATTTAAAAAGATTTGATTTTGAAATTAAAGTTGATTACTTGACTAACAAGAAACTAAAAGATATGATTTAAAATTTTAAAGATTGAACCTTTCTTACTAGGCAAGTAACAAACTTAAAATTTTAGAATCAATCACATTAAATGCCAATAAGATTTTCGAAAATTATGAAAAAGCTTTTTGAAAATTAATTTTGAAAATTTCAAAAATTATGAAAGAAAAATGAAAAAGATTTGATTTTTGAAAAAGATTTGAAAAAGATAGAATTTTTAAATTGAAAATTTGATTTAACTTATAAAAAAAACAACTAGATTTTAAAAATTTTGAAAAAGTCAACTCAAATTTTTGAATTTGATGAGAAGAAAAAGGGAAATATATTTTTTTGATTTTTTGAATTTTAATAAGGAAAGAGAAAAACATCAAAAAGACTCAAGACATAAAAATTTTGGATCAAAACAAAGGAACCATGCAAGAACACTTTCAATGCAAAGATGAACACCAAGAACACTTTGAAGATCATGATGAACATCAAGTATGTATTTTTGAAAAAAATTTTAATAAAAGAAAATATGCAATACACCAAACTTAGAAATTTTTAATATTTAGACACTAAGAATTCAAGAATGCATATGAAAAACAAGAAAAGACACAAAACCAGAAATTTGCAAAGATCAAACAAGAAGACTTACCAAGAACAACTTGAAGATCATGAAGAATGCAATGCATGAATTTTCGAAAATTTAAAGGAAAATTAAAATACATGCAATTGACACCAAACTTAAAAACTGACACAAGATTCAAACAAGAAACATCAAATTATATTTGTGTTTATGATTTTATTAAATTTTTTTGGATTTAATTATTTTGGGAAAACAAAAAAGAAATTTTTTTTTTGTATTTTTCGAAAATAAGAAATAAAAGAGCTTAAAAATAAAATAAAATTACCTAATCTGAGCAACAAGATGAAAGGTCAGTTGTCCAAACTCGAACAATCCCCGGCAACGGCTCCAAAAACTTGGTGCGCAGAAATCGTGACGGTTCATTCCTTGGTAACGGCGCTAAAAACTTAATACGCACGTTCATGATCTTAGTTCTTTGTCACAACTTCGCACAACTAACCAGCAAGTGCACTATGTCGTCCAAGTAATAAACCTTATGTGAGTAAGGGTCGATCCCACGGAGATTGTCGGCTTGAAGCAAGCTATGGTCACCTTGTAAATCTCAGTCAGGAGGATTTAAATGGTTATGGTGAATTGACAATAAAAACATAATTAAATTATAAACTAGGATAGAGATACTTATGTAATTCATTGGTGAGAATTTTAGATAAGCGTATAGAGATGCTTTTGTTCCTCCTGAACCTCTGCTTTTTTATTGTCTTCATCCAATAATTCATACTCCTTTCTATGGCAAGCTGTATGTTAGGCGTCACCATTGTCAATGGCTACATCCTGTCCTCTCAGTGAAAATGGTCCAATGCGCTATCACTGCATGGCTAATCATCTGTCGGTTCTCGATCATACTGGAATAGGATCCATTGATCCTTTTGCGTTTGTCACTACGCCCAGCACTCGCGAGTTTGAAGCTCGTCGCAGCGATCCTTCCGGGATCCTACTCGGAATACCACAGACAAGGTTTAGACTTTCTGGATCTCAAGAATGGCCGTCCATGGATTCTAACTTATACCACGAAGACTCTGATTAAGGAATCCCAGAGACATTCATTCAATCTAAGGTAGAACGGAAGTGGTTGTCAGGCACGTGTTCATAGGTTGGGAATGATAATGACTGTCATAATCATCACATTCATATTGAAGTGCGAATGAATATCTTAGAATCAAAATAAGCTTGAATTGAATAGAAAAATAATTGTACTTTGTATTAATTCATGAGGAACAGCAGAGCTCTCCACCTTAATCTATGGTTTGTAGAAACTCTACCGTTGAAAATATATAAGAGCAAGGTCCAGGCATGGCCGAGTGGCCAGCCCCCATAAAGGTCTAAGATAGCATAAAACTGATCAAATATATCTAATACAATAGTAAAAGGTCCTATTTATATCAGACTAGTTACTAGGGTTTACAGAAATGAGTAAATGATGCAGAAATCCACTTCTGGGGCCCACTTGGTGTGTGCTTGGGCTGAGCATTGAGCTTTACACGTGTAGAGGCTTCTCTTGGAGTTGAACACCAGTTTGTAACCTATTTCTGGTGTTTAACTCCACTTTGCAACCTGTTTCTGGCGTTTAACTCCAGAATGCAACATGGAACTGGCGTTGAACGCCAGTTCCCGTCATCTAAACTCGGGCAAAGTATGAACTATTATATATTGCGGGAAAGCCCGGGATGTCTACTTTCCAACACAATTGAGAGCGTGCCATTTAGAGTCTTGTAGCTCCAGAAAATCCACTTTGAGTGCAGGGAGGTCAGAATCCAGCAGCATCTGCAGTCCTTCTTCAACCTCTGAATCTGATTTTTGCTCAAGTCCCTCAATTTCAGCCAAAAAATACCTAAAATCACAGAAAAATACACAAACTCATAGTAAAGTCCAGAAATGTGATTTTTTATTAAAAACTAATAAAAATATACTAAAAACTAACTAAATTATACTAAAAACTATGTAAAAATAATGCCAAAAAGCGTATAAATTATCCGCTCATCAGTGTCAAAATTCTCGTTTTAATGAGCTATATCCTAATTTAATATAAAATTCATATTTCTAATTTTCTCGATTAGAATTTAATTTTTTTAGTTAATTATTCGCTAATTTTGTGGGGTATACAACTTACAATAAGACAAGCAAATATCCAAGATCAAAATTGGGAATGAAAATTTCTACTATAAACCCTAATAAAAACCCTAAGAGAGAAATGGAAGAAAACTATCCTAAACTACTCCTACTCCTAATAATGTTGTAATGTGTGTCGTTGTTGCCTTCCCCCAAGTGTTCTCTCATGATATAGAATGATGTCCCCTTCATATACACTCTAAATCAGCTTCAGTACTTCCAAAATTGGGCCAAGAGGCCCCCAAAATCGCGAGCCACGTGCTTCATTAATGAAGTCACGCGCTGAGATGTGTGCATACGCACACTTGAGTATGTGCTCCTCCTTTATTTTCTTCATGTGTTCTCCCTTTTTGCAAGCTTTCTTCCACTTCTACCAAACCGTTCTTGCCTAATTGACCTAAATTCACTTAACAAAACATATCACGATATCGAACCGAATAAAAGTGGAATTAAATTGATCAATTTAAGCACAAAAATGCATGTTTTCATATTTAGGTCCAATTTAGAGAGAAAACACAAAAGCATGCTATTTTAGTGAATAAGCGTGGGTTTATGTGGTGAAATCCATCTAATTCAAGCTAAAATTTACGATCAAATATGGATTTCTTAATTCCCCTACACTTAAACAATAGCATGTCCTCATGCTAATCACAAACATGGAGAAGGATCAATGGATAAACAACTTATTGAATGCAACTATCCATATGCTTGCAAGTATACTAAATACAATCTATTTCAATCTATACTATAGTTCCCTATTGAATTGGAGAAAGTAAACAAACAAATTTTCAAGCAAACATATAGACATATAGGGCTAAACAAAGAAATAATTCAATGCAATCACAATCCAAAGAATTGATTCGAATTTCAAAACGAAGCAACTTGCAAGAAAACACAAAATAAGAAGTGGAGACATAAAATTGAGCAATCGAACCCCTCACCGGATGTATATATACTCTAATCGCTCAGTGTTTAGAGTTTAATCACTCAAGTTTTCTCTAATCATGCTTTCTAGTATTTGCTATTCATCTAACAATCAACAATTATTTGATGCAAGAATACAAATATCATGAGGTCTTTTTAGGGTTGTAATGGGATTAGGGTTAAGGTGGGATAAATATGGCTAAGTGGACTAAGAGATTGAATCCTTGATTAGCTTAAGTATCCAACTCAACCTATATCAATTAAATCATAAAAATGCATTCTAACCACCCGTTACTTTCTTTTTACACATTCAAATCCACATATGTATTTCTTATTCATTTTTCTTTTTTTTTTGGGCAACCTTTGTCCCCTTTTTGCTATATTTTTTTTTCATTTCATTTTTTTCTTTATTTTTTATTATTTTTTTCTTTTTTCCATGACAAATGCATATGGTTAAAGTAAATTGATACATGAATGTACACCCATTTTCTAAATTTTTTCAATGCATACCTAAAAACAAACTTTTTTTTCATTCACCACCAATGTTCTTCCACAAATTTTTTCCCACACTTAAATAAAACACACTCCTCAATCTAAGCTAATCAAAGATGCAATTCAAGGTAATTTATCGTTTTTCACTTAGGGTTGTGATGTGCTAATAATTAGAATCAAAGGGGATTAAAAAGGCTCAAAGGGGGTTTCGATGGTAGATATAAAAGGTATGGCTATATGGGTTAGTAAGCTTAACTTCAAAAATGGCCTCAATCATGCTAAATGCATTTAAAACATCAAATAATGGACATACAGAATTAAGCAAATCTAAGATCACAATCATAGAAGGAGCATAGCACACAAGAATAAAATAGTGGTTAAAATATGCAACCACACATTATAGGCTCAACAACTCACAAGGTTGTTTGTTCTGTCTTTCTTCTATGTTCCACAAAACAATTCAAGCAAGTCTTAAAAACAATTTTCCGAATCAAATCAATGGTATGCCCTAAAAGAGATCTCTTGAAAATTTTTGTTGTTTTCATCAAAATTATTTCCTATGTATGTATGTATATTGTGATGGATGCAATTTCAAACATTCCTAGTTCTTTTCCTAATTTTCACTATCCAAAAATCATCATGAACAATTAGGACAAAATTGAACTAGGCACTATATTATTCACAACATCCAATCACTTTCTATCTATAGCATATATACCAACTAAAAATACAAAATGCAATAGCTCGAAATAAAACTATGAATAAGCTAAGATATATATACCAAAAGAAAGTGCAATGCAATAGTCAAAAGTACTCCAAATATCCACAAGAAACATAATAAAAGAAAACAAAATAGAGTGCAAAGTGTTCGGAAAAGAAATTTACACCCCAAAAATCGCGAGTCCTCCCCCACACTTAAGTGTTGCACGGTCCTTTGTGCATGTACACAATCTGGGGAGATAGAAGCTCTAAGTTCCTCCACCTTCAGCTGCTGGACGCGGGGGGAGGCGGGGGAGGGGGGAGGGGGCTCGGGCTACTGTATAAAACAATTAAATAGAAATTGAGGAAGAGTTCATATGGGTGTGGTATGATAAAAGACAATGTGTATATTCTAAATATGCGCACGGTTAGAACATACACATTGGCCGGTTAAATCGGCAACCACACAATCAAAAAGTAAGCATGAGTTCCTCAATTAAATGGCAATGAATAAGCATCAATCAAACACAACCAAGATTAGGCAATTGCAACAAGAGTGAATTGAATTTAGAAAATATTAGATATTGAAATTGTGCAAGTGAAAGCGCAAGAATAATATAAAATAGCACAACAAACAATAACCAATTCAATGATGAAAAGAATACTACTTATTCATCCTCAAGAATAATGAAATAGTCACACGGACAAGGTGCTTGTTGCAAAAAGTGACAAGCTTGATAAGAATCAAGTCAAGTCAACTCAAACAAATGCAAAGCATTAAAAAAAAATAAGTACCTTGTTATATAATGATATTGATTTGAAAACTATGATGAACAAGTAATTCAATTTAATTCACTAAATTCAATATGCACTTGTTAAAAATTTTACCAAATATGAAGTCAAATGTCAATTTTCATATTAATTTGGTACTAGCAACTCAAAGCAACCAACAAGTATATTATTGAAATTTCAATCCAAAATAACATCATAATCATTCAAAAGTGCACAATTCTTGATTAGAATACCAAACAAGGATATAGTCCAACACATATGGTAGCTACAACACATGCATTAAACTAAAAGTTTATTCAGTCATTTAAGCAAACACTTGGTATGCAGTACACATATTTATCAAATTTTCAAGTCAATTTCAATCAACATTCAGCCCGATAATCAGCAATAACACTTGCAAGCATTCTAATCAACAAACAACTAAACTAAACCTAATATAATTACTAAAATCAAAATAAAATGCAATTAAAACTAATTAGAGTAAGTAGAAAACAGGGCAAAAGCAAGAACCTAAGTCAAGAGAAGTGAAGAGTAAGGGGAGGTGGTGCAGTGGCACTAGGACACCACCGCCAGAGTCGCGGTGGTGATGCTTTGCCGGGGATGGAGATGCGGTGAGCTCTGGCACAGGGCCACGAAGAAGTTGGAGAGAGAGAGAAGAAAGAAGAAAGAAGAAAGAGAAAGAGAGAGGGGGCAAAGCGGCCCGGTAATTGTGGCGCCGACGGTAGCGGTGTCGCCGGAAGAAGGATGGGTGGGGAGGGAGGTAGTGTTCCGGATTGGGTTGGGTTGGGGTGAATGAAGGAGAAAGAAAAGGGATGGGGGTGGTTAAGGCGCGATAGGGATTCTGTTTCAAATTCACGTTCAAAACGTGACTTGTGCGTACGCACAATGTGCGTACACTAGGCAAATCAAAGGGTTTTCATACACACAATAGGGTGCGGACACACCCAGCAGGAAGGGTAATAACGGGTGTGCATACGCATAGGCTGGTGCATACGCACAAAAGGCTTTTTTTTTAGCAAAATGGGTCATGTGTGCATGCACACAAAAGGGAAAAATGCCTGGTGTGCGAGCACACAAGTGTGTGCAGACGCTCCTGGCAATGAGGCTAAAACGCAGTGTGCGTACGCACAGGTGTGTATGTATGCACAAAACTCTGTTTTCGTAAAACTCTATTTTCACAAAAATTTTTAAGCCTCTAAGGATATCAACATGATATTCAACATACACTTTCACTTCCCAAAGACATTTTTATTTCCCCAAAGACACATGATCAAACTAGAATGCAACTAAATTAAGCTAAGCAAGATAAGCAATTATTCAAGGAACAAAAGCTAAAAGAAGGTAAGGGTTAGAAGGATATTACCATGGTGGGGTGTCTCCCACCTAGCACTTTAGTTTATTGTCCTTAAGTTGGGCATTTGGGTGAAGCTCACATCAAGGAGGCTTGTGCTTCCATTCCTCCCTGAATCTCCACCCATGCTCGGTCTTCATTTGTCCTCCGGGGTCCCAAATCAAGCACATAAAGCTTCCAAGAATTAATTTGGCTTCTTTGATGAGATTTCTATCTTTTTGCCGACTCACATCCCTTTCTTCACCATCTAGCACTCCAAGAAGCATTTGAAGTTAATGATCCGTCTCCAAGATAGCATATTGATGTGGGCCGATAAAGCTCATTGGTGAAATTGTCACCCACTCAATTTGCTCTTGTATAAGGACCTTCACTTCTTGGTAGTTTAACTCTTCCTCATCAATATTTTCTAGCTTTTCTTCATCAACCTCCTCTAAGTCTTTCTCATCATCACTTAAATCAAATTTTGGAGGTTGTGTGAAGTACACATCAACATCCCCTTCAAATTCAATGGAGGAAGGTTCATGAAGATCATTGAGGGGATTGACCAAGGTGGATAAAAAAACATTGATGATGGAATCCACTTGATCAATTTTCATCAATTCTTCATTTACCTCCTCTTGTGCTTTATGTCTTAACTTTTCATCTTCCACTTGATTTTGTGGTGGCATGAATTCCCACACTTTGTACAATTGAACCAGTAAGTGTACTAGATCGTCCAAGTAATACCTGAATGAGTCAGGGTTGATCCCACGAGGATTGTGATTTGAAGTAAGCTATGGTTATCTTGTAAATCTTAGTCAGGCGGATAGAAGAGGTAGGTTTGTTGTTTAAATGCATAAAAGAGAATACTAGGTTGATATGTTTATAATGATAAGAAGATGGTTAAGGCTTGGAGACGCTTTGTTCTTCTGGATTAATACCGGTTTTACTGTCTTCTTCAACTGTGAATGATTTCTTCTATGACAGGCTGTATGTGATCAACGCCAGTTGAGAGGTCACCAACGCTCCTCCAGATCTGAACCCCAGGGTTAGAGTGGATCCATTCTGATTGAGGGTGAAGCTCCTACAGTCCATTCTCCTTAATGATCCTACTCAATACGCAATAGACAAGGTCAAATCTTTTGGATCAGAGAATACTGTGCTTTTGGGTTCTAGCCTCTACCACAAAGACTCTAATCTCCCCATACCTCGGCTGAACTGATGTTTCGAGAAGTCCCCAACGAAGTCGTGGATTAGCCGTCTAAGAGATGTATAATCAAGCTAGTGGTTCATCATTGTCTGATGAAAGACTCACTTTGAACCCATGTAGAATCAGATAACCTTGTACCAGTTCAACGCATTCATAATGATGAAGAACGAAGATACATCTTAGAACACCGATTGAAATAGAACAGTAATACTTTTATTAATCCATAAAACTCAGCAGAGCTCTTCCCCTCTACCTAGGAGGTTTAGAAACTCATACTGATAGAAAATGCAATGTGAAAAACAAAATATGGCTGGTAGAGATCCTAAACAAGTGTGATCTTCTCCTTTTAATACTAAACTAATGACTAAGGATTACATAAAAAGGGTAAAACAGTCTTTTAGTGTTAAAATCTACTTCTGGGGCGCACTTGGTGAGTGTTTGGGCTGAGCTTTGATGAGATCTACGTGCTAGGAGGCCTCTTGGGCATTGAATGCTGGCTAGGGGGTCCTTTATAGGCGTTGAATGTTGGTCTCTTCTCCTTTGGGCGTTGGACACCAGAACAGGGCAGGAGGCTGGCGTTGAACACCAGTTTTGGGCCTTCAATTCTGAAGCAAAGTATAAACTATTATACATTGATGGAAATCTCTAGATGTTAGCTTTTCATAGCTATTGAGAATGCCCCATTTGGACTTCTGTAGCTCTAGTAAAGCTCTTTCGAGTGTAAGGAGGTCAGATCCAAACATCATCTACAGTGCTTTCACTGCCTCTGAATCAAAAATTTTGCTCTAACTCCTCAATTTCAGTCAGAAAATACTTGAAATTGCATAAAAACACACAAACTAAAATTAGAATCCAAAAATGTGAATTTTGCACTAAAACCTATGGAAACCTAATAAAACTTAAACAAAACATGCTAAAAACTATATGAAAAAGATGCAAAAAAGCGTATAAAATATCCGCTCATCACAACACCAAACTTAAACTGTTGCTTGTCTCCAAACAACTAAAAACATAGTAGGATAAAAAGAAGAGGAATCTTGCTAGTTCAGAAATTTAGACAAAATAACTTTCGTTGCAAGTATAGTCCAAACCGGCAATCGATCCTCTCAATCAAAGTTTAAAATATAAGATTGTCACAATCCAAAACAAATATAAACTGGGAGTTTTAAATTCTGGGTCGTCTCCCTCGGACAATGCAAATTAGGTGTACATGCTCTTGGTTGTGAAATACGGGGGTTGTCAATCATATAACAGAAATTTAAAAGAACTAAAGAATAAATGAACTAGCAATGGATCAAAAGACTATTAATGCAAATTAGAAAAAGATAAGGTCAAAACTACTAAAAATGTGATGAATGCATAAAAGAGCCTTGACTTAGGAATGAGAATTAAGGAATCCTATCATTGTTATAACCACAACTATGGCATTTATGATGAGTTAATCTCACTTCGTCAACCCTAACATCGAGGAGTAAGTCAAATAAGCATAATTGACCTTAATCCAAAAGTCCTAGCTAACTTACTAATTAACGTAGTGAAAAGCTAGCGTTAGTGGAAACAAGAGTCAACTAACAACCCAAGAATTACCACTAAATGTTGGACATTATGACTCTAGTATCATAGAGACTCATTTCCCAAGCTAAGGAGTAAAAATCTACTCAATCAAGCATATGGAAATCATAAAACATCAAATTCATCGACCAAAAACTCAAGAAATAAAAATTGCATATATTAACAAAGTAATTTGAACTAGAAGAAGATGTAGCAAAACTAGTGTAATTAAAGAGGAAATTGAAGACTACTTACAATAAGACAAGCAAATATCCAAGATCAAAATTGGGAATGGAAATTTCTACTATAAATCCTAATAAAAACCCTAAGAGAACAATGGAAGAAAACTATCCTAAACTACTCCTACTCCTAATAATGTTGTAATGTGTGTTATTGTTGCCTCCCCCCAAGTGTTCTCTCATGATATGGAATGATGTCCCCTTCATATACACTCTAAATAAGCTTCAGCACTTCCAAAATTGGGCCAAGAGGCCCCCAAAATTGCGAGCCACGTGCTTCATTAATGAAGTCTCGCACTGGGAAGTGTGCGTACGCATGGTGCACGAATCCCCACACTTTGTACAACTGTTCCAGCAAGTGCACTAGGTCGTCCAAGTAATACCTGAGCGAGTCATGGTCGATCCCATGAGGATTGTGGTTTGAAGCAAGCTATGATTATCTTGCAGGTCTTAGTCAGGCGAATCAAGAAGTTGTTGGTTTGAATTCGAAGATGGAATTAAGTTGATATGTTTACAATGATAATGTTAAATCTTAGATGGTTAAGGCTTGGAGTTGCTTTGTCCTTCTGGATTAACTCTGGTCTTACTGTCTTCTTCAATTGTGAGTGATTCCTTCAATGGCAGGCTGTATGTGATTGACGCTGGTTTGAGCAACCGCCAATACTCCCCCAGATCTGAACAATAGGGTTAGTGCGCATCCAGTCTGATTGAGGGTGAAGCTCCTGCAATCCATTCTCCTTAATGATCTTACTCAAAACTCCACAGACAAGGTCGAATCTTTCAAATCAGAGAATGCTGCGCCTTTGGATTCTAGCCTCTACCACAGAGACCCTAATCTCCCCATACCTCGGCTGAACTGGTGTCTCGAGAAGTCCCCAACGAAGTTGTGGATTAGCCGTCTGAGAGATGTATAATCAAGCTGGTGGTTCGATGCGTTCCAGTCACGTATTCACACAAACCTAAGTAGTCACGGGTGGTTGTCAGGAACGCGGTCTTAGTATGATAAACAGAGCTAATTGTCATGGATCATCCCATTCACCATGTTGAAGAATGAATATACATCTTAGAATTGAATCAAACACGGTTTGAAGAGAAACATTAATACTTTTATTAATTCATAGAACTCAACAGGGCTCCTTCCCTCAACCTAGGAGGCTTAGAAACTCATACTGATAAAAAATACAATGATAGAATTCAAAATATGCTGGAAGAGATCCTAAACAAGTGTGATCTTCTCCCTTAAATACTAAACAATGACTAGTAAGGGTAAAACAATCTTTTTAGTGCTAAAAGCCACTTCTGGGGCCCATTTGGTGAGTGTTCGGGCAGAGCTTTAATGAGATCAACGTGATATAAGGCTTCTAAGGCATTGAACGCTGGCTAGGGGATCCTCTTTGGACATTTGGACACTGATCTCTTCTCCTTGGGCGCTGGATGCCTGAAAGGGGGCAGGAGGCTGGCATTGGACGCCAGTTTTGGGCCTTCTAATCTGAAGCAAAGTATAGACTATTATACATTTCTGGAAAGCTCTGGAAGTAAGCTTTCTATAGCCATTTAGAGCACTCCATTTGAACTTCTGTAGCTCTAGAAAAGCTCTTTCGAGTGCAAGAAGGTCAGATCTGGACAGCATCTGTAGTGCTTTCTCTGTCTTTAAATCAGACTTTTGCTCCAGCTCCTCAATTTTATCCAGAAAATACTTGAAATTGCACAAAAACACAAAACTCAAATTAGAATCCAAAAATATGAATTTAACACTAAAACCTATGAAAATTTAATAAAAATTAAACAAAACATGCTAAAAACTATATGAAAATGATGCCAAAAAGCGTATAAAAAGAAGATTAAGATACAATAAATCTCAGAGTTTCTAATGAAGCTCAGTTTTAATTAGATGAGTGGAACTTAGTAACTTTTTACTTCTGAATAGTTTTGACATCTCACTATTCATTGAAACTAAAAAATGTTGGTCTCTTTAGGAACTTAGAATCCAGATGATATTATTGACTCTCCTAGTTCAGTTCATTTTGATTCTTGAACACAGCTTTCAGAGTCTTGGCCGTGACCCTAAGCACTATGTTTTCCAGTATTAGCACCGGATACATAAATGCCACAAACACTTTAACTGGGTGAACCCTTTTGGATTGTGATTTAGCTTTGCTAGAATCCCCAGATAGATGTGTCCAGAGTTCTTAAGCACGCTCTTTTTGCTTTGGATTATGACTTTAACCGCTTAGTCTCAACCTTTTCACTTAACACCTTCACACCACAAGCACATGGTTAGGGACAGCTTGATTAAGCCGCTTAGGCCAGGATTTTATTCCTTGTAGGCCCTCCTAACAATTGATGCTCAAAGCCTTGGATCTTTTTACCCTTGTCTTTTGGTTTAAAGGGTTCTTGGCTTTTTCAATCTGCCCTCTTTTTCCTGTATTTTTGGGCAGTAATAGATTTTTCTCTTTTTTTTCGCATGCATATATCAATTTTTTTTTCTTTTGCAATATGCTTTTTCTTTTTCTTTTTGCTGCTTTTTCTTGCTTCAAGAATCAATTTTTGGATTTTTCATATTACCAATAATACTTCACTTTCATCATCATTCTTTTAAGAGCCAACATTCTAAAATTACAACTTCAAATATGCACTGTTTATTCATACATTAAGAAAATAAAAGCAATGCCACCACAATAAGATAATTGAACTATTCTTACTATAAACTTGAAATTCATGTATCTCTCAATTCTTTTCAAATAAAATTTTCGTTTTAAGCAAGGTGAGAGATATATGGAATATTTTACAACTTTAAGACATCAATACAAATGATCATGCAACAAGAACAAGAGGACAGATAAAACATAATAGAAAAAAGAAAAATACAACAGGAAAGGAGATTAAGAGAATGAATCCACCTTTAATGGTGGTGGCTAGTACTCCACCTTGAGGATCCAATGTGGTGCTTGATTTCTTCAATGTCACTCTTTTGCCTTTGTTGTTCTTCCCTCATAGCCCTTTGATCTTCTCTTATGGATCTTTGGTCTTCCCTTGTTTCATTGAGGATGGTGGAATGCTCTTGATGCTCCAATCTCAATTGCTCCATGTTAGAGCTCAATTCTCCCATAGAAGTATGCCATTGATCCCAATAGCTTTGAGGAGGAAAATACATCTCTTGAGGCATCTCAGGGATCTCATACTGAGGCGACTGCACAGGCTCATGTGCATGCTTTCTAGTTTACTCCATCCTCTTCTTAGTGATGGGCTTGTCCTTCTCAAAGGAGATGTCTTCTTCAATGATAATTCCAGCTGAATTGCATAGATGACAGATGAGGTGTGGGAATGCCAACCTTGTATTGGTGGAAGGCTTCTCAGCTATCTTGTACAATTCTTGAGGTATAACCTCGTGTACTTCCACCTCACTTTCAATCATGATGCAACGGATCATCATAGCTCTGTGAATGGTCATTTCTGACCAATTGTTAATAGGGATGATAGAGCGTTGGATGAATTCCAACCATCCTCTAGCTATGGGCTTTATGTCAAGCCTTCTTAGTTGAATGGGCTTGCCTTGGGAATCCCTCTTCCACTGTTCTCCATCCATACAAATGTCTGAGAGCACTTGATCCAGTCTCTGATCAAAGTTGACTCTTCTAGTGTAAGGAAGTGGGTCTCCTTGCATAAGAGGCAAGTTGAATTCTAATCTCACACTTTCCGGGCTAAAATATAAGATTCTCTCTTGGACCATGGTGCTCCAATTCCTTGGATTTGGGTTCACACTAGTGGCATAGTTTTTAGTAACCCATGCATTAGCATAGAACTCTTGCACCATTAAAATCCCAACATCTTGAATAGGATTAGTTAGGACTTCCTAACCTCTTTTCCGGATCTCTTTTCGGATTTCTGGATACTCAAGGATCACTTTTTTCTTTGCCACTACTTCATAGAAGTGGTCTTGGTGAGCTTTGGTGATGAATCTCTCCATTTCCCAAGATTCAGAGGTGGCGGCTACTGCCTTCCCTTTCCTCTTTCTAGAGGATTCGCTAACCTTGGGTTCCATGAATGGGAATGGAAAGAAAAAAAGCTAGGCTTTTCCAACACCAAACTTAAAACTTTGCTCGTCCTCGAGCAAAAATAAAGTAAAAGAGAAGAATGGAGTAGAAAAAGAAGAAAATAGAAGGAGATAGAGGGAGACAGTGCTTTCGGCCAAGTGGGGCTTATGAGTGTATAAGAGGTGTGTGTATGAACGGTTAGAATGAGGGATATTTATAGGAGTGGGGTAAGGTTGGTTTCGGCCATGGGTGGATAATTGGGTGGGAAATTTGATTTTAAAGTGGGTGGGGGTTGATGGGAGTTATGATGGATTTGGGAAAGTGATATGGATGTGATTGGGCTAGGGTTTATAGGGAAGAGTGTATGGGGAAGTGTGAAAGTAAGAAGGAAGAAGTGGGGTAGGTAAAGATGCTGTGGGTTCCACTGGTCCTGAGAGGCTAGAAAATTCAGATTCCCTGCCCTCTGCACTGGTGTTTGAACACCCAGGGTCTGCTCTCTAGCTGGCGTTCAACACTAGCTATGCTGCCCATTGGGGGCATTGAACTCCCAGGGTCTGCTCCCTGGTTGGCGTTCAACTTCAACAACACTCCATCCAGAGTGTTCTATTTTCTCTGTTAAACAATTCTGTCTCTGTTCTGACTGCTTCACATGATCATGAACCTAAAAATATAAATTAAAGAAAAACAAAATAAAAGAAAACAGGAATAATTAATTAAGGTTGGGTTGCCTCCCAACAAGCGCTTCTTTAACGTCATTAGCTTGACGGTTAGCTCCTTACGGAGGTGAGTATGGGCTCAGATTTTCGTCCCTTACAGTGAACTTTCTTCCTGTCTTCTCATGAATGAGCTCCACATGCTCTAGAAATAGGATACGACTCACTGTATGTGGTATGACTGGTTTCTTGGTGAAGACAACTCTCATGCTATGTGAGAGGCCTTCAGTGGGGACTTTCTTGTCCC
Source organism: Arachis hypogaea (assembly GCF_003086295.3). NCBI lineage: Eukaryota > Viridiplantae > Streptophyta > Magnoliopsida > Fabales > Fabaceae > Arachis > Arachis hypogaea. The sequence continues at coordinate 34,709,770 of NC_092054.1, read as the reverse complement.
TCCAGCCTTTAGGTACTTTCTTCTTAGTACCTTTGTTCTTAGAGCTTGTTGATGGCTGCCCAACACCAAACTTAGAATTGATGTCTGGGGGCTCTGTAAAGCTCTGCACAGAAAGAGAGGGTTGGAACACTTGGTGTTGCATGACGAGAGTAACTTTTGCGTGGTCTAGAAATTGCAGATAAATCCTCGTTGCAAGTATAGTTTCTAAACCGACAAAAATCCCTTCGTACAAACGTGTTGGGTGTCACAAGTAACAAACCCCTTTAAAAATTGTTAACCGAGTATTCAAACCTTGGGTCGTCTTCTCAAGGAACTGCGAGGCAGTGTGTTCTTATTATTGGCTATAAAGGTTGTAATCGGGGTTTAGAATATGAGGAGCAAGTAATTTAAATGACAAGCAAAGTAAATGGCAATTAAAATAAATAAATACTGTAAAGCAGACTTTTGGCAAGGTAAGAGAAATCGGAGGTCCAACGCAGTTATCTCTCTCAACTATAATGAAAGTTGAATCTAAGCTCCACTTGATCAACCTGTACTGGGGCAAAGGAAAGTGAAGGGACTAATTAAATTGACCTTTGAATCCTATTTATTTCCTAAGAAAAGGTTGGGATTACTTAAGTTCAGCTCAATTAGCAAGATAACGATTATCAATTATGTTGAGTTTAATAACTGTTGAGTTACTGAATTCCTAACCAGGACCAAAAGGGGAAAAAGTAAAATTGCTGGAATAATAAAAATATCCTTAGATGGGAAGCAATGGTACTTAAATCAAAGAGAACAATCATAAACTAAAAATACCTCAAATATTATTAATTCAAATAACAATCTGTAACATGGAAGAAATTCATAAATTCACTGATCAATTCAAGTGCTGGAATAAATAAAAGTAAAAGGAAGCTAAAACAAAGAAACATAAAACCTGGATTGAGAGTCACTCTTAAAGCAAGAAGAAATCCTAAATCCTAATCCTAAGAGAGAGAGGAGAAGATCTCCCTCTCAACTAAATCTAAATCATTAAAAAGTAAAATATGCGAGCTCTCTTTGAATGGGTGCATTTCCACACTTTATAACCTCTGGTCTATGCTGTCTGTACTTGGATCTGGGCCAAAAAGGGCTTCAGAAATCACTGGGGGTGCATTCTGTAAATTCTGATACGTGGCCTCTGTCACGCGTCCGCGTGGGTCACGCGGTCGCGTCATTCGGAGCTTTTCCTTACCACGCGGTCGCGTCAGTCATGCGACCGCGTCATGTGCGTTCTGCTTAAGGCGCGCGGTCGCGTCAGTCATGCGACCGCGTCGCTGCTGATTCGTGCTTGGCACACGATCGCTTCGTCCATGCGATCGCGTGGATACCAGTTTCCTTAAAGCTCCGTTTTGCCCTCTCCTTCCTATTTTGTATGTTTCCTTTTCCATCCTTTAAGTCATTCTGCCTTAGAAAATCTGAAACTACTCAACACACTAATCACGGCATCGAATGGAAATAAAGGTAATTAAAATAATTAATTTTTAAAGCTTGGGAAACATGTTTTTCACAATATGACATAATAAGGAAGGGAAAGTAAAACCATGCAATTAATGTGAATAAGTAGGTGAAGGATTGTATAAATCACTCAAATTAAGCACAAAAGAACTCATGAAATACGGGTTTATCATTGCACCATTGTCTCTTTCTTATCAGAGGGAGAATTGAGATTGGACATCTTGAACAAGATATAGTCCTCTCCTAGTTTGAAAATCATTTCTCCCTTTGCCACATTAATCATGGCATTTGCAGTAGCTAGGAAAAGTCTTCTGAGGATGATAGAATCTTTCTCATCCTCTCCTATGTCCAACACTATGAAGTTTGTAGGGATGTAGTGCTCTTCAACCTTCACCAAGACATCCTCTACTAAGTCATATGGCTTTTTCATTGACTTGTCTGCCATATTTAGTGAGATCTTTGCAGCTTGTACCTCAAAGATTCCCAACTTCTCCATTACAAAGAGTGGCATGAGGTTTATACTTGACCCTAGGTAACACAGATCCTTTTCAAAGGTCATGTGATGAGCGAATATTTTATACGCTTTTTGGCATTATTTTCATATAGTCTTTAGTATGTTTTGTTTAGTTTTTATTAAGTTTTTATAGGTTTTAGTGCTAAATTCACATTTTTGGATTCTACTATGAGTTTGTGTGTTTTATGCAATTTTAGGTATTTTCTGGCTGAAATTGAGGAGCTGGAGAAGAAGTCTGATTCAGAGATAGAGAAAGCACTGCAGATGCTGTCCGGATCTGATCTCTTTGAACACGAAAGAGCTTTTATAGAGCTACAGAAGTCCAAATGAAGCGTTATCAATGGATATGGAAAGCTAACTTCCAGAGCTTTCCAACAATGTATAATAGTTCATACTTTGCTTCAGATTAGAAGGCCCAAAACTGGTGTCCAACGCCAGCCTCCTGCCCCCTTTCAGGCGTACGTCCAGCGCCCAAGGAGAAGAGACCAGCGTCCAAACACCCAAGGAGGACCGCTATCCAGAGTTCAATGCCCTAGAGGCCTCATAGAACATGGATCTCATCAAAGCTCAGCCTAAACACTCACCAAGTGGGGCCCATAAGTGAATTTTAGCACTAAAAAGACTGTTTTACCCTTACTAGTCATTAATTTAGTATTTAAAGTAGAAGATCACTCTTTGTTAAGGATCTTCGGCTACTTTTACACCATATTTCATTTTTACCATTGTATTTCCTATCAGTATGTATTTCTAAACATCCTGGATTGAAGGGAAGAGCCCTGCTAAGTTCTATGAATTAATAAAAGTATTATTGTTTCTTTTTAATCCGTGTTTGATTTAATTCTAAGATATATATTCGTTCTTCAACATGGTGAATGGGATGGTCCATGATAATTAGCTCTGTTCATCATACTAGGACTGCGTGCCTGACTGATGGGTGGAAATTTAGAATTCCACACCAAAACTCACCGGCAAGTGTACCGGGCCGCATCAAGTAGTAATTACTCACAAAGGTGAGGTTGATCCCACAGGGATTGATGAATTGAGCAATTTTAGTTAGGTGATGAATTTAATTAAGCAAATAGTTGATGATTTGTGTGAATTGTGATTAACAGAAGCTAAACTGCAAGTAAATAAAAGGGAGAGGGGAAATTGACAGAAAAATAAAGTGCAGAAGAGTAAATTGCATGAAACTTAAAGTGCAAAAAAGTAAAAGAGCTAAAATTTAAAGTGCAAGTAATGTAAATGACTGAAACTTAGATTGCAAGAAAAGTAAACTGCAAAAACTTAAAGTGCAAGAAATGTAAAGTGCTGAATCTAAATTGCTGAAAAATTTAAATTGCTTGAAGATTAGAGGGATTTGGGAGCTGGGATTCATAATTTAACAAGAAAATACAAAATGTAATCATTCAGAGAAGTAGAAGATGAAATGAGTTGCAGAAGATCTAAACAGAAATGGAAAATTGCTTGAAGAAGCGAAACAGAACGAAAACTTAGCTTAATTGTGAAATCTAGAAATAAATTGAAGATCTAAGAGGAGCAATGAGATCAAGAAGCAGATCTAGATCTCAATTACTCCCTTGATTAAACAGAAAAGAAAAATGCAGAAGAAATGAAAATGAAAACAGCAAATGAAATTAGATCTAATTCCTTAATTCTCAGAGTTATGCAGAAGAAGAACAAAGATGAATTTCAGATCAAGAATTGAAACAGAATTTCTTCAATCTCAATCCAAAATTCAAAACAGAAAGTAGAAGTTGCCGAAGCAAGAACAATCAGAAAGAAAACTCAGATCTCAATCCCAATTCCCAAAATCAAAATGAAAGCTAAAAGTGAAGTCCAAAAAAAAGTAATCACGTCTACAAATCAAGCTAACTCCTATTTATACACTTTCTATTTTTGATTTTCAGAATTTGGAGTGGACTTTTCAAATTGGTGAAGAAGCGGGTCCAAGATGGTATTTCCATTGAAATTGGACCGAGGGCCACCTCCAGTGGAGCGCTCAGTTAAGAAAGAAAACGTAGTGCTCCCTTGCTTTGTGCTTCCCTTTGAACCAAGCCTTGCCCAAAGTGTATACATAGCGTTCAGTGAGAGAATTCCAACGTAGCACTACACTTAGCTTCCCTTGGTTCCCTCTTCGAACCTTGCTGGCTTCACTTTGGCCAATTTCCTTGTACTAAGCATTGTTGTGTAGCGCTCAGTGAAGTGCTTGCAACATAGCGCTCAGTGAAGTGCTTGCAACGTAGCGCCCTTCTTTGCTTGCACATGGTTCCCATTTCGAAACTTGATGCTCCCCCTTGTCTTCAATGCGCCTTGCTTTTCTTCTTTTGCCATGCCCGAAAATGTTAAAATGTTTTAACGTAGCGCTCAATTAATTGAACGCTGGGCTTGTTTGCTGAGCTCCTTTGAGCGCTCCGTTGTGTACATTGAACGCTATGCTTGGCTTTGCTTTGGTTAGCCTTGTCCTCTAGCATTCAATTTATGAACGCTCCGCTCAATTAGTGAGCGCTATGCTTGGTTCCTTGTGTGCTACGCTTTTATGGCTATGGCCACACTTTGGTTGAGCACGCTTTCATGGTTCTTTCTTTTCTTCTCCTACAAGCAACCAAATAAACGTATCACAGTATCACCAAATTCACAAGGTTTCTAAATCCTTCATAAAATCAACTAATTCTAGCTTAAACCTTATGATTTTATGTTAATTAAATATTGGTTGATTGATTTAACATAACCATGAAAATCCACTCCAAATCGCTTACTTATAGTGCAAGAAAGTGCATAAAACCTAATGAAACAAGTGAAAAATGCTTGAAAAGCTAGTATAAGATGACTTGTCATCACAACACCAAACTTAAACCTTGCGTGTCCCCAAGCAAGCACTAAACATAAGAAGAAATGAAATGAAACAAAAAAGCATGCATGTCCTTATTTTGCAGATAATTGAACTTGGTTCATGGGGTTTTATGCAGACAAATGTAGCTCACTTATTCTTTGCTGATAGATGAGAAATGTTTCCTTAAAGGTTCACTAGAGTTGCTGCTATAATGCCTTGCTTTTTGATTGATCCCTGTTAGCTTTTTCTTTTGCTTAGAAAGCTTATTTCTTAATAAAAGCTTGATGGCAACTGTTGCAGTAGCCTTTTGGCTTAATTTTTTTGCTCAACACTCCTCACCCCAGACAGTTGGCTCATAATTTCTTCCTAGGAACATTGATGCCCAGCATCTCTTTGTATCACTAAATGCTTTGTAACTAGGTTGCTCTTGATAATGGACTTTCGGTTGGCAATCCCAAATTAGTTAATCCAAGTGGCCAAGTTTTAAAATACTCCTCAGAACCTAATTTTCTAAACATATCCTAGTACAAAAGCACCACAGGCATATGTCCTAAGGTCCAAGCTATTGGTGTTTAGCCTTATTGTTTGTTTCTTTGCCAATTCTTGGCTTTTCTTTTCTTTTTTTTTTCTTACTTTGATCCATTCTCAAGGGATATTTATTGATAAAAGGCTTTACAGTAATAGCTTAATTCACACTACAAAGGACATTTTATTATGCAGCTTCTGTTATTGAGCTAATCATTAAATCAAACAAGTACCACCACTGAATTTCATTCTAATTTCTACAACATTGGACAATCACTTTTTTATATCAAACATTTTTCTTTTATTTATGCAGAAGGGAACAAAACAGAATTTAAGCAAATGATTGACAACAAGTACAATGCAGGCTAGCATTCTTAGCAAACATCTCCACTTACACCTAATTGAACACTTCAGCAAGACATATATGACTCTCCAAGTTAAAACACAGTAAAAAGGATTAAGTGTCAATACAACCTGGTGGGCATGTCTCTCAGATTTTCTTCTATCCTCATCATTTCTCTTTGTTGTATCTCCTTTGGATGATGATGCAGATCCCTTCCAAAAGGTTGAATGTTTTCCTGCATAATCCTTAGAAGTTGCTTGTTTCCCAATCCCTTAGGCAATTGATTAGCATGCAGAAATTATGTGTAGGCGTTTGAACTTAATTTGGTGTGTGAACACCAAACTTAGTTTCTTGCCAATGTTTCTTATGCAACAAGTCAACCATTTATATGAAACCTTATGCCTTTGCTGAGGGTCACAAAACTAAAAACTAGAAAACATACAATGACTAAGTAGTTTCTCTGATTGCTTGGAGCTAGCAACTATTTATGCAGAAGGTAAAAATGTGTTTTCAAATGCAATTTTTGGTGGAACACCAAACTTAGCATCCTTCATTCTCCCTTAAATTGTTTTGGTGTGCAACACCAAACTTAGCTCCTTGCATTACAGATAAAGCTACTCAGCCTTTTTATTGAAATAGTTAAGAGAAAAAAACTACCTTTGGTTGGGTTGCCTCCCAACAAGCGCTCTTTTAATGTCACTAGCTTGACATCCTTCATTCTTTGTTCATGGGGGCTGTAAATCATAGTGCCTCAGCTTTTCTCTTGTTACTGTGAACTTCCTTCTGTTTTCTTCGTTGATGATCTCTAGGTGTTCAAGTGGAAGGATCCGGTTCACAGTATATTACTCAGATAATTGTGGAGACACTTTCATTGGTTGGGTGTTCAACATTACTTTATCCTTTGGTGAGAAGCCTTTAGTGAGGATTTTCTGATCCCCTTCACTTCTCCCCTCTACCTCTTCTTGTGGAGCTTCTCTGTTGTGTTCTTCCTGGATGATGGCTTCTTTTCCCATAGTCTTCCTACTTTCTACTGTGATTGCTTTGCAATCCTCCCATTTTGTGGCTTTTCCTTTGTCTCTTGGGTCATCTTTAGTGGTACTGGGGAGGGTATTTGCTCTCTTCTCACATATTTCTGAAATTTGTTCAGCCATTTCCCTCATGTGTTTTTCAAGTTTTCTAATTGAGGCCTCTTGGTTTTTGAATGCCAGGACTTGATTTTTCATGAGTTTTTCCATCATTATCTCTAGTCTAGAGATTCTCTGAGATGGTTGTAGTTGTGTGAGATGAGATGGTTGTTGCTGGAAGTTGTTTGAATTATTTGTCGGGGTATTTTGTGGGTAGAATGTGGATGTGGAAAAGTTAGTCTGGTGGTTATGGGGTTGGTGATATGTGCTTTGTGAGTTTTTGAATTGGTTGGTATTATTTGATGAATTGCTTTGGTTGTTTGTGTTGCTGAGGATGTTATAGTTGAAGCACCTTTTTCCTTGATTTTGGTGCTCACCCCACCTCAAGTTAGAATGAGTCCTCCAGGATGGGTTGTGTGCATTACCATGCAAATTATGTTGGAACGAACTTGAGGTGTTATTCATGTATTGCACCTGCTTAGGGCTTTGTTGCTCATAGTTGAATGTAGGGCTTTGTGCATTTACTGTAGCAATTTGCAGTCCATTAATTTTTCTGGCCATCAGCTCCATTTATTGCTGAAGTTGTTCGTGCATCTGCTTGTTTTGTGCCAAGATAGTGTCAACACCTTCAAGCTCCAAGACACCTCTCTTGGGAGCTGGGGGTGTTGCCTTTGATGAGCATAAAAGTATTGGTTATTTGCATGGATATTGGGGGTGAGTATACTGCTCCCACAGTGTCTTGCATTGGGGAAGGTATAGGAAGCTAGAATTCTCCTTTGGGGTTGGCCATTGTTGGCCATTCCCTCTGGTGGATTAGAGGGATTCCCTTCCATCTCTTGCTTTCCTTCTCAACCTTCAAAATGTTTTAGGATCAAAAGGTGTGGATTCATCGCTTCTTCCTCCTGACATAAACACAAAACCAGAAACCAGAATGAAACACTCTACTGCTAGAGTGAGTTAGTGTTAGCTTAAGCAAAAATTCAAACAGTTAGTGTGCTTAGTAAAAAGAAAAAGAAAATGCTTAATCTAGATTATCACCTTACTTAATCATTGTCAATCTATATCAATCCCCGGCAACGGCGCCAAAAACTTGATTGGTGGAAATTTAAAATTCCACACCAAAACTCACCGGCAAGTATACCGGGTCACATCAAGTAGTAATTACTCACAAGAGTGAGGTCGATCCCACAGGGATTGATGGATTGAGCAATTTTAGTTAGGTGATGAATTTAGTTAAGCAAATAGTTGATGATTTGTGTGAATTGTGATTAACGGAAGCTAAACTGCAAGTAAATAAAAGGGAGAGGGGAAATTGACAGAAAAATAAAGTGCAGAAAAGTAAATTGCATGAAACTTAAAGTGCAAGAAAGTAAAAGAGATAAAATTTAAAGTGCAAGTAATGTAAATGACTGAAACTTAGATTGCAAGAAAAGTAAATTGCAGAAACTTAAAGTGCAAGAAATGTAAAGTGCTGAATCTAAATTGCTGAGAAACTTAAATTTCTTGAAGATTAGAGGATTTGGGAGCTGGGATTCAGAATTTAACAAGAAAATGCAAAATGTAATCATTCAGAGAAGTAGAAGATGAAATGAGTTGCAGAAGATCTAAACAGAAATGGAAATTTGCTTGAAGAAGCAAAACAGAACGAAAACATAGGTTAATTGTGAAATCTAGAAAGAAATTGAAGATCTGAGAGGAGCATTGAGATCAAGAAGCAGATCTAGATCTCAATTACTCCCTTGATCAAACAGAAAAGAAAAATGCAGAAGAAATGAAAATGAAAACAGCAAATGAAATTAGATCCAATTCCTTAATTCTCAGAGTTATGCAGAAGAAGAACAAAGATGAATTTCAGATCAAGAATTGAAACAGAATTTCTTCAATCTCAATTCAAAATTCAAAACAGAAAGTAGAAGTTGCCGAAGCAAGAACAATCAGAAAGAAAACTCAGATCTCAATCCCAATTCCCAAAATCAAAATGAAAGCTAAAAGTGAAGTCCAAAAAAAAGTAATCCCGTCTACAAATCAAGCTAACTCCTATTTATACACTTTCTATTTTTGATTTTCAGAATTTGGAGTGGGCTTTTCAAATTGGTGAAGAAGTGGGTCCAAGATGGTATTTCCATTGAAATTGGACCAAGGGCCACCTCCAGTGGAGCGCTCAGTTAAGAAAGAAAATGTAGCGCTCCCTTGCCTTGTGCCTCCCTTCGAACTAAGCCTTGCCCATAGTGTATACATAGCGCTCAGTGAGAGAATTCCAATGTAGCGCTACACTTAGCTTCCCTTGGTTCCCTCTTCGAACCTTGCTGGCTTCACTTTGGCCAATTTCCTTGTACTAAGCATTGTTGTGTAGTGCTCAGTGAAGTGCTTGGAACGTAGCGCCCTTCTTTGCTTGCACATAGTTCCTATTTCGAACCTTGGTGCTCCCCCTTTGCTTCAATGTGCCTTGCTTTTCTTCTTTTGCCATTCCCGAAAATGTTAAAACGTTTTAACGTAGCGCTCAATTAATTGAACGCTGGGCTTTTTTGCTGAGCTCCTTTGAGCGCTCCATTGTGTACATTGAACGCTATGCTTGGCTTTGCTTTGGTTAGCCTTGTCCTCTAGCATTCAATTTATGAACACTCCACTCAATTAGTGAGCGCTATGCTTGGTTCCTTGAGTGCTACGCTTTTATGGCTATGGCCACACTTTGGTTGAGCACGCTTTCATGGTTCTTTCTTTTCTTCTCCTACAAGCAACCAAATAAATGTATCACAGTATCACCAAATTCACAAGGTTTCTAAATCCTTCATAAAATCAACTAATTCTAGCTTAAACCTTATGATTTTGTGTTAATTAAATATTAGTTGATTGATTTAACATAACCATGAAAATCCACCCCAAATCGCATACTTATAGTGCAACAAAGTTCATAAAACCTAATGAAACAAGTGAAAAATGCTTGAAAAGCTAGTATAAGATGACTTGTCATCACAGACAACCACCCGTGTCTACTTGGGTTTGTGTGACTACTTCAATGGAAAGCATTGAACCGCCCGCTTGATTATACCTCTCTCAGACGGCTAATCCACGACTTCATTGGGAACTTCTCGAGACACCAGTTCAACCAATTTACGGGGAGATTAAGGTCTCTGTAGTAGAGCTAGAACCCAAATGCGCTGCATTCTCTGATCTAGAAGATTCGACCTTGTCTCTGATGTTTTAAGTAGGATCATGAAGGAGAGTGGACTGCAGGAGCTTCACCCTCAATCAGAATGGATCCACACTAACCCTGGGGTTCAGATCTGGAGGAGTATTGGTGGCTGCTCAAACCAGCGTCAATCACATACAACCTACCATAGAAGAAATCATTCACAATTGAAGAAGATAGTAAGACTAGAGTTAATCCAGAAGGACAAAGCAACTCCAAGCCTCAACCATCTAAGTTTTAAGATTATCATTATAAACATATCAACCTAGCTCAGATCTCACAAATCCAACAACTCTTCTATCCGCCTGACTAAGACCTACAAGATAACCATAGCTTGCTTCAAACCACAATCCTCGTGGGATCGACCCTGACTCATTCAGGTAATAGTTGGACGACCCAGTGCACTTGCTGGTTGATGGGTGAAAAATGATTTCCACACAAAACTCACCGGCAAGTGTACCGAGTCGCATCAAGTAGTAATAACTCACAAGAGTGAGGTCGATCCCACAGAGATTGATGGATCAAGCAACTTTAGTTGGTGATTAGTCTAATCAAGCAGACAGTAATGAATTGAGTGAAATTGGAGCAATAGAAAGTAAATTGCAGAAAATATAAAGTGTAGAATGTAAATTGCAGAAACTTAAATGACAAGAAAAGTAAATTGCAGCAAATGTAAAGGGGATTGGGTGGGGAGAATTTAAAGAAAGCAGTAAATCAAGCAATCGCAGATATCTTGAGAATAAGTAACAGGAAATTTAAATTGCAGGAAAATTAATTCAGGCTGAATCATGAACAGAATTGTAAAGTTGAAGAAAAGGAAATTGTAACAGAGGATTATCAAAAACTGAAATTGCATAAGCCAAATTGAATTCAATACTTGAAATGTAAAAGTGCAAAAAAGTAAAAGTGTATCAAAGAGAGCTTACTATTCTATTCTACTCCTACTCCTACTGCTGCCTACTACTCTTGTAGCCTAACCGACCTCTCTAATGAAATGACACTGATGCCTCTATATAGGCTTTACAAAATGAAAATAAAATTAACATTGAAAACAAATTACAATTCAAATGAAATTCCTAATCTAACTTTTTCTTGTGCCTTTGAGTCATGTCAATGGGCTTTGCTTGCTTTGGGGCTTCAATGAAATGGGTCTTGGGTGTTTGGTTGCTCCCAGGGGAACACTCAGTTGAAACAATGAGCGCAGCGTTCACTCCCTCAGCGTGCATCTCTCGTGCACTCATTCTTCACTAGCGCTTCCTTAGTGAGCGCCGAGTTACAATATTGAGTGCTCCTAGTATGTACGGATGGCACAAGGCTTGCCCCCAAGCTGAAATTCTCGAAAACGCTCACTTAGTGAGCGTGGCGCTCACTTTCCAAGCTTCCTTTTCAATTAACGTTTCCATGCTTTAACGTAGCGCTCTCTTGCTTAATGAACGCTTGCTTCCTTAGCAAATTAAATGGCTCATTGCATGTATATTATTAATGCTTTAGTTTGCATATTAATGAATTGATGGCATTAATAATATTGCATGCATGCTTTCATTGGCTTTATTACATTAATTAGTAATGCCAATGCATTACTTAATTAACGTAGCGTTCATTCATTGCCCATTTGGCATTAATAATGAAAGTTTCATGAATGCATGCTTTATTTATTAATTCATGATAATGCATGCATAAGACATTAATGCATATATATCATGTTACTAATGCCAAGGCTTCATGGTCATGGACCACGCTTTTAAAAGCGTGGCCTAAGGTTCCAAAGCGTGCTCAATCTTCGAAGCATGCCCCAATTTCTCTTTTCTCCTTTTGAGCTTAATTTGTGCTTTTTTTTTTAACTTCTTTTTCTACTTATTTCCTACAAAATTTATAAAATCACAAAGAAATATACTATTTAAGAATAAAAACACTCAACAATTTAGCACTAATCATCAATTTCTTGTATGAAAAAGCATAGAAAAATATGACATGATGACATGTCATCACAACACCAAACTTAAACCTTGCTTGTCCCCAAGCAAGAAAAGAATCATGCAGTAAATTTTGACAAACCAAGGTGGGAAGAATAGCAAGTTAATCTTCATGGTTGGCTAGTTTTCTATGTATGCTACAATCACAAAAGAAATGTAAATGATTGATCCTTCTATCTAGCTCATTTTTTGAAATCTTTTCCTTATATTTCTTCCTTGAAACAAGCTTTACATTGTCTTATTAGCTTCTCCTTTTAGGTGCTTTGCCCCATGAGTTGATAACAAAGCTACGACTCTAAATGCTTTATTTTCAAGTCTTACCACTTGATACATAAGCACCATAAGCATTTAATCAGAGGACTTCTTTAAGCTCATTTGTTTCTTTTCTTTACTCTTTCTAATCATTGATGCTCAGAGCCTTGAGCTTTGAGGGAGTGCTTTTACACTTGAGCCTAGACTTGACTCTAAGTGTTTTGTTTTCAAGCTTTTTGCCTGATACATAAACATCACAAGTACTGAACAACTTAATTGTCATTGGTACTCAGAGCCTTCAGCTTTCTCATTCTTTTCCTTTTTCTTTTCTTGCCTTAATTGCAATTGCTTCTTCAAGGTTTTCATGATTTCAAAAATTTCATAAAATGTCCTAGATGAAAACCTCAATTAACTAAAATCTAATGCAATTGAGAAACAATTAACCATACTAGCCTTCCAATACTTGTATGCACATGCTAAGTTCTTCTTTAATTCTTTGTTTGTTTATGATCATGATACTTTACTGCTTTGAACTTACAAAACTCAAGTTGGTAATCATAACGGCATAGCAAGATGTTAAAAGATCAGTAATCAAACTATGCTTATTCATAACACACATGTATACAGAGAAGATAAAGACAATCATACAATTTAAAGTGCTGGAAACAACTGAGAGAAAAAGGAACTTTACCACCTTGTAATTCACCTTCTCTATTGTTATCCTTTTCCTTCTATTCTTCCCCTCTCCCATACCAGACTCAGAATGCTTGCTCATCTTCAAGCAATAATTAAAACAATGGTGATGGGGTCTAGAATGGACCATGAGTGTCTTACACAATAAAATGTTAGTAGTACATGTGTTTAAGCAAGCAAAATGAAAATTAACAATGAAGGCACAGGAAACAGAGATATTGTGATTGCAAAAACAAGTGGGGTGTGCATGATACATGGCATCGAAGATAAGTGGCACACCAAACTTAGTGTGACACTTTCACTTGGAATTGATGCAAGTATCTAGTAAAGATTGGAACCAAATTTTTGTTGCATAGCAACACCAAACTTAGAATGCAATCACATGTTCATTTTATTTGAACTAAGACTAAATGAAACTGTTATATGTTAAATTCAATCACCAAGGGAAGAATCTATCATGAATAAGGATTTCTTGGTGAGGTATTTAACAAAAGCAGTTAAGGAGCAAAATAAATAAAAGCAATAAAAATAAAGAAATGACTAAAAGATAATAATAAAAATGTTAAATCAAAAGAAAGATACCCTTGCAAAGGCATTGTGATCATGCAGACAAGTGGTGTTGCTGAATAAATTGCATAGAAAAATAAGTGGCACACCAAACTTAGAATCTTAGTGTGACACTTCCATTTTTGATTTGATGCAATCATCCAGACGGATTGAAAACAGATTGTTGCAGGGCAACACCAAACTTAGAATGTAATCATATGCCAATTTATTGAAATTAAACAAATCAAACAGAGAAAGTAAACAAAGCAAAGAAATGAAATGTTACATACGGCTGTGTTGCCTCCCAACAAGCGCTCTTTTAATGTCATTAGCTTGACATGTTGTTCTTCACTTTCTTCCTCTTCTTCCAGTTTGTTAAGAGGAATGACCTCAAGGGGGGAGAAGATTCAGCTATTGTCTCCTGTCTTGGTCTCTCCTCAGCAAGCTTCCTTTCGTTAATGGCTTGATTGAGCTTGCTTACTGGATCAGGGGTAGGATCGGTGCTCTTGTTAAGTGTCTTCACTTCTTGGATATCAATACTTGGTGGTTGTGTGATGGTTGGAGCATTATCTTCATCAAAAGTGTAACATCCCGCATTTTTGAAAATCTAATTATAAATAAATTATGATTTTATCTTATTAAGTTTAAACTTTATAATTTTAGAAAATTATTTTGTTAGAAATAAATAAATAGATTCGGAGATAGTTTTATTTCGAATCAATTAATATTTTTAAGTAATCTAATTATAATGGAATATTTTGTATAATTTTAGTAATTAAAAAATAAAAAGAATTGTATAATTTAATTTAAATAAATTCTATTTTAAATGAATTATGTTAATTTGAACTCTCAGAAATTATTTTATTAGTAATGAATAGATTGATATTTATAAATACTTTAAGTTTAAGTCAATTAATATTTGTGTACAATTTTTATTATAATTAGTTATTTTATAAATTGAAATTAATGTTTTGGAGATAGAAAATTAATGAGAAGTTATATTATTTAATTTGAATAATTAATATTGAGTTTAAACTATATTTTATAGAAATATAATTAACATGTTCATTTTATAATTTAAATTAGAAATAATTGATTGAACTTAGCAATATGTTGATAAATAATGTTCCTAAATATCTTTAATAGAGTATATTTGATTCTAAAATTACTCTACTATTAAATTTTATCAAAATATCTATTCATATCTATCCATATTACTTTATAAAATCTCTAATTCCTAAATTCCCAAATCAAACTCAGAAATACTAATTTCCCAAATTGAGAAACCCTAACCCTAATTTTTCCCCTTTCCCCAGCCTTTGAACGCAGCCCACACCCCCCTTTCATCACTTTCAATGTGACACAACACAGACACAGAACCTACGAAAAAAAAAACACAGAGAGAGGAGAGAAAGGCTGAGCACCGCGAGGAAGAAGAAGAAGAAGAGGAGAGGGAGAAGGGAGTCGCCGGCGAGGAGGGATGCCACCGCCGCCGACCCGTCGAGCTTCCTCTCATTGTGCGCCGTCGATTTCAAGTCTCTAATCCGCCAAGCACACCCTCTTGCCATTGTCGTCGAACTCGTCACCGGAGCCATCGTCGCGCCAGTCACCGCCGCTGATGAAGATGGAGCCGTCACCGAAGCCCGTGTCACTGTCGTCCTTGCCAGCTCGCGAGAGAGAAGCACGATGTAGCTCCTTTGTTTCTGCTGCTCTGGTCCGCCAAGGAAGAAGCTCATGGATGGAGGGAGGCCGACAGAGAGAGAGCATCGTTGAGTGAGGGAAGACACCACTGTCACGCTTCACAGTCGTGGTGATAGAACCCGCATCGCTGTCACCCATGGCCGCCATTCTTACCGTCGCTCTGTTTGGGTTCTATTTTGAGCTGCGACGCCACTACCATCGGAAACCTTGATTGCCGCTGTCCCTACTGGTGGAGCCACAAACGTCGCCGTTGGACAGAGGGGAGAGGAAGAGACATGACACCACCGCCGCTGCTGGAACTGTTATTGTTGGTCTGGCCCTGCTCTGGCTCCACTCTGAATCGTTATCGTGCTGTTTGGCTGATGCTGAGACCTTTCACCATCAATGGAGCTGCCCAGAATCATCATTGTAGCTGCTAAGAGAGCAGAATGGATGTTAGAACTGCTAATGGAGCTGCTGGGTTTAGTGATTTCCGCGAGTTTCGACATTGAGGTAGGGGGTTTAAAACGATTTCAATTTAAGAATGCCTACAAGGTTTATTGAATAATTGCAAATAGATTGAATAGTTGTGAGTAATTAATTGATTATGTAATTATTGAATTGTGGCTGAAATTGTGATTGGAATGGTTGAGATTGTGATTTGGAATTGTTGATTTGTGATATTGATTGATTATGTGGATTGGGAATTGCTTGATGACTAATTGTTGAGAATTTTTGAATTTTAATGGGTTATGTTGGATTTGTTGCCGTTGAGTTGTTATTTGGTATATTGTAATGTTAATGAACTTGGTTGGTGGTTGATTTGGAATTGGTTTTGAGGGGTTTTGAAGGGTTGGATTTTGAATACTAAATAGATTGCTGAAAAACTGATTTTTGAAATTAAAAGGTGACTTTGGAAGTGAATCAGTTATTCAACGATAATCGAAATGCTATAAGAGCAAAGGCTGAGTAAAGTATAATAAAAGTTGTTGTTGGGACTCAATTTTTAGAAGTTTGAATTAATTATAGAACTAGTTATGATTTTTCAAAGTTAAAATGTAAAACTTGATTTTCTGCATTATTTTTAAAGGAAGCCGGAAACTTTGAAAAACTATAACTATTTCTGTGATTATCGGAATTGCGTGGGACTAAGTCCGGATTGAGCTTGGGGATATAGGGAACTGGACTGCTATATTTGAGACTTTTTCACTAAGTTTATGATTTATGGTGAATTTTTGAATCATGGATGTCAAAACTGGTTTTTCTGCAGAACGTTTAACGCAGCAGCAACTTGATTCCTCTATTGGAAATTCTGCAGTTTGAATTTTGAAATGGAACTAATTTTAAATAAAACTTTATTCCTATTATTTTAATGCCGTAAAATTTCAGAACAATTGGACTTGTAGTTTTAAAGATATGAATTTTTGAAGGATGATGCATTATGCAGAAAAAGCCAGATTCTGTTTTCTTAAATTAGTAACTTTGGGAGTTTATAACTTTTGATCCTGGATAGATATTGAGATGCAACCAATTAGAGGTGAAAATTAAGTATGTTTAGTATATGTGATTATTATTATTTGTTAATGTTTGAATTATGACTTTAATGAATATATAAAAAAAACAAAATTTTCTGGCATTTTCTTAAAACTGAAACGCGAACTCGATACAAAGGCTCGATAATTAAGTAGTTAATACTAGAGAAGGTTACGTAATGTTCTTTCTAGTGGAAATACCCTGACTTAAGCAAGGTTTTTTGCTGGACGGGACGTTACAAAAAGTCTTTTGAATTGGTGGTTTAATGAGCCCTTCTTCTATGCAACTTTCTGCTTCACTTGAGTTTGGACTTCCTTGATTGTCTTCCTCACTTTCTTGTTCCTCCACTTCTATCTTTGTACTCAACATATGACTTAATAGCACTTTTATGGAGGAGGTTTGTTGATCTTCCCGAGATTTCTTCATCTCCTCTTCATATCTTTCAATCACAGATTCAATTGTTGAGACTTTTTGGTTCAGGGAAGTTTGTGGGGGTTGTGAGTTTTCATATTCCCTTGTCATCTAAAGTGGCTTCGGTGAATATGCAGGTTTAGGTTCAAATACTTCCACCACCTCTTCTTTCTTCACTGAAAATTTATTGACACAGAGGCCTCTTCATCTTGCTCTTCTACTTCCTCCTTTACATCCACTAATTGGTCTTCATCTTTCTTGCTTAGCAGTTCTGAGTGTTTCCTTATTTTCTCCAAGTGCTCATCCATCCTTTGAAGAAGGATTTCTTGTTCTCTCCAGGATTGTTCTTGCCTTTCCAATAATTCTCTGGACTTTTGAAGGGGATCCTCAGCTACTAGCTTAAAAGATAAAGGTTGAGAGAAATTTTGTGGATATAGATGTGTTGTGGTGAGGTTGTTTTGAGTGGTATGGAATAAATCTTGTGAGTTGTAGAATGAATTTTATGAATGTTGAAATGAGTCTTCTGTGTAATGAAATGAATCTTATGGTTGGTGGGATGAGTTGTATGGATCTCGGAGGAAACCTTGTGTTGAGGCATAGTCAAGTGATGAAAAATTTTCAAATAAAAAACTGTGAGGTGAGATTGGACAATTTTGTATGAATGAATTGAAGGTTTGCTCAAGTGATGATGGCTCTTGATAAGTGGAGTATGAACTGTCACATGCTTTCTGGTTTTGATCCTCCTATCCACAATGTGAATCATTGTAGAATTCATCAGAGTGTGGATCATTTTGTGGCATTGGGGAGCAATCTTGCATGAATTTATTGAAAGCACACTCCAGTAATGATGTCTCTTGATGAACAAAATATGGATCATTAAGATCTCTTTGATTTTGACCCTCCCAGTCACAATATGAGTATGAGTCATCTTGTGGCTCTGGGAGGTGTTCATTCTCTATTATTTCTTGTTGATATTCCCATCCACCATTAGCATAATGACATGAATCATTTTGTGGTGTTGGGCAAAATCTCATGAAATTGTCTTGCTCATCTGTTGGCTCTGAAGCATATCCCCATTATTGGGTTGCTCAGAATCTGTTAGTTCTTGGTGATACACCCAACCACTATTAGGATAATGAATTGAATCATATTGTGGTGGTGGGTAGTATCCCATGAAATTTGTTTGATTAAAAGATGAGTTGAACTCTATTTAAATTTTATAAAACACAATCACCAATAAAAATCAAAATTCATGTCACAGATTAGAATTTCTTAGTGAGGCAATAACTCAAACACCTTGGCATCAGCCTAAAACAGAACATTAAAAGAACAAAAATAAAAACAATTCTTAATCTAGACTTCTCACCCAATTAATCATTGTCGATCTATATCAATCCCCGGCAACGGCGCCAAAAACTTGATGGGTGAAAAACGATTTCCACACAAAACTCACCGGTAAGTGTACCGGGTCGCATCAAGTAGTAATAACTCACAAGAGTGAGGTCGATCCCACAGAGATTGATGGATCAAGCAACTTTAGTGAGTGATTAGTCTAGTCAAGCAGACAGTAATGAATTGAGTGAAATTGGAGCAACAGAAAGTAAATTGCAGAAAATATAAACTGCAGAATGTAAATTGCAGAAGCTTAAATGACAAGAAAAGTAAATTGCAGCAAATGTAAAGGGGATTGGGTGCGGAGAATTTAAAGAAAGCAGTAAATCAAGCAATCGAAGAGATCTTGAGAATAAGTAACAGGAAATTTAAATTGCAGGAAAATTAAATCAGGCTGAATCATGAACAGAATTGTAAAGTTGCAGAAAAGGAAATTGTAACAGAGGATTATCAGAAACTAAAATTGCATAAGCCAAATTAAATTCAATACTTGAAATGTAAAAGTGCAGAAAAGTAAAAGTGTATCAAAGAGAGCTTTCTATTCTATCCTACTCCTACTCCTACTGCTGCCTACTGCTGCCTACTACTCTTGCAGCCTAACCGAGCTCTCTAATAAAATGAAACTGATGCCTTTATATAGGCTTTACAAAATGAAAATGAAATTAAAATTGAAAACAAATTACAATTCAAATGAAATTCCTAATCTAACTTTTCTTGTGCGTTTGAGTCATGTCAATGGGCTTTGCTTGCTTTGGGGCTTCAATGAAATGGGTCTTGGGTGTTTGGTTGCTCCCAGGGGAACGCTCAATTGAAACAATGAGCGCAGCGTTCACTCCCTCAGCGTGCATCTCTCGTGCACTCATTCTTCACTAGCGCTTCCTTAGTGAGCGCTGAGTTACAATATTGAGCACTCCTAGTATGTACGGATGGCACAAGGCTTGCCTCCCAAGCTGAAATTCCCGAAAACGCTCACTTAGTGAGCGTGGCGCTCACTTTCCAAGCTTCCCTTTCAATTAACGTTTCCATGCTTTAACGTAGCGCTCTCTTGCTTAATGAACGCTTGCTTCCTTAGCAAATTAAATGGCTCATTGCATGAATGTTATTAACGCTTTAGCTTGCATATTAATGAATTGATGGCATTAATAATATTGCATGCATGCTTTCATTGGCTTTATTACATTAATTAGTAATGCCAATGCATTACTTAATTAACGTAGCGTTCATTCATTGCCCATTTGGCATTAATAATGAAAGTTTCATGCATGCATGCTTTAATTATTAATTCATGATAATGCATGCATAAGACATTAATGCATATGTATCATGTTACTAATGCCAAGGCTTCATGGTCATGGGCCATGCTTTTAAAAGCGTGGCCTAAAGTTCCAAAACGTGCTCAATCTTCAAAGCGTGCCCCAATTTCTCTTTTCTCCTTTTGAGTTTAATTTGTGCTTTTTTTGCTTCTTTTTCTACTTATTTCCTACAAAATTTATAAAATCAAAAGATCAAAAAATATACTATTTAAGCATAAAAACACTCAACAATTAAGCACTAATCATCAATTTCTTGTATAAAAAAGCATAGAAAAATATGACATGATGACATGTCATCACTAGTATAGTTGTACGAAGTGTAGGGATTCGTGCACCAAGTTTTTGGCGCCGTTGCTGGGGATTGTTCAAGTTTGGACAACTCACGAATTATCTTGTTCCTTAGATCAGGTATTTTATTTAATTTTGTTTGAGTCTTTTATTTTTTTTCTTCTTCTTTATTTTCAAAAAAAATAAAAAAAATTTCAAAAAGAAATTTTCTTTTCTTTGTCTAATCTTTGTTTTTGGTTTGAGTCTTTTGTTTTTGTTCTTGTTGAGTTTTACGAAATTTTTGAGTCTTTCTTTCTAAAAATTTTTAAAAATAGTTTCTTTGTTTAAATCTTGTGTCAATCCTTAAGTTTGGTGTCTTTTTGTGTTTTTCTTTATAGTTTTCGAAAATTTTGTGTTTAGTTTTCAAAAATTTTAAGTTTGGTGTCTTTTGTATGTTCTTGTGTTCTTTGAATTTTTTGAGTCTTGTTCTTGGTGTTCTTCTCAATCTTCAAAGTGTTCTTGTGTTTTTTATTGTTTTGATCTTAACATTTTTAAGTTTGGTGTCCCTTGGTGTTTTTCTTTAAATTTTCACACACTAGGTCCATTTAGATCTAAAAATTTTAAGTTTTGTGTCTTTTACTTGTTTTTCTCTCTCTTCATTAATTTCAAAAATCAAAAAAATAAAATATCTTTTCTTATCTACTCATTAATTTTCGAAAATTATAATTAAAAAATTCAGATTTTAATTTTAAAATTTTTATCTTATCTTATCTTAGTTTTAAATTTTAAAATTCAAATATTTTCAAAATCAAATCTTTTCAAAAATCTTATCTTATCTTATTTCAAAATTGAAAATTTAAAATCCAAATTTCAAATTTCAAAATTCAAATTTTAAAATCAAATCTGTTTCAAAATCATATTTCAAATCTTCTCGTTCTTTTAAATCTTTTTCAAATCTTTTTTGTTTCTTATCTTATCTTTTCTAATTTCGAATTTTAAAATTAAATCTCTTTTAAATCTTTTTAATTTCTTATCTTATCTTTTTTTTTAATTTCAATTTTTAAATTCAAATCTTTTCCAATCTTATATCTTATCTTATTTTTAAATCTTTCTTAATTAATTACTTATCTTCTCTCTCTTCTTTTTCAATACTTCCTAACTAATTCCTCTCTCTTCTTATTTTCGAAAATTCTTTTCTTTTTCTCTCTCTTCTATTGTCGAAAATTCATTAACTAATTTTCAATTATTTTTAATTTATTAACCTTAATTTTTGAATTGCATTATTAAATAAAATAAAAACAAAAATATTTTAATTCTTGTTTATCTTTTCTATTTCTAATTCTTCTCATATTTACTTCTATTTATTCGAATTCTACTCCTTTCTCTTTTTCCATCTTCACTTTTCTATCTTCCTCTTCTTTCTTCAAATCTCACTGGGAGCCTTCTATACTCAAATCAGACATAGAAGCTTCCTTTCTTTCTTGTCTTCTTTTCTTGTTTATGACCAGGAATAGGGATAAAGAACCTCTCTTAAATCTTGATCCTGAACCTGAGAGGACTTTAAGGAGGAGCTTACAACAAATTAAAGCACAACACTCCGGAAGAAACCTTTCAGGAAATTTTGAACAAGAAATAGAAGACATGGCCGAACCTGAAGGAGAGGCAAGAAAGGTTCTTGGTGACTTCACCATGCCTACCTCTGACTTTTATGGCAGAAGTATCTCTGTACCTACCATTGGAGCTAACAATTTTGAGCTTAAGCCTCAGTTAGTCTCTCTTCTGCAATAGAATTGCAAGTTCCATGGACTTTCAATGGAAGATCTACATCAGTTCTTAGCTGAATTCTTACAAATCTGTGATACTGTTAAGACCAATGGAGTAAATCCTGAAGTCTACAAACTTATGCTCTTTCCCTTTGTTGTAAGAGACAGAGTTAAGATATGGTTGGATTCCCAACCAAAAGAGAGTCTAGACTCTTGGGAAAAGCTGGTTAATGCTTTTCTTGCTAAATTTTTCCCCCTCAAAGGATGAGCAAAATTAGAGTGGAAGTTCAAACCTTCGGACAAAGAGAAGGTGAATCCCTCTATGAAGCTTGGAAAAGATACAAGCAATTGATCAAGAGATGTCCTCCTAACATGCTCTCAGAATGGTCTATCATAGGTGTGTTCTCTGATGGTCTGTCTGAGATATCCAAAATTTCATTGGATAGCTCTGCAGGTGGATCACTCCACTTGAAGAAAACACCTGTAGAAGCAAGAAAACTCATTGAGATGGTTGTAAACAACCAATTCATGTACACCTATGAGAGAAATCCTGTAAACCATGGGATCCCTTAGAAGAAAGGAGTTCTTGAAGTTGATAATCTGAATGCCATATTGGCTCAGAACAAGATCTTAACCTAGTAAGTCAATATGATCTCTCAGCATTTGACTGAAATGCAAACTGCAGCTGGCAGCACCTAAGAAGTATCTCCTGATGTAGATGCTTATTATCCTGATCAACCCACCATGGAAGAGGTGAATTACATGGGAGAACCCTATGGAAACACCTACAATCCTTCATGGAGGAATCATCCTAACCTTTCATGGAAGGATCAAAAGAAGCCTCAGCAAGGCTTCAAGAATAATCAAGGTGGAAGGAACCAAAATAGGTTTAACAACAGACCACCATTCCCATTTTCTCAAGGGAATATAGAGACCCCTAAGCAGAGCTTCTCTGACTTAGTCACTCTAGTTTCCAGCCTCTCTAAGACCACTCATAGTTTTATAACTGAAACAAGGTACTCCATTAGAAATTTGGAGGTACAGGTTGGTCAACTGAGCAAGAGGATCCCTGAGACTCCCCCTGACACTCTTCCTGGAAATGCTGAAGTAAACCAAGAGAAGAGTGCAAGGCCATAACCACTGAGGCAGAGGCCGAATCTGGAGAGACTAGGAAGGCATTGAACGCCAGTGAGGAAGATCTCACTGGGCATTCGATGCCTAACCTGGCAGTAAGCCTGGCACTGAATGCCAGTGAGGAAGCCCTCACTGGGTGTTCAACACCTATCTTGGCAGCAAAGCTGGCATTAAACGCCAGCCAGAGAGCACTGGCTGGGCGTTCAATGCCCAAACAGGCAGGGATGCTGGTGCTGAACGTCAGTGAGGAACCCCTCACTAGGCGTTCAACGCCCAACCAGACAGAGAAGCTGGCATTGAACGCCAGCCAGGACACCCCTACTGGGCGTTCAACGCCCAAAATGGTAATGGAACTGGCGTTTAACGCTAGTAAGGGTGCACAACATGGGCGTTCAATGCCCAAAGAGCCGTCAAAGCTGGCGTTGAATAACAGTAAAGGCACACCCTCTGAGTGCTTAATACCCACTCAAGAAATCCCTATCCAAGAACTAAAGGAAGTCAAGGCTCATATAAACACCATAAAGATTCATTTTCATGCACTTATGCAATGCATGAGTTCTGATGAACACACATCCTCTGATGAGGATGAAGACACTAGGGAAGAGTAAGTTGCTCAGTACCTAGGAGCTCTTATGAAGCTGAATGCCAAGTTATTTGGTACAAAGTCTCTAGAGGAAGAACCTCCATTGCTTTCTAAAGAACTCAATGCTTTGGTTCAGCAGAAGCTACCTCAGAAGCTTCCAGATTCTGGACGCTTTTTGATTCCTTACACCATAGGCACCATGACCTTTAAGAAGGTTCTGTGTGACCTAGGGTCAAGCATAAACCTCATGCCACTCTCTATAATGGAGAAGCTGGGAATCCTTAAGGTACAAGCTGTAAACATCTCATTAGAGATGGCAGACAAGACAATGAAGAAGCCATATGGCATAGTAGAGGATGTCTTGGTGAAGGTTGAAGACCACTACATCCCTGCAAACTTCATAGTCTTGGATATTGGAGAGGATGAGGATGACTCTGTTATCCTTGGAAGACCTTTCCTAGCCACTGCCAATGCTATCATTAATGTGGTTAAGGCAGAACTAACTCTACAACTAGGGGAGGATCACATCTTGTTCAAGATGCCTCATCCCAATTCCCCCTTTAATAAAAGAGAGATAACTGTACAACACCTAGTGTTCCAACCCGCTCTTTCTGTGTAGAACTTTACAGAGCCCCCAAACATCAATTCTATGTTTGCTGTTAGGCAGCCATCAACAACCTCTAAGAATAAAGGTACTAGGAAGAAAGTACCTAAAGGATGGAGGGACAAGAAAGTCCCAACTAAAGGCCTCTCACCTGGCATGAGAGTTGTCTTTGCCAAGAAGTCAGTCATACCTCATACAGTGAGTCGTGTCCTATCTCTAGAGCATGTGGAGCTCATTCATGAGAAGACAAAAAGAAAGTTCACTATAAGGGGTGAAATTTTGAGCTCATACTAACCTCCGTAAAGAGCTAACCGTCAACGTAGTGACGTTAAAGAAGCGCTTGTTGGGAGGCAACCCAACCTTAATTAATTATTTTTATTTCCTTTCATTTTGTTTTTCTTTAATTTATATTTTAGGTTCATGATCATGTGCAGCAGTTAGAACAGAGACAGAATCGTTTAGTAGAGAAAAAAGAACACTCTGGATGGAGTGTTACTGGCGTTGAACACCAACCAGGGAGCAGACCCTGGGCAAGCCCATTCAACTAAGAGGGCTTGACCTCAAGCCCATAACTAGAGGATGGTTCGAATTCATTCAACGCTCTATCATCCCTACTAGCAACCGGTCAAAAGTGACGATTGAAAGGACCATCATGATCCATTGCATCATGATTGGAAGTGAGGTGGAAGTACATGAGGTGATTCCTCAAGAACTATACAAGATAGCTGATAAGCCTTCCACCAATGCAAGGTTAGAATTCCCACACCTCATCTGTCATCTATGCAATTCAGCTGGAATTTTCATAGAAGGAGATATTTCCATTGGTGAGGACAAGCCCATCACTAAGAAGAGGATAGAGCAAACTAGAAAGCATGCACAAGAGCCTGTGCAGCCGCCTCAACATGAGATCCCTGAGATGCCTCAAGGGATGTATTTTCCTCCTCAAAGCTATTAGGATCAATGGCACACTTCTCTTGGAGAATTAAGCTCTAACATGGAGTAATTGAGGGTGGAGCATCAAGAGCATTCCACTGTCCTCAATGAAATAAGAAAAGACTAAAGATCCATTAGACAAGATCGAAGGGCTATGAGGGAAGAACAACAAAGGCAAAGGAGTGACATTGAAGAGATCAAGCACCACATTGGATCCTCAAAGAGGAGTACTAGCCGCCACCATTAAAGGTGGATTCGTTCTCTTTATCTCCTTTTCTTGTTATTTTTCTATTTTTTGTTATGTTTTGTTGTTTGTTCTCTTGTTCTTGTTGCATGATTGGTGCACGAAATTGTGATCTCTGGTAATGGCTCCAAAAACTTGGTGCTCTAATCTCAATTCATAATTTGTCACAACTTCAATACAACTAACCAGTAAGTGCACTGGGTCGTCCAAGTAATAAACCTTACGTGAGTAAGGGTCGATCCCACGGAGATTGTTGGCTTGAAGCAAGCTATGGTCACCTTGTAAATCTCAGTCAGGCAGATATAAAATAGTTATGGAGTTTTCAAAAATAAAAGAAGGATAGAAATACTTATGTAAATCATTGGTGAGAATTTCAGATAAGCGCACAGAGATGCTTTCATTCCTCTGAACCTCTGCTTTCCTGCTGCCTTCATCCATTCAGTCTTACTCTTTTCCATGGCTGGCTTTATGCAAGGGCATCACCGTTGTCAATGGTTACATCCCCTCCTCTTGTGAAAATGGTCCAAATGCTCTGTCACAGCACAGCTAATCATCTGAGGTTCCCGATCATGCTGGAATAGGATTCACCCTCCTTTTGCGTCTGTCACTACGCCCAGCAATCGCGAGTTTGAAGCTCGTCACAGTCATTCAATCCCAGAATCCTACTCAGAATACCACAGACAAGGTTTAGACCTTCTGGATTCTCATGAATGCCACCATCAATCTAGCTTACACCACGAAGATTCTGATTAAGAGATCTAAGAGATAATCATTCAATCGAAGGTAGAACGGAAGTGGTTGTCAGGCACGCGTTCATGGGGAATGATGATGATTGTCACGTTCATCACATTCAGGTTGAAGTGCGAATGAATATCTTAGAAGCGGAATAAGTTGAATTGAATAGAAAACAGTAGTACTTTGCATTAATCTTTGAGGAACAGCAGAGCTCCACACCTTAATCTATGGAGTGTAGAAACTCTACCGTTGAAAATACATAAGTGAAATGTCCAGGCATGGCCGAATGGCCAGCCCCCAAAATGTGATCTAAGATAGCATACAACTGATCAAAGATGTCTAATACAATAGTAAAAAGTCCTATTTATAATAAACTAGCTACTAGGGTTTACATAAGTATGTAATTGATGCATAAATCCACTTCCGGGGCCCACTTGGTGTGTGCTTGGGCTGAGCTTGAATGTTACACGTGCAGAGGCTATTTCTGGAGTTGAACGCCAGGTTGTAACGTATTTCTGGCGTTCAACTCTGGTTTGTGACTTGTTTCTGGCGTTTAACTCCAGACAGCAGCGTAGAACTGGCGTTCAACGCCCTTTTACATCATCTAAACTCGTTCAAAGTATGGACTATTATATATTGCTGGAAAGCCCTGGATGTCTACTTT
Source organism: Arachis hypogaea (assembly GCF_003086295.3). Taxonomy (NCBI): domain Eukaryota; kingdom Viridiplantae; phylum Streptophyta; class Magnoliopsida; order Fabales; family Fabaceae; genus Arachis; species Arachis hypogaea. The sequence goes on along the minus strand of NC_092054.1, from coordinate 34,683,045 downwards.
CCAACGCAATTAGAAGCGCGCCATTTTGAGTTATGTAGCTCTAGAAAATATACTTTGAGTACAGGGAGGTCAGAATCCAACAGCATCAGCAGTCCTTCTTCAACCTCTGAATCTGATTTTTGCTCAAGTCCCTCAATTTCAGCCAGAAAATACCTGAAATCATAGAAAAACACACAAACTCATAGTAAAGTCCAGAAATGTGAATTTAGCATAAAAACTAATGAAAACATCCCTAAAAGTAACCAGATTCTACTAAAAACATACTAAAAACAATGCCAAAAAGCGTATAAATTATCCGCTCATCACAACACCAAACTTAAATTGTTGCTTGTCCCCAAGCAACTGAAAATCAAATAGGATAAAAAGAAGAGAATATACTATAAATTCCAAACTATCAATGAAACATAACTCTAATCAGATGAGCGGGACTTGTAGCTTTTTGCCTCTTGAATAGTTTTGGCATCTCACTTTATCCGTTGAGGTTCAGAATGATTGGCATCTATAGGAACTCAGAGTTCAGATAGTGTTATTGATTCTCCTAGTTCAGTATGATGATTCTTGAACACAGCTATTTTATGAGTCTTGGTCGTGGCCCTAAGCACTTTGTTTTCCAGTATTACCACCGGATACATAAATGCCACAGACACATAATTGGGTGAACCTTTTCAGATTGTGACTCAGCTTTGCTAAAGTCCCCAATTAGAGGTGTCCAAGGTTCTTAAGCACACTCTTTTTTTTTTTTTGCTTTGGACCTTGACTTTAACCACTCAGTCTCAAGTTTTCACTTGACACCTACACGCCACAAGCATATGGTTAGGGACAGCTTGGTTTAGCCGCTTAGGCCAGGATTTTATTCCTTTAGGCCCTCCTATCCACTGATGCTCAAAGCCTTGGGATCCTTTTTATTGCCCTTGCCTTTTGGTTTTAAGGGATATTGGCTTTTTGCTCTTGCCTCTTGGTTTTAAGAGCTTTTGGCTTTTTCTGCTTGCTTTTTCTCTTTCTTTCTATTATTTTTTTTCTTTCTGCAAGCTTTGTTCTTTGCTGCTTTTTCTTGCTTCAAGAATCATTTTTATGATTTTTCAGATTATCAAATAACATGTCTCCTTGTCATCATTCTTTCAAGAGCCAACATATTTAACATTCATAAACAACAACTTCAAAAGACATATGCACTGTTCAAGCATTCATTCAGAAAACAAGAAGCATTGTCACCACATCATTATAATTAAACTAAGTTCAAGGATAAATTCGAAACTTATGTACTTCTTGTTCTTTTGAATTAAAACAGTTTTTATTTAAGAGAGGTGATGGATTCATAGGACATTCATAACTTTAAGACATAGTTACTAAATACTAATGATCATGTAATGAAGACACAAACATAGATAAGCACTTAACACAGAGAAAATGAAAAACAGAGAAAGTAAGAACAAGGAATGAGTCCACCTTAGTGATGGTGGCGTTTCCTTCTTGAGGAACCAATGATGTCCTTGAGCTCTTCTATGTCTCTTCCTTGTCTTTGTTGCTCCTCCCTCATTGCTTTTTGATCTTCTCTTATTTCATGAAGGATGATGGAGTGCTCTTGATGTTCCACCCTTAGTTGTCCCATGTTGGAACTTAATTCTCCTAGGGAGGTGTTGATTTGCTCCCAAAAGTTCTGTGGAGGGAAGTGCATCCCTTAAGGAATCTCAGGGATTTCTTGATGATGAGCTTCTCTATGCTCTCTTGATTGCTCCATCTTTTTCTTAGTGATGGGCTTGTCCTCTTCAATGAGGATATCTCCCTCTATGTCAATCCCAGCCGAATTGCATAGGTGGCAAATGAGGTGGGGAAAGGCTAACCTTGCCATAGTGGAGGACTTGTCAACCACCTTGTAGAGTTTTTGAGGTATAATCTCATGAAATTCCACCTCTTCTCCACTCATGATGCTATGGATCATGATGGCCCGGTCTATAGTAACTTCAGACCGGTTGCTAGTGGGAATGATTGAGCATTGAATGAACTCCAACTATCCTCTAGCTATAGGCTTAAGGTCCAGTCTTCTTAGTTGAACCGGTTTGCCTTTTGAGTCAATCTTCCATTGAGCTCCTTCTACACATATGTCCATGAGGACTTGGTCCAACCTTTGATCAAAGTTGACTTTCCTTGTGTAGGGGCGTGCGTTCTCTTCCATGTTTGGCAAGTTGAACGCCAACCTCACATTTTCCGGACTAAAATCTAAGTATTTCCCCCGAACCAAGGTGAGGTAATTCTTTGGGTTCGGGTTCTTACTTTGATCATGGTTCCTAGTGATCCATGCATTAGCATAGAACTCTTGAACCATTAAGATGCCGACTTGTTGGATGGGGTTTATTAGAACTTCCCAACCTCTTCTTTGAATTTCATGTCGGATCTCAGGATACTCATTTCTCTTGAGTTTAAAAGGGACCTCGGGGATCACCTACTTCTTGGCTACAACATCATAGAAGTGGTCTTGATGAGCTTTGGAGATGAACCTTTCCATCTCCCATGACTCGGAGGTGGAAGCTTTTGTCTTCCCTTTCCCTTTTCTAGAGGATTCTCCAGTCTTAGGTGCCATCAATGGTAATGGAAAAACAAAAATCTTATGCTTTTACCACACCAAACTTAGAATTTTGCTCGCCCTCGAGCAAGAGAAGAAAGAATAGATAAAGAAGAAGAAGAAAATATGGAGAGGAGGGGGAAGGTGTGTTTCGGCCAAGAAGAGAAAAGAAGGTTGTGTTGTGTGAAAATGAGGAAGAATGGATGGCTATTTATAGGGAAGGGAGGGGGTAAGTTTCGGCCATATAGGGTGGGTTTGGGTGGGAAATTGGTTTTGAATTTTGAAGGTAGGTGGAGTTTTATGAGGTAGGTTTATGGGGAAGAGTGGATGGATGTGAGTGGTGAAGTGGTGATGGGGAAGCGAGATTGAGGTGATTGGTGAAGAGTTTTGGGGAAGAGTGTTTATGGGATTGTGTGAAAGAGGGGTGAGAAGAAGTGAGTGGAGGTAGGTGGGGATCCAGATCCTGAGGTGATCCTGTGGGGTCCACAGATCCTGAGGTATTCAAGGATTTACAACCTTGCACCAAATTGGGCATGCAAAATGCCCTTGCACATAACTCTGGGCGTCCAGCGCCAGATTGGTGCTTGTTCTGGGCGTTGAACGCCCATTTATAGCCTATTTCTGGCGTTGAATGCCAGAACCATGCTTGTTCTGGGCGTTCAGCGCCAGCTCTTCTCCAGGGTGCATTTCTGGCGTTCAAACGCCCAGATGCTGCCCATTTCTGGCGTTCAGTGCCAGAACCATGCTCTGTTCTGGCATTGAACGCCCAAAACATGCTTCTTACTGGCGTTTAAACGCCAGTAAGGTCTTCCTCCAGGGTGTGATTTTTTTTTTGCTGTTTTTGATTCCGTTTTCAATTTTTATATTTATTTTGTGACTCCACATGATCATGAACCTAATAAAACATGAAAAAAATAAAATTAAATAAATAAAAATTGGGTTGCCTCCCAACAAGTGCTTCTTTAATGTCAATAGCTTGACAGTGGGCTCTCATGGAGCCTCACAGATGTTCAGAGCATTGTTGAGACTTCCCAACACCAAACTTAGAGTTTGGATATGGAAGTTCAACACCAAACTTAGAATTTGGTTGTGGCCTTCCAACGCCAAACTTAGAGTTTGACTGTGGGGGCTTTGTTTGACTCTGCTTTGAGAGAAGCTTTTTATGCTTCCTCTCCATGGATGCAGAGAGAGATCCTTGAGTTGTAAACACAAGGTTGTCCTTATTTATTTGAAGGATCAATTCTTCTCTGTCCACATCAATCACAGCTCTTGCTGTGGCTAGGAAGGGTCTTCCAAGGATGATGAATTCATCCTCATTCTTCCCAATATCCAAGACTATGAAATCAGCAGGGATGTAAAGGCCTTCAACCTTTACTAACACGTCCTCTACTTGTCCATAAGCCTGTTTTCTTGAATTGTCTGCCATCTCTAATGAGATTTTAGTGGCTTGTACCCCAAAGATTCCCAGTTTCTCTATTACAGAGAGGGGCATGAGGTTTATCCCTGAACCAAGGTCACACAGAGCCTTTTCAAAGATCATGTTGCCTATGGTACAAGGTATTATGAACTTTCCAGGATCCTGTTTCTTCTGAGGCAATGTCAGTTGATCCAGATCACTTAGTTCCTTGGTGAACAAGGGAGGTTCATCTTCCCAAGTCTCAATACCAAATAATTTGGCATTCAGCATCATGATTGCACCAAGGTACTTGGTGACTTGCTCCTCAGTAACATCCTCATTCTCTTCGGAAGAGGAATACTCATCAGAGCTCATGAATGGCATAAGGAGGTTTAATGGAATCTCCATGGTCTCTAGATGAGCCTCAGATTCCTTTGGTTCCTCAAAGGAAAACTCCTTATTGATCACTGGACGTCCTAGGAGGTCTTCCTCTTTGGGATTCACGTCCTCTCCTTCCTTCACAGGTTCGGCCATGGTGATTAATTCAATGGCCTTGCACTCTCCTTTTGGATTTTCTTTTGTATTGCTTGGGAGAGTACTAGGAGGGATTTCAGTGATCCTTTTACTCAGCTGGCCCACTTGTGCCTCCAAATTTCTAATGGAGGACCTTGTTTCATTCATGAAACTTACAGTGGCCTTAGATAGATCAGAGACTAAGTTTTCTAATTTAGAGGTATTTTGTTCAGAGTTCTCTGTCTGTTGCTGAGTGGATGATGGAAAAGGCTTGCTGTTGCTAAACATGTATCTTCCACCATTATTAAAGCCTTGTTGAGGCTTTTGATGATCCTTCCATGAGAGATTTGGATGATTTCTCCATGATGGGTTATAGGTGTTTCCATAAGGTTCACCCATATAATTTACCTCTGCTATTGCAGCTTGCATTCCATTCAGACTCTGAGAAATCATATTAACTTGCTGAGTCAATATTTTATTCTGAGTCAATATGGCATTCAGAGTATCAATTTCAAGAACTCCCTTCTTTTGAGGCGTCCCATTACTCACAGGATTCCTCTCAGAAGTGTACATGAACTGGTTATTAGCAACCATGTCAATGAGTTCTTGAGCTTCTGCAGGTGTTTTCTTTAGGTGAATGGATCCACCTACAGAAGTATCCAATAACATCTTTGATAGCTCAGATAAACCATCATAGAATATATCCAGGATGGTCCATTCTGAAAGCATGTCAGAAGGACACTTTTTGGTCAGCTGCTTGTATCTTTCCCAAGCTTCATAGAGGGATTCACCTTCTTTCTGTCTGAAGGTTTGAACATCTACTCTAAGCTTGCTCAGCTTTTGAGGAGGAAAGAACTTGGCTAAGAAAGCCGTGACCAGCTTATCCCAAGAGTTCAGGCTGTCTTTGGGTTGAGAGTCCAACCACACTCTAGCTCTGTCTCTTACAGCAAAAGGGAAAAGCATGAGCCTGTAGACTTCAGGATCTACTCCATTAGTCTTAACAGTATCACAGATCTGCAGGAATTCAGTTAAGAACTGAAAAGGATCTTCAGATGGAAGTCCATGAAACTTGCAGTTCTGCTGCATCAGAGAAACTAGCTGAGGTTTCAGCTCAATGTTGTTTGCTCCAATGGCAGGAATGGAGATGCTTCTTCCATGTAAATTGGAATTTGGTGCAGTAAAGTCACCAAGCATTCTCCTTGCATTATTGTTGTTGGGTTCGGCTGCCATCTCCTTTACTTGTTCGAAATTTTCAATAAGGTTGTCTCTGGATTGTTGTAATTTAGCTTCTCTTAGTTTCCTCTTCAGAGTCCTTTCAGGTTCTGGATTAGCTTCAACAAGAATGCCTTTTTCCTTGTTCCTGCTCATAAGAAAGAGAAGAGAACAAGAAATGAAGAGGAATCCTCTATGTCACAGTAAAGAGGTTCCTTATTGTTAGTAGAAGAAGAAAAGGAATAGGGGTGAAGAAGAATGAAGAATCCAAACACAAGGGTAAGGATAGGAGCAGTGATGTGAGATGAAGAGAAGTGTTAGTAGATGAATAAATAATTAGAAGGAGATGAGGGAGAATGATTTTCGAAAATTATTTTTGAAAAAGGGTTAGTGATTTTCGAAAATAGTTTTTGAAAAAAAAGTTAGTTTTCAAAAATTAAAATAAAAATTAAAATAATTAGTTAATTTATAAAGAAATTTTGAAAAAGAGGAGAGATATTTTCGAAAATTAGAGAGAGAGAGTTAGTTAGGTAGTTTTGAAAAAGATAAGAAACAAACAAAAAGTTAGTTAGTTAGTTGAAACAAATTTTGAAAAGATAAGAAGTTAGGAAGTTAGAAAAGATATTTTGAAATCAAATTTTTGAAAAAGATAAGATAAGAAGATATATTTGAAAAGATATGATTGAAATTAGTTTTGAAAAAGATTTGATTTTTAAAATCACAATTAATGACTTGATTCACAAGAAATCACAAGATATGATTCTAGAACTCAAAGTTTGAATCTTTCTTAACAAGCAAGTAACAAACTTGAAATTTTTGAATCAAAACATTAATTGATGATGTTATTTTCGAAAATTATGAGATAAAATTAAGAAAAGATTTTTGAAAAATATTTTTGTAATTTTCAAAAATAACTAAGAAAAATGAAAAAGATTTGATTTTTGAAAAAGATTTTGAAAAAGATAGGATTTTTAAATTGAAAATTTGATTTGACTCATAAAAACAACTAGATTTTAAAAATTTTTGAAAAAGTCAAATCTAATTTTCGAAATTTATGAGAGAAAGAAGGAAATATATTTTTTTGATTTTTGAATTTTTAATGATGAAAGAGAAAAACATGAAAAAGATGCAATGCATGAAAATTTTGGATCAAAACAATGAATGCATGCAAGAATGCTATGAATGTCAAGATGAACACCAAGAACACTTTGAATGTCATGATGAACATCAAGACTTATTTTTGAAAATTTTTATATGCAAAGAAAACATGCAAGACACCAAACTTAGAAATCTTTCATGTTTAGACACTATGAATGCAAAAATGCACATGAAAAATAAGAAAAGATGCAAAACAAGAAAACATCAAGATCAAACAAGAAGACTTACCAAGAACAACTTGAAGATCATGAAGAACACCATGAATGCATGAATTTTTCGAAAAATGCAAGATGAACATGGAATTGACACCAAACTTTAAATCTGACTCAAGACTCAAACAAGAATTACAAAATATTTTTTTGATTTTTATGATTTTATGATTTTTTTTTGTATTTTCTTTTAATTTTTTTTTCGAAAATCATTTTGAAAAAGAAAAATAAGGATTCCAAAATTTTTAATATGAATTCCAGGAATCTTATGCTCTTTAGTCTAAAGCTCCAATCAAAGGATCAGGCATGGCTTAATAGCCAGCCAAGCTTTAGTATGTAATTACATGCACTGAAGTGATTAGTTGAATCCTCAGTCCGAAGGAATTTGGACATGGCTTCACAGCCAGCCAGGATTCAACAAATCATCATGGAACACTAGAATTCATTCTTAAAAATTCTGAAGTAAAATATATTTTTGAAAAAATTTTTATTTTAAAAATTTTTTTTTGAAAACAAGGAAGGAATTTTTGAAAGATTTTTTTGAAAAATTTTTTGAAAATAAAACAAAAAGAAAATTACCTAATCTGAGCAACAAGATGAACCGTCAGTTGTCCAAACTCGAACAATCCCCGACAACGGCGCCAAAATCTTGGTGCACGAAATTGTGATCTCTGGTAATGGCTCCAAAAACTTGGTGCTCTAATCTCAATTCATAATTTGTCACAACTTCGATACAACTAACCAGCAAGTGCACTGGGTCGTCCAAGTAATAAACCTTACGTGAGTAAGGGTCGATCCCACGGAGATTGTTGGCTTGAAGCAAGCTATGGTCACCTTGTAAATCTCAGTCAGGCGGATATAAAATAGTTATGGAGTTTTCGAAAATAAAAGAAGGATAGAAATACTTATGTAAATCATTGGTGAGAATTTCAGATAAGTGCACAGAGATGCTTTCATTCCTCTGAACCTCTGCTTTCCTGCTGCCTTCATCCATTCAGTCTTACTCCTTTCCATGGCTGGCTTTATGCAAGGGCATCACTGTTGTCAATGGTTACATCCTCTCCTCTTGTGAAAATGGTCCAAATGCTCTGTCACAGTACAGCTAATCATCTGAGGTTCCCGATCATGATGGAATAGGATTCACCCTCCTTTTGCGTCTGTCACTATGCCCAGCAATCGCGAGTTTGAACTCGTCACAGTCATTCAATCCCAGAATCCTACTCAGAATACCACAAACAAGGTTGAGACCTTCCGGATTCTCATGAATGCCGCCATCAATCTAGCTTACACCACGAAGATTCTGATTAAGAGATCTAAGAGATAATCATTCAATCGAAGGTAGAACGAAAGTGGTTGTCAGGCACGCGTTCATAGGGAATGATGATGATTGTCACGTTCATCACATTCAGGTTGAAGTGCGAATGAATATCTTAGAAGCGGAATAAGTTGAATTGAATAGAAAACAATAGTACTTTGCATTAATCTTTGAGGAACAGCAGAGCTCCACACCTTAATCTATGGAGTGTAGAAACTCTACCGTTGAAAATACATAAGTGAAATGTCCAGGCATGGCCGAATGGCCAGCCCCCAAAACGTGATCTAAGATAGCATACAAATCATCAAAGATGTCTAATACAATAGTAAAAAGTCCTATTTATAATAAACTAGCTACTAGGGTTTACATAAGTAAGTAATTGATGCATAAATCCACTTCCGGGGCCCACTTGGTGTGTGCTTGGGCTGAGCTTGATTGTTACACGTGCAGAGGCTCTTTATGGAGTTGAACGCCAGGTTGTAACGTATTTCTGGCGTTCAACTCTGGTTTGTGACTTGTTTTTGGCGTTTAACTCCAGACAGCAGCATAGAACTGGCGTTCAACGCCCTTTTACGTCGTCTAAACTCGTTCAAAGTATGTACTATTATACATTGATGGAAAGCCCTGGATGTCTACTTTCCAACGCAATTAGAAGCGCGCCATTTTGAGTTCTGTAACTCCAGAAAATCTACTTTGAGTGTAGGGAGGTCAGAATCCAACAGCATCAGCAGTCCTTCTTCAACCTCTGAATCTGATTTTTGCTCAAGTCCCTCAATTTCAGTCAGAAAATACCTGAAATCACAGAAAAACACACAAACTCATAGTAAAGTCCAGAAATGTGAATTTAGCATAAAAACTAATGAAAACATCCCTAAAAGTAACCAGATTCTACTAAAAACATACTAAAAATAATGCCAAAAAGCGTATAAATTATCCGCTCATGAATGATCATTTGCATTTATGTCTTAAAGTTGTAAAATATTCTATATATCTCTCACCTTGATTAAAAAAAATTTTTTATTTGAAAAAAATTGAGAGATACATGAATATTTCAATTATAATAAGAATATTTCAATTATTTTGATCTGGTGGCATTGCTTTTGTTTTCTGAATGTATGAATAAGTAGTGCATATTTGAAGTTGGAACTTTAGAATGTTAGATTTTGAAAGAATGATGATGAAAGTGAAGTATTATTGGTAATTTGAAAAATCCAAAAATTAGTTCTTGAAGCAAGAAAAAGTAGCAAAAAGAAAAAGAAAAAGCATGTTGCAAAAGAAAAAAAATAATATATGCATTCGAAAAACAAAAAAAAAGAATAAGAGAAAAATCTATTACTGCCCAAAAATGCAGAAAAATGAGGGCAGATTGAAAAAGCCAATAACCCTTTAAACCAAAAGACAAGGGTAAAAGGACCAAGGCTTTGAGCATCAATGGATAGGAGGGGCTAAAGGACTAAAATCCTGGCCTAAGCAGCTTAACCAAGCAGTCGCTAACCATGTGCTTGTGGCGTGAAGGTGTCAAGTGAAAAGCTTGTGACTGAGCGGTTAAAGTTGTGGTCCAAAGCAAAAAGAGTGTACTTAAGAACTCTGACCACCTCTATATGGGGATTCTAGCAAAGCTGAATCCCAATCCAAAAGGGTTTACCCAGTTAAAGTGTCTGTGGCATTTATGTATCCGGTGGTAACACTGGAAAACAAAGTGCTTAGGGTCACAGCCAAGACTTTGAAAGCTGTGTTCAAGAATAAAAAGAACTAAACTGGGAGAGTCAATAATATCATCTGGATTCTGAGTTCCTAAAGAGACCAACATTTCTGAGTTTCAATGGATAGTGAGATGCCAAAACTATTCAGAAGCAAAAAGCTACTAATTCCCGCTCATCTAATTGAAACTAAGCTTCATTGGAAACTCTGAGATTTATTGTATCTTACTTTTCTCTTTATTCTACTGTGTTTTTAGTTACTTGGGGACAAGCAACAGTTTAAGTTTGGTGTTATGATGGCGGATATTTTATATGCTTTTTGGCATTATTTTCATATAGTTTTTAGTATGTTTTGTTTAGTTTTTTATAGTTTTAGTGTTAAATTCACATTTTTGGATTCTACTATGATTTTTTGTGTTTTTATGCAATTTCACATATTTTCTGGCTGAAATTGAGGAGCTGGAGAAAGAGTCTGATTCAGAGACAGAGAAAGCACTGTAGATGTTGTCTGGATCTGACCTCCTTGCACTCGAAAGAGCTTTTCTGGAGCTACAAAAGTCCAAATGGAGCGTTCTTAATTGCTATGGAAAGGTGACTTCTAGAGCTTTCCAGCAATGCATAATAGTTCGTACTTTGCTTCAAATTAGAAGGCCTAAAACTGGCGTCCAACGCCAGTCTCCTGCCTCCTTTCAGGCGTCCAACGACCAAGGAGAAGAGACCAGCGTACAAACTCCCAAAGAGGGCCCCCTAGCCAGTGTTCAATGCCTTATAGGCCTTATAGCACGTGGATCTCATCAAATCTCAGCCCAAACACTCACCAAGTGGGCCCCAGAAGTGGATTTTAGCACTAAAAAAAGTGTTTTACCCTTACTAGTCATTAGTTTAGTATTTAAAGTAGAAGATCACTCTTTGTTAAGGATCTTCGGCCACTTTTACACCATATTTCATTTTTACCATTGTATTTACTATTAGTATGAGTTTCTAAACCTCCTAGGTTAAGGGGAGGAGCCCTACTGAGTTCTATGAATTAATAAAAGTATTACTTTTTCTTTTCAATCCGTGTTTGATTTAATTCTAAGATGTATATTCGTTCTTCAAATTAGTGAATGGGATGGTCTGTGACAACTAGCTCTGTTCATCATACTAGGACTGCGTGCCTGACAACGACCCGTGTCTAATTGGATTCGTGTGAATACTTCAGTGGAAAGTATTGCACTGCCATCTTGATTATACACATCTCAGACGGCTAATGCACGACTTCGACGGGACTTCTCGAGACACCAGTTCAGCCAATTTACGGGGAGATTAGGGTCTCTGTGGTAGAGGCTAGAACCCAAAGGCACAGCATTCTCTGACCCGAAAGATTCAACCTTGTCTGTGGCATTTTGATAGGATCATGAAGGAGAGTAGACTGCAGAAGCTTCATCTTCAATCAGAATAGATCCACACTAACCCTGTGGTTCAGATCTGGAGGAGTATTGGCAGCTGTTCAAACCAGCGTCAATCACATACAGCCTGTCATAGAAGAAATCATTCACAATTGAAGAAGACAGTAAGACCAGAGTTAATCCAGAAGGACAAAGCAACTCCAAGCCTCAACCATCTAAGTTTTAAGATTATCATTATAAACATATCAACCTAGTTCAGATCTTACAAATCCAACAACTCTTCTATCTGCCTGACTAAGACCTGCAAGATAACCATAGCTTGCTTCAAACCATCATGGTGCCTATGGTGCAAGGTAGTAGGAAGTGTCCAGGATCTGAAAGCTTCTGCGGTAGCCTGGTGCAGAATTTATAATCCACAAAATAACCGGCAAGTGCACCAGGTCGTACCAAGTAGTACCTCAAGTGAATGAGGGTCGATCTCACGAGGATTGATGGACTAAGCAACAATGATTGAGTGATTTACTTAGTTAGACAAGCAGAAAAGAATGTTGAGAGTTCAATTGCATCAAACAGTAAATTCAGAAAATCAGAAAGCAAATAGTAAACGGGCTGTGAAATATATGGAGAAAACAGTTAAGGTTTCAGAGATATCTATCTTCCGGATTGACTTTTCTTACCAACTATTTTAATCATGCAAGATTCAATTCATGGAAAACTATATGTGACTATACCATAATTCCTTAGACCTTTTTAGTCTCCTCTAACCTTCATCAACCGCCAATTCCTTGGTCACTTGATTCAAACTAGAGGGTTAAGTTTAATTCTAGTTTATATGCCACAGAAACCCTAATTACCCAAATATAAGAGGATTATATGTCATGTATCCCGTTAAGTCTAGATAATTAGGAATTTAGGAGAAATTATTTTCAAGATGTTATTCAAGTAAAGAGCTTTTCCAAGTTATATAAGAACTCAATTAGAACAAGGGTCATACTTCCGTTCCACCCAGATTCATAAGATAAAGAACGAAAATAATTCTTGAAATAAAAATCAGTACATGAATTAAAATAGAAAAATAATAGTATCAATCTATACAATAGACAGAGCTCCTAACCTTAACAGTGGAGGTCTAGTTGCTCATGGTTCAGAAAGAAAACTAGGGTTCTGTAAAACTGTAAAGTGCGGAATAAAGTAGAAAAGAAGAGATGAGAAGAGCCCGAAGGACTGATTCTTTTCCCTTTTATATCTAATCCTAATTAATGTAAAATATATTTTCTAAAACTAAATAATATCTTTTCCTATTTTAAAATAAGATAAAGTTTTAATCAAAATTAATTAAAATCTCTGTTGATGCCTTGATTTGGCGTGGGGACCATGGTGTAGTAATGAACTGGCGCCTAACTTGGGAAATTCCAAGTTAGGTGCCACCCTTGCAGTGCCTCCAGGGAGTGCTTCACGTTGAACTGGTGCCTAACTTCACATTCATGGCGCCTAACTTCGCTGGTTTGGCCTTCCTGGCGCCTAACTTCGAAATCATGGTGCCTGACTTGGGAAATTCCAAGTTAGGCGCCACCTTGGCTGAACATAATGAAGAAGAAGGGAATACTATTATATATCGTTGGAAATTTCTGGAAGTTAGCTTTCTAATACCACTAGAATCACATCAATTGGACCTCTATAGCTCAAGTTATGTTTGTTAGAGTGCAGGGAGGTCAGGGTTGACAACATCATCCACTTTTTGCCTCTTCTTCTATAAAACTCCATCAAATCCATCCGAATGCTACCTGAAATAAAAAAAAATTGAACACAACTCAAAGTAGCATTCATACTAGCTAAAAAATATTTAAATCTTGATTAAACTTAACAATCAAATGCAAATTCACTAGGAAACGATAGGAAAGATGCTCACGCATCACAACACCAAACTTGAATTGTTGCTTGTCCTCAAGCAACTAAAACTAATATTGGCTTAGGATGTGAATTTGCATGAGAATTAAGTGTTCAATTAAGCTTCTGTCTCTTCTTAAAGTGGGGTTTATACACTGAAATCCTGAATAGTTTTGGCATCTCACTATCTTTTGAATCAGAGGAATGTCACTTCATTCGGAATTAGAATCCGGATAATATTATGAATTCTCTAATCTTTTATACTTCAGTTTAATCCTTGAACACAACAAATTTCCTTTAATTCTCTTTTCTTTGGTGCTTTGCACCCTGAGCCTATCCGTGACTTTAAATGCTTTGTCTTAAGCTTCAATTGACACAACAACACCACAAGCACTTGACTGGGGAACTCTCTTTAAGTTCTGATTTTCTTTTCAGTTACTCCCAGACAGTGGTGCTCAAAGCCTTTGGCATACTCTGTTAAATGCACTTGATCTCGACTCTTAGTGCTCTGTCTCAAGGATTACTTGACACATTTACACCACAAGCATATGACTAGGAAAACAACTCTTTGAGCTTTTAATCATATTTGACCTCCCTAGTTATTGATGCTCAGAGCCTTGGACCTTGCTTTTATTTTTCTTTTGCTTCAAGGATTAAGCTTTTGTTTACTTCAGATGGTTCATAATAGTTCTCTAAATTCTTGTTCCTCATGCATCAACATCCTTTGATTCAAATTCAAATATGCACTGTTCATATCATGCATTCAGAATCACAGATAATACCGCCACATTTAGGTAAATAAGACTACTCTTTAATATAAACTCAATTTCTCATGCAATACATCACTTCTTTTTCTTTTTATCTTTGGATTCAAACTTAGTGAGCGGTACATGAGACATCTCTTCAATTAAAAGATAAATAATTGAAATTTCAAAATAACTGAATTAAACTAGAACTTAGGACTCAGAATTACTAAAGATCATGCAAATATTCAAGTAAAATTGTAGAAAACAGGAATATAGGATAATAAGAATGAAAGGAAATATAGAATGAAAGGAACTCAACCACCTTAGTTATCCTAGTGGCCGTTTCATTCTTCAGGCTATGCTCCACCGTGAAGATGATTCACCTCCCTTTGGTGCCATTAAAATAAACAGAAAAGCTACAAGTGAAGCGACAACACCAAACTTAAAAGTTTGCTTGTCCTCAAGCAAAGAAAAACTGAAAACAGAGAGACATAAAAAAATGTATGGAAGAATAAAAACAAATATTAATGCAAAAGAAGTCGAAAATAATAAAAGGATAAGAAAGATAAAAATTAAAACTTATTTTTTTGTTTTTTATATATAATTATTTATTTATTTATTTATTTATTTATTTTATTTATGTTTTATTTATTTATTTATGTATTTATGTTTTGGGGGGGGGTGTAGTTACGTTGCTAGGAGGGGAGAGGGGGTTTGCTTTGGTTACAGGGGTTTGGGGAAGGGTTGATGGGGTCACGTTGAGGAGGGGAAGGATTATATATGTACATATATATAATATGGGATGAGGGGGGCTTTGGTCAAAGGTTTGAGGGATGGCTTTGGGTAAGGGATCACAGGTTAGCATATATTGGGAAGGAAAAGAAGTGGTTGGAAGGGATTTGGGTTCAAGAAAATTAGGAAAGAGAATCAATTAAGGTGTAGGGAAAGAATGGAATTGATTTGGTTCAGGAATTGATAGGTATATGTCGCCTAACTTTGAAATGGGAAAGTTGGGCGCAGCCCTCCCCGAATGCTTCACCCTTCCTCGCACCTAACTTGGATTTTCCCAAGTTAGGTACCACCCTCGTTGTTTTTTTTTTTTTGCGCCTAACTTCATAAGAGTGAAGTTAGGCACGAACCTGGCAGTGGCAAATTCTCTACGTGCGCATCATTGATGAGGGAAAAACAATTCCACACAAACTCACCGGTAAGTGTACCGGGTCGTATCAAGTAGTAATAACTCACAGGAGTGAGGTCGATCCCACAGGGATTGATGGATTGAGCAACTTTAGTATGGTGATGAGTTTAGTTAAGCGGATATTTGATGATTTTGGTGAAATTTACATAACAGAAAGGAAAATTGAAAGTAAACTAAAGTGCAGAATGAAAATTGGCAGAAAAGTAAATTGCAGAAAGTATAAATGGCTGAAACTTAAAGTGCAAGAAATTAAAAGAGCGGAAACTTAAATTGAAAAAAAGGTAAATAACTGAAACTTAAAGTGCAAGTAATTTAAATTACTGGATCTAAACTACTAAGAAACTTAAATTGCATGAAAAATAAAGGGAATTTGGTGCTGGAATATCAAAACAGAATTTAACAATGTAAACTGTAGTAACTCTGAGAAGAGAATGTAGGAGATGAAAACTAGAAATAAGACTCAGATTTAATTCCAAATTTTGAAACAGAAAAGGAAAATTGTAGAAGAGAAATAAACAGAACAGAAAGCTTAGATCAGATTCTCAATTCTTAAACAGGAACATGAAATTGCAACAGAACAAAAGATCAGAAAGAAAAATTGCAGAACAAGTAAAAACAGAAAAGAAAAACTCCGATCCGATCTCCAATTCTCTAATTCTCAATATAGCAGAAGAAAATTTAAAAAGAAGCTTCAGTACCCAAAGAAAACAGAAAAGAAAATGTAGAAGATCAATAACTCTAAGAAAACAGAAAGCAAAATTCAACTCAAATCTACCAAATTCCCCAAAAGAAAAGCTTAAAGAAAAATCAAAACTCAAGGAAAAAAAATAAAAGATCCAGCCTCCTAATGAAATCAAATTTTCTCCTTTTTATACACTTTCTAATTCAGTCATCAAGTACTTGGAGTGGGCTTTTTGGCCTGTGAAGAAGTGGATCAGAATTGCATCTTGATTTCAGCATCCAGGAGAACGTTGCATTCTAAAAGTGAGCGCAGCGTTCATTCAATCACGCATACGCATCCCTGACGCATGCGCGTCCTTTTGCCCTTTTTGCTCGTCGTGACGCGTACGCGTCAATATCAACTTCAGCTCCAAACATGCTCGCACGCCATGTTCACGCGTACGTGTCTTCGTTGGCGTTCTCTTATTGAGCGCTACGTTGGCTTAGTGAACGCTGCCCATGCGTGCGCGTCCTCTGCACGTGTGCATGGATAGTAAAATACCAATCCCAAGCTTCAGCTCCACCCACACGTTCGTGTGGTTCCTCCCAAGTGCTCCATCGACGCGTGCGCGTCATGCACGCATGCGCGTCAATTACAAAACTTCACCTCCAAATTTGGATGTGCCTGAAAATGCAGAGTAAATGAACGTAGCGCTCTCTTTGAAAACGAGCGCCAGCCATTTCCACGCGTACGCGTCATGCATGCGTACGCGTGGGTCTTCGAAAATTGCCCCTGACGCGTAAGCGTCCTGTATACGTGCGCGTCATCAAGTGAGCGTGGCGTTCTTCATTTGAACGCAACGTTATTCTACAGTGCTTCTCCTTTTCTTTATTCTCTCACCTAAAATCAACCAAACAAGCAATCAAAGTCTCACCAAAATCATAAGAATTTGCATCATTCATAATAATCACTTAATTCTTGCATAAATCTCATGATTTTGTATAAAATAAATGATGTTTAATTGAATCAAAATAATCATAAAATTTCACTCCAACCACTTACTTATTGTGCAAGAAAGTGCATAAAACCTCATGAAACAAATGAAAAATGCTTGTGAAACTAGCATAAGATGACTTGTCATCACAACACCAAACTTAAATCTTGCTTGTCCCCAAGCAAGCATTTAAACATGAGAAGAAATGAAAGAAGACAGAAAAGCATGCCCTTATTTAGCAGGTAATTGAATTTGGTTCATGGGGTTTTATGCAGACAGATTTGTAGCTCAATTATTATCAACTCCCAACTGTGAAATGTTTCTTTGAGTATTAACTAGAGTTGCTGCGATAATTCCTTATTCTTGATTGATCCTTGTTAACTTTTTCATTCTTTTTCCCATTTCACAAACTTATTTCTCCATTGTAGCTCAGTGTTAAGTGTTGCAGACATTTTTTTGGCACAATTTTACTCAACACTTTTTCACTACAGACACTTGGCTCACACTTCTTTTTAGGAACATTGATATCCAGCACCTCTTTGGGTTACTAAATGCCTCATAACTAGGTTGCTCATGATAATGGACTTTCGGTTAATAATCCCGGATTAATCAACCCAAGTTACCAAGTTTTAAAATACTCCTTAGAACCTAATTGTCCAAGCAGATCCTAATGCAAAAAGCACCACAGGCATTTGTTCTAAGGTTCAAGCTATTGGTGTCTAGCCGTGTTATTTGTTTCTTTTCATTTTTTTTCTTGCCAATTCTTGGCTTTTCTTTCTTCTGACTTCTTCTTTTTCCAAGGATACTTATTAATTGAAGGCTTTACAACATCAACTAAGTCTATACTTGAAAGATGTATTCCACCTTGCAGCTTTTATTATTGAGCTTACCAACTAATCAAGCAATTACCACCACTGAACTCTATTTTTATTCCTACCATATTGGACATTCACCTCCTGTTTCAACATTTTTCTCTTATTCATGCAGAGGGAAACAAGACATATATTCAAGTAGGATGAGTGATGCAGACACTCTGGCTGGATCACTTAATTAATTATGACAATAAACTAGCATAATGCAGATAGTGGTAAACTTATCAAAAAGGGGTACAATTAAACTTCCAACTGAAACATAGCAAGATATAAACAGTTGAGTAACAATACAACCTTTTGGTATCTTCTTGTTTAATCCTTCATCCTTCTTCTTAGCTATTGTTCTTTTCTTGCTGATGCTGCACAATCCTTCCAAAAAGTTGAATAGTTTTCTGCACTGGTAGTGGAAGTTGTTTGTCCCCCAAGCACTTGAGAAATGGTTAACATGCATGAATGCTTGTAGGATTTTGAACTTTACTTTGGTGTGTGAACACCAAACTAATTCCCTTGCCAATACCTCTTATGCACAAATCAACCATATACATGAAACCTTGTGCCTTTGCTAAAGGGAGCAAAAACTAAAAACTAGAAAACAGACAATGGTTGAGTAGTTTCCCTGATTGTTTGGAGCTAATAACCATTTATGCAGAGGGTTGAAATGTGTTTTTAAATGAAATTTTTTGGTGGAACACCAAACTTAGCACCCTTCATTCACCCTTAAATTGTTTTGGTGTAAAACACCAAACTTAGCTCCTTGCAATATAGATAACTCTACTCAACCCTTTTATTGAAATAGCTAGGAAAAGAAAGACTACCTCTAGTTGGGTTGCCTCCCAACAAGTGCTTGTTTATCGTCATTAGCTTGACATCCTCCTTCTTTGTTTATCCCAACTCATGAATACTTTCTTCCTTATTCCAAGATCCTCCTAGATAATGCTTAGCTCTTTGACCATTTGCTGTGATTATGTCCTTTGTTGCTTTATTCAGAAGTTCAAGGCTTCCATGTGGGAAAACCTTGGTTATTAGATAGGGGCCAGTCTATTTGGACTTGAGTTTGCCAGGAAAAACTTTGAGCCTGGAATTATATAGGAGCACTTGTTGTCCTGGTTTGAACTCTCTTTTCAAGATTTTCTTGTCATGCCACTTTTTAGCTCCCTCATTGTATATCTTTGCATTCTCATAAGCTTCCAATCAGAACTCATCTAGCTCATTGAGTTGTAGTAGCCTTTTCTCTCCAGCTGCTTGAGAAGTTTAGTGGCCCAGTAAGCTTTATGTTCTAGTTCCACAAGAAGGTGACATGATTTCCCATAGATCAGCTGAAAGGGTGACTTTCCAATTGGAGTTTTGAATGCTGTTCTATATGCCCATAGAGCATCATCCAACTTTCTGGCCCAGTCCTTCCTCGTGATCCCAACCATCTTCCCCAAGATTCTCTTTAGCTCCCTATTTGCCAATTCAGATTGCCCATTAGTTTGAGGGTGATATGGGGTGGCCACTTTGTGAATCACTCCATATTTGTGGAGCAGCTTTTCCATTTATCTGTTACAAAAGTGGCTGCCACCGTCACTAATAAGGCCTTTAGGTACCCCATATCTAGTAAAGATGTGTTTTTTTAGAAATTAAAGAACAATTGGTGCATGATAAACCCCATATTTAGGTTATCTTGTGCTTGATTTAGGAGATTTTATGACCTTTTACCCACATTTATTCAATGAAATAGCATGGTTTCATGATTGTCTCCCAAGTTGTGCTTATGTGTGAAAACATATTTTCTAGGCCCTTAATTAGTTAAATTCACTTTACCTTTAATTCCACTAGATGCCTTGATTTGTTTGTTAAGTGATTTCAGGTTGAAAAGGCTAGGAATGGATCAAAGGAATGGAGAGAAAAGCTTGCAAAGTGGAGAACACATGGAAAAAGCCAAAGAATGGATATTTTCACCCACGCGCATGCGTACGGTACGCGCACACGTGGATCGCGAGAACTTCAAGGGGCGCGTATGCGTGCTATACGCGTACGCGCCAATGGCCGCACGTGATTTTTAAATAGAAAATGTGACCAGCAATTTTTTAGAGCTGTGGGGCCCAATTTACAACCAACTTTGGTGCTAAAATGCATATAAGGACCAAGGATTGAAGGGGAATCATCATCATTCACAATTTTTTGCTTATTCACACACATTAGGATTAGTTTAGAGTTAGTTTTAGAGAGAGAAGCTCTCACTTCTCTCTAGGATTAGAATTAGGATTATGTTTAGTTCTTAGATCTAGGGTTTAATTCATGCTCTCTTTTACTTCTACTTCTTAATTCTTTGTTATTGCAATCATCATTCTTCTATTCTTTTGTTGTAATTTCCTTTATGTTGTTCCTATACTTTATTGTAGATCTACTCTTGTTCCTTCTATTCTCTTTTAATTCAATTAGTGGTAATTCATAATAATTGTGTTTCTTTTGCTTATTGTTGTTAATTCCTTGCAATAATTATTGTTAGATTCTATTCTTGTTGTCAATTTACTATGCTTTTTTTTTGTGCCTCCCAAGTATTTGATAAAATACTTGGTTGGATTTTAGTGTAGCTTTTGTTCCTCTTGGCCTAGGTGGAGTAATTAGTGACGCTTGAGTTATCTAATTCCTTTATTGATTGATGATTAGAAGTTGCTAATTGATTTGGATACCACTAAAGCTAGTCTTTCCCTTGGGAGTTGGCTAGGACTTGTGGAATCAAGTTGATTCATCCACTTGACTTTCCTCTATGGTTAGAGGTTAACTAAGTGGTAGCAATGGACAATTTGTGGTCACAATTGAGGAGGATAACTAGGATGGGACTTCTAGTTCTCATATCTTGCCAAGAGCTTTGTTAGTTACTAGTTTATTTTCCTTGCCATTTAAATTTCTTGTTTCTTATCCCAAAAACCCCAAAATATCTCATAACCAATAACAAGACACTTTATTGCAATTCCTAGGGAGAACGACCCGAGGTTTAAATACTTCGGTTTATAGATTTTAGGGGTTTGTACTTGTGACAAACAATCTTTTGTATGAAAGGATTATTGCTTGGTTTAGAAACTATACTTGCAACGAGATTTCATTTGTGAATTCTAAATCGTCAAAAGATTCGTTCATCAAAATGGCACCATTTCCGGGGAGTTGCAATGGTGTTGTGTTATTGGTTATTGTATATATGTGAATATTGTGAATAGGTTTGCCTTTTTCTTCTTTGTTAGTTCTTGCTTGTTTAGGATTTAATTTTCTTGCTTCTTATTTGATTTTGTTTTCATTTTCTCTTGCTATCATGAATTCTCACCTTGGCTATGAGTTTGGTTATCAACATGTTATAGGAAATGAGAGCTTCAATGAGGATGTGTATCAAGGATGGGACAATCAAAGGTGGGAGGAGCCATATGCACATGATCAATCTTCATGGCAACAACCTCCACCAATACACTACGAAGAAAAGCCATTCGTTGATGCATATCAATCCAATGGCTATGGTGAATCTCTTTGTGAATTTCAAGAACCACCACTATATGCCTATGAGCCATACCCTCAACTATACTCACAAGCCTCTTTTCACCAAACACCTCCATATGACCTTGATCCATATCCACCAGACCAACCACCTTTTGAACCATATGAGCCATACATGGAACCACCATTCTAATATCAATACTCCCAAGAACCACCTCAATACACACCACCAAATCCTTACCAAGAAGAACCACCTCCCTATTATGAACCCTTTCTCCAAGACAATGAACCCTCTTATCCACCCCAATCCTCAATGGATGAAATCCTTGGCCTCATACTTCAAAGGCAAGGAGAAATGCAAAGGGAGACACTAGAACTTGTGGCTACCTTGACCAAGGTAGTAAGCACTTTAGCCTCCCAATGCTTGAGCACTCAAAGCACTCCCATGGTCACATGTGGAGAATTAATTAAAAAGCATAGTATAAAGGAGAGATTGGAAACTCCAATGGAAAATGAGGGATGTTATTTTGTATTAGAGCAATTGGAGGAGCCTATGATCATTGAAGAAGAGGAAGAAGTGGTTGAAGACTTAGGAGATGCGGAACCTCCTTGGGAACCTAGAGTCGAAGAGAACCTCTCCAAAGCGATTGAATGGGATGTTGAGGAGGAGAGTTCACAACCTCCAAAACAATTTTTGAATGAAGACTTGGAGGGAATAAACCAAGAATTGGGTTCCCTTGGTGATGAAGATCATGCATCCAACCTTCTTGAATTTGAAGAACCTTCTCCCAATGAGATGGAAAGTAGTGTGGAGGTAGATTTTTCTCTTCCTCCCATTTATGATTTGAGTGATGGAGAAGAGTTAGATGAAAATAATGAACAAAGGATTGAAAGCGAAGAAGTTTGTGAAGAGGTGGAGGCAATCAAGGAAGAATATAAGGGAGTAGAGCTTGCAAGGACATTGGAGATACCTCTCCCCAAGCCATCACCATCCGTTCTTTCATTCAAGTGGGTAAATTACTTATACTTAAGCTTTATTATTCCCCTTGAATATGGTTTGCTTGAGACGGATGGTCAACTTAGAAATATTTGTGGCTTTAAGAGCAAGAGGGAGATGGTTAGTGGTTGGCATTGTAAGGGTTGGTATAGAGCTAGATCGCTTGGGTCTAGGAGAATGTTTGGTCACTTCATTGAGAATTTATCATGCCTACCACCCACATGGATCAATGGTAGTCAACTTCAAGATGGGTGTGAAAACAAAGTGTCGGATCCCGGATTACAAAAAGAGGATCAACTTTGGGAGCTCCAAGCTTGTGAAGAACTCCATCAAGACTTGGCCCAATCCATGAGAAATCTTGGGGCACAATGGAAAACCAAGCATTGGTAGGAGTTCCAAGAAGAATTCAAGCACAAGCCACCTTAAGAGCAGCTCCCCATAAGTCTAACTTAAGGACAATAAACAAAAGTGCTAGGTGGGAGACACCTCACCATGGTAATATCTTTTCATTTTCTCTCTTGTAAATATTGGTAGAATTGGTTTAATTTCATGTTTTTATTAGTTTGTTGAGTTTCTTTGGTACTTTGGTATGCTAAATAAGGTTTTAAGGTGTTTTGGTAGCTGTTTGGAGGTTTAGAATGCTTGGATTGGTGCAAAAACATAGAAAAATTTTGAAAAACAGAGCACCATCCACGCGTACGCGCAATTCACGCGTACGCGTGCATCAAGTGTTTTCGACCATCCACGCGCACGCGCCATGTACGCGTACGCGTGGATTGCAAGATTTCACCTCCCAGCCATTTTCCCGAGAGTTGCGCCTACATTGCGCCAGCACTATGCCTGAGGCACAAACCAACTCACACGTACGCGTCATTCTTGAAATAAGCCATCGACGCGGACTTGTTACCTGCGCGTACGCGTCGCTTCCATTGCACCATCATCCGCACGCGCGCGCCATGCACGCGTAGGCGCAGATGTCCTTCCTTCACTACACTTCTTTTCTTCTCCTCTTTCCATTTCTTTCTTTCTCCTTTCTTCTTTCCTTCTCCTGCCCCTCATCCAACACTTCCAAACACCATCGATAACCATTTATTTTAGTTAGTTAGTTAGTTAGTTAGTTGATTGGTTAGTTTTAGTTAGTTTTCATTTCATTTTCTCTTTTTTATTATAAGTGTTGGATTAGTGATTTGGGTTGCTATATATTGCTGCCTATTCCCAATTGCATGCTATCTTAGCATAATCATTGTTGTTATTCATTGTTGGATTCTATTGATTGAGGTTACATTTTGCTACTTGGTTTTGAGTTCTTCATGCTTACTTTTTGTGAACACCAAGTGATGAGAATTGCCTTCGAGCTTGTAACTCTTCTTGAATTGCATGATTTGGCCACCATGTAATTAGAATCTTTTTCCTCAATTAGGCAAATTCTTGATGGATGTTGTGCATTTACCTTAATGCATTGTGTTTTATGATCATATGCATCCATATGTTTATAGCTTGAATGCTCTCATGCTTCTTTAATGCTTGTTTTACCTTACAAGTTTACTTAAAGCATCTCAAGCACACTAGAATAAGTAAAGTGTGTGCTTCTTTTGTGACACAGCTTTTTATGCTAATGTGTGTTCTACAAGGTGCCTAATTTAGGACTCACATCCCTACTTTCAAAATGTCACACTAATTTACTCACTCAATTCTAGTGATTATTACCTCATTCCAACAATGTATGCTTCCTTGCTTTTGTATTTTGTCATCTTATGGTGTTATTTTCCATTTTTTCATGATTAATACACCACAAGTTGACCTACCAGCTGAAGGTAGCAACCCGGAGAGTCGTCGTAACCCCTTGCGCATCTTTGAATGCACCAAGGACAGTGCAAACTTTTAAGTGTGGGGAGGTCGTCCGACCGGTCAGTGATTTTGGGTGACAAATTTCTAATCCCAACACTTTTGCATTTCATTTTAGGTTTTTAGGATTTTTACTTGCATTTTCTTATTTTTGCATATATATACATAATAAGCTTAGTCAAAATAATGAAATCTTTCAAGATTTCTATCTATAGGGCACCAATTGATCTGAGTAAAAACTTTTCATAGAACTTGCTTGAATTATATATATATATATATATATATATATTGTGGAACATGATTTTTGAGCTAAGAACACACAATCTTGTGAGTTTTGAGCCTAACTGAGTGGTTACATCTTATAACCGCTTATCTTCCTTTCTTGAGTGCTATTTTTCTCTTTCTATGATTGTGTTCCTTGATTTGTTTGATTCTTTATATCCATTGTTTTGTGTATTCACGCATTTATATGATTGAGGCCATCATTTTATTTAGCTCACTTACCCAAAAAGTCTTTCCTTTTATCTTCCATTTTTAGCCAACTTTGAGTCTACGATTAACTCACTTGTTCTTCATTTTAGCACATTACAAGCCTTAAAGCGAAAAACAATAAACGTCCTTATTTGGATATTTGATTGGCTTAGGCTAGTGTGTGTATCCTTCAAGTGTGGGAAAACTTGGGACATTGGATGAATAAAAAGGTAGTTTTGTAATTTTTGTTGAAAATATTGAGAATTGGGTACATGCTCATGTATTGATCAAATGTATAGACCTTATGCATTGATGCTCTTGTATATAATTTGGAAGAAAGAAAAATGAGAGAAAAAAACAAAAGAAAAAATAATATGGAAAAGAAAAGAAAAAGATAGAAAAAGAAAGAAAGAAAAAAAAGGAAAAAGAAATAAAAAGGGGACAAAATGCCCCAAAACAAAGTGAAGCTCAATAAAGATCAATGCATATGTGTTATAATAAAAAGGACATGCATGAGTATGTGAAAAAGTGAAAAGAATGGGTAGTTAGGTTTGTTTTGAAATTGTATAGGTTGTCATAAGTTAGGTGGGAAGTTTAAGTTGATCAAAGATTCAAATTTCAAGTCCACTTAACCAAATATGCATCCTACCTTGAACCTAGCCCCATTACAACCGATGAAAAAGACCTCACGATATATGTATGCATGCATGGAATAAATGTTGATTGTTAGAAGAAAAACAAATATTAGAAAGCATGAAATAGAGGAGAATTGAGAGAATCAACCCCAAACACTTGAGCGAATAGAGTGCAAACACTTCCGGTGAGGGTTTGATGCTCAATTACATGTCTCCACCTATGATCATCACTCTTCATGCAAGTTTGTAAAAATATTTAATAGCTCAATTCAATTGTGGTTTGGCATGGTTATTAATACCTTTAGCCCTTGTGCATATATGCTCTCTTGGGAATTGATTTATTTTGACCAAGCAATTGCATTCATTTAGATAGTTGCATATAGGTAGATTGCATTTAGTTAGATTTCATTGAATAAATGTTGATATCCTTTGCTTTCTCTTGGTTTAAGCATGAGGACATGTTTGGTTTAAATGTGGAGAGGTTGATAAACCCCATATTTAGGGTTTATCTTGTGCTTGATATAGGGGATTTTATGACCTTTTACCCACATTTATTCAATGAAATAGCATGGTTTCATGATTGTCTCCCAATTTGTGCTTATGGGTGAAAACATGATTTCTAGGCCCTTAATTAGCTAAATTCACTTCACCTTTGATTCCACTAGATGTCTTGATTTGTTTATTAAGTGATTTCAGGTTGAAAAGGCTAGGAATGGATCAAAGGAATGGAGAGGAAAGCATGCAAAGTGGAGAACACATGAAAAAAGCCAAAGAATGGATATTTTCACCCATGCGCAGGTGCACGCGCACAGTACGCACACGCGTGGATCGCGAGAAATTCAAGGGGCGCGCACGCGTGCTGTACGCGTACGCGCCGATGGCCGCATGTGATTTTTAAATAGAAAACGTGCCCAACGATTTCTGAAAGCTGTGGGGCCCAGTTTACAACCAACTTTGGCGCCAAAATGCATATAAAGACCAAGGATTGAAGGGGAATCATCATCATTCACAATTTTTTGCTCATTCACACATATTAGGATTAGTTTAGAGTTAGTTTTAGAGAGAGAAGCTCTCACTTCTCTCTAGGATTAGAATTAGGATTAGGTTTAGTTCTTAGATCTAGGGTTTAATTCATGCTCTCTTCTACTTCTACTTCTTAATTCTTTGTTGTTTCAATCACCATTCTCCTATTCTTTTGTTGTAATTTCCTTTATGTTGTTCATATACTTTGTTGTAGATCTACTCTTGTTCCTTCTATTCTCTTTTAATTCAATTAGAGGTAATTCATAATAATTGTGTTTCTTTTGCTTATTGTTGTTAATTCCTTGCAATAATTGTTGTTAGATTCTATTCTAGTTGTCTATTTACTATACTTTTCTTTTGTGCCTCCCAAGTGTTTGATGAAATGCTTGGTTGGATTTTAGTGTAGATTTTGTTCCTCTTGGCCTAGGTGGAGTAATTAGTGATGCTTGAGTTATCTAATTCCTTTGTTGATTCATGATTAGAAGTTGCTAATTGATTTGGATACCACTAAAGCTAGTCTTTTCCTTGGGAGTTGGCTAGGACTTGTGGAATCAAGTCGATTCATCCACTTGACTTTCCTCCATGGTTAGAGGTTAACTAAGTGGTAGCAATGGACAATTTATGGTCACAATTGAGGAGGATAACTAGGATAGGACTTCTAGTTCTCATATCTTGCCAAGAGCTTTGTTAGTTACTAGTTTATTTTCCTTGCCATTTACATTTCTTGTTTCTTATCCCAAAAACCCCAAAATATCTCATAACCAATAACAAGACACTTTATTGCAATTCCTAGGGAGAACGACCCGAGGTTTAAATACTTTGGTTTATAGATTTTAGGGGTTTGTACTTGTGGCAAACAATCTTTTGTATGAAAGGATTATTGCTTGGTTTAGAAACTATACTTGCAACAAGATTTTATTTGTGAATTCTAAACCGTCAAAAAATCCGTTCATCAGTGCATCATAGGTAGTTGTTGCTATGGCTTCCACCCATTTGGAAACATATTCTAATGCTACCAGAATATACTTGAATGAAAAGGATGGAGGAAAGGGGCCCATGAAATCTATACCCCAGAGATCAAACAGTTCCACTTCCAAAATGATGTTTTGAGGCATTTCATTCCTCTTTGTCAACCTTCCATCTCTTTGACATTCATTGCATTGATGCACAAACTCTCTGGCGTCTTTGAATATAGTTGGCCAATAAAATCTACTTTGAAGCACCTTAGCTGCTATTTTTTCTGGCCCAAAATGTCCACCATAAGCTAAACCATGATAGTGCCATAATATGTTTCTCATCTCATTTTCAGGGATACACCTTCTAATCATCCCATCTGGACACCTCTTGAACAAGAATGGCTCATCCCACAAAAATTTCTTAGCTTCATTGCATAGCTTCTTCACCTGTTGCTTGGTGAACTCTTGGGGAATCTTCCTCCCAACCTTGTAGTTTGCAATGTCAGCAAACCAAGGTGCTTGCTGGATTTGCAGAAGGTATTCATTTGGGAATTTTTCATTTACTGGTTGTGGTGTATCTTGGTTGGCTTTTTGTGGTAGTCTTGACAAATGGTCTAACACTTGGTTCTCATTTCCTTTCCTATCTCTCACCTCAATGTCAAATTCTTGTAGCAGCAACGCCACTTAATAAGCCTTGGTTTTGAATCCTGTTTAGACATGAGATACTTGAGAGCAGCATAATCAGTATATACTAT
This sequence comes from Arachis hypogaea, assembly GCF_003086295.3. Taxonomy (NCBI): domain Eukaryota; kingdom Viridiplantae; phylum Streptophyta; class Magnoliopsida; order Fabales; family Fabaceae; genus Arachis; species Arachis hypogaea. Next base: position 34,655,086 of record NC_092054.1, on the reverse strand, counting down.
AACTTTTGAACCAATCAAGTATTGTCTAAATTTATCAAATGCATATACAATTGCCAAAAGCTCTTTCTCAGTGGTGGTATAATTTTTCTGTGCCTCATTCACCACCTTACTTGCATAGTATATAACATGATGCAGCTTGTCTTTCTTTTGCCCCAATACAGCACCAATTGCAAAGTCACTTGAATCACACATGAGTTCAAAAGGAAATTCCCAATCTGGGGGTTTGATGATTGGTGCTGTAGTGAGTATTAAATTGATGCTTGCTCCCATATCACATAACGCTTTCTCAAAGGTTGTGCTCCCAATGGTGCATGGAATTTGAAAGCTCCATGGATCTGGCATCTTCCTTGGCAAGTTATTCTGAATGATGACACTATATTCCTTAGTCAGGACCACTGTCTTATCTCCCTTTAAAGGCTTCTTCTTTGACAACAACTCCTTCATAAATTTAACATAGAGATGCATTTGCTCTAAAACCTCAGCCAAAGAAATATTGATTTGTAACTTTTTAAAAACTTCCAAGAACTTTGAAAACTGCTTGTCCTTGGTCTCCATTTGAAATCTCTGAGGATATGGCATCTTGGGCTTGTACTGAGGAGCTTTAGGCAATGTAGGATGAGTGTCAAGAGAAACTGGAAAGGGGATGTCTGTACGCCTAGGAGGGGCGTGTACTACTGTGTCTTCAGTCTGCTCTGGAGCTTCTTTTTCAACCGGCTCCTCAGTAACTTGTGCTTTCGTACTTGCCACTTGTCCACTTATGAATGTGATGGCCTTGAATTCCTCTCTTGGATTTGGAATTGTGTTACTAGGAAGGCTATTAGTGGTCCTCTGATCAATTTTATTAAATTTTGTGGCTAATTTACCCATCTGAACCCCCAGGTTTTTTATTGATGCTCTGGTTTCCTGTATAAAGCTTACCATTAGTGCTTCCAAATCAGTGTTCTTCTGAGACTGAGGAGTTACTTGCTGAGATGACTGAAACTGGTGGTTATTAAAATTATTCTGATGAAAACCGTCCTGAGAATTATTATTAAAATTCTGTGGCCTCTGAGGTTGCTCTTTCCATCCTAAATTTGGTGATTTCTCCACCCCTGATTATAGGTTTTGGCATATGAATCATTATTGGGGTTTCTAAGAGCATTCCCCATATAGTTGACCTGTTCAGAAGGAAATTGAGCATAATAATAATTCTCACCTTGCATGAAGCCACCAGTCATGTCATAAGGAGCCTCTTGAGGGGGCATTCTGAGCATTAACAGCTGAAACCTGCATCCCACTAAATTGTTGAGTATTCATCTGCTGAGACAAAATTTTGTTCTGAGTAAGAAGAACATCCAAAGCCTCTAATTCCAAAACGCCTTTCTTATGAGGGGTCCCAAAGTTCACAGGATTCCTATTAGATGAGTAAAGATATTGGTTGTTAGCAATTAACTCAATAAACTCAGTAGTCTCCTCAGGTGCCTTCTTCATGTGTAATGAACCACCTGTAGAATTATCTAAATACATTTTAGACATTTCACATAAGCCCTCATAAAAGATCTCCAGCTGAGTCCATTTAGAAAATATGTCTAGAGGGCATTACCTGGTCAGTAGCTTGTACCTCTCCCAGGCTTCATAGAGGGTCTCACCATCTCTCTGCCTAAAAGTCTAAAAAGTGGAAATCTCTATGTTAGAGTGCAGAGAATTTTCAGTAAGGTAACTTGTGTAAAAGAAATAAAATAAAACAACTAAATAATTAAAGCAGTAGAATTTCAAAAATTATAAGCAAAATGGGAATGAAAATTTTGAAATTTAAAAAAAATCAACAGAAAAATTAAAATAAAAATAACTAGGTGACACCAAACTTAAATTCAAAAATAAAAAAATAATTGATGCAAAATTCCAAAATTAAAGCCAAAAAACAATTAAAACTAATAAAATAAAAAAATAAAAATAATGCAAAGGATAAAACGAAGTAAAATGAAACAAAATAAAAAAAGGACAACGAAGATACGCAAAAAATGAAATAAACAAGATAGACTAAACAATTTTAAGAAACTGATAAAGGAAAATGAAAATCAAAAGAAAAGCAAAAAGAAAACAAAAATTAAAAGGGAGATAAAAAGAAGACAGGGGGAGTGAACAAAAAGAGAGAAAAAATAAAGAACAAAAATGGAAAAATAAAAATGAATAAAACTAAAAAAATTAATTAAAAGAAAAATTATCTAATCTAGGCAATCAAACAACTGGTAGTTGTCAATCACAAACAATTCCTGGTAACGGAGCCAAAAACTTGGTGCAGAATTTATAATCCACAAACTAACCGGCAAGTGCACCGGGTCGAACCAAGTAGTACTGACGTAGTGCAAACCGTTGGCTTAGAATTTTCCACAAAATTGAGTTCCGTTGCAAGTATAGTCCAAGCCAACGGATAATCCTCACAGTCAAAGTTTGAATTCAAAACAATGTCACAATTTAAAACCAATTCAATTCTAGGAGTTTCAATTCCCGGGTCGTCTCCACTTTGAATGCTCTTCTTCTATTCTCTCCAAGCCATTCTTGCCTTATACCTCTGAAATCACTCACAAATAACATCAAGGCATTGAATGGAAGGTAAATGGAATAAAATTAATCAAATTAGGCACAAAAGAGAATATTTTCATAATCAAGCACAAATTAGGAGGAAAGTTCAAATGCATGCTATTTAGTGGAATAAGTGCAAGTTTATATGATAAAATCCATTCAATTTCAACCAAAAATTATCATCAAATTTGGATTCATCAATTCTCCCACACTTAAACACTAGCATGTCCTCATGCTGAACACACTCAAAGGAGATAGATAAAAGGAAAACGATTTATTCTATGTACTACCTAAATGCATGCAACTATCCTAAAGGTTACTACCAATATGTACTATGCAAAGAGTAGGTAAAACAAACCATAAAATTCAAATCCATCATAAGAAGGCTTTGGGGCAAATGCAAAGATTTTATGCACTAAAACCAATATCCAAAGATTGAATTGAGCTTTTCAAAACTAACCAACAAACAACTTGCCAGAAGATACAACATGAGATACAAGAACATAGAATTGAGCGATCGAACCCCTCACCGGATGTGTATTCACTCAATTTGCTCGGTGTTTAGGGCTTAATCACTCAATTCTCCTTTTATCATACTTTTCAAAGATTTGCACTTTTCTAACAATCAACTAGTATTTGATGCATGAAAGACAAATATCATGAGGTCTTTGGAGGGTTGTAATGGGGTCAGGGTTTAGGTAGGATAAATATGGTTAAGTGGACTTAAAGAATTAGTTCTTTGATTAGCTTAAGTATACACCTAATCCTATATAACTTATATACTCATAACAACGCAACCTATCTACCCAATTTCCTCTTATCTCACCTTACTCATGCACTTTCTTTTCAAAACATGAACATATGTGATAAACCCCGATTTAGTGGTTTATCTTGTGCTTAATTTGGGGGATTTTATCACCTTTTCTCACATTTATTCAATGAAATAGCATGGTTTTGCAATTCTCCATTGATTTGCGCTTAAATGTGAAAACATGCTTTTTAGGCCTTAAAATAGCCAATTTTAATCCACTTTAATTCCATTCGATACCTTGATGTGTTTGTTAAGTGATTTCAGGTTCATAAGGCAAGTATTGGATGGAAGAAGTGAGGAGAAAATCATGCAAACTGGGAGAACTCATGAAGAAATGAAGGAACCGTAAAGCTGTCAAGCCTAACCTCTTCGCACTCAAACGACCATAACATGAGCTACAGAGATCCAAATGAGGCGTTTCTAGTTGCGTTGGAAAGCTAACATCCGGCACTTCAAAATGATATAAAATTTTTCATATGTTAATTCACGTTTAGGGGCGCGGACGTGCCATGTACACGTGCACACTGATGCTGCTCGTGGCCCACTAAAGTGAAATCGCCCCCAGCAATTTCTGAAGCATTTTGGGCCCAATCCAACTCATTTCTGATGCTATTGAATCCAAGGATTGAGGGGGGAATGAACCAAGTAGTCATAGCTTAGTTTCCATCATGTTTTAGGCTAGAGTTCTAGAGAGAGAGGCTCTCTCCTCTCTCTAGATTTAGGATAGAAATTAGGGTAAAGTTAGGTTAATCACTCTCAAATTTCTCTTTCAATTATTGTTTTAATTTCAATTCTCTTTATGTTTTAGTGTTCTATTGTCTTCATTCTCTTAGTTTTCATGTTAATTTATCTTTTAAGCTCATAGATGCTCTTGTTGGATTTGATTTACTCTTAATGCAACTTAATGTTTGATGTTCTTTTATTGTTAATTTGGGTTGTTGATCTTGTTTCCTTGCAATTGGTAGTTGGTAGATTTTACAATTTCTTGTCATTTATTATGCTTTTCTTATACACCCACCAAGTGTTTGACAAAATGCTTGGTTGGTCTTTAGAGTAGATTTTGAGCATTCTTGGCTTGGAAAGAGTAATTAGGCAATCTTGAGTCATGAAAACCCAACCTATGTTGGTGACTTAGAGTTGTTGGCTAATATTATTTCCATTGATGCTAATCTTTTGTTAATTTAATTAGTAAGTTGATTAGGATTTTTGGATTGAGATTAGCTAGTCTTGTTAGACTTTCTTCGAGTGTGAAGATAATATGATACCTTCTTCCATCGTCGAGGATGACGTAATGAGATAAATTCTTGTTCATTATTGTGATATGATTGATTAATCTTGTTTGACTTTCTCCCTATGTGTTGGAGTTGACTAAATAAGATGAATTAATCATTGCATGACTAGGATAGAAAGCCTATGATCTCAACACTTGCCATGAATGTCTCTCTTTATTACTTGCTTTCTTTAGTTATTTGCTTGATTTACTTTCCTTGTCATTTACTTTCTTGCAAAAATACAAAAAAAAAAAAATCAAACCCCCCCTTTTGTTCTTCATAGCCAATAATTGAGCAACTCATTGCAATTCCTTGTGAGATGACCCGAAGTCTAAATACTTCGGTTATTTCTTATTTGGGGTTTGTTCTTTGTGACAACCAAATTTTTTATATGAGAATTGTTTGTTGGTTTGGAGCTATGCTTACAACGAAGTAATTCTTTTCTATAAGAAGGAAATCTAGACCATCGAATAAATCTCATTATCAAAATGCTTCCTTTATTTCAACTTTTTATTTCACATTCTATTATGCACATTTTTTTTTTTAACTTATTTCTTGTCTTTGTTAGCACAAGAGATGCATATGACCTAAAACAAAGAACACATGAGCATTTTCCAATTGCCAATTTTTCACTATGAGTTCCATGCCTCTATCACCAATGCTTCCTAACAATTCCCCCCCCCCTTCCACACTTAGAATATACACACTAATCTACCCAAGCTAATCAAAGAGTAATTCAACGACATCAATGGTTTTTCGCTTAAGGGGAAATAATGTGCTAAAATCGGAACAAAAGGAAATTACAGGCTCAACAGGGGTTCACAATGGTGAGTGCAAGGGTTGGCCATATAGGTTGGTGAGTTCAACATCAAAGATGGCCTCAATCATGCTAAATGCGTCCAAACAACAAATACATGATATAAAGAATCATGCAAATCAATGATCACAATCAAAAGGAGTATAATCACACCAGAGCAAACATTATGGTTGAAAAATGCAACCATCCATTTAGGCTCAAATCTCACAAGGTATATTGTTCTAGCTCTTTTCTATGTTCCACAAACAAAATACTTCAAGCAAGTTGGAAAACACAAAATTTTTTTCAATTCAACCGATGGTATGCCCTGAGAAAGATTTCATGGAAATTCCTTGGTGTTTCACCAAACTTATTCATTCTATCATGCAACATGCAAATATTAACTACCATATAACTATAAACTATAAAGAGATATATACAAACAAACCAACTAAGATGCAATGGAAATAAAACTACTAAAAAATTTAAAAAAAGGACTAAAAAGGTATTGCAAAGTGTTTTGAGAAAAGAAGTTTTTACCCCCACAAAGTCATCGATCCTCCCCCACACTTAGGTCATGCACGGTTCTCCGTGCTTGCTTAAGATCCAGGAGAATGAGAATTTTGGAGCCACTTTCAGCTGGTGGTATCGGGAATGGGTTGGTCACCTTCATCATGCTCCTCCCCAACTAGCTCGGGTGAAGCCTCAAGAGTTGGGCCGGGGTCTCTTTCTTCTAGCTTTGCCGCTATCCACTCAAAACGCTTGTGCTCCAATTGCTCCATGCGGTGGATATCGTGCAAGATGTCTCGGAATAAATCTGGAAGAGACTGGAGAACCGGTAAAGGAGTCGATGAGGTTGGTAGACTTGATGGTGGTGCTACGAGTGCCTTCCTATTCGAGGGTGTCTTCTCTAATGATCCATCTAATTCTCCCCTCGGAATTAACTTGTTGCCTCTTAGAAACTCGAACATGATGTCCATTGGTTGCCTCTTTACCCCCGTTGCGTTTGCTAAGCGCATCACCATCGACGGAAATGGAATGTTGATATTTTTCTTCTCAACCAATTTCCAAATTGATTTGCACAACAAAGGTACAATGGATATATGCTTCCCTTCCATAATAGCCCAAAGTAGCAAAGCAGTTCTAAATCTGACATGGGTAGTGTGGGTGCTCGGGATGATGTAGTCCGCCACAATCTGATGCCATATACGAGTGGTGCACGAATTGTGAATCACACTTTTCACAACTCGTACCACTAACCAGCAAGTGCACTGGGTCGTCCAAGTAATACCTTACGTGAGTAAGGGTCGAATCCCACGGAGATTGTTGGTTTGAAGCAATCTATGGTTATCTTGCAATTCTTAGTTAGGAAGTCAATTATATTTATCAGTTGAATTGCGAATGAACAAGAGAGCATGGGTTAAAAGTTACTTGTTATGCAGTAATGGAGAATATGTTGGAGTTTTGGAGATGCTTTGTCTTCTGAATCTCTGCTTTCCTCTGTTCTCTGATTCATGCACGCACGTCCTTCTATGGCAAGCTGTGTGTTGGGGCATCACCGTTGTCAATGGTTACATCCCCTCCTCTTGTGAAAATGGTCCAAATGCTCTGTCACAGCATGGCTAATCATCTGAGGTTCCCGATCATGCTGGAATAGGATTCACCCTCCTTTTGCGTCTGTCGCTATGCCCAGCACTCGCGAGTTTGAAGCTCATCACAGTCATTCAATCCCTGAATCCTACTCGGAATACCACAGACAAGGTTTAGACTTTCCGGATTCTCATGAATGCCGCCATCAATCTAGCTTATACCACGGAGATTCTGAATAAGGAATCTAAGAGATATTCATTCAATCTGATGTAGAATGGAGGTGGTTGTCAGACACACGTTCATGGATTGAGGAAGGTGATGAATGTCACTAATCATCACCTTCTCCATAGTTAGGCGCGAATAGATATCTTAGATAGGAACACATATGTTGAATAGAAAACAGAAATACTTGCATTAATTCATTGAGACACAGCAGAGCTCCTCACCCCCAACAATAGAGTTTAGAGACTCATGCAGTCAAAGAGTACAAAATTTTGATCTAAAATGTCATGAGATACCAAATAAGTCTCTAAAAGTTGTTTAAATATTAAACTAGTAGCCTAGGTTTACAAAAAGTGAGTAGACTATGACAGATAGTGCAGAGATCCACTTCTGGGGCCCACTTGGTGTGTGCTGGGGCTGAGACTTAAATATTTCACGTGCATAAGGTTGTTTTGGGCGTTCAACGCCAGGTTTGGATCCATTTCTGGCGTTGAACTCCAACTTTTAATCCTTTTCTGGCGCTGGATGCCAGAATTGGGCAGAGAACTGGCATTGAACGCCAGTTTACGTCATCTATCCTTGAGCAAAGTATGGACTATTATATATTTCTGGAAAGCCCTGGATGTCTACTTTCCAACGCAATTGGAAGCGTGCCATTTCGGGTTCTGTATCTCCAGAAAATCCACTTTGAGTGCAGAAAGGTCAGAATCCAACAGCATCAGCAGTCCTTTTTCAACCTGAATCAGATTTTTGCTCAGCTCGCTCAATTTCAGCCAGAAAAATACCTGAAATTATAGAAAAATACACAACTCATAGTAAAGTCCAGAAATATGAATTTTTCCTAAAAACTAATGAAAGTAAACTAAAAACTAACTAAAACATACTAAAAACTATATGAAATTAACCCTAAAAAGCGTATAAAATATCCGCTCATCACAACACCAAACTTAAACTGTTGCTTGTCCTCAAGCAATTAGACAAATAAAATAGAAGACTAATAGGTTGAGAAGCAATAATATCTCATAGTTTTTGAGTGAAGCTCAGATTCTAATTAGATGAGCGGGACTAGTAGCTTTTTTCCTCCCGAACAGTTTTGGCATCTCACTTTATCCATTGAAGCTCAGAGTGATTGGCATCTATAAGAACTTAGAATTCAGATAGTGTTATTGATTCTCCTATTTCAGTATGATGATTCTTGAACACAGCTATTTCATGAGTCTTGGCCGTGGCCCTAAGCCCTTTGTTTTCCAGTATTACCACCGGATACATAAATGCCACACACACATAATTGGGTGAACCCTTTGGATTGTGACTCAGCTTTGCTAAAGTCCCCAATTAGAGGTGTCCAAAGTTCTTAAGCACACTCTTCTTTCTGCTTTGGACCTTGACTTTAACCGCTCAGTCTCAAGTTTTCACTTGACACCTTCACGCCACAAGCACATGGTTAGGGACAGCTCGGTTTAGCCGCTTAGGCCAGGATTTTATTCCCTTAGGCCCTCCTATCCACTGATGCTCAAAGCCTTGGGATCCTTTTTATTACCCTTGCCTTTTGGTTTTAAGGGCTATTGGCTTTTTCTGCTTTTCTCTCTCTCTTTTTTTTTGCTGCTTTTTCTTGCTTCAAGAATCATTTTTATGATTTTTCAGATTATCAATAACATGTCTCATGTTCACCATTCTTTCAAGAGCCAACATATTTAACAGTCTTAAACAACAAATTCAAAAGACATATGCACTGTTCAAGCATTCATTCAGAAGACAGAAAGTATTGCCACCACATGTAACTAATTAGAATTTCTCTTATTAAAAAATCGAAATTTTATTGCCTCTTATTCAAAAGATCTACTATTTTATTCATGTTTGCTGATGATGAGAAAAATAAACTATGACTTAATTGGAGATAAAATCAAAATAGATACTAATTACTACTATATGACTCCTACGGTGAACTTCTATAGCGACACTATCACAGAGTTAAAGCAGAAATTGGAATTTAACAACCTTAGTTATGGGAAACGGGTGTTCCTCGGATCTTTGGGGTGCTTGGTCCTTCAAGAGATAACTTCTGGCGCTTCAAGTCCCTCAAGTCACGCCCTTGCTCCTCTTGTTCTTTAAACATATAGGTGAGAATTTGACTGTGCTCCTTCTGTTCTTTTATTATTTGTTCCATAGCTTCCCGTATCTTGGTAACAGACGTCTCAAGATACTCCCAGTATTCAGATTGAGGGATTTCTGGGAGAAATTCCTGTGTTTTCTTCTTGGTGGGATCATCCTATGCTTGTTGTTTTTCCATTGATGCTTTGGTAATTGGTTTCTCGACTGAGATATACTCAGTTATTCCCATCCTTACCCCAGCGTCCTTGCAGAGCAGAGAAATCACGTTTGGACAAGCCAACCTGGCTTCTTTAGAATTTTTGTTAGCAATTTTGTAGAGTTCAGCTGAGATCAGCTGATGAACTTCCACTTCTTTTCCCATCATGATGCAATGGATCATCACTGCTCTTTTAACTGTGACTTCAGAACGGTTGCTAGTAGGCAACAGAGAATGCCCAATGAAGTCCAGCCATCCTTTGGCGACTGGTTTGAGATCTTCTCTCTTGAGTTGATTTGGGACACCCTTTGTGTTGGTGGTCCACCTGGCTCCAGGGATACATATGTCTTCTAGAATCTTATCTAGGCCCTTGTCTGTTCTCATCATTCTCCTGTTGAAGGAGTCTGGATCATCTTTCAGCTGAGGTAGCTTTAAGATCTCTCTGATCTTGTCAGGGGTGATATGAACAATCTTTCCTCTGACCATGGTCCGATATTCATAGAAAGCAGTTCCAGATAGTTTTTGCTTGTCAGTCTGCCACATATTAGCATAGAACTCCTGGACCATATTCCTTCCCACTTTCGTTTCAGGATTAGCTAGGACTTCCCAGTTCCTGATTCGAATTTACTCCTAGATCTCCAGATATTCATCTTCTTTCAGATCAAATCTAACTTCTGGGATCACTGATCTCAGACCCATTATTTTGTTATAATGGTCTGAATGTTCTTTAGATAAGAACTTCCCTTGATTCCAAAGTAGTTTTGGAACGCTCTCTTTCTTGCCTCTTGGAGTGGGTTGTTTTCCTTTAGGAGCCATGATCTTAGTGATCGCGGATAAACACACCAAACTTAGAGGTTTGCTTGTCCTCAAGCAAAAGAAAAGAAAGGAGAGGGATAGAAGGAGAGCTAGGTGCAATTGTTGATGGAAGGGGAGGGAGGCCGAACCCAAATTTAAAGGGAGGGAGGGTGGGTTTTCGAAAAAGAGATAAAGATATGATAAAAGAGATTGATTTGGAAAAGATAAGATAGAAGATATGATAAAAGAGGATATAGTTTAAAATTGAAACGATATGAAAGATTTTTGAAAAAGATAAATCTAGATTTTGAAAAAGATAAAGTGGAGATTTTGAAAAAGATATTGATGAGTTGAAAAGATAGATTTGTTTTTAAAAAGATTTGAAAAGAGTTGGATTGAATTTGCAAAGAGGGTTTGTGCTTATGGATTAAGATATATTTGATATTTTTAAAGTAGGATTTTTAGAAATTAGGGATTTTAGAAATTAGGGTTCTTAACATGTTTATACAAGAAATCATGAATTGAAGTATGAAAATCAAGATTAGAATGAAAAAATATGAAGAAAATTGAGTTTGCCACCTCCCCATCATCCTGGCGTTTGAACGCCCAAACACTGCCTGTTTTGGGCGTTCAACGCCCAAATGCTGATCTCCTGGGAGTTCAACGCCCAGTTGTTACCCTTTTCTGGCGTTGAACGCCAGATTGCTACCCTTACTGGCGTTCAGCGCCCACTGGCTGCCCCTTTTGGGCGCTGAACGCCCAAAAATAGGCTCTTACTGGCGTTTTCTTGCCAGTGAGCTCTTTTTCTCTATTTTGTGTGTAGATTCCTTCTGTAACCCTGTGAACTTATGCAATTGATTCTTTACCTTGTTATCAATGAACTCTATATAAACAAATAAAAATAAAAATAGAAATAAGGCAAAATGCTTAGAGGATTGATGCCCCATGGCTGGGTTGCCTCCCAGCAAGCGCTTCTTTATTGTCTTTAGCTGGACCTTGCTGAGCTTTTAGTCTAGCTTCAGCCTTGAGCACTCTTGCTCAATGTTGCCTTCAAGATAGTGCTTGATTCTCTGTCCATTGACAATGAACCTCTTATCAGAATCAATATCTTGAAGCTCCACATAACCATATGGTGATACACTTGTAATCACGTATGGTCCCCTCCACCGGGATTTCAATTTCCCGGGGAATAGCCTGAGTCTAGAGTTGAACAGCAGAACCTTCTGTCCTGGCTCAAAGATTCTAGATGACAGCTTTCTGTCATGCCACTTTTTTTATTTCTCTTTATAAAGCTTGGCATTTTCGAAAGCCTTTAATCTGAATTCCTCTAGCTCATTTAGCTGGAGCAATATTTTGTCTCCAGCTAACTTGGCATCAAAGTTTAGGAATCTGGTTGCCCAGTAGGCTTTATGTTCCAGTTCCACGGGCAAGTGACATGCCTTACCATACACAAGTTGGTATGGAGAGGTCCCTATAGGGGTCTTGAATGCTATTCTGTAAGCCCACAGAGCATCATCCAAGCTCCTTGCCCAATCCTTTCTACCGGTACTTACTGTCCGTTCTAGGATTCTCTTTAATTCTCTGTTAGAGACTTCAGCTTGCCTATTAGTTTGTGGATGATATGGAGTAGCCACCTTATGGCGAATTCCATACCGAACCATGGCAGAGTAAAGCTGTTTATTGCAGAAGTGAGTGCCCCCATCACTGATTAGTACTCTAGGGACACCAAACCTGCTAAAGATATGTTTCTGGAGGAACTTCAGCACTGTTTTAGTATCATTGGTGGGTGTGGCAATGGCCTCAACCCATTTTGATACATAGTCAACTGCCACCAGAATATAAGTGTTTGAGTATGATGGTGGGAAAGGTCCCATGAAGTCAATTCCCCAAACGTCAAACAACTCAATTTCCAAGATTCCTTGTTGAGGCATGGCGTAACCGTGAGGCAGATTACCAGCTCTTTGGCAACTGTCACAGTTACGTACAAACTCTCGGGAATCTTTATAGAGTGTGGGCCAATAGAAACCACATTGGAGGACCTTGGTGGCTGTTCGCTCACCTCCAAAATGGCCTCCATATTGAGATCCATGGCAATGCCACAGGATCCTCTGTGCTTCTTCTCTAGGCACACACCTACGGATTATTCTATCTGCACATCTCTTAAAGAGATAAGGTTCATCCCACAAATAGTACTTTGCATCAGTAATTAATTTCTTCTTTTGTATCCTGTTGTACTCTTTGGGTATGAACCTTGCAGCTTTATAGTTTGCAATATCGGCAAACCATGGTGTTTCCTGAATGGCGAATAAATGCTCGTCCGGAAAAGTCTCAGAGATCTCAAGAGAGGGGAGGGGCGTCCCTTCTACTGGCTCTATCCGGGACAGATGATCAGCCACTTGGTTCTCTGTCCCTTTTCTGTCTCTTATTTCTATATCAAACTCTTGCATAAGCAACACCCATCTAATGAGCCTGGGTTTTGATCCTGCTTTGTGAGTAGATATTTAAGAGCAGCATGGTCAGTATACACAATCACTTTTGATCCTACTAAGTATAATCTGAACTTGTCAATGGCGTAAACCACTGTAAGTAATTCTTTTTCTATGGTTGTGTAATTTTTCTGGGCATCATTTAGAACGCGACTAGCGTAATAAATGACGTGCAGAAGCTTGTCATGCCTCTGTCCCAACACTGCACCAATGGCGTGATCACTGGCATCACACATTAGCTCAAATGGTAATGTCCAGTCTGGTGCAGAAATAACTGGTGCTGTGACCAGCTTAGCTTTCAGCATTTCAAACGCCTGCAGGCACTCTGTGTCAAACACAAATGGCGTGTCAGCAGCTAGCAGATTGCTTAGAGGTTTTGCAATTTTTGAAAAATCCTTTATAAACCTCCTATAGAATCCTGCATGCCCCAGAAAGCTTCTGATTGCCTTAACATTGGCAGGTGGTGGTAATTTTTCAATTACCTCTATTTTTGCTTGATCCACCTCTATTCCCTTGTTTGAGATTTTATGCCCAAGGACAATCCCTTCAGTCACCATGAAGTGACATTTTTCCCAGTTTAAAACTAGGTTGGTCTCTTGGCATCTCTTTAGAACAAGTTTCAGGTGATCAAGACAGGAGCTGAATGAGTCTCCATATACTGAGAAGTCATCCATGAAGACTTCCAGAAATTTTTCCACCATATCAGAGAAAATAGAGAGCATGCATCTCTGGAAGGTTGCAGGCGCATTACACAGCCCAAATGGCATCCTTCTATAAGCAAACACTCCAGATGGACATGTGAATGTTGTTTTCTCTTGATCCTGGGGATCTACTGCAATCTGGTTATAGCCTGAGTAGCCATCCAAAAAGCAGTAATAATCATGACCTGCCAGTCTTTCTAGCATTTGGTCTATGAATGGTAAAGGAAAATGATCCTTTCTGGTGGCTGTATTGAGCCTTCTGTAGTCAATACACATGCGCCACCCTGTAACTGTTCTTGTAGGAACCAGTTCATTTTTTTCATTATGAATCACTGTCATACCTCCCTTGTTTGGGACGACTTGGACAGGGCTCACCCAGGGGCTATCAGAAATAGGATAAATAATCCCAGCCTCTAGTAATTTGGTGACCTCTTTCTGCACCACTTCCTTCATGGCTGAATTTAGCCGTCTCTGTGGTTGAACCACTGGTTTAGCATTATCCTCCAATAAAATTTTGTGCATGCATCTAGCTGGGCTTATGCCCTTAAGGTCACCTATGGACCACCCAAGAGCTGTCTTGTGTGTCCTCAGCACTTGAATAAGTGCTTCCTCTTCCTGTGAATTTAAAGCAGAGCTTATGATCACTGAAAAAGTGTCACCTTCTCCCAGAAATGCATATTTCAAGGATGGTGGTAATGGCTTGAGCTCGGGTTTAGGAGGTTTTTCCTCTTCCAGAAGAGATTTCAGAGGCTCTTTCATGTCCTCTGAATCCTCCAAATTAGGCTGAACATCTTTAAAGATGTCTTCCAACTCCAATTCGAGACTCTCAGCCATGTTGATCTCTTCTACCAAGGAGTCAATAAGATCAACTTTCATGCAGTCTGTTGATGTGTCTGGATGCTGCATGGCTTTGATAGCGTTCAACTTAAACTCATCATTATTGACTCTCAGGGTTATTTCCCCCTGTTGGACGTCAATGAGGGATCGTCCAGTTGCTAGGAAGGGTCTTCCTAGAATGAGAGTAGCACTCTTGTGCTCCTCCATTTCCAGCACAACAAAGTCAGTGGGAAAGGCGAATGGCCCAACTCTGACAATCATGTCTTCAATCACGCCTGATGGGTATTTAGTGGAGCCATCAGCAAGTTGGAGACATATCCGGGTTGGTTTAACTTCTTCAGTTAAACCAAGCTTTCTGATAGTGGATGCTGGTATTAGGTTGATGCTTGCTCCAAGATCACATAAAGCTGTCTTGGTGCAATTACCTTCTAGTGTACATGGTATCAGAAAACTCCCAGGGTCTTTAAGCTTTTCAGGAAAGCTTTTCAGAATGACTGCACTGCATTCTTCAGTGAGGAGAACTCTTTCTGTTTCTCTCCAATCCTTTTTATGACTCAAGATCTCTTTCATGAACTTGGCATAAGAAGGTATTTGCTCAACTGCTTCTGCAAATGGAATCTTTATTTCAAGAGTCCTGAGATAATCTGCAAAGTGAGCAAATTGCTTATCCTGCTCCTCTTTCCGGAGTTTTTGAGGATAAGGTATATTGGCTTTATATTCTTCAACCTTAGTTGTTGTAGGTTTATTGCCTACAGAAGTGGTTGAAGAAGCCTTTTTAGAGGGGTTGTCATCAGCACGTGTGTGTGTCTGATCCCTCACTAGCAATTGAGTGCCAGAGTTAGAAGCTGGAGTGACGTGAGACGCCAACTCATTGTCTGTTCCTGGCGTCTGAATGCCAGAACTGTGCCTATTTTGGGCGTTCAGCGCCAGATCTTGCCCATTTTGGGCGTTCAACGCCAGATCCTTGCTTGTTTCTGGCGTTGAACGCCAGTCCTTGCTTGTTATTGGCGTTGAACGCCAGTCTTGGGCAGGGTCTGGGCGTTCAGCGCCAGCCTTCCACCAAATTTCTGGCGTTTTAACGCCATAATTACTTTTCCCTGGGCTCTTACTGTCCTCAGGTGAATTTTGGGTGGTTTGCTCATTCCTTAGCTCTTTGCTGCCTTGAGGTGGGGTATGTAATGTTTTCCCACTTCTTAATTGAACTGCTTGGCATTCTTCTGTTATTTGTCTTGACAGCTGCTGCTTGGTTTGCTTCAATTGTTCTTCCACATTTATATTAGCCATCCTTGTCTCTTGTAGTTTATCCTTGAATTCAGCTAACTGCTTTGTTAGAAAATCCAATTGCTGATTGAATTCAGCAGCTTGTTTCACAGGACTGAGTTCAGCAGTTACTATTTTAACCTCTTCTTTCATGGAAGGGTCACTGCTTAGGTACAGATGCTGATTCCTGGAAACTGTATCAATGAGCTCTTGAGCCTCTTCAATTGTCTTTCTCATGTGGATAGATCCACCAGCTGAGTAATCTAGAGACATCTGAGCTCCTTCTGCAAGCCCATAATAGAAGATGTCTAACTGAACCTACTCTGAAAACATTTCAGAGGGGCATTTTCGTAGCATCTCTCTGTATCTCTCCCAGGCATCATAAAGAGATTCATTATCTCCTTGTTTAAAGCCTTGGATGTCCAGCCTTAGCTGTGTCATCCGTTTTGGGGGAAAGTATTGATTCAGGAATTTTTCTGTCAGCTGTTTCCATGTCCTTATGCTGGCCTTAGGTTGGTTATTTAACCACCTCTTAGCTTGATCTTTCGCAGCAAATGGAAACAGTAATAGTCTGTAGACATCCTGATCTATTTCCTTATCATGTACTGTGTCAGTAATTTGTAAAAACTGTGCCAGAAACTCTGTAGGTTCTTCCTGTGGAAGACCGGAATACTGGCAATTTTGCTGCACCATGATAATGAGCTGAGGATTCAACTCAAAGCTACTGACTCCAATGGAGGGTATGCAGATACTACTCCCATATGAAGCAGTAGAGGGGTTAGCATACGACCCCAGAGTCCTCCTTGACTGTTCATTTCCACTTAGATCCATAATGGAGAAAGGGAGATGATGTAAAAAATATTTTTATTTTTATTTATTTATTTATTTATTTATTTCGAAAATAAAATAAATTAAAAGAAAATAAATAAAAATAGGTGAAGATTTTCGAAAAAATGAGGGGAGAGAAAGTGGTAAGGAAGTTTTGAAAAAGATATGATTTGGAAAAGATTTTAAATTTTAAAAAAATCTGAATTTTTTTTTAAAAAATGATTTTCGAAAATTTGTTTTAAAATTAGAGAGAAAAGATATTTTTGAATTTAGTGAGGAAAGAGAAAAACAATAAAATAGCACAAGACTTAAAATTTTTAGATCTAATACTCCTTGTTTTCGAAAAATTTGGAGGAAAAACACCAAGGAACACCAAACTTAAAATTTTAAGATCACGACACAAGGAAAACTCAAGAACACTTTGAAGACTCACAAGAACACAAGCACATGAAAGAAGAACACCAAACTTAAAATTTTTAGAAACCCAAACTAAAATTTTCGAAAAACACAGAAAAATCAACAAGAAAACACCAAACTTAAAGTTTGGCACAAGATTTAATATAAAAATTATTTTTTTCTTTTGAAAAAGATTTTAAGAAAAGGAAAATAAGGATTCTAAAATTCTAACACGACAACAATAAGAGACTCTAAACTAAAAAGAGAAATTTTTCCTAATCTAAGCAACAAAATAAGCCGTCAGTTGTCCAAACACGAACAATCCCCGGCAACAGCGCCAAAAACTTGGTGCACGAATTGTGAATCACACTTTTCACAACTCGTACCACTAACCAGCAAGTGCACTAGGTCGTCCAAGTAATACCTTACGTGAGTAAGGGTCGAATCCCACGGAGATTGTTGGTTTGAAGCAATCTATGGTTATCTTGCAATTCTTAGTTAGGAAGTCAATTATATTTATCAGTTGAATTGCGAATGAACAAGAGAGCATGGGTTAAAAGTTACTTGTTATGCAGTAATGGAGAATATGTTGGAGTTTTGGAGATGCTTTGTCTTCTGAATCTCTGCTTTCCTCTGTTCTCTGATTCATGCACGCACGTCCTTCTATGGCAAGCTGTGTGTTGGGGCATCACCGTTGTCAATGGTTACATCCCCTCCTCTTGTGAAAATGGTCCAAATGCTCTGTCACAGCACAGCTAATCATCTGAGGTTCCCGATCATGCTGGAATAGGATTCACCCTCCTTTTGCGTCTGTCACTACGCCCAGCACTCGCGAGTTTGAAGCTCGTCACAGTCATTCAATCTCTGAATCCTACTCCGAATACCACAGACAAGGTTTAGACTTTCCGGATTCTCATGAATGCCGCCATCAATCTAGCTTATACCACGAAGATTCTGATAAAGGAATCTAAGAGATATTCATTCAATCTGATGTAGAACGGAGGTGGTTGTCAGACACACGTTCATGGATTGAGGAAGGTGATGAATGTCACTAATCATTACCTTCTCCATAGTTAGGCGCGAATGGATATCTTAGATAGGAACACGCATGTTGAATAGAAAACAGAAATACTTGCATTAATTCATTGAGACACAGCAGAGCTCCTCACCCCCAACAATGGAGTTTAGAGACTCATGCCGTCAAAGAGTGCAAAGTTTTGATCTAAAATATCATGAGATACCAAATAAGTCTCTAAAAGTTGTTTAAATATTAAACTAGTAGCCTAGGTTTACCAAAAGTGAGTAGACCATGACAGATAGTGCAGAGATCCACTTCTGGGGCCCACTTGGTGTGTGCTGGGGCTGAGACTTAAACATTTCACGTGCATAAGGTTGTTTTGGGCGTTCAACGCCAGGTTTGGATCCATTTCTGGCGTTGAACTCCAACTTTTAATCCTTTTCTGGCGCTGGACGCCAGAATTGGGCAGAGAACTGGCGTTGAACGCCAGTTTACGTTATCTATCCTTGAGCAAAGTATGGACTATTATACATTGCTGGAAAGCCCTGGATGTCTACTTTTCAACGCAATTGGAAGCGTGCCATTTCAAGTTCTGTAGCTCCAGAAAATCCACTTTGAGTGCAGGAAGGTCAGAATCCAACAGCATCAACAGTCCTTTTTCAACCTAAATAAGATTTTTGCTCAGCTCCCTCAATTTCAGCCAGAAAAATACCTGAAATTATAGAAAAATACACAACTCATAGTAAAGTCCATAAATATGAATTTTTCATAAAAACTAATGAAAGTAAACTAAAAACTAACTAAAACATACTAAAAACTATATGAAATTAACCCCAAAAAGCGTATAAAATATCCGCTCATCAACGAGCTTCAGCATTCAAATGAGAGTATGCAATACTAGTGGGAACAGAATTTCTCCCTTTGCTATACTCCCAAGATGCACCAGGACGGCCTATTCTCTCAAGAATGGGAGTCAGAGATATTCTTCCTTTGAATACATCCACTTTTATCTTGAAATAATCATCCTTCTCAAGCGGAATGTGGGAGATGCTCAGAATAGCTTCTAGAGCTTAATTGGAAGTATCCAACATCTGTCCCCAGATGAATACTGACTTTGGTTCCCAAGCTTGGTAGTTTGCATAGAATTCCCGCACCATAGTTTCATTGACTTCAATGGGTTCTCGCTCAAGAAATCCCCAATGAAGCGAGGCAATCCTTTGATGAATGGTCGCCTTGTACTGGCTTGGAACCTTCAACGACCGCTCCCAATGGATTGTGCATTTCTCAATTGCCTCGTATTAAGAGTCGGCTCTTCGGTTAACCAATGTACTGGTTTATCACCTTGGCGATTCCACCAAATATCAGGAGAGCGAGCGGTAGTTTGCACAACCGGTAAGTAACCGGTGCCATACCCTTCTTTCGCATCATGAAAATAAAATAAAAGATTTTCGAGATCATAGGGCAACAATAAAACAAAATTACTGAGAAAGCACTAACAAGGTTAAAAGAAGCTGTTAAAATAGTGTGATTTACAAAAACACAGTGTGTATATTCTAATGATGCGCACGGTTGGAACACACACACCGGCCAGATACCACGGCAACCACACTGTTTATCGGTCAAAGCTCACTGCTTCTCAATTAAGTGCTTAAGTTGCAAGGCTAAAGCATGGACATAAAAGCAACCTCAAGATTACACCAATTGATTCATTAACACGCTTTGAATGTAATGGTCATTGAGGTTGTTGGCAAAAAATTTCATCAGCAAAAGAGTGTACAACAATAATAACCATTCACTCAAAGTGAAGTGTCAATTGCTCATCCTCAAGAAGTGGTAACCACATGTGCAATGTTCTAAGTTAAGGCCAAAAGATGTTAGATCAAGACATCATCTAAAGTTAAACAATTGTAAAGTGATTACCGAATTAAAATTCTGAGATGAACAATGACAAATGAGTTTCACACAACACAATGCATTTGTAACCAAAATTGCACATCGATAAACAAGGAAATGCATTAGTGAATTCACTTAACTACCATCAAGAGTCATAATTGAAGTTGCACAATTCATACAATATGCCTAACAAGAGATAATTTGAACACATATGATGGGCATATCATATGAATCAAACAAAGTGCTCATAAAGGCATTTCATCAAACATGTGGTATGCAATGTGTAAGCTTATCACAATTAATGCTCATATTCAATCATAATCAACCCATAATCAAATATCAGCACTTACAATACACAAAAAAAATAGAGAAAGCAATAAAGTCAATCTAAGCAATATGAAAAGAAAATCAAAACAATTGCAAAAATCAACAAAAAAGGAAAAGGAAAATAAGAACCTGAAAATTGAAAGTTGAAACAAACAAGAATGGGGAAGGAAACAATGGCACTCTTTATAGCCACTGCGAGTTTGAGGTGGTTGGGTTCGCCAAAAAAACACCAGAGAGGGAAAAAAACTCACCGGTGGTGAAGAAAAGAAAAGAGAAAGGAAAGAAAGAAAGAAAAGAAAAGAGAAGAAAAAGAGAAGTGAGAGAGAGAGGAGTTATGAGAGAGAGGTGGTGGCGGCTTGACGGCGGCGGTGGCCGGCAGCAGGGTCGCCTGGAACTGGGCAGAGGTTGAGAGAGAGCAGCAGCAGTGAGAAGAAGAAGAAAATGAAGCTGCTGCTCAACAGGGCAGGTTGCCCTATTAACGCCCAAAATGAGTCGTGTGCGTGCGCACAGAGGCCTGTGCGGAGGCACAGAAAGCAAAAATTAGAAGGGCTGTGAACGCACACAGCATGCGATCACTGCGACCAGAGAGGTTGTATAAGCATGTGCAGACACACAGGAGGGAGCGTGCGCATAGAGGTCGCAAGATAGAGGGGTGTGTGCGTACGCATAAGCTAGTGCGTACGCACAAGACGCGAAAAGGAGAGGGATGCAAGCGCAGAGAGCGTGCGGTTGCTCCCACCAGAGGGGTTGCAACAACGCGTGTGGGCACACAAGGGCATGCGCTCGCACAGAAAGCTTCTCTCTAACTCTCTTCCTTTTTTCAAAGGAATTGCTTCAGGTACAGAGTAAGGCGTGCGTGCGCACACAGGTCTGTGCGCACGCACAAGGATAAAGATGGGGGGAGGTTGTTCGCGCGCATAACTCATGATGACGCTCCCACCAGAGGGTTGTCAATTGGTATGCGGACGCACACGTCTGTGCGGGTGCACAAGAAGCGCGATAAAGGGAATTTGTGCATACGCACAGAGGGGTGAGCACGTACGGGTCTCAGAAAATAGGGCAGCACCCACGCACAGGCAGTGCTGGTGCTGCGACCAGAGGGTGTTACAAAGAGTGTGCGGGCGCACAAGGGTGTGCGCTCGCACAAATGGTGGAAAATGCAGTTGTGTGCGTGCGCACAGGGTGGTGCGCACGCACAGGTGCCCTGTTTCACAAAAAAAATTTTCCTTCAAAATTAAGGTTCCCTCCTTTAGCATATCAACATACCCCAAATCATATAAACAAGTATAAATTCATGATCCACAAGCAATTCAACTTATTTAATTCAAAATTACCAAATCAAAACTAAGCTAATCATCATATCACAAGAGAGCAACTAATTCAAAAGGCTATAAACAAAAGATAAAGTTGGAACAATGTTACCATTGTAGGGTGTCTTCCACCAAGGACTTTGGTTTAGAGTCCTAAGTTGGACTTTGCATGGCTTCATTGGTCACTTTGAACTTCTCCAAGGAGGAAAATCTCCAACTCCTTGGCATTCTTGGGTTGAGTGTGATCTCTTGAAGTAGACTTCTTGGCAACCTTCTCTTCTTCTTGCTCTTTGCCAACCTCAATCACTTCATCTTCGATTATATCGCACCCAAAGATAGAATAGGCTTCAAGGATGGGTTTCCTAGATTCTTCCAATGTGAATCTTGCTACCTTGCCATCGGCCTTAAAAGAATAGACTCCTGAATGTACATCTAGCTTGAATCGGGATGTCTTTAGAAACAGCCTTCCAAGTAGAATGGATGATGGCTTGTCTAAGTCAATGGGAGGAGTCTCCAAGATGTGAAAATCTACCAGGAAGAGTAAACTTTGGATGTCAACAAGAACATTTTCTGCAATCCCCACAACTGATACAATGCTCTTATTGGCCAACACGAATCTCGCCCTAGACCTCTTTAAGGGTGACAAGTTCAATCTCTCATAAATGGGGAGTGGCATAATGCTTACGCACGCCCCTAAGTCGCACATACAGTCTGTGAACTTTATCCCACCAATCAAGTAAGTAACCAAACATGGGCTGGGATCATTGCATTTTTCAGGAATTAAAGAAGAGATAGAATCATCTACCGGCCTTTTGTTGAGTTCGCCAATTTTTTCCTTGTGGGTACAAACATCTTTGAGGAACTTAGCATATTTGGGCACTTTTTGAATGGCTTGAAATAGAGGGGCGGTGACTTCAACATTCTTAAAAATTTTCACCATGTTGGGGTCAAGTTGTTCTTGCTTCTTGGCTTTCTTAGCCAAAGTTGGGAATGGAATGGACATATGCTCTTTAATCGGATTTTTCCTCTTTCGCTCCTTGACCTTGAGTGGCTCCTCCTCATCTTTCTCAATAATTTTCTCCTCATCCTCCCTCACTCCCACATCCTCTCCCACCTCTTCCTTGTGGATTCCCTCACTCGAACTTGTAGGCACAACACCAATTTCATCCAACTTGGTGCCGCTCCTAAGGGTGATAGCATTGATGCTTCCCTTAGGATTCGGTTGAAGTTGTGAGGGCAACCCACTAGAAGTTGAGGCTTGTTGGGTGTTTTGTGTAGTCGGAGGAGAAAGAGTCAAACAGGTGAGAGCCTCGGCAATAGTAGCCATATATGCTTCTTGTTTCTTGTGAAATTCCCGTTGCTCTTGCATAAAAGTTTGGAGTGTGTCATTCATGTAGGGTTGATTAGGAGGAGGACCTTGATTGCCTTGAGGAGGGTTAGGTCTACTCTGTGGGTGTTAATACCTCCCTCGAGGTTAAGATTGTGATGGTTGTTGGTAAGATTGTTGGTATTTTGGTTGACCTTGAGGAGCTTGATGATAGTAGACTTGTTGGCTTGGGTAAGGCTGAGCTTGAGGGACTTGGTTCCACCTTTGAATAGAATTATCCCTCCATCCTTGCTTTTGATTTCCTTCATGTTGATTGTAGTTGGGTCTTTGTGGATATGGATTGGCTACCGCTAATGTAGTGTCCTCTTGGAGTTGAGGGCACTCATCAGTGTAATGGTTGTTACAAGTACAAATACCACATGATCTTGGTGGTCCTTCGATTCTTGGAGGTTAGGGTGGAGGAGATATCAAGTCTTAGGGAATTTGTTGCCCTTGGGTGATTTGTCTCAACAAAATTATCATCTCACCGAGGGTCTTTGTCAAAATGGCATCTCCGGAAGGAGAAACTTCACTTAAACCTTTTGGTTGTGGATTCCTTGCCCTTGAGTGTTGAGTGGAGTCCGCCAAGTCCGCTATAATTTCCCAAGCTTCCTCAGCGATCTTGTTTTTGGTGAGGGATCCTCCACTAGAGGCATCTTGAAGAAGCTTATCTTGGGGGTTCATCCCTTGACAAAAATAGCTAATAAGTACCAACTCATCAATACGGTGGTGGGGGCAAGCTTCCAACAACTTTTTGAATCTCTCCCAGTACTCATAAAAAGTCTCTCCATCTCTTTGCATAATGCAAGAGATTTCCTTGCGCAGCTTATCTATTTTCTGTGGGGGATAGAACTTTTCCAGAAATTCCTTACGCATCAAGTCCCAATTGGAAATCACATCTCCCGGTTGAGTATAGAACCATTCTTTCGCTTTCCCCTCCAAAGAGAAAGGGAAAGCAAACACCAAAACTGCTACTTCATCTGCACCATGTCTTCTCACAGGGGAGCATGGAACTTGAAAATCCTTAAGATGCTTAAGAGGGTCTTCTCCGGGTAGTCCATTGTACTTGGGGAGTAAGTTGATTGTGCCGGTCTTAAGCTCAAAATTTGGATCCAAATCCGGATACCGGATTTGTATCGGTTGCAAGTTAATATCAGGAGCTCCAGCTTCCCTTAAGGTGATTCTACAAGGTGGATCCGCCATAGTGTCGTCACCTGAGTCAGTCAAAGAGATTTCAGCACTCCCCACAGATGAATATAAGGTTTCCTCATTAATTGAAGAATGATGGTCACAGATTGATGGTGATAGTGAATTGGTGTGCTCTTTAAGCAAGCCCGATTCACTATTCACAAATGCTAGCCGGCGCCGAGCTTGCCTAATATGAGTTAAAATTCTTTCTATTTCCGGATCAAAAGGGGCCAAGCTCGGGTCTGGAAGCAACTGTGTCATTCAACTGAGGAAGCAATAAAAGCATACAATTATGAAAAGCAAAACAAGAATGGGCAAATAAACATAAACCAACCTAACAATTAACAACTACCAAGACTAGCTAGATAAAAACAATATCTACAAATTAGTGCCAAGTAGCAAACAAAAACCAAATATTCACACTATTCACATATTCACAACAACCAAAATTATAGTACTCTGATAAATCCCATTTTTAGGGTTTATCTTGTATGGATTTTGAGGGTTTTATCTATGTTCTTTCACACTTATTCATATAAAATGCATGATTTTGTGTTTCCTTCCCAATTTTGCTTCATGGATGAAAACATGCCTCTTTCACACTAAATATGTTATATTTGAGTCTCTTCTATTACCATTCGATGTCGTGATCTGTTTGTTAAGTGATTTCAAAGTTTATAGGGCAAGGATGGCCTGGAAGACAGGAAGGAAGCATGCATAAATGGAAGGAGCATGGAAATTGGAGCTTTGGAGATTAAGCAGCGACGCATACGCGTACGCGTGGATCGTAAAACTCCAGGGACGCGCACGCGTGATGTACGCGTACGCGTCGGTGCTCACACATGATTTTTAAGTAAAAACGTGCTTGGCGATTTCACAGAGGCTGTGGGGACCAATCTGAACCAACTTTGGCGCCTAAGCACTTAAGAGGACCAAGGGTTGAAGGGATTCTCATTCATTCACGCATTTAGATATTTTTAGTTAGTTTTTTGGAAGTTATATTTTGTAGAGAGAGAAACTCTGGCTTCTCTCTAGGGTTTTTCTTCTCAATTTGGAATTCTCTTGGATCCATTGGTGAGATCTTTTGTCAATTCAATTCTACATTGCTTCAAGTTGTAGATCTAATTCTCCTACTCTCAATTTAGTTCTTGTTACTCAAGTTACTTGTGGATCTTAGATTTGGATTTTTGTTACTTTGATTTTCATTAATGCTTGAAGAATTTTATGTTCATTGTTGCCAATTGTTTGATTGTTGTTAATCTCTTGTAGTGGATATCTTTGATTTCAAGTTTTTTCTCAATTTTACAATGTCTTTCATCCTTGCTCTCCAAGTATTTGAGAAAATGCCAACTTTAGCTATGGAGTAGACTTTTCATTCTTGGCTTGGGGGTTGAGATATTGGAGACACTTGAATTATCAATGTCTTTTGTTGTTTATTAATTTGAAATTGCTAATTGGTTTGAATGTCACTAAAGCTAGACTTCCCTAGGGTTAGACTAGGACTTGTGAACTCAAATTGATTACAAGTGAAGCAATAACTAATTGTGGTCACAATTGATGGAGATGATGATGATAGGAAGTCCAATTCTCACTCCTAGCCAAGGCTTTTATATTACTTGATTGTCATTTACACTATTAGCTTGTTCCTTTCTTGCATTAAACTCTAAAACACCAATACGACTTCTAACCAATATTGTGCATCTCGGAGCACTCCTAGGGAGAACGACTCGGGACTAATAATCTCGGTTATTAATTTTGGATTGTGGTGACACAATTTCTTTGTTTGATGTGGAATTACATGTCGGTTTAGACTATACTCACGATTGGATTTATTAATAAATTCTACACCAGCATAAAATCTCTCATCAAAATAGCGCCGTTGCCGGAGAGTTGCACATGAGTGCCATGTTGGTGGTTAGTGTAAATATGTTAATATTGTGAATATCTTATTTTTTGGTTATTTCTTTGTTTTGTTAGCAATTAGGAGTTTGCTTTTTCTTTGCCTTTGGATATTTTTGTTTTGATTTTTCCTTTTCCATATGAATTCTCATCCTTGTGGTTTTGGATATGGTTGTGACTATATTGTTGGTAATGGAAACTTGAATGATGGCTCACTGATAAACCACTATTTTATGGTTTATCTCGTGCTCAATTGAGTGGTTTTTATCAAGTCTTTACACACTTATTCATACAATTTGCATGAGTTTACAATTCCTTCCCAATTTTGTTTTATGGTTGAAAACTTGCTTCATAAGCCTTTAAATTGTGTATTTTAATTTCCCTTTTTCCATTCAATGCCGTGATCCGTGTGTTAAGTGTTTTCAGGCTGTATAGGGCAGAAATGGCTTAGAGGATGGAAAGAAAGCTTGCAAAAATGGAAGGAGCACAAGAGATAAAGGAGATAACCAGCGAGGATCAACGCGTTCGCATACCTGACGTGTACGCGTGATAAGTGAGATTGCACAGCGACGCGTGCGCGTAGCTGACGCGTACGCGTGACGTGCGCCACGTGCAGAAATCGTAGAAGATGCTGGGGGCAATTTTGGGCTGCGTTTGGACCCAATTTTCGGCCCAGAAACACACACTAGAGCCAGGGGACAAGCAGAGACCCAACACACATTCACTTTTACACAGTTTTTAGCTTTTAGTTTGAATCTTAGAGAGAGAATTCCACTCCTTCCTCTAGGGTTCTTCACATTCATAGATTTCTAGTTTTATTCTTTCGATTTGGATATTGAGAAGAGTTACTACCTCCGTTGAAGTTTTATCATTCTAGTTTGTTTCCTTATTTCCTTACTCTTTTAATCACCCATTTACCCTGTTCAGATGTTACATATGGATATCTTTGATTTTGGAATTTATTAATGCAAAACTATTTTTACCTTTAATTAATTTCCAGTTATTATTTAATTTATTATGTCTTCTTTTTATTCCCTTTATATGCCTGTGAAAGTTGTATTCATGTCAATGGAGTAGACTCCTAACTTGACTTGGGAGTTGATTAAAAGGAGACCCTTGAGTTGGAATACTCAAGTGTTAATTTTAATTGGAAGTTGTTGGCCAACTCTCTAGTCACTAACGCTAATCCTTCCATAGGAGAGGATTAGGACTTGTGAACCAGAGTTAGCTCAATTACTTGACTTTCCTTTATTCGGTAAAGGTTAACTAAGTAAAAACAATAACCTCTTACTATTACACTTGAAAAAATCCAACAAGGATAGAACTTCCAATTAATCTTCTCCCGGTCAAGGCTTTTTATTTTGATTATATAAATTCTCTCGTTAATTTTCATTTCTTTAATTTACAATTATTTAATTTTCTGTTTTCTAACTCTTAAAATTTCTTAGAAAATTCCTGACCAATAAAATAGCACTCTTTTGTCAACTCGTTGGGAGACGACCTAGGAATTCTACTCCCAGTATTTTATTCTTAAATTGTGACAACTCTTTCTAAATTGATAAGCAGAATTTTCATCGGTTAAGAACTGTACTTGTAACGCTGTTCTTATTATAAATTCTTAATCAGTAATTTTTCGCCCGTCAATTTTTGGCGCCGTTGCCGGGGAATTGCAAACGTGTGCCTTATTATTGGTTATTGTACATATTTGCCTTTTGCTTATTTGTTAGTTTTTGTTAGTTTTAGGACTTTGTTGCTTATTTTTATTAGTTTTTATTTCTCTTGCTACTATGAGTTCTCATCCCTTTGGCTATGAGTTTGGTTCAAATCATATTGTAGGGAATGGAAGCTATAATGAGAACATGCATCAAGGTTGGGACAATCAAAGATGGGGGGAGCCACAAGGATTTGATCAACCCTTTCGGCAACAACCTCCTCCAATGCACTATGAGCAACAACCATTCTATGATGCACCCCAAGACAATAGTTATGGTGGACCTTTTTGTGACAATCAACAACCCCCACCAACATACTATGAACAAGAGCCATTCCAGGACGCATGTCAATTCAATAACTATGGTGGACCCCCTTGTAGTTACCAACAAGCCCCACCATATGCTTATGAACCACCTCCTCAACATAGCTTTGAACCACCATACTCACAAGCCCCTTTCCACCACTCACCTCTATATGACCCTAACCCTTATCCACCACACCAACCACCATACGAACCATATGAACCATACCCAGAACCACCATATCAATATTCACCATCTTCATATCCTTATCAAGAAGAACCACCTTGCCATTATAAGCCCTTTCTCCCAACAAACGAACCCTCCTATCCACCCCAAGCTCCCATAGATGATACCTTTAGTGTTATTTACCAAGGGCAATAGGAGCTTCAAAGCACACTTATCTCTACTTTCGCTGGTCTCACCTCTACTCTCCAAGCTCTTATCTCTCATGTGGATCCATCCTTTACCCCCAATACTCAACCCTCAAGCTCTGAAGCACTTACTTTTCACCCATCTCCATCAATCCAAGAGCAACATGATCCCAATTACGCTATTGACATGGAATAAGAGAGAAGGGATCGTCTTAGGGATGTAAAAGATCGGGTTCATGCATACATACTTCAAGAGAAGCAAGAAAAGACCCGAAAAATGGAGGTAGGAGAGACCCTTGAAGAAAGTTATTGGTGCACTGGTGCGCAGAAATCGTGACGGTTCCATTCCTTGGTAACGGCGCTAAAAACTCAATACGCACGTTCATAATCTTAATTCTTTGTCACAACTTTGCACAACTAACCAGCAAGTGCACTGGGTCGTCCAAGTAATAAACCTTACGTGAGTAAGGGTCGATCCCACGGAGATTATCGGCTTGAAGCAAGCTATGGTCACCTTGTAAATCTCAGTCAGGCGGATTCAATTGATTATAGAGATTTAATAATTAAAAGATAAATAAAATATAAAATAAAGATAGTGATACTTATGTAATTCATTGGTGAGAATTTCAGATAAGCGTATAGAGATGCGTTCGTTCCTCCTGAACCTCTGCTTTCCTATTATCTTCATCCAATCATTCATACTCCGTTCTATGGCAAGCTGTATATTAGGCATCACAGTTGTCAATGGCTACATCATGTCCTCTCAGTGAAAATGGTCCAATGCGCTGTCACTGCATGGCTAATCATCTGTCGGTTCTCGATCATACTGGAATAGGATCCATTGATCCTTTTGCGTCTGTCACTACGCCCAGCACTCGCGAGTTTGAAGCTCGTCGCAGCCATCCCTTCCCAGATCCTACTCAGAATACCACAGACAAGGTTTAGACCTTCCGGATCTCAAGAATGGCCGTCCATGGATTCTAACTTATACCATGAAGACTTTGATTAAGGAATCCCAGAGATATTCATCCAATCTAAGGTAGAACGGAAGTGGTTGTCAGGCACGCATTCATAGTTGGGAATGATGATGACTGTCACGATCATCACATTCATATTGAGGTGTGAATGAATATCTTAGAATCGGAATAAGCTTGAATTGAATAGAAAAACAATAGTACTTTGTATTAATTCGTGAGGAACAGTAGAGCTCCACACCTTAATCTATGGTGTGTAGAAACTCTACCGTTGAATGGCCAGCCCCCAAACGTGATCTAAGGATCAAAAGACAATCCAAAGATTCTGAAGATAATAGTAAAAAGTTCTATTTATACTAAACTAGTTACTAGGGTTTACAAAAATAAGTAAATGATGCAGAAATCCACTTCCGGGGCCCACTTGGTGTGTGCTTGGACTGAGCATTGAGCTTTACACGTGTAGAGGCTTCTCTTGGAGTTGAACGCCAATTTGTAACCTGTTTCTGGCGTTTTAACTCCACTTTGCAACCTGTTTCTGGCGTTTAACTCCAGAATGCAGCATGGAACTGGCGTTGAACACCAGTTTATGTCATCTAAACTCGAGCAAAGTATGAACTATTATATATGGCTGGAAAGCCCTGGATGTCTAATTTCCAACGCAATTGAGAACGCACCATTTGGAGTTCTGTAGCTCCAGAAAATCCACTTTGAGTGCAGGGAGGTCAGAATCCAACAGCATCTGTAGTCCTTCTTCAACCTCTGAATCTGATTTTTGCTCAACTCCCTTAATTTCAGCCAGAAAATACCTGAAATAAAAAAAAAAACACACAAACTCATAGTAAAGTCCAGAAATGTGAATTTTATTAAAAACTAACAAAAAATATACTAAAAACTAATTGAATCATACTAAAAACTATGTAAAAATAATGCCAAAAAGCATATAAATTATCCGCTCATCACAACACCAAACTTAAATTGTTGCTTGTCCCCAAGCAACTAAAAATCAAATAGGATAAAAAGAAGAGAATATACTATAATTCCAAAATATCAATGAAACTTAGCTCCAATCAGATGAGCGGGACTTGTAACTTTTTGCCTCTTGAATAGTTTTGGCATCTCACTTTATCCATTGAAGTTCAGAATGATTGGCATCTATAGGAACTCAGAGTTCAGATAGTGTTATTGATTGTCCTAGTTCAGTATGTTGATTCTTGAACACAGCTACTTTATGAGTCTTGGCCGTGGCCCTAAGCACTTTGTTTTCCACTATTACCACCGGATACATAAATGCCACAGACACATAACTGGGTGAACCTTTTCAGATTGTGACTCAGCTTTGCTAAAGTCCCCAATTAGAGGTGTCCAGGGTTCTTAAGCACACTCTTTTTTTTTTGCTTTGGACCTTGACTTTAACCGCTCAGTCTCAAGTTTTCAGTTGACACCTTCACTTCACAAGCACATGGTTAGGGACAGCTTGGTTTAGCTGCTTAGGCCAGGATTTTATTCCTTTAGGCCCTCCTATCCACTGATGCTCAAAGCCTTGGATCCTTTTTATTACCCTTGCCTTTTAGTTTTAAGGGCTATTGGCTTTTTGCTCTTGCCTTTTGGTTTTAAGAGCTTTTGGCTTTCTCTGCTTGCTTTTTCTTTTTCTTTTTCTGCAAGCTTTTGTATTCACTGCTTTTTCTTGCTTCAAGAATCATTTTTATGATTTTTCAGATTATCAAATAACATTTCTCGTTTTCATCATTCTTTCAAGAGCCAACATATTTAACATTCATAAACATCAACTTCAAAAGACATATGCACTGTTCAAGCATTCATTCAGAAAATGAAAAGTATTGTCACCACACCAAAATAATTAAACTAGTTTCAAGAATGAATTCGAAACCCTGTACTTCTTGTTCTTTTGTTTTTAGAGCAGTTTTCATTTAAGAGAGGTGATGGATTCATAGGACACTCATAGCTTTAAGACATAGACACTTAGACAATGATGATCATATAGTAAAGACACAAACATAAATAAAGCATAAGGCTCAAAAACCAAAAAATAGGAAAATAAGAACAAGGAGATTAAGGAATGAGTCCACCTTAGTGAGGGTGGCGTCTTCCTCTTCTTGAAGAACCAATGGTGCTTTTGAGCTCCTCTATGTCTCTTCCTTGCCTGTGTTGCTCCTCCCTCATAGCTCTTTGATCTTCTCTAATTTCATGGAGGATGATGGAGTGCTCTTGGTGCTCCACCCTTAGTTGTCCCATGTTGGAGCTTAATTCTCCTAGGGAGGTGTTGATTTGCTCCCAATAGTTTTGTGGAGGGAAGTGCATCTCTTGAGGCATCTCAGGGATTTCATGGTGAGAAATTTCCTCATGTTCTTGTTGAGGTCCATAAGTAGACTCTCTTGTTTGCTCCATCCTTTTCTTAGTGATGAGCTTTTGAGATGAATCTCTCCATCTCCCATGACTCAGAGGTGGAAGCTTTTGCCTTCTCTTTCCTCTTTCTAGAGGTTTCTTTGGCCTTAGGTGTCATAAATGGTTATGGAAAAGCAAAAAGCAATGCTTTTACCACACCAAACTTAAAAGGTTTGGTCGTCCCCGAGCAAAAGAAGAAAGGAAGTAGTAGAAGAAGAAGAAAATGGAGGATATGGAGGTGTGTGAATGGTTCGGCCACTGGGGTTTTAAGGTGGTTATGATGTGTGAAAAGGAAGGAGTGATGGTTTAAATTTGAGTGGGTGGGTGTAGGTGGGTGTATAATGGTTTTGGAGAGGAATTGGAGGTGATTGGTGGAGGTTATTTTGGGGCAGAATGTTGTGGAAAGGTGTGAAGAGGAGAGAAGAAGAGGTGGGGATCCTGTGGAGTTCACAGATCAAGTGGGGTCAAGGACTTAACATCCCTGCTCCAATTAGGCATGTAAAACACCCTTGCTGTGCAATCCTGGCGTTTAACGCCAGACTGCTGCTAGTTTCTGGCATTAAACGCCCAAATGTAGCCTGTTTCTGGCGTTTAACGCCAGGTAGATGCTTGTTTCTGGCATTAAACGCCAGCTTGGTGCTTGTTTCTGGCGTTAAACGCCAGACAGATGCTTGTTTCTGGCGTTTAAATGCCAGACTGCTCTCCTCCAGGGTGTGCTATTTTCAATGCTGTTTTTCAATCTGTTTTTTATTTTTCAGTAGTTTTTGTGACTTCACATGATCATCAACCTAATAAAACACGAAATAACAAAAAGAAAATAAAATAGACATGCTTAAATAACATCGGGTTGCCTCCCAACAAGCGCTTCTTTAATGTCAATAGCTTGACAGTGAGCTCTCATGGAGCCTCACAGATAATCAGAGCAAGGTTGGAACCTCCCAACACCAAACTTAGAGTTTGAATGTGGGGGTTCAACACCAAACTTAGAGTTTGGTTGTGGCCTCCCAACACCAAACTTAGAGTTTGACTGTGGGGGCTTTGGTTGACTCTGCAGTAAGAGAAGCTTTTCATGCTTCCTGTCCATGATTACAGAAGGAGATCCTTGAGTTTCAAACACAAGGGTGTCCTTATTCAGTTGGAGGACCAACTCTCCTCTGTCCACAACAATCACAGCTCTTGCTGGGCTAGAAAGGGTCTTCCAAGGATGATGGATTCATCCTTTTCCTTCCCAGTGTCTAGGATTATGAAATCAGCAGGGATGTAAAGGCCTTTAACCTTTACTAACACGTCCTCTACTTGTCCATAAGCCTGTTTCCTTGAGTTGTCTGCCATCTCTAATGAGATTCTAGCAGCTTGCACCTCAAAGATCCCAAGTTTCTCCATTACAGAGAGTGGCATTAAGTTTATTCCTGACCCCAGGTCACACAGAGCCTTCTCAAAGGTCATGGTGCCTATGGTACAGGATATTAAGAATTTGCCTGGGTCATGTTTCTTTTGAGGTAATTTCTGCCTATCCAATGTATTTAGTTCATTGGTGAGCAAGGGAGGTTCATCTTCCCAAGTTTCATTACCAAATAATTTGGCATTCAGCTTCATGATTGCACCAAGGTATTTAACAACTTGCTCTTCAGTAATGTCTTCATCCTCTTCAGAGGAAGAATAATCATCAGAGCTCATGAAGGGCAGAAAGAGGTTCAATGGAATCTCTATGGTCTCTGGATGAGCTTCAGATTCCTTTGGTTCCTCAAAGGGATACTCCTTATTGGTCACTGGACGTCCCAGGAGGTTTTCCTCACTAGGATTCACGTCCTCCCCCTCCCTTGTAGGTTCGGCCATGATGGTTAAATCAATGGCCTTGCACTCTCTCTTTGGATTTTCTTCTGTATTGCTTAGGAGAGTACTAGGAGGAGTTTCAGTGACTCTTTTACTCAGCTGGCCCACTTGTGCCTCCAAATTTCTAATGGAGGACCTTGTTTAATTCATGAAACTTACAGTGGCCTTAGATAGATCAGAGACTATATTTGCTAAGCTAGATGGATTCTGCTCAGAATTCTCTGTCTGTTGCTGAGTGGATGATGGAAAAGGCTTGCTATTACTAAACTTGTTTCTTCCACCATTATTAAAGCCTTGTTGAGGCTTTTTTTGATCCTTCCATGAGAAATTTGGATGATTTCTCCATGAGGGATTATAGGTCTTTCCATAGGGTTCACCCATGTAATTCACCTTTGCTATTGCAGGGTTCTCAGGATCATAAGCTTCTTCTTCAGAAGATGCCTCTTTAGTACTGTTAGATGATTCCTTCAATCCATTCAGACTTTGAGAGATCATATTGACTTGCTGAGTCAATATTTTATTCTGAGCCAATATGGCATTCAGAGTATCAATTTCAAGAAGTCCCTTCCTCTGAGGCGTCCCATTACTCACAGGATTCCTTTCAAAAGTGTACATGAAATGGTTATTTGCAACCATGTCAATGAGTTCTTGAGCTTCTGCAGGCGTTTTCTTTAGGTGAATGGATCCACCTGCACAATGGTTCAATGACATCTTTGATAATTCAGACAGACCATCATAGAATATATCCAGGATGGTCCATTCTAAAAGCATGTCAGAAGGACACTTTTTGGTCAGTTCCTTGTATCTTTCCCAAGCTTCATAGAGGAATTCACCTTCCTTTTGTTTGAAGATTTGAACATCCACTCTAAGCTTACTAAGCTTTTGAGGAGGAAAGAACATGGCTAAGAAAGCCATGACCAGCTTATCCCAAGAGTTCAGGCTATCCTTAGGTTAAGAGTCCAACCATATTCTAGCTCTGTCTCTTATAGCAAACGGGAAAAGCATGAGCCTGTAGACCTCGGGATCAACCCCATTGGTCTTAACAGTATCACAGATCTGCAAGAATTCAGTTAGGAACTGAAAAAGATCTTCTGATAGAAGTCCATAAAACTTGCAGTTCTGTTGCATCAGAGAAACTAATTGAGGTTTCAGCTCAAAGTTGTTTGCTCCAATGGTAGGGATTGAGATGCTTCTTCCATGTAAATTGGAATTAGGTGCAGTAAAGTCACCAAGCATCTTCCTTGAATTATTATTATTTTCGGCCATGTCTCCTTCTTTTTCGAAATTTTCAGTCAGATTTTCTCCAGAGAGTTGTGCTTTAACTTCCCTTAGCTTCCTCTTTAGAGTTCTTTCAGGTTCAGGATCAGCCTCAACAAGAATGTTCTTATCCTTGTTCCTGCTCATATGAAAAAGAAGAGAACACAAAAGAAAATATAGAATCCTCTATGTCACAGTATAGAGATTCCTTTATGTGAGTAGAAGAAGAAAAGAATAGGAGAAGAGAAATTCGAACACCAGGAGGAAGAGAGGGTTCGAATTTTTTTAGATGAAGAGAAGTGTTAGTAAATAAATAAAATAATTAGAAAGAGATGAGGGGGATGGAATTTTCGAAATTAATTGAAAAGAAAAGAATAATATTTTTGTTTTTAATTTAAAATTAAAGTTATAATTCGAAAATTAAAAAGAAAAATGAAATTACATTAAATTAAAGTTTAAAACAATTAGTTAATTAAAAAGAAATTTTGAAAAAGAGGGAAGTGATTTTCGAAAATTAGAAAAAGAGAGTTAGTTAGGTAGTTTTGAAAAAGATATGATTGAAATAGTAAACTTTTAAAATCAAACAAAAAGTCAAGTAGTTAATTGAAAAAGATTGGAAAATCAATTTTTTTTGAAAAAATAAGAAGTTAGAAAAGAGGTTAGAAAATATTTTAAAATTAATTTTGAAAAAGATGTAATTGAAATTTATTTTGAAAAAGATTTGAAAAAGAAATTTAAAAAGATTTGATTTTGAAAATTAAAGTTGATTACTTGACTAACAAGAAACAAAAAGATAGGATTTTAAAATTTAAAGATTGAACCTTTCTTACTAGGCAAGTAACAAACTTAAAAATTTTTGAATCAATCACATTAATTGTTAGTAGAGATTTTAAAATTAAGAAAAAGATTTTTGAAAATTAATTTTGAAAGTTTCGAAAATTATGAAAGAAAAATGAAAAAGATTTGATTTTTGAAAAAATTTGAAAAAGATAAGGTTTTTAAATTGAAAATTTGATTTGACTCATAAGAAACAACTAGATTTTAAAAAGTTTTGAAAAAGACAACTCAAATTTTCGAAAATTTATGAGAGAATAAGGGAAAGATATTTTTTTATTTTTTTGAATTTTAATAAGGAAGGAGAAAAACATCAAAAAGACTCAAGACATAAAAATTTTGGATCAAAACAAAGGAAACATGCAAGAACACTTTGAATGCAAAGATGAACACCAAGAACACTTTGAAGATTATGATGAACATCAAGTATGTATTTTTGAAAAATTTTTAATAAAAGAAAACACGCAAGACACCAAACTTATAAATTTTTAATATTTAGACACTAAGAATTCAAGAATGCATATGAAAAATAAGAAAAGACACAAAACAAGAAATTTTAAAGATCAAACAAGAAGACTTATCAAGAACAACTTGAAGATCATGAAGAACAAGAAAGAAACTCAATGCATGTGTTCTTTGAAAATTTAAGAAAAGTTAAAAGCATGCAATTGACACCAAACTTACAATTAGACACTAGACTCAAACAAGAAACATCAAATCATTTTTGATTTTATGATTTTGTTAATTTTTTAGGTTTTTTCGAAAATTATTTTGGGAAAAACGAAAAAGAAAAAAATAAATTTTTTTTCAAAAATAAATAAAAGTAAAAAGCTTAAAAATAAAATAAGATTACCTAATCTGAGCAACAAGATGAACCGTCAGTTGTCCAAACTCGAACAATCCCCGACAACGGCGCCAAAAACATGGTGGATCGTGATGGTTCCATTCCTTGGTAACGGCGCTAAAAACTCAATACGCACGTTCATAAGCTTAATTCTTTGTCACAACTTCGCACAACTAACCAGCAAGTGCACTGGGTCGTCCAAGTAATAAACCTTTCGTGAGTAAGGGTCGATCCCACGGAGAATGTCGGCTTGAAGCAAGCTATGGTCACCTTGTAAATCTCAGTCAGGCGGATTCAATTGATTATAGAGATTTAATAATTAAAAGATAAATAAAATACAAAATAAAGTTAGTGATACTTATGTAATTCATTGGTGAGAATTTCAGATAAGCGTATAGAGATGTGTTCGTTCCTCCTGAACCTCTGCTTTCCTATTATCTTCATCCAATCATTCATACTCCTTTCTTTGGCAAGCTGTATGTTAGACATCACCGTTATCAATGGCTACATCGTGTCCTCTCAGTGAAAATGGTCCAATGCGCTGTCACTGCATGGCTAATTATCTGTCGGTTCTCGATCATACTGGAATAGGATCCATTGATCCTTTTGCGTCTGTCACTACGCCCAGCACTTGCGAGTTTGAAGCTCATCGCAACCATCCTTTCCCAGATCCTACTCGGAATACCACAGACAAGATTTAGACCTTCCGGATCTCAAGAATGGTCATCCATGGATTCTAACTTATACCACGAAGATTCTGATTAAGGAATCCCAGAGATATTCATTCAATCTAAGGTAGAACGGAAGTGGTTGTCAGGCACGTGTTCATAGTTGGGAATGATGATGACTGTCACGATCATCACATTCATATTGAGGTGCAAATGAATATCTTAGAATTGGAATAAGCTTGAATTGAATAGAAAAACAATAGTACTTTGTATTAATTCGTGAGGAACAGTAGAGCTCCACACCTTAATCTATGGTGTGTAGAAACTCTACCGTTGAAAATACATAAGTGATGGAGGTTCAGGCATGGCCGAATGGCCAGCCCCCAAACGTGATCCGAGGATCAAAAGACAATCCAAAGATTCTGAAGATAATAGTAAAAAGTTCTATTTATACTAAACTAGTTACTAGGGTTTACAGAAATAAGTAAATGATGCAAAAATCCACTTTCGGGGCCCACTTGGTGTGTGCTTGGGCTGAGCATTGAGCTTTACACGTATAGAGGCTTCTCTTGGAGTTGAACGCCAGTTTGTAACCTGTTTCTGGTGTTTAACTCCACTTTGCAACCTGTTTCTGGCGTTTAACTCCAGAATGCAGCATGGAACTGGCGTTGAACGCCAATTTGCGTCATCTAAACTCGGGCAAAGGATGGACTATTATATATTGCTGAAAAGCCCTTGATGTCTACTTTCTAACACGATTGAGAGCGTGCTATTTGGAGTTCTATAGCTCCAGAAAATCTACTTTGAGTGCAGGGAGGTCAGAATCCAGTAGCATCTGCAGTCCTTCTTCAACCTCTGAATCTGATTTTTGCTCAAGTCCCTCAATTTCAGCCAGAAAATACCTGAAAACACAGAAAAAGCACACAAACTCAAAATAAAGTCCAGAAATGTGAATTTTATTAAAAACTAATAAAAATATACTAAAAACTAACTGAATCATACTAAAAACTATGTAAAAATAATGCCAAAAAGTGTATAAATTATCCGCTCATCATGCACGAAATCGTGATCGTTCATTCCTTGGTAACGGCACCAAAAACTTAGTACGCACGTTCATAATTTTTGTTCTTTGTCACAACTTCGCACAACTAACCAGCAAGTGCACTGGGTCGTCCAAGTAATAAACCTTACGTGAGTAAGGGTCGATCCCACGGAGATTGTCGGCTTGAAGCAAGCTATGGTCACCTTGTAAATCTCAGTCAGGCGGATTCAAATGGTTATAAAGTTTTAATAATTAAAAGATAAATAAAACGTAAAATAAAGATAGAGATACTTATGTAATTCATTGATGAGAATTTCAGATAAGCGTATGAAGATGCTTAGTTCCTTCTGAATCTCCGCTTTCCTACTGCTTTCATCCAATCCTTCATACTACTTTCCATGGCAAGCTGTATGTTGGGCATCACCGTTGTCAATGGCTACATCCCGTCCTCTCAGTGAAAATGGTCCAAATGCACTGTCACCGCACGGCTAATCATTTGTCGGTTCTCGATCATACTGGAATAGGATTCAGTAATCCTTTTGCATCTGTCACTATGCCCAGCAGTCGCGAGTTTGAAGCTCGTCACAGCCATCCCTTCCCAGATCCTACTCGGAATACCACAAACAAGGCTTAGACTTTCCGGATCTCAAGAATGGCCGCCAATAATTCTAGCCTATACCACGAAGAATCTGATCATAGATCAGGAGGCTGAGAGATATGCATTCAAGCTTGTTTGCATGTAGAACGGAAGTGTTTGTCAGGCACGCGTTCATAAGTGAGAATGATGATGAGCGTCACATAATCATCACATTCATCATGTTCTTGTGTGCGAAAGAATATCTTAGAGAAGAAATAAGCTTGAATTGAATAGAAAAACAATAGTACTTTGCATTAATTCATGAGAAACAGCAGAGCTCCACACCTTAATCTATGGTGTGCAGAAACTCTACCGTTGAAAATACATAAGTGAAAATAGGGTAGACATGTCCAAGTGGCCAGCCTCCCATGGAGGTCTAGAGATCTAAAATGATCAAAAGATGATCTCAAAAATGATCCAAAAGATTCCTAACACAATAGTTAAAAGTTCTATTTATACAAAACTAGTTACTAGGGTTACAGAAATAAGTAAATGATGCAGAAATCCACTTCCGGGGCCCACTTGGTGTGTGTTTGGGCTGAGCATTGAAGCTTTCACGTGTAGAGGTCTTCCTTGGAGTTAAACGACAGTTTGTAACTTGTTTCTGGCGTTTAACTCAGCTTTGCAACCTGTTTCTGGCGTTTAACGCCAGAATAGGGCAGAGAGCTGGCGTTGAATACCAGTTTGCGTCATCTAAACTCGGATAAAGTATGAACTATTATATATTTTAGGAAAGCCCTAGATGTCTACTTTCCAACTCAATTGAGAGCGCGCCATTTGGACTTTTGTAGCTCCAGAAAATCAACTTTGAGTGCAGGGAGGTCAGAATCCAACAGCATCTGCAGTCCTTCTTCAGCCTCTGAATCTGATTTTTGCTCAAGTCCCTCAATTTCAGCCAGAAATTACCTGAAATCACAGAAAAACACACAAACTCATAGTAAAGTCTAAAAATGTGATTTTTATTTAAAAACTAATAAAAATATACTAAAAACTAACTAAATCATACTAAAAACTATATAAAAATAATGCCAAAAAGCGTATAAATTATCCGCTCATCACAACACCAAACTTAAATTGTTGCTTGTCCCCAAGCAACTGAAAATCAAATAGGATAAAAAGAAGAGAATATACTATAAATTCCAAAATATCAATGAAACTTAGCTCCAATCAGATGAGCGGGACTAGTAGCTTTTTGCCTCTAAACAGTTTTGGCATCTCACTTTATCCCTTGAAGTTCAGAATGATTGGCATCTATAGGAACTCAGAATTCAGATAGTGTTATTGATTCTCCTAGTTCAGTATGTTGACTCTTGAACACAGCTACTTTATGAGTCTTGACTGTGACCCTAAGCACTTTGTTTTCTAGTATTACCAACGGATACATAAATGCCACAGACACATAACTGGGTGAACCTTTTCAGATTGTGACTCAGCTTTGCTAGAGTCCCCAATTAGAGGTGTCCAGGGTTCTTAAGCACACTCTGTTTTTTCTTTGGACCTCGACTTTAACCGCTCAGTCTCAAGTTTTTGGCTTGACACCTTCACGCCACAAGCACATGGTTAGGGACAGCTTGGTTTAGCCGCTTAGGCCAGGATTTTATTCCTTTAGGCCCTCCTATCCACTGATGCTCAAAGTCTTTGATCCTTTTTATTGCCCTTGCCTTTTGGTTTAAAGAGCTCTTGGCTTTTTCTGCTTGCTTTTTTTCTTTTTCTTTCTTTTCTTTTTTTTCGCAAGCTTTTGTATTCACTGCTTTTTCTTGCTTCAAGAATCAATTTTATGATTTTTTAGATTATCAATAACATTTCTCTTTTTCATCATTCTTTCAAGAGCCAACATATTTAACATTCATAAACAACAAATTCAAAAGACATATGCACTGTTCAAGCATTCATTCAGAAAACAAAAAGTAGTGTCACCACATCAAAATAATTAAACTAATTTCAAGGATGAATTCAAAATCATGTACTTCTTGTTCTTTTGTAATTAAAACATTTTTCATTTAAGAGAGGTGATGGATTCATAGGACATTCATAGCTTTAAGACATAGACACTTAAACACTAATGATCATATAGTAAAGACACAAACATAAATAAAACATAAGGCTCAAAAACCGAAAAACAGGAAAATAAGAACAAGGAGATTAACGAACGAGTCCACCTTAGTGAGGGTGGCGTCTTCCTCTTCTTGAAGAACCAATGGTGCTCTTGAGCTCCTCTATGTCTCTTCCTTGTCTTTGTTACTCCTCCCTCATAGCTCTTTGATCTTCTTTAATCTCATGGAGAATGATGGAGTGCTCTTGGTGTTCCATCCTTAGTTGTCCCATGTTGGAACTTAATTCTCCTAGGGAGGTGTTGATTTGCTCCCAATAGTTTTGTGGAGGAAAGTGCATCCCTTGAGGCATCTCAGGGATTTCATGGTGAGGAATTTCCTCATGCTCTTGTTGAGGTCCATGATCTCTTGTTTGCTCCATCCTTTTCTTA
Organism: Arachis hypogaea; assembly: GCF_003086295.3. Classification (NCBI taxonomy): domain Eukaryota; kingdom Viridiplantae; phylum Streptophyta; class Magnoliopsida; order Fabales; family Fabaceae; genus Arachis; species Arachis hypogaea. The sequence goes on along the minus strand of NC_092054.1, from coordinate 34,613,862 downwards.
GTGATTTACTTGTCCTCATCAATAAGGATATCTCCCTCTATGTCAATTCCAGCCGAATTGCAAAGGTGGCAATTAAGGTGAGGAAATGCTAACCTTGCCAAAGTGGATGACTTGTCAGCCACCTTGTAGAGTTCTTGAGGTATAATCTCATGAACTTCCACTTCCTCCCCAATCATGATACTATAGATCATGATGGCCAGGTCTATAGTAACTTCAGACCGGTTGCTAGTAGGAATAATTGAGCGTTGGATGAACTCCAACCATCCTCTAGCTACAGGCTTAAGGTCTGGTCTTCTCAATTGAACCGGCTTGCCTCTTGAGTCAACTTTCCATTGAACTCGTTCCACACATATGTCCATGAGGACTTGGTCCAACCTTTGATCAAAGTTGACCCTTCTAGTGTAGGGGCGTGCGTTTTCTTGCATCATTGGCAAGTTGAACGCCAACCTTACATTTTCTGGACTGAAATCTAAGTATTTCCCCCGAACCATGGTAAGCCAGTTCTTTGGGTTTGGGTTCACACTTTGATCATGGTTCCTAGTGATCCATGCGTTTGCATAGAACTCCTGAACCATTAAGATCCCGACTTGTTGAATAGGATTAGAGAGAACTTCCCATCCTCTTCTTCTAATCTCTTGTCAGATCTCTAGATATTCGCTCTTTTTGAGCTTAAAATGGACCTCAGGGATCACCTTTTTCTTGGCTACAACTTTATAGAAGTGGTCTTGATGGACCTTTGAGATGAATCTCTCCATCTTCTATGACTCAGAGGTGGAAGCAGTTGCCTTCCCTTTCCTCTTTCTTAAGGTTTCTCTAGCCTTAGGTGCCACTGATGGTTATGGAAAAACAAAAAGCAATGCTTTTACCACACCAAACTTAAAAGGTTTTCTCATCCCAGAGCAAAAGAAGAAAGAAAGTAGTAGAAGAAGAAGAAAATGGAAGAGATGGAGGGAGAATGTGTATTCGGCCAAGGGGGAGAAGTGGTGGTTGTAATGTGTGAAAATGGAGTAGTGTTGAGGGGTTTATATAGGGGTGGGGGGAGGTTAGGTTTCGGCCATTAGGGTTGGGTTTGGGAGGGAAAAAATTTGAATTTTGGAGGTAGGTGGGGTTTATGGGGAAGAGTGGATGGATGTGAGTGGTTAAGGGTATTTAGGGAAGAGGTATGGAGGTGATTGGTGAAGGGTATTTGGGGAAAAGAGTTATGAAAAGGTGTGAAGAGGAGAGAAGAAGAGGTGGGGTAAGTGGGGATCTTGTGGGGTCCACAGATCCAGAGAGGTCAAGGACTTAACATCCCTGCTCCATTTAGGCGTGCAGACGCCCTTAGATTGCATGTCTGGCGTTAAACGCCAGCTTGCTGCTTGTTTCTGGCATTTAACGCCAATTCCATGCTCTGTTCTGGCGTTAAACGCCAGTCTGGTGCTTGTTTCTGGCGTTTAACGCCAGCTTGATGCTTCTTTCTGGCGTTAAACGCCAGTTTGATGCTTCTTACTGGCGTTTAAACGCCAGTAAGCTCTTCCTCCAGGGTGAGCTATTTTTTAATACTATTTTTCATTCTATTTTTTATTTTTCAGTTGTTTTTGTGACTTCACATGATCATCAACCTACAGAAAACATAAAATAACAATAGAAAATAAATAGATATAATTAGATAACATTGGGTTGCCTCCCAATAAGCACTTCTTTAACGTCAATAGCTTGATAGTGAGCTCTCATGGAGCCTCACAGATAATCAGAGCATGGTTAGGGCCTCTCAACACTAAACTTAAAGTTTGGTTGTGGCCTCTCAACACCAAACTTAGAGTTTGACTGTGGCCTCCCAACACCAAACTTAGAGTTTGACTATGGGGGCTTTTGTTGACTCTGCAGTGAGAGAAGCTTTTCATGCTTCCTCTCCATGGTTACAGAAGGAGAACCTTGAGTCTTAAATACAAGGTAGTCCTCATTCAGTTGAAGGACCAACTCTCCTCTGTCCATATCAATCACAGCTTTTACTGTGGCTAGGAAGGGTCTTCCAAGGATGATGGATTCATCCTCATCCTTCCCAGTGTCTAGGATTATGAAATCAGTAGGGATGTAAAGGCCTTCAACCTTTACTAACATGTCCTCTACTAGTCCATAAGCCTGTTTCATGGATTTGTCTGCCATCTCTAATGAGAATTTGGCAGCTTGTACCTCAAATATTCCTAGTTTCTCCATTACAGAGAGTGGCATTAAGTTTATGCCTGACCCCAGGTCACACAGAGCCTTCTCAAAGGTCATTGTGCCTATGTTACAGGGAATTAGGAATTTACCAAGATCCTGTTTCCTTTGAGGTAAAGTGTGCTGAACCCAGATATTTAGTTCATCAATGAGCAATGGAGGCTCGTCCTCCCAAGTCTCATTACCAAATAGCTTGGCATTCAGCTTCATGATTGCTCCTAAATACTAGGCAGCTTGCCCTTGAACAATGTCTTCATCTTCTTCAGAAGATGAATAGTCATCAGAGCTCATGAATGGTAAAAAGAGGTTCAATAGAATCTCTATGGTCTCTAGATGAGCCTTAGATTCCTTTGGTTCCTCAAAGGGAAACTCCTTATTGGTCAGTGAACGTCCCAGGAGGTCTTCCTCACTAGGATTCACGTCCTTCTCCTCCTCTCTGGGTTTGGCCAAACCAAGTAAGGTTATGGCCTTGCACTCTCTTTTTGGATTCTCTTCTGCATTGCTTGGGAGAGTACTAGGAGGAGTTTCAGTGACTCTTTTACTCAGCTGGTCCACTTGTGCCTCCAAATTTCTGATGGAGGACCTTGTTTTATTCATGAAACTTAGAGTGGCCTTAGATAGATCAGAGATTATATTTGCTAAGCTAGATGGATTCTGCTCAGAATTCTTTGTCTGTTGCTGAGAGGATGATGGAAAAGGCTTGCTATTGCTAAACCTGTTTCTTCCACCATTATTAAAGCCTTGTTGAGGCTTTTGTTGATCCTTCCATGAGAAATTTGGATGATTTCTCCATGAGGGATTATAGATGTTTCCATAGGGTTCTCCCATGTAATTCACCTCTGCTATTGCAGGGTTCTCAGGATCATATGCTTCTTCTTCAGAAGATGCTTCTTTAGTACTGTTGGATGCAGCTTGCAATCCATTCAGACTCTGAGAAATCATATTGACTTGCTGAGTCAATATTTTATTTTGAGCCAATATGGCATTCAGAGTATCAATTTCAAGAACTCCCTTCCTCTGAGGCGTCCCATTACTCACAGGATTCCTTTCAGAAGTGTACATGAACTTGTTATTTGCAACCATGTCAATGAGTTCCTGAGCTTCTGCAGGCGTTTTCTTTAGGTGAATGGATCCACCTGCAGAATGGTCCAATGACATCTTAGATAATTCAGACAGACCATCATAGAATATATCCAGGATGGTCCATTCTGAAAGCATGTCAGAAGGACACTTTTTGGTCAGTTTCTTGTATCTCTCCCAAGCTTCATAGAGGGATTCACCTTCTTTCTATTTGAAGGTTTGAACATCCACTCTAAGCTTGCTAAGCTTTTGAGGAGGAAAGAACTTGGCTAAGAAAGTCGTGACCAGCTTATCCCAAGAGTTCAGGCTATCTTTAGGTTGAGAGTCCAACCATATTTTATCTCTGTCTTTTACAGCAAACGGGAAAAGCATAAGCCTGTAGACCTCGAGATCAAGCCCATTGGTCTTAACAGTATCACAGATCTGCAAGAATTCAGTTAAGAACTGAAAAGGATCTTCTGATGGAAGTCCATGAAACTTGCAATTCTGTTGCAACAGAAAAACTAATTGAGGCTTTAGCTCAAAATTGTTTGCTCCAATGGCAGGGATTGAGATGCTTCTTCCATGTAAGTTGGAATTTGGTGCAGTGAAGTCACCAAGCATCTTCCGTGCATTGTTGTTAGGTTCGGCCATGTCTCCTTCTTTTTTGAAAATTTCTGTCAGATTTTCTCCAGAGAGTTGTGCTTTAGCTTCCCTTAGCTTCCTCTTCAGAGTCCTTTCAGGTTCAGGATCAGCTTCAACAAGAATATTCTTATCCTTGTTCCTGCTCATATGAAAAAGAAGAGAACAGAAAAGAAATATGGAATCTTCTATGTCACAGTATAGAGATTCCTTATATGAGTATAAGAAGAGAAGAATGGAAGAAGGAAAAGATAAGAATTCAAATACAGAGGAGAAGAGTGGGTCCGAATTTTTGAGTGGAAGAGGGGTGTTAGTAGATAAATAAATAAATAGAAGGAGATGAGAGGGAGAAGAACTCGAAAATTAAATAAAATAAAATAAAAATATTTTTATTTTTATTTTAAATATTAGTTATAATTTGAAAATACGAAAAGGAATAAAATTAAAACTAAAATTTAAAATAATTAGTTAATGAAAAGAAATTTTGAAAAAGAGGTTAGTGGTTTTCGAAAATTAGAGAGAGAAAATTAGTTAGGTAGTTTTGAAAAAGATAAGAATCAAACAAAAAGATAGGATTAATTTGAAAAAAATTTGAAGATCAATTTTGAAAAGATAAGAGGTTAGAAAAGATTTTGAAATTGATTTTGAAAAATATGTGGTTGACATTTATTTTGAAAAAGATTTGAAAAAGAAATTTAAAAAGATTTGATTTTGAAAATTAAAGTTGATTACTTGACTAACAAGAAACAAATAGATATGATTTTAAAATTTAAAGATTGAACCTTTCTTACTAGGCAAGTAACAAAATTAAAATTTTTTAATCAATCACATTAATTGTTAGCATTAATTTCGAAAATATGAAATAGAAATAAGAAAAAGATTTTGAAAATAAATTTTGAAAATTTTGAAATTATGAAAGAAAAAATGAAAAAGATTTGATTTTTGAAAAAGATTTGAAAAGGATAGAAATTTTTTTTTAAATTGAAAATTTGATTTGACTCATAAGAAACAATTAAATTTAAAAATTTTTTGACTAAATTAAACCAAATTTTCGAAAATTTATGAGAGAATAAGGGAAAGATATTTTTTTTATTTTTGAATTTTTGATGAAGAAAAAGAAAAACAACCAAAAAACTCAAAATATGAATCAAAACACATGATGCATGCAAGAACACTTTGAATGTCAAGATGAACACCAAGAACACTTTGAATGTCAAAATGAACACCAAGAACTTATTTTTGAAAATTTTTTAAGAAAAGAAAAACATGCAAGACACCAAACTTTGAAATTTTTGAACTTTAGATACTAACAAATTGAAAATGCATATGAAAAATAAGAAAAGACACAAAACATAAAAATGCAAAGATCAAACAAAGCAAATCATCAACAACAACTTGAAGATCATGAAGAACATTATGCATGAGTTTTCGAAAAATTTTTATGAAAAATTAGAACATGCAATTGACACCAAACTTAAAATTTGACACTAGACTCAAACAAGAAACACAAAATTATTTTTGGTTTTATGATTTTATTAAATTTTTTTTATGGATTTTTCGAAAATTAATTGGAAAAGAAAAATAAGGATTTCAAAATTTTTAATGAGAATTCCAGGAATCATGCAATGTTAGTCTAAAGCTCCAGTCCAGGAATTAGACATCGCTTACTAGCCAGCCAAGCTTTCAGTGAAAGCTCCAGTCCAAAACACTAGACATGGCCAATGGCCAGCCAAGCTTTAGCATACAAATCAGGCATACAACAGCTGATCAGATGGGAGTCCACGGACTCATGTGATGATAAGTTGAAATCTCGGTCCAAAGGATTAGACATGGCTTCACAGCCAGCCAGACTTCAACAAGTCATCGTGAAACGCTAGAATTCATTCTTAAAAATTCTGAAGCCATAGAATAATTTATTTTTTTTTTGTTTTTTTTTTTTTGAAAATTTTTCAAAAATAAAAAGAATAAAAACAAAAACTTAAAATTAAAATAAAATTACCTAATCTGAGCAACAAGATGAACCGTCAGTTGTCCAAACTCGAACAATCCCCGACAACGGCACCAATAACTTGGTGCACGAAATCGTGATCGTTCATTCCTTGCTAACGGCGCCAAAAACTTAGTACGCACGTTCATAATTTTAGTTCTTTGTCACAACTTCGCACAACTAACCAGCAAGTGCACTGGGTCGTCCAAGTAATAAAACTTATGTGAGTAAGGGTCGATCCCACGGAGATTGTCGGCTTGAAGCAAGCTATGGTCACCTTGTAAATCTCAGTCAGGCGGATTCAAATGGTTATAGAGTTTTAATAATTAAAAGATAAATAAAACGTAAAATAAAGATAGAGATACTTATGTAATTCATTGGTGAAAATTTCAGATAAGCGTATAAAGATGCTTAGTTCCATCTGAATCTCCACTTTCCTACTGTTTTCATCCAATCCTTCATACTCCTTTCCATGGCAAGCTGTATGTTGGGCATCACCGTTGTCAATGGCTACATCCCGTCCTCTCAGTGAAAATGGTCCAAATGCGCTGTCACCGCACGGCTAATCAACTGTCAGTTCTCGATCATACTGGAATAGGATTCAGTAATCCATTTGCGTCGGTCACTACACCCAGCACTTGCGAGTTTGAAGCTCGTCACAGCCATCCCTTCCTAGATCCTACTCGAAATACCACAGACAAGGTTTAGAATTTCCGGATCTCAAGAATGGCAGCCAATAATTCTAGCCTATACCACGAAGACTCTGATCGTAGATCAGAAGGCTAAGAGATATGCATTCAAGCTTGTTTGCATGTAAAATGGAAGTGTTTGTCAGGCACGCGTTCATAAGTGAGAATGATGATGAGCTCACATAATCATCATATTCATCATGTTCTTGTGTGCAAATGAATATCTTAGAGAAGAAATAGGATTGAATTGAATAGAAAAATAATAGTACTTTGCATTAATTCATGAGGAACAACAGAGCTCCACACCTTAATCTATGGTGTACAGAAACTCTACCGTTGAAAATACATAAGTGAAAATAGGGTAGTCATGGCCGAGTGGCCAGCCTCCCATGGAGGTCTAGAGATCTAAAATGATCAAAAGATGATCTCGAAAATGATCCAAAAGATTCCTAACACAATAGTAAAAAGTTCTATTTATACTAAACTAGTTACTAGGGTTACAGAAATAAGTAAATGGTGCAGAAATCCACTTCCGGGCCCACTTGGTGTGTGCTTGGGCTGAGCATTGAAGCTTTCACGTGTAGAGGTCTTCCTTGGAGTTAAACGCCAGTTTGTAACTTGTTTCTGGCGTTTAACTCAGCTTTGCAACCTGTTTCTGGCGTTTAACGCCAGAATAGGGCAGAGAGCTGGCGTTGAACGCCAGTTTGCATCATCGAAACTCAGGTAAAGTATGGACTATTATATATTTCTGGAAAGCCCTAGATGTCTACCTTCCAACGCAATTGAGAGCGCACCATTTGGACTCTTGTAGCTCCAGAAAATCCACTTTGAGTGCAGGGAGGTCAGAATCCAACAGCATCTGCAGTCCTTCTTCAGCCTCTGAATCTGATTTTTGCTCAAGTCCCTCAATTTCAGCCAGAAATTACCTGAAATCATAGAAAAACACACAAACTCATAGTAAAGTCTAGAAATGTGATTTTTATTTAAAAACTAATAAAAATATACTAAAAACTAACTAAATCATACTATAAACTATATAAAAACAATGCCAAAAAGCGTATAAATTATCCGCTCATCAGTTATCAAGAGGTGGAAGTCATCAAGGAGGAGCTGGATTTTGTACTAGAGCAAGTGGAGAACGCCAAAATTATTTAAGAAGAGGAAGTGGTTGAGGACTTAGGAGATGCAGAACCTCCATGGGAAACTCAAGTCATTGAACCTCCTTCCATGACGTTTGAATTTGATGTTGAGGAGGGTGTACAATCTCTAAGGCATGTCATGGTTGAAAACTTGGAGGAGGTTGATCAAGAGATGGATTCGAGAATCAATGAATTTCTATCCACAATTGAATCCTATCCCATTGAACTAGAGGAAGAGGTTAATGTTACAGAAGCTTGTCAAGAGGTAGAGATCATCAAAGAGGAGCCCAAGAGAGTGAAGCATACATTGGCAAGGCCGCCACTGGAGATACCTTCCCCCAAGCCATTACCATCCAACACAACATTTAAGTGGGTAAAATTCTTATCCTTAAACTCTACCTTCCCACTTGAATATGGTATGCTTGAAATGGATGGACAATTTAGAGCTATCTGCGGTTTTAAGAGTAAAAGGGAGATGGTTAGTGGTTGGCAACACCATTCTAGGTTCATTCTGGTTAGAAGCTCAAGGCCTAATTGCAAGAGTTGGTATAATTCTTAATTGATTGGGTCTATGAGGATGTTTAGGTGCTTAAATGAGAATTCCAAGGCTAAACCACCCAGATGGAATCATGATGATCAACTTGAAGATGGGTGTGGAAACAAGATTTGGGATCCCGGCATACAAGAGGATCGACTTTGGGAGCTCAAAGCTTGTGATGAACTTCATCAAGGCTTGGTGAATTTACTTGGAGATGTTAGAGCTTATTGGAAGTCCAAGCATTGGTGGAATTTTCCAGATCAGTTCAAGCACAAGTCACCATGACACGGAACTCACCAAATGTCCAACTTAAGGACAGTAAATAAAAGTGCTAGGTGGGAGACAACCCACCATGGTATGGTCTTTCCTTTTTATTAGTTTTAATTTATTTCTGTCAGTTTTAATTTCCAGTTATGCATATCTACTTTTATTTTGCATTATATAAAAAAAAGAAAGAATCGACGCGCAAGCGTCTACAACGTGCACGCGTCGTGTGTGATTGCGTAACAACGAGAAAACAAACAGAGAGTTGCGTGGGAGCTATGTAGGAGGGGTGCCTTACGCATAAGCAACGCGACGCATACGCGTACCTTACGCGTGCGCGTCCCCTGCGATTTTTACCATCCACGCGTAAGCGTCAGTGACGCGTACGCGTGGGCTTCCCAATCAGCGTAAAAGGGTACTTGAACAGAGAGTTGTGATGCTATGGCGCTGGAGTCGTGCGAGTAGTCACACGTACGCATGACCGACGCTCAAGCGTCAGAGTGCACTTTTCGCCACCCACGCGTACGCATGGGCGACGCTTACGCGTCACATAGCCAATTCCGCTTTCACGCGTACGCGTGACCTGCGCGTGCACGTCGCATTTTCAATTCTTACTTCTTTCTTCTCTCCTTTCTCCTTCTTTCTTCCTCTTTTCACACTTTCTTCTTCTTCAATTCTTTAACTTCTCATCCTTTTTCTCTTTCATTCTATTTTACTTACTTTATTTGCATATTTTCATTCATTGCATTTTAATCTTATTCATGTTTTATTTTCTTTTCTACGTTTATTATTTTCTTTGTTGGTGTTAAATGTTCTTATTCAACTGTTGTATCTTTTCTCGTATTATTTTGGTGCTTAGTGACTTGTTTTACACTGTTGGGTGATATTCTTTATCTGTTACTGCCAATCTTTTATGACACTTGTATTCCTTTGGTATTGACATGAATTTATATTGTCTTTCATTACCTACTATCTCTTCCCCATTGTTGCAATTTTTGCACTATTGATATGCCATTTGCTTCTACTGTTTTCTCACTTGCATGTTGTAGCTACCATGTAAATTAGACCTTCATTATTTGGCATTAACCCAACCATATTTTATTTATTTTCTATCTTTGTTTCTGGATTACCTTCTTTCCTTTTTTCTCTTCTTTCAAGATGGCCATCAAGAAGGAAAACGGAAGACTTTTACATGGGGCAATCAACAATTCCATCTGCACAGCCTTTGGAGAAAAGCATCAATTGGAGCAACCCGTCCACTTGCACATCTTAGCATGCACCGAGGACGGTGCAATCTTTAAGTGTGGGGAGGTCGACACCAATCTCCGTGGATTAGTTACTTTCCTGTCTCAACACTAATGTTTAATTTTCTTTGTTAATTAGTTGTTGCATTTGCATGTTTGATTGCATGTTTATTTGATTTTTTGCATATTTTACCACTACTTGGTTAAAGTGATGAATCCTTTCCCAAGAAATTATTTTATAGCATTTCACTAATTTGAATTAAAATTTTTATTGAACTTGTTTGAAGAAATATTATATTGGAACATGGTTTAGAGCTCGAACACACAAAACAGTTCTTTATTGGCCTATTTGGAACATGGTTTAGAAATATTATAAAAATATTATATTGGAACATGGTTTAGAGCTCAACATTGGTTTACAAAGGATAATAATTTGAGCCTATTTGATTGGTTGCATTTTATCAACCAATATTTTATTTTTGGTGTGTGTTATTCTCTCTAAAATTGTGATCTTTGTCTTGCTTAATTCTATATTTCTATGGTTTAATGTATGCATGCACTTATATGATTGAGACCTTATTTCACTGAGCTTACATACCCATATGGCCTTAACCTTTTTATTATCCTTTGTAAACCAATGTTGAGCCTACTTATCCCATCTGTTCTTTACTTTAGCACATCATTAACTCTAAGCGTAAAATAATAATGTCCTTAATTTGAATCCTTGGTTAGCTTAGACTAGTGAGAGTATTCATGATTTAAGTATGGGAAAGTTGGATTTGCCAATATTTGGTTTGAGAATTGGGTGTTGTATGTTCTTGTGAAAATGTGCAAAACAATAGTTGAGCATATATTCTTGCATTCAATAATTTAATCATATGCATTGAGAAAAATAAAAGAAAAATAAAAGAAAAAAAAAGAGAAAAAGAAAAGAAAAAAAAGAGCAAATAATAAAAAGGGGACACAATACCCCAAAGTAAATGTTAGCAATGCAAATGAGTTGTACTCAAATTGGGATGCATGAATATGTGGCAAAACATAGTTAATGGATAGTTAGGTTTCATATTCTGATTACATGTATTTGGCTTAAGTTAGGTGGAAAGTTTAAGTTAATTAAGGATTCAGATTTTAGTCCACTTGACCAAATACAATCCTACCTTAACCCTAACCCCATTACAACCCTTAAAAGACCTCTTGATATGTGTATTTGTGCATCAAATTATTTGTTGATAGGTAAAAGAAGAGCAAGCCTTAGAAAGCAAAGTTAGTAGAGAATTGAGAGAATCGAACTTTAAACACATGAGTGATTAAAGTGTATACACTTCCAGTGAGGGTTCGATGCTCAATTCTTTGTTCCCGGCTTTCATGAGCTATTTTCTTCTGCAAGTTTACTTGCACTTTATTTTGTGATTTGAATTAGTGGAATCCAGTTTATGTTTGTCTTGGAGAATTTGTTTACTTTTAACCAACTATGTAGAAGTATTTTGGCATATAGTTGCATTCATATAGATAGGTTGCATTTCATAAATTCCTCCATTCCTCTTCACTCCTTTATAGCTTCTCTTGAGCTTAGCATGAGGACATGCTAATGTTTAAGTGTGGGGAGATTGATAAACCCCATTTTTAGGGTTTATTTTGTGCTTAATTGAGTGAATTTTATCCACTATTCTCACACTTATTCATAGAATTTGCATGTTTTACATTTTCCTTCCTAATTTTGTGCTATGATTGAAAACATGCTTCTTTGGCCTTAAATTTGCTATGTTTAATCCTCTCTTATTACCATTCGATGCCGTGATATATTTGTTAAGTGTTTTCAAAGTTTATAAGGCAAGAATGGCTTAGAGGATGGAAAGGAAGCATGCAAAAGTGGAAGGAATACAAGAAATTGAAGGAATTTCTAAGCCGTCAACCCTGACCTCTTCGTACTAAATTGATCATAACTTGAGCTATAGAGGTCCGAATGAAGAGGTTTTAGTTGCGTTAGAAAGCCAACATCCGGGGCTTCGAAATGATATGCAATTTTCCATAGTTGCCATGCTGTTAAATGATGCGCACGCGTGATGTACGCGTACGTGTGACATTGCGAAAGTTCAGTGACGTGTACACGTGGGCGACGCGTACGCGTGACATCGCCACGTGCTGTACGTATCAGAAAGTGCTGGAAGCGATTTCTGGACTCCTTTTGGCCCCGTTTCAAGCTCAAAAACACATATTAGAGGCTACAGAGTGGGGGAATCACATTCATTCATTGACACAACAATTCATTCACATAATTTAGGTTTTAGATGTAGTTTTCAAGGGAGAGAGGCTCTCTCCTCTCTCTAGGTTTTAGGATTTTAGGTTTATCTTTTCTTAATCTCAGATTTCTACTTTGCTTTAATTTAGTTTTTTTCTACTCTTATTTGTTCTAGTCCTTTAGTTTATCTATCTTCTCTTGTTGATTTATTTATTCTCCAATTTGGTTTATAACTCCATGTTAGATTTGATTTTCTATTTTAATGCAATTTGAGGTATTTCATATTTATGATTGATTTCTTCAATTTATGTTATTGATGCTTTTAATTGGTTGTTTGGATTTTATTGTCTCTTATTGCTTTTCTATGCTTTTATGATGTGCCTTCCAAGTGTTTGATAAAATTCTTGGTTGGATTTTAGTGTAGATTTCTCTCCTTTTGGCTTTGGTTGAGTAATTGGAGACTCTTGAGTTATCAAACTCCTTTGTTGATTGATAATTGAAAATTTCTAGTTGATTTGGATCCCTCTAAAGCTAGTCTTTCCTTAGGAGTTGACTAGGACTTGAGGAATCAAATTGATTTATCCACTTGACTTTCCTTCATAGTTAGAGGTTAACTAAGTAGGAGCAATGGATAATTCTCATCACAATTGATAAGGATAACTAGGATAGGACTTCTAATTTTCATACCTTTCCAAGAGTTTTCTTAGTTATTAATTTAATTTCTTGCCATTTTATTTCCTTGTTCCTTATTTCAAAAACCCAAAAAGATACTTTTCCATAACCAATAATAAATACACCTCCCTGTAATTCCTTGAGAGACGACCCGAGGTTTGAATACTTCAGTTATTATTTTAATTTGGGTTTGTTACTTGTGATAAACAATTTTTTCCATGAAAGGATTATTTGTTGGTTTAGAAACTATACTTGCAACGAGAATTCATTGAGGAATTCTAAACCGTCAAAAATCCGTTCGTCAAATTGGTTGGTGTAAATATATTTTAAATTTATTTATTTACATATTTTATTTTATTTTATTACCATGAGCTGTATGTTTCTTTCATTGAATGACGCGTTCACTACATGATCCGAGCTTAGCCGTGTTTGATCCTGAAATTGAAAGAACTATTTCACCTATTAGGCGAGCTCGGCGTCGGTTAGCCTCTGAGGGTGAATCTAAAGCGCCATTTGAGGAAGAAACAAGCTCCTCTTCTACTGACTCAGTTGATTTACGTGCAGGTAATATGGCAGAGCCCAGAAGGATTACTCTCCAGGAAGCAGGAGCTCCAGACTTTACACTGCAACCGTATCAAGCGCGTCACCCAAATCTGGCTGTAAATTTTGAACTTAAGACTGCGCTAATCAACCTACCGCCCAAGTTTCATGGCTTACCCGCTCAAGAGCCTATCAAGCACCTCAGGAATTTTCAGACAGCCTGCTCAACTACTAGGCATCATGGTACAGATGAAACTACTATTTGGCTATATGCCTTCCCGTTTTCTCTTGAGGGAAAGGCAAGGGAGTGGTTCTACACTCAACCTGAAGCAGTCGTTACCAATTGGGATCTGCTCAGAAGGGAGTTCCTGGACAAATACTTTCCAGCTGAAGTTACAGATAGACTGAGGAAAGAAATTTCCTGCATTATCCAAGGTGAATCAGAAATTCTTTACAAGTACTGGGAACGCTTCAGGAATCTCCTAGTCTTATGCCCCCACCACAAGATTGACCAGTTGGTGTTGATCAGTTATTCCACACAAGGCATGAAGCCTCAGGACAAGACCACATTAGATGCTGCAAGTAATGGCTCTCTGAAGAAGTACAAGACGGCGACAGAAGCGTGGCAGCTGATCGCCGATCTAGCTGAGTCTACCCAGAATGCCAGCCACAGGAACAACCATCCCAAGGTTATTGCGGAGGTTTTATCTAGTAGTGGGACTGCTGCTCTCACACAGATTCTAGGAGAGATGACCAACATACTGAAGCAGCTACAGCTGAATCAACAACAACCTCATCCTCCCCTACAACAACATATTCAACAGTTGGTTCCTCAGAGAGTATGCAGAATATGTGCCTGCTATACTCATTACACTGATGAGTGTCTGCAGCTCCAACAAGAAGACAACACCTTGGCAGCTACTCATAATTTCTATGACCACCCGAATCAAGGATACTATCAACAAGGTGGCAATTATAACCAAGGTGGGAGCTACAATCAAGGTTGGCAAGACAACTCCAACTAGGGGTGGAGTAATAATTCCAACCAAGGATGGAGGGATAACTATAACAGAGGAGACAGAGACAACGGTGAAAATCAGAGGTGGAACAACAACAATAATCAGTAGAACCGGTATCAGCAGAACCTTCCTTACCAACAGCAGAACCAAGGTTAGCCTTATCGAGCACCTCACCAAAGGCAGTCCCAAGTGCCTCAGAACAACCAACAGCAGGCTCCTCAAATTACTTACCCCCTTCCTCTTCCAATGATGAGATGCTTCACTCTATTGCACAAGGACAACAAGACATTCAGAATATAATTAAATTAATAGTCTTAGCTCTACCATACAAGCTCTCATCTCCCGGATGGAATCATTAACTAACCCCAACAATCAATCTTCAAGCTCCAGTGCACTTCCTTCTCAACCTTTACCCAACCCCAAAGGTGTAATCAATGCCATCACTTTGAGGTCTGGAACCACACTGCAAGAGAGGAGTCATGAGGAGCCAAGCTCAAAGGAAGACATTCCAGTTGAAGATGTTGTTGAGGTAGAGGATGTTGAAGAGGAGGATGAAGTACAAGACATGGTTGAAGAAGAAGTAGCTCAATCAGGGAATGGAGCACCAAAGGAAGATGAAGCTACAAGAGAAGCCATTCCTATTCCCTTTCCACACCTTGCTAGGAAGTCCAAAAAGGAGATGGAGCTCGACCCTAAGATGGTGGAGATCTTCAAAAAGGTTGAGGTAACTATTCCCTTTTTTGATGCTATTCACCAAGTACCTAAATATGTGAAGTTTTTAAAAGATTTATGCATGAATAAAGATAAGATACATAATTTAGAAACTATTCCTCTAGGTAGCTCTATATCTGCTTTGATGGGTGATATACCAGAAAAATGTAGTGATCCGGGTCCATGTGTATGGTTACTATTACTATTGAGGGTGTAAAATTTTATGACTGCATGTGTGATTTAGGTGCGTGCGTGAGTATTATGCCATTGTCTGTATATGATGCTTTGAGGCTCCCTCCCTTAAAAAGGTCGGCAGCACGATTTGTTTTGGCAGATAAAAGTATAATCTCGGTGGTTGAAATTGCTGAGGACGTGCTGGTGAGCATTAAGGGGCTCACATTCCCTATTGACTTCTATATTTTGGAGATGCCCCCTAATGACTCAGGAAGACCATCATCCATCCTGCTTGAAAGGCCATTTCTGAAGACTTCAAGGTTCAAGTTGGATGCCTTCTCAGAAACTTACTCTTTTGAGATAGATGGCAGAGCAGTGAGTGTCAACCTGGATGAAGCTATGAAGCATCCTTCGGAAGATCATTCCATCTTCCAGTGTGACATCATTGATGAGACAGTGGCTGATGTTCATCGGGAAGACGTAGTAGAGATGAACAAGGAGCAAGGTGCAAGTGTGGGGAAACCCTCTGAGCCTGCTGAAGATAACTTGCCACTATCACTAGCTCCAGATGATCAAGTGCCTAGCCATGAGCAGAAAATGGAGTTGAAGCCCCTTCCACCCCACCTCAAGTATGCTTACCTTGAGGATAATCAAAAGCTTTCAATTATTATTGCAAAGGAACTCACTTCCCAACAGGAGGCGCAGCTGCTTAGTGTGCTGAGATGACACAAGAAAGTAATTGAGTAGAGCTTGGCGGATATAGTAGGCATCAGCCCTCAAGTTTGTGAGCACCGGATACTTTTAGAAGAGGGAGCAAGGCCTGTTCATCAACCTCAAAGGCGGCTGAACCCCACCATCTTAGAAGTTGTCAAGAAGGAAGTGACCAAACTGCTTGAAGCTGACATCATCTACCCAATCTCGGATAGCGAATGGGTTAGCCCAGTACAAGTGGTGCCTAAGAAGTCTGGAGTCACAACAGTGAAGAATGAGCATGGAGAGCTCCTGACAACTAGAGTGCAGAACGCCTGGAGGGTGTGCATTGATTACAGGTGCCTCAACCAGGCTACTCGCAAGGATCACTACCCCCTGCCATTCATTGATCAAATGCTTGATCACCTGTCAGGTAAATCACACTACTATTTTCTAGATGGTTACACTGGCTATTTTCAAATTCATATAGCTCCTGAAGATCAGGAGAAGACTACTTTTACATGTCCCTTTGGAACGTATGCATACAAGAGGATACCTTTTGGCTTATGTAATGCACCGGCTACTTTCCAAAGGTGCATGATGAGTATTTTCTCAAATCTTATTGAGAACTGTATGGAAGTTATCATGGATGACTTTAGTGTGTATGGTGATTCATTTAACCTTTGCTTGGATAGTTTAGCTAGAGTATTAGACATATGTGTTAGTTCAAACCTTGTATTAAATTTTGAAAAATATCATTTTATGGTAAAACAAGGTATTGTTCTAAGACATGTTGTTTCTAATACTGGTATTTCTATAGATTCAGCAAAGGTAGATGTGATTTCTAGTTTACCTTACCCCTCTTCTGTGAGGAAAGTCCATTCGTTCCTTGGTCATGCAGGTTTCTACCGTAGAATTATCAAGGACTTCAGTAAGATAGCATTGCCTTTATCCAGTCTACTGCAGAAGGATTGAGTTCGAGCTGAGTGAGGATTGCATGGAAACATTTGATAAGCTGAAGATCGCCTTGACTCAAGCTCTGATTGTGAGAGGACCCGACTGGGGCCAGCCATTTGAGATTATGTGTGATGCCTCCAACCATGCAGTAGGAGCGGCGCTGGCTCAGCGCAAAGGTAAGGACCCTTTTATAATTGCTTATGCTTCTAAGACCTTAGACGCTGCTCAGTCTAATTATACTACCACTAAAAAAGAGCTTCTGGCTATTATTTTTGCTCTGGATAAATTCTAAGCCTATTTACTTGGTACTAAGGTGGTAGTATACTCTGACCATGCAGCTCTAAAATATTTATTAGCTAAAAAAGAGTCCAAACCAAGGTTAATATGTTGGATATTGTTGCTGCAAGAATTTGATTTAGAAATCAAAGATAGGAGTGGTTCCCAGAATTTAGTGGCAGACCACTTGAGTCGCCTAGAGCACATTAAAAATGACTCCACTCCTATCAATGATGTTTTCACATTTGATAGCTTGCATGCAATATCTGAAGTAGTTCCTTGGTATGCTCCTATAGCTAATTATCTAGTTAGTCATACCTTCCCTACTAATTTTACTAAGCATCAAAGGGACAAGCTGAAAAGCGAGTCCAAATATTATATAGGGATGACCCATATTTATGGAGGTATGGTGCTGACCAGATAATTAGAAGGTGTGTGCCTCAATCAGAATTCTAGTCAATTTTAGAGGCCTGCCACTCCTCTGAGAGTGGTGGACATTTTGGTCCTCAAAGAACAACTAGAAAAATTTTAGACTGTGGATTCTGGTGGCCCACTCTTTTTAAGGATGCTACTGCCTTCTGTAAATCTTGCTCCCCATGCCAAAGGTTTGGGAATATATCCAAGAGGGATGAGATACCCCAACAACTTATGTTGTTCTGTGAAATTTTTTATGTTTGGGGCATTGACTTCATGGGTCCATTTCCAAACTCTAGTGGTTTCTTATACATATTGTTAGCGATTATGTTTCCAAATGGGTGGAAGCAATTCCTACCTGTATTGATGATGCTAATGTTGTTGTCTCCTTTGTTAGAAATCATATTATCTGTCGCTTTGGATCACCACGAGCAACCGTGAGTGATCAAGGCACTCATTTTTGTAATAGGAGATTGACAGGTCTACTGAAGAAACATGGCATTGTGCACAAGGTAGCACAGCTTACTATTCCCAAACCAATGGGCAAGCAGAGGTGCCTAACAGAGAGATAAAGCGCATATTGGAGAAGATAGTCAAGCCTCATAGGAAGGACTGGAGCACCAGACTTGCTGATGTGCTTTGGGCTTATCGGACAGCATACAAGACACCAATAGGAATGAGTCCCTTCCGCCTAGTATACGGAAAGGCTTGTCACCTCCCAGTGGAGGTGGAACACAAGGCTTTCTGGACTGTAAGGGAATGCAACATGGGATTTGAGAAAGCCGGTGCTGAAAGGAAGCTGCAACTAGCAGAGTTGGAGAACCTTCGACTCGAAGCATATGACAACTCCATGCTATACAAAGAGAAGGTGAAGGCTGCGCATGACAAGCATATCAAGAGAAGAGAGTTTAGACCTGGTGAGTTAGTTCTCCTTTACAACTCAAGATTGAGGCTCATGCCAGGCAAGCTGAGATCAAGGTGGGAAGGCCCCTATAGACTAGAGAAGGCAGAGCCATACGGAGTCTTCCACCTGAGTCATCCTTCAAGCTCCAAATTCATCAAGGTTAATGGACATCACTTGAAGCTGTATCATGTTGAGAAAATGAAGGACAATAAAGAGCTAAAGGTCTTCCTCTTGGAGGATCCACCAACAGAAGCAGACTGAGCTTGTGGACCGTCCAACTTAAGGACGTAAAAGCAAAGTGCTAGGTGGGAGACAACCCACCATGGTATGATCGTTCCTCTTCATTTTTAGTTTTATTTTATTTTTTTTTCCTAGTGTTCATCCATAATTTCTGCATAATCATCTGCATTCTGCATAAAAAAAAAGGGTGTTCGACGTGCAAGCGTCGCTGACGCGTACGCGTCATGCGTGAATTCGCAACACCAAGGAAGTAAATAGAGAGTTGGGCAGGAGTGGCGCTGGAACTATGCTTCACGCACAAATAAGCCCATGCGTACGTGTACCTCACGCGTGTGCGTCGCTTGCGCTTTCAGCAGCCCACACGTAAGCGTCCCTGACGCATACGCGTGACCCAGGAAATCGGCGTAAATAGCGTGCTGAACAGCGAGTTGTGATGGTTTGGGGTTGGAACTGTGCTAGAAGCACAAACCCCATCATGCGTGCGCGTCCCTGATGCGCCCGAATCATTTTCTCTTAATCACCATCCACGCGTGCGCGTCCCAGACGCTTACGCGTCGCATGAATTTTAGGCGACCCACACGTACGCATGCTGTACGCGTACGTGTCGCATGCGACGCAAAATTAAACCAGTTCATCGCCAGATTTCACTTATCCCCTCCCCCAATCCTATTTCTTTTTCCTTCTTCCTTCCTTCTTCCTTATTCCTTCTTATTATCTACTACTTTCTTCCCCTCTTCATCTTCTCCCTCAGGTTTCTTTTCTTCCTCCCCTATACTCTTTCATTCTTCCTCTTTTAATTATTGCATTTAACTATTTTTCTTTCTTCTCAAATTTTCTTTTAGCTTCATTATTTATGGTTTCTTTTTCTTTCTTTTATCATGCATTTTTTTATGTTGGTGTTGGAGCTTTATTTGGATAGTACCGTATAATCATTGAGCTTGTGGATATGATAAGGAGTGATTTGACAATTGACATTTAAATTTGGCTCTCATATACATTTGGATTCATTATTTTCATTCCTATTTTGACTTGCACACCAAGTGTTTGTGAAAATGCTTTTATGGCATTTTGAACTCTATTTTGTTTTCCTCTCACATTTTAATGCCTCTTTTCACAACACTTGTATTCTACATTTATTTGGGATTTTCATTCACAATTGTCATCATACAAGTGCTCTTTAATTTGGCATATTTAATAATTGATGCTTGAGTCATGCTTCTCATGCTATTACTTGCATGCTTTTACCCTCTTGCATCTAATCAGTATGAATTGCCTTCTTGCTCTTAATTGATGTCTTACCTACATGTTGTAGCTACCATGTATATAAGCTATCATCTTTTCTTTGGCATTCATTATCACTTGGAATTTCTTCCTTCTGGTTCTTTAGTTCTCTATATTTAACATTCTCCCTCTTTCTTTCTTCCTTAGGCATGGGTACCAAGAAAAGAAAAGAGAAGGCCACTGACAAGACACCGGCAAAGAGAGAAACCAAGAGAACACCGGCTAAGGCGCCACCATCTACAACGTCAAGCTGCCAACAAAGCGGGTGAAGAGGATCATTAAGGTTGATGAAGCAGAGAAAGGCCTTCCCGCACGGGACTCCACACGGTTCACTAACCGCTATTGCGAACAGATGTTCCCCATCCTAGCTGACAGGAACTACAACAATGAGCATCTACTCATTGTCCCAACACACTTTGTTGATTTTGTGGAGCCCCGAATTGAGAGGAGACAGTGGGAATTCTTGAGGAGGCAGCCACGGGAGGCAAACTTATCATGGGTTATTGAATTTTACTCCAACTTCTACTCGCCCACCCTGCAGATAGTCTATGTTCGTCAGCAACAAGTCCCTATTTCTGAGCGTGCCATACAGCGAGCACTGGATCTTCCACCTAGCCCAGAGGGATTGGATGCTGATAAACCCATATTTTATGATATATTTTGTGCTTAGTTTGAGTGGTTTATTCAATCCTTCACCCACTTATTCATATTAATTGCATGGTTTTACTTCTCCTTCCTTATTATGTGATGTATGTGAAAAACATGTTTCCTATGCTTTTAAATTAATTATTTTAATCACCTTTAATTCCATTTGATGCTGGGATTAGTGTGTTGAGTAGTTTTCAGATCTTCTAAGGCAGGAATGACTCAAAGGATGGAAAGGAAACATACAAAAATGGAAGAAAAGCACAAGACGGAGTCCTTGAAGAAACTGGCATCCACGCGATCGCATGGACGACGCGATCACGTGCCAAGCGCGAATCAACAGCGACGCAGCCGCATGACTGACGCGACCGCGCGCCTTAAGCAGAACGAATATGACGCGGTCGCATGACTGACATGGCCGCGTGACAAGGAAAAGCTCCGAACGACGCGACCGCGTGACCCACGCGGACGCGTGACAGAGGCCATGCACCAGAAATTGCAGAAAATGCTCCCAACGAATTCTGAAGCCCTTTTTGGCCCAAATCCAAGTCCAGAAGGCATAGACCAGAGGTTATGAAGTGAGGGAATGCATCTATTCAGAGAGAGCTCGCCAATTTTTACTTTCCATGAATTAGATTTAGTTTTAGAGAGAGATTCTCTCTCTCTTTAGGATTAGGGTTTAGATTTAGGATTTTTATTCACTTTCAGGATTATCTCTTTTGATCAGGTTCAATATTCCTTTTATTTACTTTTGCAAGCTACTTTAGGAATCCTTTCATGTTACAGATTACTCTTTTATTAATGTTATTGAGGTATTTCAGTTTAATATTGATTACTCTTATTCATGCTATTGTTACTTTCACTCTGAAGACATTTTTATTCCAAATAGATTTATTTTTCTCCTTTTGGTCTTGGTTAAGAAATCAGTAACTCAGGAGTTATCCAATTCAACAGCATAATTGATAATTGTTATCTATGTTAATTGAATTGAACTTCCATAATCCCAATCTTTTCTTAGGAAATAAATAGGATTCGAAGATCAAACCAATTAATCCCTTGATCTTCCTTTATCTTAGTAAAGGTTAACAGAGTGGAATTAGGATTCAACCATCATCATCATTGCTAAGGATAGCTAGGATAGGACCTCTAATTTCTCATACCTTGCCAAAAGTTTGCTTTACAATATTTATTTATTTTAATTGCTATTTAAATCATTTGTCATATTTGTTCCTCATTCTTAAAACCCCGAATTTACAACCTCCATAACCAATAATAAGAACATAATTCCCTGCAGTTCCTTGAGAAGACGACCCGAGGTTTAAATACTCGGTTATCAATTTTAAGGGGTTTGTTACTTGTGACAACCAAAATATTTGCACGGAAGGGATTTTTGTTGCTTTAGAAACTATATCTACAACGCGACTGTTTTTATGACATTCTTTACTGGAAAAAATCTCGCTCGTTAGATGCATATCAAGAAGCCTCTCTTAAATGCCAGATGTATCAGTTCGACTGGGATAGCGTCCTTGGAGTTATAGCCAAACCTGGTAGCACTTGGATCTATGGACAACATCGGTCAAAATCCAAGAGCATCTCAGCCCAATCACTTACCTTGGAGGCTCACGTGTGGGCACAGATTATGTCCCACTATATCTTTCCGAGGACTCACGAGTCCACCTTCACAGCGGACATGGCTGTTCTCATCTGGTGCATCCTGACAGAGCAACCCCTCAACCCGCCCCGACACATCCGGCAAGCAATGGGACATGTACAGATTGCGGGTAACTTGCCTTTTCCCGCCTTAGTTTCAGATTTAGTCTCTGTAGCAGGTGTGTCCTATCGGGCAGGAGACACAAAGGTCATGATCCCTAGGGCCGACCAGTATGTCCCGAATGGGAAGTACATCAGGCCACCAGTTCCCTGTGCGAGCCGGCCTGCAAGCCCATCTTTGGATACTCGTCCTTCTTCTACTCCACCATCATCCACACCACAAGTACCATCCACCCATCAGATGTCCCTTCAGATCCTTGAGAGGTTCGATCGGCAAGACCGGCAGATGGAGCAATTGGAGTGCTGCAACAAGTGCCGATACAACTATCTGAAGGAACTCATAGTTGGTACTCACCCACCTCCGAACAGAAGGACACCCCGGACTCCCCTTCATCCAGTAGCGCCAGGAGCCATGGCGAACTAGACAGCGGAGGCGATGCTTCTAGCCCTAACTTGCTCCTTACTGATGGCACGGAGGACTGTGCCAAGCCTTAAGTATGGGGAGGTCAGTCCTTGATTTCCGGAGGTAATCTCTCTCTCTTAACACCAACATTTGACTTTTTCTTTTGTTAGGAAGGATAGATTGCATGATAATAGTTGTTTGCATGAATGTTTTGCTTGGTTAAAGTAATGAAATTCTTTTCAAGACCCTTTTTATAATATTTCACTAATTCAAATTGAAAATTTGTGTTAAACTTGTTTGAAGATTGTAATTAGGAACATGGTTTATAGCTAAAGAACACACAACCTGTGAGATTTTGAGCTTAATTATATGGTTACATTATTTAACCATAATATTTTATTCTTGTGTGTTTTCTTCTCTATGATTGCAATTTATAGTTTGTTCCATTCTACATGTCCATTGTTTAGTGTATTTGCATGCATACATATGATTGAGGCCATCATTTGTTATTAGCTCACTTATCCCAAATAGCCTACCACTTCAATTACTCTTGTTTGCCACCTTGAGCCTTTTAATCCCCATTTGTTCTATTTTACCACCTTGAGCCTTAAGCGGAAAAATAATTAATTACCGGATTTGAATCTTTGGTTAGCTTAAAATAGAGATTGTGTGTCAATTAAGTGTGGGGAATTGTGGAAACTTGGGTTGATGAGGAAGTGTTGAGTTTTAATTGATAAGATATTGAAAATTTGGGTGCATACTCATGTGAGACCAAAAAAAAAGAAAAAAAAAAGAAAACCCATGTGCATTGATATGTTATGTTTGCTTTCATGTTCATCAAAAAAATAAAATAAAATAAAATAATAATAATAATAAATAAATAAATAAATAAATAGGGGATAAAATTACCCCAATGCTAAGTTTAATAAAAGATCAATGCATATGTGGTGAAATTAAAGAAAATTTGATACATGAGTATGTGAAATACACAAAAAGTGAGATTATGGGTAGCTAGGCATGATTTTAGAATTATATAGAGAGTGTGTATGTTAGGTGATAGCTTAGGTTAGTCAAAGATTCATATTATAGCTCACTTAGCCATACATATATCCTCACCCTCACCTTGGTCCCATTACAACCTTGAAAAGACCTCATGATGTTTGTATTTTTACACTAAATATTTGCTGATTAGTTAGATAAAGAACAAAGTTTTAGAAAGCATGACTAGAGAAGAGTAGAGTGGATTAACCCTAGACACTTGAGCGATTAGAGTACATATACACTACCAGTGAGGGTTCAATGCTTGATTCTGTGTTTCCTGCTTTCATGAGCTATCTTCTTACAAGTTTACTTGTCTTTTATTGTGTGATTTGAATTAGTGAAATCTGATTTATGTCTATCTTGGAGAACTTGTTTACTTTTAACCAAGCAGATAGAAACATCCTAGCATATAGTTGCATTCACATACATAGGTTGCATTACATGAGTCTTACTTTCCTCCATTCATTCTTTCTATCTCCTTGAGCTTAGCATGAGGACATGCTAATGTTTAAGTGTGGGGAGATTGATAAACCACTATTTTATGGTTTATCTCGTGCTCAATTGAGTGGTTTTTATCAAGTCTTTGCACACTTATTCATACAATTTGCATGAGTTTACAATTCCTTCCCAATTTTGTTCTATGGTTGAAAACTTGTTTCTAAACCTTTAAATTGTGCATTTTAATTTCCCTTTTTTTCCATTCCATGCCGTGATCCATGCGTTAAGTGTTTTCAGGCTGTATATGGCAGGAATGGATTAGAGGATGGAAAGGAAGCTTGCAAAAATGGAAGGAGCACAAGAGATAAAGGAGATAACCAGCGAGGATCGATGCGTGCACGTACCTGACGCGTACGCATGATAAGCGAGATTACACAGCGACGCGTGCGCGTAGCTGACGCATACGTGTGACACGCGAAGATGACCATCGACGCGTACGCGTAATTGACGCGTACGCGTGAGATGCGCCATGTGCAGAAATCGCAGAAGACGCTTGGGGCGATTTTGGGCTGCGTTTGGATCCAATTTTCGGCCCAGAAACACAGACAAGAGCCAGGGGACAAGCAGAGACTCAACACACATTCACTTTTACACAGTTTTTAGCTTTTAGTTGAATCTTAGAGAGAGAATTCCACTCCTTCCTCTAGGGTTCTTCACATTCATAGATTTCTAGTTTTAAGCTTTCGATTTGGATATTGAGAAGAGTTACTACCTCTGTTGAAGTTTTATCATTCTAGTTTGTTTCCTTATTTCCTTACTCTTTTAATCACCCATTTACCCTGTTCAGATGTTACATATAGATATCTTTGATTTTGGAATTTATTAATGCAAAGAATTATTTTTACCTTTAATTAATTTCCAGTTATTATTTAAATTATTATGTCTTCTTTTTATTCCCTTTATATGCCTGTGAAAGTTGTATTCATGTCAATGGAGTAGACTCCTAACTTGACTTGGGAGTTGATTAAAAGGAGACCCTTGAGTTGGAATACTCAAGTGTCAATTTTAATTGGAAGTTGTTGGCTAACTCTCTAGTCACTAACGCTAATCCTTCCATAGGAGAAGATTAGGACTTGTGAACCAGAGTTAGCTCAATTACTTGACTTTCCTTTATTTGGTAAGGGTTAGCTAAGTAAAAACAACAACCTCTTACTATTACACTTAAGAAAATCCAACAAGGATAGAACTTTCAATTAATCTTCTCCCATTCAAGGCTTTTTATTTTGATTATATAAATTCTCTCGTTAATTTTCATTGCTTTAATTTATAATTATTTAATTTTCTGTTTTCCAACTCTTACAATTTTTCGAAAAATTCCTGACCAATAAAATAGCACTCTTTTGTCAACTCATTGGAGACGACCTGGGAATTCTACTCCCAGTATTTTATTCTTAAATTGTGACAACTCTTTCTAAATTGATAAGCGGAATTTTCGTCGGTTAAGAACTGTACTTGCAACGCTGTTCTTATTATAAATTCTTAATCGGCAATTTTTCGCCCGTCACTCACATTATGGGAGAGATGAATTATTGAGAAGGGAGCCATATCCATATGAGCAACCATCATGGCGACCTCCTCATTCAAGCTACTATGATGGTAATCCCTCCTATAATGCATATCATTCCAATGGATATGATGGTTCTTATCATGATTATTCCACTAAACCACCATCATTCCATACACCATACTCTCAACATAGTCCTCAAACACCATCATTCCAACCACCATGTTCTCAATCCACATCCTATTTCCACCAATTGCCTCCACACAATCCTAATCCATATTCCCCCTATGCATACCCTTGTGATAATTATGAACAAGCACCCATTGAATCACCACCACTCCAACATCTTTACCCTTCAAACCCAGTTCCCATGGATGATACACCTGGTATCATTCCTCAAGAGCAAGAAGAGCTCCAAACCGCACTCACTAATTTCACCTCTACCATCCAAGAACTTATGTCCCGTATACTTCCACCTTCTACCAACAACCAAAACACCTTCCAACCTCCAAGCTTTAGTGCATCTCCTCTTCAACCACATGATGAATGTGAGAAATCAACTGAGGAGAGGAGCATGAAGGAGATTTTGGATTCTCAACTTGAGAACAAGAAAATGGAGCGTGTTTTGCAACAAGTGGAAGAGATGGAGATTGTTGAAGAAGAAGGAGTAGAAGAAGACCTTGGGGAGGTTAAACAAGAAGAAAACTCCATCATTGAAGACAACTCCACACCAAGTGACAATGGTGATCTTGTTGAAGCTTCTTCCATGAGATGTGAAACCGATGTTGAGAAGGCATGTGCACAACCTCCAATGCATGTTCTGATCAATGAAGAAGAGTTAGAAGAAGTTAGAAAACAAGAGAAAATTAAAGGAAGTTGTCAAAAGATGGAAATCATCAAGGAGGATCCAAAGGAAGTGGAGCCTACAATGTCAAGACCATTGGATATCTTCCTTGCTAAGTCACCATCCAATACAAATTGAGTAGGCAATCATCTCATCCTTTAATTTCCTTGGCCCATATAAATATGCATTGTTAGAAGCGGATGGTCAACTTAGAATTATTTGTGGGTTAGAAAGTAGAAAAAATTGGATGTTGGTTGGCAACAAGAATCAAGGTACATAGTGGGTAGAAACTCAAACTTTGGGATGCAAAGGTGGAGTGGAACTCAAGTCAATGGAATTAGGATGATGAGTAGGAGTTACAAGGAGAATTCAATAAGTTTGTCACCCTATTGGAAGCATGAAGATCAAGAAGAAATGGGGTTGGCAAACAAAGTATGGGACCCCAGAGTATACATAGATAATCATCAACTTTGGGGCCTTAGTATTTGATAAACCACTATTTTATGGTTTATCTTGTGCTCAATTGAGTGGTTTTCATCAAGTCTTTGCACACTTATTCATACAATTTGTATGATTTTACAATTCCTTCCCAATTTTGTTCTATGATCGAAAACTTTCTTCCTAAGCCTTTAAATTGCGTATTTTTTTTATTTCTCTTATACCATTCAATGCCGTGATCTGTGTGTTCAGTGTTTTCAGACTTTATAGGACAGGAATGGCTTGAAGGATGAAGAGGAAGCTTGTAAAAATGGAAGGAACACAAGAAACTAAGGAGATGACCAGCGAGCATCGACGCGCACGCATGGCTGACGCGTGCGCGTGATTTGGAGAAATTCATAGCGACGCGTCCGCGTACCTGACGCGTACACGTGACATGCGCCACGTGCAGAAATCGCAGAAAACGCTGGGGGCGATTTTGGGCTGAGTTTGGACCGAGTTTTCGGTCCAGAAACACGGATTAAAGCCAGGGGACAAGCAGAGACTAGGGGAGATTCATGCACTTCTCATCATTCACAATTTAGGTTTTAGATGTAGTTTCTATAGAGAGAGGAGAGCCTCTCTCTAGGTTTTAGGATTTCTCTTAGTTTTAGATTTATTTCTTCTCAACTCCAGGTTCAATGTTCCTTTAATTTAGTTTCTCTTCTACTTTTAATTGTCTTAGCATTCTAGTTTATTTATCTTCCCAATTGAATTTATGAACTCTTCATGTTAGATTTGATTTTATAATTAATGCAATTTGAGGTATTTCAGGTTTATTGCTTCTTCCTTTATTTGTTATCATTGATCTTGCAATTATTGGTTTTAGATCTTATATTCTATTATTACTTTTCTATTCTTATATTTTGTGCCTACCAAGTGTTTGATAAAATGCTTGGAAGGATGTTAGAGTAGGATTTTATGTTCTTGGCTTGGGATGGTAACTTAGGAACTCTTGAGTTACTAATGTCCGAGTAATTGATGATTGGAGCCATTAACTCTAGTTCTCACTAATTGAATTGGTGGAGAGCTAGGACTTATGGACTTGGATTGATATAGCTCATTTAACTTTCCTTTACTACTAGTTAGAGGATGATTTAATGGGACTGATCCTTGCTAATTCTCATGTTGTGGTTAGTGATAAGGATAGAGATCCTTGACCACCAAACCTTGCCAAGACCTCTTTATCATTTGATTTTCATTACCATTTACTTTTTCTTGTTCTCTTATTCAAAAACCCAAAAAGATAATTTTCCATAACCAATAATAACTACACCTCCCTGCAATTCCTTGAGAGACGACCCAAGGTTTAAATACTTCGGTTATTAATTTTTAGGGGTTTGTTACTTGTGACAACCAAATTTATTTGTACGAATGGATTCTTTGTTGGTTTAGAAACTATACTTGAAACGGGAATTTATTGTGAATTCTTTACTAGCAAAAATCCGTTCGTCAGTATTTGCTTAAGATCTCTTGGTAGCTTGACGCGCTTAGTTTGGGATCCCGGAAGCCATTGGAAGTGCAAACATTGGTGGGGATTCAAGGAAGAGCTCAAGGTTAAGCCACCCTAGCAAGGACTCCACCAAATGTCAACTTAAGGACTTTAAATAAAAGTGCTAGGTGGGAGACACCCCACCATGGTAAACTCTTTCCATTCTCTTGTACATATAATCAATGAGTGATTTGAGTTGCCATTGTAGGTAGTTCTCTTCTTTGAATATTCTTGTTTCAATGCTTTTAATGTTAGTTTGTTTAAATTGCACTTTTGTCCTTGAATTGCATTTTGCTTGAAGTGCATGTTTTGTTTGTTATGCCAAAAAACAAAAAGGGGGGCAGGGACGTGTATGCGCACATTACACGTACACGTCGATGCGTGGCTAATGCCCCATACATCATTCCAGAGAGTTGCGCAAGTTTGGCGTGAGTACTGTGCTTCTAGCGCAAGTTTCACTTCACGCGTACGCGTACATTACGCGTACGCGTCGATGCACACAAAGGACAGCACGCGTGCGCGTATAGCATGCGTACGCATCGATGCGTTAACTCAGATCCCATACATCTAACCCGAGAGTTGCACGAACTTCGCACGAACACTGTGCCTGAGGCACAACTGCCCCACGGGTACGCGTCTCTGACGCGTACGCGTCGATTGTCCATTTTGCACACCCTACGTGTGAGCGTCGACGACGCTTACGCATCGGTTGTCCTGCTTGCCTTTCACGCACACGCGTGGGCGACGCTTACGCGTCGCCTCGTGCCCTCTTTCTCCTCTATTTTCTCTCCTCTCTCCTCTCTTTCTTCTTTCTTCTCCCCTTCTCCCTTTATGCCTTTCTTATTCTCTTCTCTTCCCTTCTTACTTTCTTCTTCCCCTTTCAAAATCTCGCTTTTTATTTTCATTTTCTTTTATATGTTGCATTTGCATACCTTGCTTCATTGCATTTTAATTTTGCTTTTATAGCTTGTCCTTATTTTCTTTTCTATATTTCTTATTTTAATAATGGTGTTGTAGTCTCATACTCAATTGTTAAGATTTTCTTAGTTAGTGTTGGTGCTTCGTGACTTGTTGGATATAGATGGGTGATGAAATTTTTAAATCAATGCTTAATCTTTTATAGCTCTTGTATTCTTTGAGCATTGATATAACCGCATATTTTCTTTCATGACCCACTTTTTCTTATTTGAACTTGATGCTCAATATGCTCTTCATGCTTTGACTTTACTCATGCATCAAGTATTATTGATATGCCTTAGCTTATATTGCTCTCTTGTCTACATGTTACAGCTGTCACGTAGTTGAGGACCTTCTTCTTATTTGGCATTAGCCCCCACCTATGTTCTATTGCTTTGATATCTTTGTTGTAGGCTTAATTTTCTTTCTTTTTCTTTCCTTTTAGGTTGGCCACCAAAAAGAAGAAAAGGAAAGCTTCTAAATGGGGCAACAAACAAGTCTACCCGCATGATGCCAAGGCATCATAGGCTAGTTTCACTAGCATTTTTCTGTTAGTTTTAGTTGTTTTATGCATTTTCTTGAGCTTAAAGTAACCAAAAATGGTTAAATGAAGAACAAAGTAATGAACCATCCAAACAATATGATTTTGATGCAAATTCCATGAGTTTTAGTTATATTACTTAAATGCTATGAATGAAAGATTTCTCATGAAATTTTGCAAGACTTTGATGCAATTGTTTGGATGATTTCAGGGAAGAAGAGGCTAAGCAAGGAAGCAACAAAATCAATAAAGGAAGCTTGAATATCACATGTGGAGTTTAAGTTCCAGTTTAAGCCTAAACTGGAGCTTAAACGCCAAAATCATGAAGGATAAGAAATGCTGGGATTGAAGTTTAACCTCCAGTTTGACCTCAAACTGAAGGTTAAACGCCAGAATGAAAAGCCTCACTTAAGGAGCATTCCACGTTTAACCTCCAGTTTGACCTCAAACTGGAGGTTAAACGCCAGAATGAGTATGCCACCCAGGGAGGAGTTCCACGTTTAACCTCCAGTTTGACCTCAAACTGGAGGTTAAACGCCAGAACCAGGAAGAGTACCAGGGGCCATTCCACGTTTAAGCTCCAGTTTGACTCAAACTGGAGCTTAAACGTGTTCGATAGTTTTTTCACTCCAGGGTTGCTCTCTCCATCTCCACGTTTAACCTCCAGTTTGACCCCAAACTGGAGGTTAAACGTGTTCGACACCTCCAGGGCCACCATTCCAAGCTTCCACGTTTAACCTCCAGTTTGACCTCAAACTAGAGGTTAAACGTGTTCGACCTCCAGTATGCCTCCACCCTTTTCCACGTTTAACCTCCAGTTTGACCTCAAACTGGAGGTTAAACATGTTCGACCTCCAGGGCTGCCCTTCCTATCTCCACGTTTAAGCTTCAGTTTAACCTTAAACTGAAGCTTAAACGTGTTCGACTACATGACTCTCCAGGGCTACCTACTTCCATTTCCACGTTTAAGCTTCAGTTTAACCTTAACTGAAGCTTAAACGTGCTTCTACAAATGGCCTCACTGGAAGTGTCTGGCGTTTAAGTTGCAGTTTAAGCTTAAACTACAACTTAAACGCCACTCTTGAAAAGGGTTTCTGGGCCAAAAATATTGTGATTTAAGTTAGTCTTTGAGCACAATTATTAACTTAAACTTACTTTGGTATGAAACCCAATTGAATATCATGGTTTATGGGATTGGGCCTGAAGGATTGATGAGTTTGAAATCTCAATTTATTGAGTCATGTGTCATTATTTGATTATCACTAAGTTGGCTCAATAAATGTTACAGGATCTGGATCAACAACCTCATCAAGATTATGGATCATAAACCCAAGGCAAAAGGAAAGCAAGGAGAGGCCTCAAAGCCCAAGAAGCACAACTGAAGCTCAATATAGAAAGTGTATAAATAGGATAGAAGTTAAGTTAGAGAGAACTTTTACTTTCACTTTTAGCCAGTTTTCTTTTTCTTTGTAATTGAATTCAGAGCTATGATTCACTAAACCCCCTTTCATTGGGTTAGGGAGCTCTATTGTAATTCAATGAATCAATAATAGTTTATCTTCTTCTTCAATCTTTTCTCTTGAATTTTGTTAGAAAGCTTCTCGATCTAACTCCATTGAGTAGTTGTCTTGGGAAAGAGACTACTCATACTTGGAATCTTTCGGAGCCTTGGGAAAGGAATGGAGGATTCATGCTAGAGAAGCTTTCTCACAGTGGATTGGATTGGGGTTTGGATGGATATTGTGACATGTAATCCTACCAAATTGTGGTTCATGAAATTGTGTGGTATAATCAGTGATCAAGCATCATCTCTTCTTATGAACATTTAAACCAAGGGATTGGGAATTTGTTTGTTTTTAGAGAGCATTGGTGAGCCAAGGAATTGGGATCCAATCATATAAGATTGCCAAGCAAAATTCAATGAATGCATTGGTTGAGGAAGAGATTTACATGTTTTGATTCGGAGATTTCAATATCTCCTAAACCCAATGAATTCCCCATTTCTGAATTCCACTTTCTCTTTACATTCTGCAATTCAATTCTTGCAATCATCCCCATTCCCTTTTAATTTCAGCAATTTACATTCTGCTCTTTAATTCATGCAATTTAAGATTCAGCCATTTAATTTTCTTGTCATTTACTTTTCCCGCCAAGTTTACATTCCGCAATTCTCATCTCAAATCTTGATTCCGCTCAACTAGAACACACTTCTAATCCGAATTGCTCACTCAACCAATCCTTGTGGGATTCGACCTCACTCTATTGTGAGTTTTTACTTGACAACGATAACCGGTGCACTTGCCGGAAGGAATTTTGCCGATCGTGCAATTTCCTAAATCGTAGCATAACACGTTTATGCGCATCAAGTTTATGGCGCCGTTGCCGGGGATTGGTTTTCGATTGACAATTCTCAAATTGGAAGCTAACTAGATTGAGCAATTTTCTCTTGCTTTGATTAATTCTGTTCTAGATACTTGTTGAATTTTAATTTCTGCACTTGGTTACATGCTTTCCTTCTTTATGCCTTTAAATTCATGCAACTAACTCACTGACTCACTAACTGTTTGATTTAATTCCTCAATTGATCTAACCATACTCTTCCATTAACCAAGAGTATTTTACCTGTTTGTGTTTGAGCTGTGTTCTTGTATGACAGGTAGGAGAGGAGAGACATCAACTCCTCTATATACCGAACCGGAAAGGACCCTTCATAGACTTAGAAGGGAAGCAAGAGGGAAGAGAGTAGTGGGAGAAGAGGAATCTGAAGGAGAATCTGAGGACAATTTTGAGGAAGCTCTAGATCTCAACATGGATAGAGAAGTTCACAACCATGAGAGAGCTGATGGAAACAATGCCATTCCTGAGAGGAGGGTTCTTAGTTCATACATAAACCCAACCTCTGGGAATTGTGGTAGTAGCATCCAGAAACCACCCATTCAGGCCAACAATTTTGAGCTCAAGCCACAGCTAATATCATTGGTGGAAAATCATTGTTCCTTTGGAGGAAGTGCTAATGAAGACCCAAACCAACATATCACAAAATTCCTGAGAATTTGTGACACTGTGAAGTCCAATGGAGTCCAGGAAGATGCCTATAAACTGCTCTTGTTCCCATTTTCACTTAGGGACAAGGCAGCTAAGTGGCTGGAATCATTCCCAAGAGGGAGTCTAACCACATGGGATGAGGTGGAAGGCAAGTTTCTGGCACGTTTCTACCCTCCACAAAAGGTCAATAGGCTTCGATCTGAGGTCCAGACTTTTAGACAACAAGATGGTGAAACTCTCTACGAGGCATGGGAGAGATTCAAGGACTTGACAAGGAAATGCCCACCAAACATGTTCCATGATTGGGTGCAATTGCACATCTTCTATGATGGGCTCTCTTATGAATCAAGGAAGGCTGTAGACCATTCATCAGGAGGTTCATTGAACAAGAAAAAGACTGTGGAAGAAGCCATTGAAGTGATCGAGACAGTGGCTGAGAATGAATACTATTATGCATCAGAAAGGCACAACACTAAGGGAGTCATGGAGCTGAACCATGTTGATACAATTCTAGCCCAAAACAAGGTGTTTGCCAAGCAACTAGCAGAGCTTACCAGGCAATTAGAAACAAAGCAAGTGGCTGCAATACACACACAAGATCAAGAGGAAGTAGGCATTGAAGGAGGTGATTGGGATGAGGTTAACTATGTGGGAAACCAACAAAGGCAATCATATGATCCACACTCCAACACTTACAACCCAGGCTGGAGAAACCACCCAAACTTTGGGTGGGGAAACCAACAAACCCAACCACAAAACCACAAACCTTACAACCACAACCAACAAAACAATTCCACATACCAAAACTCCAACCAAAGATCATACCAAGCCACACAAAACACTTACCCCCAATCATCATATCATGGCCAAAATAATCAACATACCCAACCTAATCCGAATCAACAATTTCAAGATCAATTAAACCGGATGGAAGGAATGATGGCAACCATGAGCCAAGACATAATTGAATTGAAGAGCTTCAGGGATGATGTGAGAACTACCTTAAGAAACCATGGTGAAAAACTCAAAAGGTTGGAATCTCAAGTAGGAGAGCTATCTCAACAGGCACCCAAATCAACTGTAGTGTTCCCTAGTGACACAGAAAAGAATCCTAAGGGGGAACAAAAGAGAGTAAGATGGGAAGAGTGCAAGGCCATCACCATATTGAAGGAAGTCTCAGAAGAAGAAGGAATCAGGTCCTCACAGCAGGAACCAGAAATCTTGAAAGAAGATGTGGAAGAAGTTAAGCAGGAAAGTGGAACTGAGCAAGCCAAGGATCTGCAAAAAGGCATGATGGAAGTATACCAACCAAAAGCACCATTTCCCGAGAGGTTAGGAGGAGGTGAAAAAAGGAAAACCTATTCAAGGTTTCTAGAGACATTTAATTCTCTGCATGTCAATATTCCCTTTCTTGAGATTCTTCATCAAATGCCCACACACATCAAGTATTTAAAGGAATTGTTAAGCAAGAAAAGAGTTTTGAAGGGAGGACAAACGGTAACAATGAACAAAGAATGCAGTGCTCTCATCAAGAAGGACACACTCTCTAAGAAAACGGACCCAGGAAGTTTTCATATCCCTTGCATCATAGGGGAAACAAAAATTGACAGAGGATTCTGTGATCTAGGAGCTAGCATATAGTGGTGAGTATTCCCGCCTGTCACGCGGGTGACCCGGG
Source organism: Arachis hypogaea (assembly GCF_003086295.3). Classification (NCBI taxonomy): domain Eukaryota; kingdom Viridiplantae; phylum Streptophyta; class Magnoliopsida; order Fabales; family Fabaceae; genus Arachis; species Arachis hypogaea. Next base: position 34,579,089 of record NC_092054.1, on the reverse strand, counting down.
TTCGATCCCCGGCAACGGCGCCACATAAACTTGATGCGCATAAACGTGTTATGCTACGATTTAGGAAATTGCACGATCGGCAAAATTCCTTCCGGCAAGTGCACCGGTTATCGTTGTCAAGTAAAAACTCACAATAGAGTGAGGTCGAATCCCACAAGGATTGGTTGAGTGAGCAATTCGGATTAGAAGTGTGTTCTAGTTGAGCGGAATCAAGATTTGAGATGAGAATTGCGGAATGTAAAATTGGCGGGAAAAGTAAATGACAAGAAAATTAAATGGCTGAATCTTAAATTGCATGAATTAAAGAGCAGAATGTAAATTGCTGAAATTAAAAGGGAATGGGGATGATTGCAAGAATTGAATTGCAGAATGTAAAGAGAAAGTGGAATTCAGAAATGGGGAATTCATTGGGTTTAGGAGATATTGAAATCTCCGAATCAAAACATGTAAATCTCTTCCTCAACCAATGCATTCATTGAATTTTGCTTGGCAATCTTATATGATTGGATCCCAATTCCTTGGCTCACCAATGCTCTCTAAAAACAAACAAATTCCCAATCCCTTGGTTTAAATGTTCATAAGAAGAGATGATGCTTGATCACTGATTATACCACACAATTTCATGAACCACAATTTGGTAGGATTACATGTCACAATATCCATCCAAACCCCAATCCAATCCACTGTGAGAAAGCTTCTCTAGCATGAATCCTCCATTCCTTTCCCAAGGCTCCGAAAGATTCCAAGTATGAGTAGTCTCTTTCCCAAGACAACTACTCAATGGAGTTAGATCGAGAAGCTTTCTAACAAAATTCAAGAGAAAAGATTGAAGAAGAAGATAAACTATTATTGATTCATTGAATTACAATAGAGCTCCCTAACCCAATGAAAGGGGGTTTAGTGAATCATAGCTCTGAATTCAATTACAAAGAAAAAGAAAACTGGCTAAAAGTGAAAGTAAAAGTTCTCTCTAACTTAACTTCTATCCTATTTATATACTTTCTATATTGAGCTTCAGTTGTGCTTCTTGGGCTTTGAGGCCTCTCCTTGCTTTCCTTTTGCCTTGGGTTTATGATCCATAATCTTGATGAGGTTGTTGATCCAGATCCTGTAACATTTATTGAGCCAACTTAGTGATAATCAAATAATGACACATGACTCAATAAATTGAGATTTCAAACTCATCAATCCTTCAGGCCCAATCCCATAAACCATGATATTCAATTGGGTTTCATACCAAAGTAAGTTTAAGTTAATAATTGTGCTCAAAGACTAACTTAAATCACAATATTTTTGGCCCAGAAACCCTTTTCAAGAGTGGCGTTTAAGTTGTAGTTTAAGCTTAAACTGCAACTTAAACGCCAGACACTTCCAGTGAGGCCATTTGTAGAAGCACGTTTAAGCTTCAGTTAAGGTTAAACTGAAGCTTAAACGTGGAAATGGAAGTAGGTAGCCCTGGAGAGTCATGTAGTCGAACACGTTTAAGCTTCAGTTTAAGGTTAAACTGAAGCTTAAACGTGGAGATAGGAAGGGCAGCCCTGGAGGTCGAACACGTTTAACCTCCAGTTTGAGGTCAAACTGGAGGTTAAACGTGGAAAAGGGTGGAGGCATACTGGAGGTCGAACACGTTTAACCTCCAGTTTGAGGTCAAACTGGAGGTTAAACGTGGAAGCTTGGAATGGTGGCCCTGGAGGTGTCGAACACGTTTAACCTCCAGTTTGGGGTCAAACTGGAGGTTAAACGTGGAGATGGAGAGAGCAAACCTGGAGTGAAAAAACTATCGAACACGTTTAAGCTCCAGTTTGAGTCAAACTGGAGCTTAAACGTGGAATGGCCCCTGGTACTCTTCCTGGTTCTGGCGTTTAACCTCCAGTTTGAGGTCAAACTGGAGGTTAAACGTGGAACTCCTCCCTGGGTGGCATACTCATTCTGGCGTTTAACCTCCAGTTTGAGGTCAAACTGGAGGTTAAACGTGGAATGCTCCTTAAGTGAGGCTTTTCATTCTGGCGTTTAACCTTCAGTTTGAGGTCAAACTGGAGGTTAAACTTCAATCCCAGCATTTCTTATCCTTCATGATTTTGGCGTTTAAGCTCCAGTTTAGGCTTAAACTGGAACTTAAACTCCACATGTGATATTCAAGCTTCCTTTATTGATTTTGTTGCTTCCTTGCTTAGCCTCTTCTTCCCTGAAATCATCCAAACAATTGCATCAAAGTCTTGCAAAATTTCATGAGAAATCTTTCATTCATAGCATTTAAGTAATATAACTAAAACTCATGGAATTTGCATCAAAATCATATTGTTTGGATGGTTCATTACTTTGTTCTTCATTTAACCATTTTTGGTTACTTTAAGCTCAAGAAAATGCATAAAACAACTAAAACTAACAGAAAAATGCTAGTGAAACTAGCCTATGATGCCTTGGCATCACAACACCAAACTTAATACTTGCTTGTCCCTAAGCAAGTCCTGAGTTATTTGAGAAGAAAGTATGAACAGAAAGTAATTACATTGGCTATATTAGCAAGCATTTGAAGTTCATCAGAAGGGTTCTATGCAGAAAGTCGCAGCATCACTTTTTCATACTTATCAGGTAGGATTACCACTTTTTCATTGCATCCATCAAAAATTGCTATGGCCTCCTGTTATTCTTATGTCTTTGGCACTTTTCTTTTGTTTTTCTTTTCCTTTTCTTAGAGCTTCTTTTGCTCCTTGTTTGCTTAGTGTCATGTGTTGCACAAGCCTTTGGCATTTTCTTTTTCTTATCAGTGCACTACACATATCCACTTTAGGCATTTTAGTTCACATTCCTTCTTGAGACATTGGTGCCCAGCACCTCTTTGTGTGACTAAATGTTTTGTATTGAGGTTGCTCTTGATAATGGACTTTTGGTTGATAATCCCGGGTTAGTTAACCCAAGTTACCAAGTGTTGAAACACTCTTCAGAACCTAGTCATCCAAGCATATCCTTAATACATAAACACCACAGGCATTTGTCTCAGAAGTTCAAACCATTGGTGCCTAGCTTATTTTCTCAATTTTTTTTGCTTTTTGGTTGCCTTTTTCCGTGGCTTTTTCTTTTCCTTTTTCTTTCTTTTTCATGGCCAAAGACATTTTTTTCATCAAGATCCATAGACAATTTTTACTTTCTACATAAAAATGATAATTCTACACTCTAATTTTAGTGATCTGACTAAACAATCAAGCATGCATACCACCACTTAATTCTACTTGATTTGTCACTAATTTAGCCAAGTTACTTTTGTTCAAACTTTTCTTTTATTTTTTTGGAAACAGAACAGGCATGGCACGCACTTGTTTAAGAAGGTGAAGTTATATCCAAACATCTAGGCATTCACTTTATTCAAAGCACTTAACAAACACACATACTAAAAAAAACGACTCATAAAAAAAAAAAGACTCCACCTAACACTTAAATGACTTATGATGAAAACACGTTCATAAAGACAATTCACCAATTATCATTTGATTATTAAGGAACGAGACCACCTCTTGTTTATTGCTTGGTTCTTCTTAATTCTTGGGATCCTGCTTCTTCTTGCTTCCTGCCTCTTTTTGACCACTTGTGCTTCCTTTGTCTTTTCTTATGAGCTTTTTCCAGAATCCAGCCTTTTTCATCGTTTCTTCCACTCCTTTTTCAAGGATCATTGCCTTGTTTATTTCTCCTTCTTTCCTCCCTTTGAAATACTCATCATAAGCTGGGAATGCTGGGTCCATCTTGTGTAGATGTTCCCCTATGTAGTTAAGCTTGATTTGCGAACTGATGTTGTAGTCAGCTTGGACTGAGTATCTTGCATTCTGTAAAGTAGTGGCTTCCTTGATTGCCAAGACATTGGCATCTTGGTGTTGGCATATGTGGCTGAAGGATTCCTGTAAGTGTAGATTTTGTTCCCTTTGCAGATCAAAGAATCTTGATTCAAAGTTCCTTTGCATATCCATCATTTTTAGATGAAAGTCTTCTTGTCTTTCCTGAGACCTCATGTATTGTTGAGACATTCCTTCCATGATTTCCTGCATTCTGCTCATATCCATGGGGTCTCTGGGAATTCGTTGTCTTCTTTCAGGAGTTGCTTGCTCTTCTTGCTCTTCTTCTCTGTCTTCTCCTTCCTGTCTTTCTTGTTCTGCTTCTTGCTCGGCTTCCACTTGTTGCCCTTCTTCATTTCTTCTTCTTGTATGTCTTGGAGGAGTTGGGCCAAGAGTCATTCTGTGTGCAGTTATGGCCAGCCCAGGATATAGCCAATTAGGTCTTTCATCCTCAAGTGGTACTTGGGCATCGATGCATAGTCTAATGATGGTGCTAGGGAAATGAAGCCAGGATTCAGGGTCACTTTTCTCACTAAACTCTTGTATCTGTTCAGCAATGAGTTTATGAACTTTGATCTCTCCTCCAACCATAATGCAATGTAGCAAGATGGCTCTTTTAGGGACTATTTCTGAAGAGTTTGCAGTGGGTAGGATGGATCTCCTAACTATTGCATACCACCCTTTAGCTTCAGGTGTTAGGTCTCCTCTTCTCAAGACTCTTGGAGCCCCTCTTGTTTTTCTCACCCATTCAGCTCTGATGGCACAAAGGTCTTCAGCAATAGTTGTATAGTCAGGTTCTCCTCTCATCCTTTCTTCATAACTTGCTTGGCTGAAATGTATGTTTTTCAGGCCAAGAGTTTTCATGATTGCTTTGGGACTGAAGTCAACTTCCACCCCTCTCACATAGCTTTTGTATGTGGGGTTCTTGGTTTGATCCTCCCTTACTGCATTTGCATAAAACTCCTTCACCAAGTTGATGTTGATTCTAGTGATTGGCTTAGTTAGGAGCTCCCACTTCCTCTTTTTGATCTTTTCCCAAACACCTGGGAACTCATCCTTTTCAAGTTCAAAGGGGACCTCAGCTAGTACCGTTTTAGGTCTCATCCATTCAGCTTGAATCTCATGGAACACTGATCTGTATCTCCATGCATCGAATCCCCTGTTTTCCTCCATTGGCTGCTTGTCTTTTCTTCTTTTGTGGCTAGATGAAGCTGCCATTTTGGTAAGTGACAACTAAAGTTGACAAGGTGAAGCAAGAAGTGTTGTTGGAGGTGTGGTGAGATTGTTTTCGGCAAGAGATGGTTATGCTATGATGAAGGAAAAAGTGTATGAAGGATGATTGGTGGTGTGGGACTCGTTCCCCAAGTGGTTCTTTATAGTGCCCATGAGTGAAAAATGAACGGCTAGGGTGGTTTGTGAAGGGTGGCTTGATGGTAAATATATGAATTGTAGATAAGGACGATTGGTTTTTCATTTTCTTGGAAGTATTCTGGATGCATTAGGTTGTACATGTAGCTTTCTTTTCTTGCAGAACTTCCTTTTCCCATGTGTTAGTTTCAAAGATTTATGAATTTTCTTTTTGACCAAGCACGTACCTCCCTTTGTCTTTTTCCTCCATTTTTGTCTTTTCTTTTGTACCTGCACAAACAAACAAATTTGCTATCATTTTTCGGTCCATGTGAATTATGAATAGTATTTGCACATGTAAATCAATGCTTGTCTTTATGAGCTTATAGCCGTGACTTCTACATGTATGCACACTTATTATTTGGACACCAAACTTAGTTTTTGGTTAAGTCTCCTGATGACATGAAATCCATATTGGTTGTCCTTAATGAGTGTGCATATTTCTAATAAATCATAGTCACCTTGGCTCTTTGATTCTAAACAAAGTGACTACCCTAAGTAATTGAAACTAAAGCATTAAAACATGTGAATGGTATACTTGTCATGAATTTTGAAATCCAGAGGAACTTCTTGCTTTTCATAAACTGTGTTCAAAAAGAACACCAAACTTAATGTTTGGTTGTGCACCTTGAATGAAAGATGGAATTCAATTTGAGTAAGATTTGGGAGTGCCATCAGGCACACCAACTTAGAGACCAATTGTAATTTACATGCACGGTTTAGTGCACTTAATCAATAGTTGTCCTGAGGATTCAAGTTCATGCATAAGAAACCATTCTTTATTAGATGTAAAGCAAAGCACTAAAGATTAAGGATACTAAAAACATGGGTTGCCTCCCATGAAGCGCTTCTTTAACGTCACTAGCTTGACGGTTGTCCCTTGCTAGGGTGGATTGTAGTGCTTGACGTCCTCTCCTCTCACTATGAAAACGTCCCCTCTTGATTCATTCATGACCTCTAAATGTTCCATAGAAAGAACTTTCTTGATTGTGAACACATGAGGGAGCTGGGAAGGAATGGTCTTGAGGCCAGGTGGGATTGGCAGATAATGACTTGAGACCACTTTATCTCCCGGAGAAAAACCTTCAGTGGGAATTTTCTTGTTTCTCCATCCTCTTGGCAATCTCCCTATCACTCTTCCCTTTCTCTTGAGGATTTCTTCATTGACCTTTATGTCAGGAGGATCCTTCTGATCTGTTTCCACTGATTCTTGTGGCTCTAACTCTTGCAACTCTTGTTTGCCTTCCAATGACTGTTTTAGAGTCTCAGCTGCTGGATTACTTTCCTCCAAACACGGATGGCTACTATCATCTTTAGGCTTTTCAGATTCTGGTTCAGGCTCAGATGCAGGTTTGAAGACTTTGAAAATGAGCTGTTCATCATGTATTCTCAGAATTAGTTCTCCTTGTTCTACATCTATGAGCGCTCTAGTAGTGGCTAGAAATGGTCTGCCCAGAATGATAGGGTGTAAATAGCTTTCCTCCATGTCCACAATGACAAAGTCTGTGGGGAAATAATAATCTCCTACTTTCACCAGCACATTTTCAACTACCCCTTCAGCTTGCTTCTGAGTTTTGTCAGCCAGTTGTATGATTACATCAGTGGATCTCACCTCGTTCAGTTGTAGCCTCTTCATAAGAGTTAGAGGCATCACCGCACAACCCTTTGAAGACACTCATCAATTGTAGCAACCCGTCCACCTTACTCCTCTTTGCAAGCATCGAGGACGATGCAATCTTTAAGTGTGGAGAGGTCGTCCGACCGATCTCCATGGGTAACAATTTCCTTTTTCAACACCAATTTTTCAATTTTTGTCTTTGTTAGATTAGTTATTGCATTGCATGATAGGTTGCATGTTAGTTAGAATTTATACATATTTTACGACTTCTTTCTTGTTAGATCTACTTGGTTAGGGTAATGATTTCCTTTCCAAGAAACTGTTTTTAGTGCACCCTACCAATTTGAAAAAAAAATTGTTGAACTTGCTTGAAAAAATTTATTTTGGAACATGGTTTTAGAGCCAAGAACACAAGCAAGCGATACTTGAGCCAATTGCGTGGTTACATCTTATAACCACTTATCCTCCTTCTTGTGTGCATTATTCTCTTTCTATGATTGTAATCTTTGATTTGTTTGATTCTTTAAGTCCATTATTTTGTGTATTCATGCATTTATATGATTGAGGCCATTGTTTCATTTAGCTCACTTACCCAAATAGCCTACCTTTTATCAACCTTTGTTAGCCAACTTTGAGCCTACGATTAATCCACTTTGTTCTTAATTTTAGCACATTACAAGCCTTGAAGCGAAAAACAATAAATGTCCTTAATTTGGATCTTTGATTAGCTTAGGCTAGTGTGGGTGTCATTCAAATGTGGGAAAACTTGGGGCATTGGTTGAGAGAAAGGGGTGTTTTTATTTTGTATTTCTATATTTGGGAATTGGGTACATACTTGTTCATACCCTGGGTCGAGTTATGCGATCTGGGTTGGACGAAGATCAGAACGACCGACCTCTTGAAAGGTTGGTCCATTACCGACCTCTTGAAAGGTTGATCCATTACCGACCTCTTGAAAGGTTAGTCCATTACCGACCTCTTCACAAAGAGCTCGGCCAAATCGCTATAAGGCCCAAAGCAAAGGATCCCCGCTCACCAAAAGGCGGTGGACTAAAAGATAAAGATCGCCTCCATAAAAAGATAAGATAAGATAACAAACTTATCTCAAGGAAGATCACTCCCCACTACTATAAATTTACTGGAGCACCCAAGTATAACTCATACTCTGATTCTACACAAAATACCTGCTCAAAGCCCATGCTAACTTAAGCATCGGAGTCTCTTGCAGGTACCACCCCCCTCCGGTGATCAAGGATTAGCAACATCCCAAGACTCAACAAGTCGGATACGGCAGCTCCAGCCACCACAACAGATCTCGTTCGAGATCGATCTTCAGTTTCAGGTAACCCTCGGAACATTGGCGCCGTTGCCGGGGAACCTGGAAGTCATCCCATTATCATGGAGGATAACCTAGAAAATGATCACAACTCTGTCTTGGAGGACAAAATGCCACATAAGAACATAGAAGCCACACTAAAAGATGCACCTCAAAACAAGGGGATAAACAACCCCCAAACACGAAAATCTTGGAAGCTATCTAAGAACAACAGCATTGCCTTAAACAGCTGGAACAAGAAGCCGACCGGCAGTAGGAGGCCGAGCGAGACCTTTGGAGAGAAACAAGACGGCATCGAGAAATGGAGGACAAGCTCCTCAAGCTCCAAGCTGATCTCGAAACAAAAACTACTCGTTCCAGTCATGAAGATAACTCCCACAAGGACCAAGATCCGTTCAAAAAAGAAATCATGAAGGCTAAAAGTCCCGAAGGATTTTAAAGCCTCCGACATGACTCTTTATGACGGTACATCTGATCCAAGCCATCATCTCAGCAATTTTAGAAGTCGGGTGTATCTTACGGATGCCTCAGATGCAATCCGTTGTAAAGCTTTCCCAACTACTTTGACTAAGACGGCAATAAAATGGTTCGATAGTTTACCGCCAAGATCAATAGCAAGCTTCGATGATCTCGCCAAAAAGTTCCTAGCCAGATTCTTCATCTAGAAAGACAAAGCCAAACATGCCCCAAGCCTCTTAGGGATTAAGCAAGGAGATCGGGAGAGCCTCCGCAGCTACATGGAAAGATTCAACAAATCATGTCTGGATATACAAAGTTTGCCTACAGAGGCAGCCATCATGGGTCTCATCAATGGCCTAAGAGAACGGCCCTTTAGCCACTCCATATCAAAAAAGCATCCAACATCTTTGAACGAAGTACAAGAAAGGGCAGAAAAGTATATTAATATGGAGGATAACTCTCGATTAGGAAAAATCTCAAAATCCGGATTCTCCTACCTACCTCGGGACAAGGATAAAGAGTCCAGGAAAAAAGAAGATCAGCCTACTGAAAAACCTAGAAAATACCACAACTACACTCCACTCAGAGTGTCCCTTGTGGATGTATTCAGAGAAATATACAACACTGAAAAGATCCCGCCCCCTCATCCGATTAAACATAAAAGAGGAGGAAGTCGGACAGAGTATTGTGAATACCACCGAGTCTACGGGCACCCTACCAACGACTGCTACGACCTAAAGAACGTCATAGAAAAGTTAGCCTAGGAAGGAAGATTAGACAGGTTCCTGGCCAATAAAATAGATGAACCAAAGAAAAGAAGAAGGGATGAAGAGGTCGGACGAGCTGAACGTCCCATCACACCCCTGAGAGGTATATTCAAAGGATCAATGGAGGATTCGCAGGAGGGGGATCTCTAAGTCGTCACGAAAGAGACACCTTAAGGAAGTGTACCATGTTGGAGGAGGAGACAGGTCGGTCGACCTCCCCAATATCACCTTCACTCAAGAAGATGCCACGGGCATCATCCCAGGGCATGTTGACCCCATGATCATCACCATAATACTTGCCAACACCAACCTCCACCGAACATTAATCGACCAGGGAAGCTCCACGGACATCTTGTTCAAATCCGCCTTCGACAAGCTCGGCCTACAAGATAAAGAGCTCAGAGCGTATCCGAATAGCTTGTTCGGACTCGGAGACACCCCGATTCAACCACTAGGATACATCTCCCTGCATACAACCTTTGGGAAAGGAACTCGGTCCAAGATGTTGCGCATAGACTATATTGTAGTCAACGTGAGCTCAGCCTACAACGCTCTGATAGGTCGGACAATGCTGAACCAGCTCGCCGCGGTGGTCTCCACTCCACACCTATGCATAAAGTTCCCCACTCCGAAAGGGATCGCTACCATAAAGAGAGACAAAAAACTCGCACGACGCTGTTACAACGAAAGTCTAAACATTAAAGGCGACCCCAGAGGTAAAGAAACCAATACTATAGAACTCGGGGGAATTCCAGCTCGCGAAGAAGTCCACCCTCAGCCAGAAGGTGACACCTAAGAAGTTCAAATTGGAGATGCTCCAGACAAAATAACAAGTATAGGAGCAAATCTGAGAGAAGACTTAAAAGAACTGCTAATAAAGCTCCTAAAAGATAACTCTGACCTCTTTGCATAGAAGGCCACTGACATGCCTGGTATTGATCCCGGACTAATGTGTCACAAGTTAGCCGTATACCCAGGGTCTCGGCCAGTACAGCAAAAAATGAAGGAAGCTCGGCCCAGAGAGGTCGCAAGCTGTAGAGGAGCAGGTACATGCCTTACTGGAGGCAGGATTCATAAGGGAGGTAGAATACCCACTATGGCTAGCCAATGTGGTGTTGGTAAAAAAGTCAAATGGGAAGTGGCGGATGTGTACTGATTACACCGACCTCAACAAAGCCTGCCCAAAAGATCCATACCCACTCCCGTACATCGACACACTAGTCGATGCTTCATCAGGCTATCAGTACTTCTCCTTCATGGATGCTTACTCGGGATACAACCAAATTCTGATGTATCTACCCGACCAAGAAAAGACCTCGTTCCTAACTCCAAAGGCAAATTACTGCTACATAGTCATGCCCTTCGGACTCAAGAACACAAGGGTTACCTACCAAAGACTGATGAACAAAATCTTTGCCGACCATATCGGAAAGCTAATGGAGGTTTATGTAGATGACATGCTGGTAAAAACACAAAGTGAGGAATTGTTGTTGTCCGACCTCACTAAAGTGTTCGACACCATAAGAAAGCATGGCATGCGACTTAACCCCACAAAGTGCACCTTCGCGGTAGAAGCTGGAAAATTCCTGGGCTTCATGCTCACCCAAAGAGGAATCGAAGCAAACCCAGATAAGTGTCAGGCCATACTTCACATGAAAAGTCCGACCTGTGTCACAGAGGTCCAGCGGCTCAATGGAAGACTAGCGGCTCTGTCTAGATTCCTAGCTGGATCAGCCTTAAGATCTCTCCCCTTCTATGCAACATTAAGGAAGGGACAGAGGTTTGAGTGGACCCCAGAATGCGAACAAGCCTTCTAAGATTTCAACAAATTTCTGGGGCAACCACCTGTCCTTACTCAACCTTGAGAAGGTTAAGAGCTCATACTATACCTCGCTGTAGAGAGTCGGGCAATAGCCTCAACACTGGTCAGAGAAGACAAAAGTGGGCAACAACCCATCTACTTCATCAGTAAGGCTCTACAAAGGGCTAAATTAAACTATCAAAAGATAGAAAAATTCACGTACGCTCTCATACTCACCTCCCGATGACTCCAACCATACTTTCAAGCTCACACCATTAGAGTACGGACCAACCAACCCATAAAGGAGATCTTACAGAAAACAGACTTAGCCGGAAGAATCCTACAATGGGCAGTCGAGTTATCCGAATTCGACCTCAAATATGAAGCTCGAACAGTCATCAAATCACAGTATCTGGCCGACTTCTTTGCCGAGTACACTAACACCCCGGGAACTCCCACAAAGTGGAACTTCTACGTAGATGGCTCCTCGAACAAAATCGGGAGTGGGGCAGGCGTCATTTTAGAAAGCGACTAGGGAACCCAAATCGAACTCTCCTTAAAGTTTAAGTTTCTTGTCTCAAATAATCAAGCTGAATATGAAGCACTACTGGCTGGCCTGAGGCTGGCTAGGGAAGTGAGAGCTCAAAGACTTACCATCTTTAGCGATTCCCAAGGAGTCACTTCACAAAAAGAAGGAAACTATCAAGCTAAAGATCCCACTATGAAAAAATACCTTGACAAAATCAAAGAACAGCTCAGACAATTTAAGGGATATGAGGTCCGACACATACCCTGGGAACAGAATGCTCGAGCTGATGCACTCTCAAAACTAGCCAACACCAAGCCAGGGGCAACAATAGAAGTCTCATCCAAGAAACACTCCAAAGTCCATCAACCTTGGAGGCAGAAAAGATCCTAGCCATATTAGGGCAGGATCAAGGATGGATGACTCCCATAATTAACTACCTCAAGTCAGAAACACTTCCCGCTGACAAAAAGGAGGCAAAAAGGCTAGTACGAGAAGCACAGTACTACACCATAATACAAGACGTCCTATATGAATCTCTACACCTCTCTTAAAATGCGTCCCGACCTCCGTTACAAAGGAAGTCCTCGAAGAGGTCCACAGTGGCATGTGCGACAATCACCTTGGGGCACGAGCCCTTGCTAAAAAGGTACTCCGAGCTGGTTTCTACTGGCCGATCTTGCAAAGGGAAGCAACAAAGTTTGTCAAGACATGCCCACCATGCCAGAAGCACGCCAACTTCCACATAGCTCCACCTGAGGAGCTCATCTGCGTCACTTCACCCTGGCCATTTGCAAAGTGGGGACTCGACCTCCTTGGACCTTTTTCCCAGGGATCCGGACAAGTCAAGTTTCTCATTGTAGGCATAGACTACTTCACAAAGTGAATTGAAGCAGAGCCATTAGCTAATGCCACAGCCCAAAGAAGTCGAAAATTTCTATACAGAAATATTATCACAAGGTTTGGGGTCCCATGCTCCATCACCACAGATAATGATACTCAATTTTCCGACACAGGCTTTAGAAATCTGGTAGTTGATCTAAAAATCAAGCACCCAATTCACCTCTATAGAACACCCACAAGCCAATGGACAGGCAGAAGTCGCCAACAAAGTCATACTGGCCGGGTTAAAATGGAAATTACAGGACGCCAAGGGAGCTTGGGCCGAAGAGCTCCCACAAGTCCTATGGGCATATCGAACAACACCGCACTCAACTACTGGAGAATCACCATTCCGACTTGCTTACGGAATGGAGGCAATGATTCCCGTAGAGATAGAAGAAAAATCTCCTAGAATGATCCTCTATAATGAAGATACCAACTCCCAGGCTCAAAGGGAAGAGCTCGACCTACTTCCAGAAGTCTGAGAAAGAGTTCGAATTAAAGAAGAAGCCCTAAAGCGTCGAATGGCTCTGAGGTATAATCAGAAGGTCGTCTAGTGAAACTTCATCACCAATGATCTCATCTTAATCCGAAATTATATCGGAGCAGGTCGGTCAGGAGAAGGGAAGCTAGCAGCTAACTGGAAAGGACCATACCGAGTAACAGAAGTACTAAGGAAAGGTTACTACAAGGTGTCCGACCTCGAAGGGCGAGAGCTACCAAGGTCATGGCATGCCTGTAACCTAAGAAGGTATTATAGCTAGAGAAAAGTAAAGATCTTAGGTCAAGGGGCACTCTTTTTCCTGAAATGGTTTTTTAATGAAGCGCCAGGCCGAGATCTACGAAACTGCCCGACCTCTAAGGGTAAGCACTCATATGAACATACTTATATTTATGTTTTTATCTCATTATTATTCAAAAGTCACCAATTCCCTAAAAAGTTTCCTACCAAGACGCATTAATCTAAGCTCGTAAAACGCAAAATTTATCGTCCGATTACAAAGAGGTCGGCAAGGTGAAGCGATAGCAGCAACTTAATGCAAGAAGTTATAAAAAGTAGACCATAAAAAGTGACCTGACGAGGTCTGATGAAAAATGGACTACTAAAAATAACTTAAGAAAGCCCAACAGAAAAGTCAGACCAATGAAAGGATCACTAAAAAGGGACGAAGACACCTTCCAAAGGCCAAGGAAAGGTTAAAAAACCAAAGGCCAAAAGTGCTTCGCTGAAATGTATAAGTCTTACAAAAAAGACATTACTTAAAAAGCGAAAGCATAGGTCGAAACAGCGCTAAAAATCTTCCAAAAAAACTATAAAGAAATGGTTCCTCATCAGGAACACTACCTAAAAATTTGTTGGAATATGACTAAAAAAGCCCGAATAACAAGGTCGTACGGGTCGACGTCAGAGGGGCACAGGTACGATCTCAAGAAAAGAAAAATCCAAAAAGGTTGAAAAACAACATAAGGCTCAAAAGTGCTTCAAAATGATGCAACTCCACTCAAAAGAAAGCACGATCTCAGAACAAGGCTACAGAAAAGTCATCCAAAACTAAAAAGGTTCTATCTAAGGAAAACTAAAAAGTTATCAGACAAATCACCAAAAGCCCGGATATCAAGCCGCAAGGATAACTTCGCCAAAGCAGAGGTTTGTCAACACAAACTCAAAGCAAGGCGTGATCCAAAAGACAAGGGTAGAAAACCCACACTACCACTCAAAAGAGGTTAGACTGGGAAGTACCAAACCTCTAGAAAATCTGCAAGGATTGCAAAGCAATGAAGGAACAAGCCAGACAGATGCTTGAGCACGACTTCCTCAAAGGGATCGAAGCTAAGAAGCACGACCTCACAAGGAAGATCGAAGCTCAAGCAGGGGCACTGTTCATACCCCGGGTCGAGCTATGCGATCGGGGTTAGACAAAGATCAGAACGACCGATCTCTTGAAAGGTTGGTCTATTACCGACCTCTTCACAAAGAGCTTGGCCAAATCACTATAAGGCCCAAAGCAGGCCCAAAGCAAAGGATCCCCGCTCACCAAAAGGCGGTGGACTAAAAGATAAAGATCTCCTCCACAAAAAAATAAGATAAGATAACAAAATTATCTCAAGGAAGATCACTCTCCACTACTATAAATACACTGGAGCACCCAGGTATAACTCATACTTTGATTCTACACAAAATACCTGCTCAAAGCCCATGCTAACTTAAGCATCGAAGTCTCTTGTAGGTACCACCCCCCTCCGGTGATCAAGGATCAACAACATCCCAAGACTCAACAAGTCGGATACGGCAGCTCCAGCCACCACAACAGATCTCGTCCGAGATCGACCTTCAGTTTCAGGTAACCCTCAGAACAATACTCATGTGTTAATTAAATGTAAAACCATCTGCATCGATGCTCTTGTATATATTTTAGTTTGAAAAGAAAAAAAAAAGAAAAAAAATGAACGATAAAGAAAAAGAAAAAAAAAATATATATATATATATGAAAAATAAAAGAAAAAATAGAAAGAAAAGAAAGAAAAAGAAAAGAAATAAAAAGGGGATAAAATGCCCCAAAGTGATGACCAATAAAAATCAATGCATATGAGTTGTGAAATGAAAAAAGAAATACATGAGTATGTGAAAAAGTGAGAAGAATGGGTAGTTAGGTTAGTTTTGAAACTGTATAGGGTGTCATAGGTTAGGTAGGAAGTCTAAGCTTATCAAGGATTCAAATTTCAAGTCCACTTGACCAAATATGCATGCTACCTTGCCCCTAGCCCTATTACAACCTATGGATAAGTCCTCATGATAATTGTATGCATGCATGAAATATTTGTTGATTGTTAGATGAAAAACAAATCTTAGAAAGCATGATTAGGGGAGAATTGAGAGTGATCAACCCTATACACCGAGCGAATAGAGTGTAACCACATCCGGTGAGGGTTCGAGGCTCAATTCCTTGTTCTCGTCTCTCGCGAGCGTTCTTCGTGCAAGTTATGCGCACCTCACTTTGATGATTGGAATTGGTAGAGTTCATATATTGTTTATCATTTTGCCCTACGTGCTTATATGTATTCTTGGAAGATTGATTTGCTTTTGACCAAGTAGATAGTAGCATTCATTTTAGCTGCATGCATATAGGTAGATTGCTTCTTATAAATCCCATTCTCTTGTAATTCTTTGGTCTTTGGCTTTCTTTTAAGCATCAGGACATGCTCGGTCTAAGTGTGGGGAGGTTGATAAACCCCATTTTTAGGGTTTATCTTGTATGGATTTTGAGGATTTTATCAATGTTCTTTCACACTTATTCATATAAAATGTATGGTTTTGTGTTTCCTTCCCGATTTTGCTTCATGGATGAAAACATGCCTCTTTCACACTAAATGTGTTATATTTGAGCCTCTTCTATTACCATTCGATGCCGTGATCTATTTTTTAAGTGATTTCAGAGTTTATAGGGCAAGGATGGCCTAGAAGAGAGGAAGGAAGCATGCATAAATGGAAGGAGCATGGAAATTGGAGCTTTGGAGCTTAAGCAGCGATGCGTACGCGTGCCTTACGCGTACGCGTGGATCGTAAAACTCCAGGGATACGCACGTGTGCTGTACGCGTACGCGTTGGTGCTCGCACATGATTTTTAAGTGAAAACGTGCTTGGCGATTTCACAGAGACTGTGGGGCCCAATCTGAACCAACTTTGGCACCTAAGCACTTAAAAGGACTAAGGGATGAAGGGATTCTTATTCATTCACACATTTAGATCTTTTTAGTTAGTTTTTTGGAAGTTACATTTTGTAGAGAGAGAAACTCTAGCTTCTCTTTAGGGTTTTGCTTCTCAATTTGGAATTCTCTTGGATCCATTGGTGAGATCTTTTGTCAATTCAATTCTACATTGCTTCAACTTGTAGATATAATTCTCCTACTCTCAATTTAGTTCTTGTTACTCAAGTTACTTGTGGATCTTAGATTTGGAATTTTGTTACTTTGATTTTCATTAATGCTTGAGGAATTTTATGTTCATTGTTGCCAATTGTTTGATTATTGTTAATCTCTTGTAGTGGATATCTTTGATTTCAAGTTTATTCTCAATTTTACAATGACTTTCATCCTTGCTCTCCAAGTGTTTGAGAAAATGCCAACTTTAGCTATGAGGTAGACTTTTCATTCTTGGCTTGGGGGTTGAGATATTGGAGACACTTGAATTATCAATGTCTTTTGTTGATTATCAATTGAAAATTGCTAATTGGTTTGAATGTCACTAAAGCTAGACTTTCCTAGGGTTAGACTAGGACTTGTGAACTCAAATTGATTACTTTCACTTGACTTTCCTTCATACTAGAGGTTAAGTAAGTGAAGCAATAACTAATTGTAGTCACAATTGATGGAGATGATGATGATAGGAAGTCCAATTCTCACTCCTAGCCAAGGCTTTTATATTGCTTGATTTTCATTCACACTATTAGCTTGTTCCTTTTTTGCATTAAACTCCAAAACACCAATACGACTTCTAACTAATATTGTGCATCTTGGAGCACTCCTAGAGAGAACGACTCGGGACTAATACTCTCGGTTATTAATTTTGGATTGTGGTGACACAATTTCTTTGTTTGATGTGGAATTGCATGTCGGTTTAGACTATACTCACGATTGAATTTATTGATAAATTCTAAACCAGCATAAAATCTCTCATCACACTCATTGCACTTAAACTGACTCCCCGACAACGGCGCCAAAAACTTGACTTAGTGCAAACCGTCGGCTTATAATTTTCCACAAAATTGAGTTTCTTTGCAAGTATAGTCCAAGCCAACAGATAATGCTCACAGTCAAAGTTTGAATTCAAAATAATGTCACAATTTAAACCAATTCAATTCCGGGAGTTTCAATTCCTGGGTCGTCTCCCAAGGACACTTGAGACCAATGAGTGTGCAATCTTGGTTATGAGGATCATGGGGTTTTCAATAAAGGGATAAACATATAAATTAATAAAAGAACATGCAAAATTGTAATAAATAAACTGATAAAGGAATTAATGAAGTAACTATGCAATATAGACAAGTAAAGTGTAAAAGGAACTAATGTAAATGTGTATGAAGGAATTAAAGCATAAAAGGTATCTTGGCTTGGATTGAGTTAAAGGTCCTTTCCTTGTTGGAACCACAACTACGACAACTAGAATGGATCAATCTCGCTTGATTAACCCTCACATCGGAGAGTAAGTTGAATGAGCATAAGTGTTTTTAACCCACAAATCCTAAATTGCTTGCTAATTACCTTAGCAACAACTTAGCGTTAGTGGGAACAAGAACAATTAACAATCCAAGAATTGACACTAAATGTTGGACATTCCAATTCTAGGAACCCAATTGCTCACTTTTCCTAAGCCAAGAGATAGAAAACTAGCCCAAAATCATAATTGACATTTTGTCAAACACTTAGTGGGCAAGAACTCTAAACATGGGCAAAATGAGAAAAAGCTTGAAACCAAAAGCAACAAATGATCTCAATCAACAATAAAGACTCAAGAAAGCATGTAACAATCATCAATCATCAAATTTATCAACAAGAAATAGAAATTGCAAAAGAGAAGTAAAATTGAACTATAACTTGAAATATAAGAAAGAGTAACAACAATGTAACTATAAAGAGTAGTAACAAAGAGATACTTACAATGCAAATTAGCAAAATCCAAGATCAAAAATGGAAATGGCACTTGAATGTAAAAACCCTATTATAAACCCTAATAGAGATGATGAAAAACTTAAAAAAAAAACTATACTGAAGCTCTCTACTACTACTCCTAAGCTACCCTAATGTTATGCTATACTATGGTCTTCATTCTCCCTTCCTTATGAGCTAAATGGCTTTAGAAATGGGCCTCCAAACCACCAAAATCGCGAGTCACGTGAGATTTTAATGAAAGCATGTGCGGCCACCTGTGCGGACGCACAGACGTGTGCGTACGCACACTCTGCCGAAAATCTCTACCCGTGCATACGCACAGGAAGTCGTGCGCACGCACACTAGGCGATGCTTGAATGGACGCGCGATGGCACGGTGCGGCTCACGCACACACGTGGCTCTGATCTGATGGTTGTGCGTATGCACGCAGGTCTGTGCATACGCACACTTGGCTGAACTCTTCTCCTTTGATTCTTCTTGCTTCCTCCACTTTGAATGCTCTTCTTCTATTCTCTTTAAGCCATTCCTGCCTTATATCTCTGAAATCACTCACAAATAACATCAAGGCATTGAATGGAAGGTAAATGGGATAAAATTAATCAAATTAGGCACAGAAGAACATATTTTCATAATCAAGCACAAATTAGGAGGAAAGTTCAAATGCATGCTATTTAGTGGAATAAGTGCAAGTTTATATGATGAAATCCATTCAATTTCAACCAAAAATTATCATCAAATATGGACTCATCAAGTACCTCAAGTGAATGAGGGTCGATCCCACGAGGATTGATGGACTAAGCAACAATGATTGAGTGATTTACTTAGTTAGACAAGTAGAAAAGAGTGTTCAATTGCATCATACAATAAATTCAGAAAATTAGAAAGCAAATAGTAAATGGGTTGTGAAATATATAGAGAAAATAGTTAAGGTTTCAGAGATATCTATCTTCTGGATTGACTTTTCTTACAAACTATTTTAATCATGCAAGATTCAATTCATGGCAAACTATATGTGACTAAACCCTAATTCCTTAGACCTTATTAGTCTCCTCTAACCTTCATCAACCGCCAATTCCTTGGTCACTTGATTCCAATTAGAGGGTTAAGTTCAATTCTAGTTTATATGCCACAGAAACCCTAATTACCCAAATATAAGAGGATTATATGTCACGTATCCTATTAAGTCCATATAATTAGGAATTTAGGAGAAATTGTTTTCAAGCTGTTGTTCAAGTAAAGAACTTTTCCAAGTTGTAAGACCCAAAACCTTTGAAAAAGGGCTATCATTAGCAAATTTCAAATTCAGTGTTTCTGTAGCTTTAATTTCAGAAATCCCTCTATTAAAGAAAATTAAAGAAAGTTTTGATTTATTGAATTTGAGATGAGTTATGATTATTATCCAATTTTATAATTATTGGATTATTTTCTCTATTTGAATTATAAAGTTGATAGTTATGAAATAATAAGGATTTTATATGATTTGGATTGAATGATTGATATTTTAAATATTAGTACTGCTATTTTGGAAAATGAAGAAATTAAGTGTATTATTTCTAAAATTTGGATTTGGACATTTATTGAAAATAAAGTGTGAAATTGATGAGCAAATAGTATTTCTATACATTATTATTGTTGGATTAGAATTTATTTCTAATTACTATATTATCACTATATTAAGTAAGATGACTAAAATACCCCTAACCCTGAAACCCTAACCCGTGACCGGTTACCCTCTCACCCAACTCAGCAGCCACACCACAAACGTTTCCCCCTTCCTCAAACCTATACCCAGCCACAGTAACAGAACTAAGAAGTAGTGGGGAAGAGAGGAGGGGCGGTGATGGCTGTGGCCTCGCTACTGCCGCCGCCCAGCTCAACGCCGCCGTCTCACCTTGCTCGCGCCGTTCCCGCCCTCATCATACACTTTTAATTTCATCCCTCCAAATCACCCACGGACCAGGAAAGAACGGGAGGAGATCGCGTCAGCCTGGGAAGGAGGGTGCTGCCGCCATAATCAGTCGCGGCCGCTGCAAGCTCACCGCGTCGCGCAGTCTTGGAGTCCGCCGTCAGGTCCGAGGCGAAGAGAGAGGTCGAAACAGAGGGCTACGCGAGGAAGAGGGTGGCCGTGGGTCGCCGTTTTGTCTCGCCATTACCACCGAGGCCACACCCAGTCCAGCCGTGCCACCATCCCTGCGCCGTCGCAGAGCAAATCTAAGGTGAAGGGGAGGACCGCGAAGGGGGAAAAGGGTCGCGCCGCCCAGTCACCGGATTGCTCGCCGCCAGCGTCGCCGGTGTTGTCGCGAGGAAGAGAGGGGGAGCCCCGCCGGAGGAGAACCATTGCGGGGCTGTTCCTGCCGCTGTGCCCAGCTGTTGTTGGGGGCCTTGTCACCGCTCATGAGGGTGCGCTGGTAAGCCTCTGCCGCCGGAAATGCCGCTGCCATCGCCGGAAGGCCTCGTCGGTAAGGATTTTAAGCTGGTTCTCATTTCCGTTGAGTTCTGGGAACCTCATTGTCACTACATGTTATTCAGGTCACTGCTGCCACTCGAGGTGGCTGCCGGGCTGCCGCTGAACCGGTTCGAAGACCGCCACTATCCCGATTCAGCTGTTCCTTCTTCATTCGGTAAGCGTTTTCGATTTGAAAACTCTCTAGTTACTATTTTGGCTTCATACACTAAGGCTTTGCGGCATCAATTGCTATGAGACTGAGTTTCTATTATTATGTGTCGCGATTAGTGTTGCTGTGGTTACCGCGGAAGTGGCTTGGAGCCAAGGTTGCGTTGTTGGTGATCTCGGTTTAAGAGAGGAGGTTCCTATGACGCGTTTGGGTTATGGAATTTGCATTTTGAGGTAGGGGCGCTTTCCAAAAACTATGTTTTATGTATTGGAATTATTACATATGGATACCGGTGTGAGATACTGTGTATTTGGTGATTGTATCTGCCTTATGTATTATTTGATTGACTCGAATGACTACGGATGTTGGTTTGGCTGAATTGTTGTGTGGCTTGTGAAATGTAATGTTTGGAAATCGATTCTTTAAAGATTTGAAATGAGTTTAATCCGTTGAGGATTGGCTTGAATGGAGTCAATTATTTTGATGATGTGAAAGATAGAATACTTTTGAAATTCAGCCTGGGTTGCTTTAATTGATTTGATTTTGATAAATGATTTATTGCTGAACCGATTCTTTAAAGCTTTAGAAATGAGTAAATCGGTTGATATTGAGTTGATTTTTGAAATGGTTTCCTTGAGATATGCCACTGAGGCGACTGTTTAATTTAGCTTGCTTTTGAATTGATTTCTGGTTTTGAACTGTTGAAAAGGAATGAGAAACGGTTTAGTTGGGACCCGAACCGGGTGGCAAAAGTCCAAGTTTTAGGGGAGGTGCTGCCGAAATTTCTATAAAATCTGAGTCTTTATTGAAATATTGTCTAGAAAATGATGAGTTAAAGACTTCTGCTATTTTATTTGAATTATCAAGAAAAGGATGATTCATGCTTTCGAAATGAGTTAGTAAAGAGGAAATTGTGATTTAGTCTTGCTTCTTAAGAAAGGCATTGTATCTCTTTCAAAAGAAAGTTATTTAGATGAAACTTGTGTTTTAAAGCTGTTTGAATGCGAAAAGGGTTTATGCCTTTGAATTTGACTTGGGGGTTCCAATTAAAGAGGTTTCAATGACTTTGAAAGAACCTGAATGTCTATTGACAAGTTTTATTTTGAAATGTTTTGAGAAAGGTTTTAAGTACTCTTTGAACTCTGAAATTTTGCAAGACTAAAACAATTTTGAACAGTTGAAACGCTTTAGAATTTATCATGGGGGTTGAAGCTGGTTTTGCCTAGGGAAAGGAAACGGCTTTGAAAGAAGTAAATGATTACGTGACTCGGTTTTGCTTAGATCCTATTTTATTACTCAAATTGGAAAGCCAAGGTTTTAATGATTTTAAATGAATTCGGCGAAATGAGTTATGCTATTCTCCCCTAAAAACTTGGGACTCTGCCGAGAAACTTTTGTTATAAAATCCCATTGTTGGATAGGTGATTTTGAATATCTCAAAGAGGCTTTTAACTTGCCATGATTATGGAAGTTTTGGAAAGAGGATGCCGAGAGTGGCATTGTTTTGAAAGGAGAATTTACCTTGACTAAAAGTGGCTTATGAGCCTGAGATGATTTGAGAAATGAGATCTTTAAAGCCAAGGCCGAAAAGAGTTGAAACTTGATTTCAAAGTGAAATGAGTTGAGAAAATGATTTATGGCTTAAATGCCGATTTCATGAATTTGATGATTTTGAATGTGGAAGTGCTGTTTTGTTGAGAGTCGGAATGGCTGTGTATGTTTATACATATTGATTGGTTCTGGATTGAACCGTGAGCCGGAATGGCTGTGTATGATATGAATATTGGCTGGTTCTGGAATGAACCGTGAGCCGGATGGCTGAGATGGATGTTGATCCATGGATGAGATTGATTGCATGTTTATGCTGAATCATTGATAAATGTGAATGTTGCACTTCCACTATCTGAGATACGAGTTTCCCTGGGTAGTAGCAGTGGCTAGCCACCACGTGCTCCAGGTTGAGACTTGATACTCTGTTGACCCTATGTCGTAAGTGTGGCCGGGCACTGTGAAAGCCCCGGATGAGCTCGCCTCCGTAAATATTCACCAGTGAGGGTGATGGATATGGATCATGATTATGATCAAGTTTATGATGAGTATAACTCGAGTTGGGGATGCGCGACAGAGGGACAGTCCAATGGTTAGCTACCAGGACTTGTCGGGTTGGCTCTATAACCGACAGATGATATCATCAGCCAGTAGGGACAGGCATTCATCATATGCATCTATGTGACATTGCTTGGGTGTGCATATTGTACTTGGCTTGCCTTTGTGATTAATTGCTAATTGTCCTACTTGCAATAACTGTTTGTTTGTGCCTGCATCTTCCTATTTGTGTTTGCATCTGGGACTCTGTTGGATTGTGGTGATTGGTTGTTGGTTGGATTGTTTGGGCCTAGGGCCGTGGTTGGAATGAGATGAACTGATGGTTGGTTTCGGTTTTGTATTTCTGGTTTGGAATAAAATTATGAAAGGCTATTTTGGTTCCGCATAGATAAACCGTTTTGAAAGGCTTTTGAGTTTTTGAGAATTGAACGGTTCTTCTTTCCGAAAAGATTTCAGACTTTACTTTCATTGTAAACCGTTGTTTTTGAAAAGAGGCATAAGACGGTTATGAATCACTGGTACGGTTTATCTTCATGTATCATATTACAATAATTCCCAAAAACCCTCTACTGAGAACCCTTTCGAGGATGATGTTCTCACCCCCCTACATTTTTCCCCTTTCAGGATATGGGCGCAGAAGTTACGAAGAGCTTATTTAATTGTTGTTGTGATGCTCTGTATTGTTTTAGTTATGGCTTACTGCACCCTCGCCTTCATTTGATATAATCTGTAAGAGGGATAGGAATTGTATTGGATTATGTTTGTAATATTATTTATATATATTTATGTATATATATGGATGTACTATTTATGAGTTGTTGTAAGTTGAATGGTATTTATGGATGTACGTTATCGAACGAAAGTATCTTTGGGAGCGGTATTGCGGTTTAAAGTTTTAAACAGGCTCATATTTTAGTATTAAATAATATAAGTGTCGTCGTAATGTCCGAGCTATCAGAGTCGCGCAGCCGGAAGTGTGTGCTTTGGTAGTTAGGGTGTTACACAAGTTATACAAGAACTCAATTAGAACAAGGGTCATACTTCTATTCCACCCAGATTCATAAGATAAAGAACGAATACAATTCTTGAAATAGAAATCAGTATATAAATTAAAATAGAAAAATAATAGTATCAATCCATACAATAGACAGAGCTCCTAACCTTAACAGTGAAGGTTTAGTTGCTCATGATTCATAGAGAAAACTAGGGTTCTGTAAAACTGTAAAGTACAGAATGAGGTAGAAGAGAAGAGATGAGAAGAGCCCGAAGGGCTGATTCTTTTCCCTTTTATATCTAATCATAATTAATGTAAATTATATTTGCTAAAACTAAATAATATCTTTTCCTATTTTAAAATAAAATAAAGTTTTAATCAAAACTAATTAAAATCTTCGTTGATGCCTTGATTTGGTGTGGGGACCATGGTGTAGTAATGAACTGGCGCCTAACTTGGGAAACTCCAAGTTAGGCACCACCCTTGCAGTGCCTCCAGGGAGTGCTTCACGTTGAACTGGCGCCTAGCTTCGCATTCATGGCGCCTAACTTCATTGGTTTGGCTTTCCTAGCGCCTAACTTCGAAATCATGGCGCCTCACTTGGAAAATTCCAAGTTAAGCGCCACCTTGGCCGAACAGAATGAATAATGAACAGGCGCCTAACTTGGAAAATTCCAAGTTAGGCACCACCCTTGCAGTGCCTCCAGGGAGTGCTTCATGTTGAACTGGCGCCTAGATTCGCATTCATGGCGCCTAACTTCGTTGGTTTGGCTTTCCTAGCGCCTAACTTCGAAATCATGGTGCCTCACTTGGAAAATTCCAAGTTAAGCGCCACCTTGGCCGAACAGAATGAAGAATGAGGGCATACTATTATATATCGTTGGAAAGACCTAGAAGTTAGATTTCTAATGCCACTAGAATCACGTCAATTGGACCTCTATATCTCAAGTTATGTCTATTAGAGTGCAGAGAGGTCAGGGTTGACACATCATCCACTTTTTGCCTCTTCTTCTATAAAACTCTGTTAAATGCTGAGAGATCATATTGACCTGTTGGGTCAAGATCTTGTTCTAAGCCAATATGGCATTCAGAGTATCAACTTCAAGAACTCCTTTCTTCTGAATTACCCCATTACTTACAGGGTTTCTTTCAGAAGTATATGATGAGGGAAAAACGATTCTACTCAAGCTCACCGGCAAGTGTACCGGGTCGCATCAAGTAGTAATAACTCACCAGAGTGAGGTCGATCCCACAGGGATTGATAGATTGAGCAACTTTAGTTAGGTGATGAATTTAGTTAAGCGAATAGTTGATGATTTGAGTGAAACTTGATTAACAGACGTAAAATTGCAAGGAAATAAAAGGGAGAATGAAAATTGGCTGAATCTTAAAGTGCAGAAGAAGTAAATTGTAGAAACTTAAAGTATAAGAAAGTAAACAAGCTTAAACTTAAATTGCAAGAAAGGTAAATGACTGAAACTTAAAGTGCAAGAAATGTAAATGACTGAAACTTAAAGTTCAAGAAATGTAAATTACTGAATCTAAATTGATAGAAACTTAAATTGCATGAAGAATAAAGGGATTTGGGTACTGGGATTCAAAAACAAAGCTGGAATTGTAAATTTAAGTAAATCAAAGAACTATGAGATAAAGAGAAATTGCAGAAGAATCAGACAGCAAGAAGACTTAGATCTCAATTACTCTTTTGACAATTCAGTAAAGAAGAAATTGCAGAAGAAATGAAAACTAGTAGGAAAGTTAAAATTAGATCTCCAATTTATAAAACTAGAAACAGGAAAAGTAAAAGGAAACTTCAAGGTGAAGAAACTCAGAAGAATTCTCCAAATTAGAGTTCCAAAACCCAAAACAGAAAATCAAAGTTTCAGAAGATAGAAAATGAACAAAGAAAGAAAGCTTCGATCTGATCCCAATTTTCCAAATTCTAAAAAAGGAAAATTAAAAGAGAGAAAATTAAAAGTGAGCAAAAAGGTAAAAGAAAAGTGTGTCGTCCCCCCCCCCCCTCCCCTAAGTTAAATTTGATCATATTTATACACTTTCTATTTCCATCCTCGAGCAATTAGAGTGGGCTTTTTAGATTTTTGAAGAAGTGGGTTGGGGTGCATTGTAGCTCCTTCCAGTGGAGCATTTCATGAACAAAATGAGCGATGCGCTCACTCCCTTGGTGTGCCTCCCTCACGTGCGCATGTTTGCTTCTCTAGCGATCCCTTAGTGAATGCTACGTTCACTCATTGAGCACTGCTTCTTTGGTGCATGCGTTCCTCATATTAGCGCTGCCTTAGTAAGTGCTACGTTTGCAATTTGAGCGCTGCATTAGTACGGAAGGCCAAAAGGTATTCCTCCCAAGTTCGAAAATCACGAAAAAGGTGACAAAGTGAGCGCCACGCTCACTTTAGAAGTGAACGCTAGCCATGTTTGCTAGTGAGCGTGGCGTTCTTCTTCTTAACGCAACGCTTCCCTGATTGCTTCCCCTTTCTCTTCATTTCTTCACATACAAGCAACCAAACAAGCAATCAAAGTCTCACCAAAATTATAAGGTCTTTGCATCATTCATAAAATCAATTAATTCTAGTATAAACCTTATGATTTTGTGTAAAATAAATAATGTTTGATTGATTCAAAATGATCATGAAATTCCACTCCAATCATTTACTTATTGTGCAAGAAAGTGCATAAAACCTAATGAAATAAGTGAAAAATGCTTGTAAAACTAGCATAAGATAACTTCTATTTATAGGTTTGAGTTAGACGCCGAGCTAGCTTCGTTTAAGTCTTTTAGCTCTACCTCTACCTTCGATTCCTCTATGGCAACCTCAGCCATAAACTAACTATCTAGCTTCTTAGGGCTTAGCTACTTTATCCGCCAGAGGAAGATAAGCTGCCTTGGCCAAAACCCTTCGAATCTCTTACCCAAAACCCTTTTTACGGGCTTGCAGGTACAGGCCATACAGCTGGTAGTATGATTTCTAAGTTACATGGGATCTAGTATTGAAGGAAAGCTAGAAAGCTAATTGATATTGAGTTACAGGGGATTCCCCCATATTCTAGATAAATAACCCCCATTCTATTACTACACCGCTCATCTAACTAAAGAATCTCATTCAACACCAATTGATTCTCACCCATATTCCGTTGAATCACTTAATAGTCCCTTTTAATCTATTACAAGACCTAGGATTCAATGCCACTAGGATCAACTCTTCCTAGCCTTCCCTGAACTACTCTATCGGAAAGCAGCAAAAGCAGAGAAAGAGCTTGAGGTGAAAAGAGAGATCGGAGATTTATCAATCTATTGAGTTACGCAGAGACAATACCGACCTTCTTCATCTTTTCTGATCTTTCCTGGCAGGGGGATTCTATTCCAATGCCCAAATCCCCTCCTTACTCAGCGTACATAAACTGTTAGTTTGCAACCATCTCAATGAGTTCTATTGCTTCTGCAAGCGTTTTCTTCAAGTGGAGTGATCCACTGATAAACCACTATTTTATGATTTATCTTGTACTCAATTGAGTGGATTTTATCAATCTTTCATACACTTATTAATACAATTCGCATGTTTTACGTTTTCCTTCTTGATTTTGTACTATGATTGAAAACATGCTTCTTTGGTCTTAATTTTGATATGTTTAATCTTCTCTTATTACCATTCGATACCTTGATATGTGTGTTAAGTGTTTTCAGAGATTACAGGGCAGGAATAACTTAGAGGATGGAAAGGAAGCATGCAAAAGTGGAAGGAATACAAGAAATTGAAGGAACTGCAAAGATGTCAGCCTGACCCTCTCGCACTAAAATGGTCATAACTTGAGTTACAGAGGTTCAAATGATGCGGTTCCAGTTGCGTTGGAAAGCTAACGTCCGGGGCTTCGATTTGATATATAATATGTCACAGTTGCTCTGACGATAAGTGACGCGAACGCATGATCAATGCGGACGCGTCGCAGTGATGAAAATCAGCGTGGCAGATTTCGCAATCAGCGATTTCTGGGCTATTTTCGGCCCAGTTTCAAGCCCAGAAAACACAGATTAAAGGCTGCAAAGTGGAGGAATGAAGGGAGACGACTCATAATTCACTTTTCATAATTTAGATGTAGTTTTTAGAGAGAGAGGTTCTCTCCTCTCTCTTAGGTTTTAGGATTAGGATTCCTCTTAAAGGATTTAGGATTTCAACTCTTTATCAGGTTCAATATTCCTTTTTATTTTTATTTATTCTAATGCTTTTATTCGTATCTGACTTATGTTGCCAAATTGGCTTATGAACTCTTTATGTTCAGATTGATTTTTTTTATTAATGCAATTGAGGAATTTCATATTTATGATTTTTATTTAGCTCTTTATAATCTTGGCTTTCGTTGATTGATTGGAGACTTTTGAGTTATCAAACTCATCGTGATTGATAATTGTTATTTTTGCTAATTGAATTGAATTCCAATAACTCTAGTCCTTTCTTAGGAATTGGCTAGGACCTGAAGATCAAACTAATTAGTCCACTTGACTTTCTTTTGCTTTAGTAAAGGTTAACTAAGTGGGATTAAAACTCAAATCTCATCACCATCGATAAGGATAACTAGGATAGGACTTCCAAATTTTCATACTTTGCCAAGATTTTTCTTAGTTATTGATTTACTAATTCCTGCAATTTATTTCTCTTGTTCAAACCTTTTCAAAACCCAAAAATACTATTTTCCATAACTAATAATAAGAACACCTCCCTGCAGTTCCTTGAGAAGACGACCCAAGGTTTAAATACTCGGTTATCAATTTTATTGGGTTTGCTTAAGTGACAAACAAAACTTTTGTAAGGAAGGAATTCTTGTCGGTCTAGAAGCTATACTTACAATGGGAATTTATTTTTAGAAAATTCTAGATCGCGCGAGAGTTTCGCTCTTTCAAAATGAACCACCTTCCTATCATGAACCCTTTCTCCCAACAAATGAACCCTCCTATCTACCCCAAACCTCCATGGAGAAAGCACTTATCGATCTAAACTCTACTATACAAGCTCTTGTCGCCCAAATCGGACCACCAAATACCTTCAACAATCAACCCTCAAGCTCTAGTGCACTTCCTTTTCAACCATAGAATGATCTCTCCATCCCATCACCACCATCCATGGAAGAGCACCCACATCCATCAATCCAAGAGCAACATGATCCCAATGATGCTATTGACATGGAACAAGAGAGAAGGGATCATCTTCGCGAATCCATACTTCATAAGGAGCTAGAGGAGGCCCTAAAGGTGAAGGTAGTAAAGACCCTTGAAGTCGAAGGAGTGGTTGAAGAATTAGTGAAGGAAGGCATCAAGGAGGAGTCTGATTTTGTCTTAAAGCAAGAGGAGGCCCAAAACGTGGAGATAGGAAAGACCCTTGAAGATGAAAGAATAGTTGAAAGGAGTTGTCATGGAAAGAAAATCATCAAGGATGAGTACGATTTTATATTAAAACTACTGGACAAAGTAGTAATTATTGAAGAGGAAGAAGTGGTTAAAGACTTGGGAGATGCTGAACCTCCATGGGAAAGTCAAGACATAGAGCCTCCTTCCAAGACGGTTGCATTTGATGTTGAGCAGGGTGTACAACCTCCAAGGCATGTCATGGTTAAGGACTTGGAAGAGGTCGATCAAGAGATGGAGATTCAAGAAGAAGAAGCACAACCTCCCATGCCCTTGGAAAGCAGTGAAGATGAGATTGAATTGGAAGAAAGCTACCAAGAGGAAGAGGTTGAAATTGAAGAAGCTTGCAAAGAGGTGGAAGTTGTCAGAGAAGAGCACAAGGGAGTGGAGCTTGCAAGTTCATTAGAAACACCTCTCCCAAGGCCATTACCGTCCAACACAATGTTCAAGTGGGTAAAATTCTTATCCTTGACCTTTACCTTCCCACTTGAATATGGGCTACTGATGCCAGGGCATTTTGGCCAGTTTCACTGACCTTTTCTTTATGGTTTTAGGGTAGTTTCATGCACTTTCTTAGGAAATAAGCAAGTTTTGGGTAAATAATCATTTACATCTTGATTCAGGCAAACATTGTGAATTTTATGTGATTTCATGAGAATTATACATGAATTGAATGGTAAATTGAATGATGCATGATCTCATGGGTTAGAACCTAGCTTTGATGCACTTTATTTGCTTGATTTCAGGACAAAGGAAGCAAGGAAGATGCCAAGTTAACAGCCACGTTAGTCCAACTAACGTGACCATTAACGTGGAAAGGAGGCTAGCTTACAACTTTAACAAGAAAAGTGAACACCAATAACGCTTTCGTGAGCCATCATAGCCCACGTTAGTGTCCACGTTAACTACGTTAACGTGGAAGAGAAGTAAAGCTCCAACATTAGTGGTAAAAGTGAATGCCACTAACGTTGGGGAGAGGGGCACACTTAGCCACGTTAAGAGTCATGTTAACTACATTAACGTGACCTCTAACGTGGGAGAAGCAATGAAGAGCCAACGTTAGTGACACTCACCTTTGTCACTAACGTTGGACTAAGCCTCTATTAGCCACGTTAGTTGCCACGTTAATTGCATTAACGTGGAAGCTAACGTGGAGGAAAGGAATAATGAGCCAACGTTAGTGACACTCACCTTTGTCACTAACATTGGAGATGGCTATCACTACCACGTTAGAAGTCATGTTAACCTAAGTAACGTGAACTCTAACGTGGGAAGAAGCGTGTTTGGAGCGTTAATGACAAAGGTAAGTGTCACTAACGCTCTCGAAGTTGAGGCATACCCACGTTAAGAGTCACGTTAGCTACACTAACGTGGACTCTAACGTAGGGAAGAAGGGGCCAAGGGCAACGTTATTGGCAAAGGTAAACGCCAATAACGCTCACGATGGATCAAGAGGCAACGTTAGTGGTCACGTTAGTGCCACTAAAGTTGAAGTTAACGTAACTTATCTTGGGCTAGGAACGTTAGTGCAAAAGGTGATTGTCACTAACGTTCTCGAACCCACATTTTCACTTAACGTTAACGCCACTAACGTCCTAGCCAAAGTCCATGCCTACTTCACACTTTCTCTGCAAGTAAAGCTGAGCCCACTGAAGATTCCAAACTGCTTCAACTCAAGATCCAAAGGTCCATATCCAAGACTTGAAGAGCCAACTGGAAGATCAGAAGAGTAGTATATATAGGGGTAGTTTTGAACTAGAGAAGAGCTTTTTGGGTTGAGAGGACTACTCTCTGTATAATTTTACTTTCTCTGCAACTTCTAGTTTTACTTCAGAATGTACTCTCCATCTTTGCTTTCCATTCCCAGAGCCATGAACAACTAAACCCCTTTCATTGGGTTAGGGAGCTCTGTTGTAATTTGATGGATCAATAATAGTTTTCATTATTCTTCTTCTTTCTTTTCTTTTGATTTTACTTGAAAGCTTTCAATCTTCATCCAATTGGATAGTTGTCTTGGAAAAGAAACTATTCATACTTGGATCTCTTCTGAACCTTGGAAGAGGAATGAAGAGATCATGCTAGAAATGCTTTCTCATGTTGGACCAAATTGGGGTTTGGGCGGATATGGTGACATATAATTCTCCCAATACTTTGATTTGGAAATACATGTGGTATAATCAGTGACCGCACCTCATCTCTTCTCATGAGCAATTAGACCAAGAAATTGGCTATTGATCAAGATTTGAGAGATTGAGTTACCAAGGAATTGGAATTCAATCACTTAAGATTGCCAAGGAGATCAATGAATGCATTGATTGAGGAAGAGATGAAAATGAACTTGATCCGGAGAATGCAACATCTTCTAAGCCCAATGAATTCCCCATTTCTGATCTTACCCATTCTCTTTAGTTTCTGCCATTTACTTTCATGCTAGATTCCTCCTTCACCATTTAAGATTCTGCCATTTACTTTCCGTCATTTATATTCAGCTCTTTATTTCCAGCATTTACATTTTCTGCCATTTACTTTCCCGCCATTTAATTTCCTGCAATTCTCATATCAAATTCTGCTTAGCTCAACTAGAATATTCCTCCAATTAAAGTTGCTTGACCAATCAATCTCTGTGGGATTCGACCTCACTCTATTGTGAGTTTTTACTTGACGACAATTCGGTATACTTGCCGAGGGAAATCTGTTGAGAGACAAGTTTCCGTGCATCAAGTTTATGGCGCTATTGCCGGGGATTGATTTTGTATCAACAATGATTAAATTGGTGGATAACTAGATTGAGCACTTTTCTTTTGTTTGATTTAATTCCATCTGAGTAATTTACTTTCAATTTTAGTTATTTCCTTCCCTTTACCTCTCACCCATTTGTGGTGCTATCTGCATATCATTTTTTTTTACTATTTGGTTCACTGACCCACTAACTGTTTGATATATTGCATCACTCACACTAATAGCATTTCTGCAAAAAATACTGTCTGCATCTATCCTTTTTGCTTGTGCCTTATTGGTTGTATGACAGGTAGAAGAAGCAGGGCTTCAACTTCCTTTGATTCTGAACCTGAGAGAACCTTCCTTAGATTAAAGAGGGAAGCAAGAGGGAAGAGAGTAGTTGGTGCTGAGGAAGAGGAAGAGTACTTTGAACTAGACATGGATGAGAATATGGAGAACCATCATGAAGAAGAGGCTCACAACCATGGCAGAGAAGGTCCAGCACATCATGCTGGGCAAGAAAGAAGAGTTCTAGGATCCTACATCAATCCAAACCCAGGAAACTGTCGAAGTAGCATCCAAAAGCCAACCATACATGCCAACAACTTTGAACTAAAGCCACAGCTCATCACCCTTGTTCAGAACAATTGTTCATCGGAGGAAATGTTCAAGAAGATCTCAATCAACATCTAACCACCTTCCTAAGGATATGTGACACTGTGAAGTCTAATGGTGTTCATCCTGACACCTACAGACTACTTCTATTCCCCTTCTCACTCAAGGACAAGGCATCTAAATGGCTGGAATCCTTCCTGAAGGAGAGCTTAACAACCTGAGAAGACGTGGTAAACAAATTCTTGGTGAGATTCTATCCTCCTCAAAGAATCAACAGGTTGAGAGCTGAGGTTCAAACTTTCAGGCAGCAAGATGGTGAGACTCTATATGAAGTATGGGAGAGGTTTAAAGACTTGACAAGAAGATGCCCGCCAGATATGTTCAATGAATGGGTGCAGTTGCACATTTTCTATGAAGGTCTTTCTTATGAATCAAAGAAGGCAGTAAACCACTCATCCGGGGGATCTCTGAACAAGAAGAAGACCATTGAAGAAGCCATAGATGTCATTGAGACTGTAGCTGAGAATGACTACTTCTATACTTCTGAAAGAGGCAACACTAGAGGAGTGATGAAGCTAAACAATGTGTATGCACTGCTAGCTCAAAACAAGATGATTACCAAGCAATTGGCTGACCTCACCAAGAAGATGGAGAGGAATCAAGTAGCAGCAATCACCACTTCAGCAGCAACTCAAGAAGGAGTGAATGAAGAAGCAGAGGGTAGTCAGGAGCAAGCCAACTACATTGGAAATTCACCTAGGCAGAACCATGACCCATACTCCAAAACGTATAATCCTAGCTGGAGGAACCACCCAAACTTTGGGTGGGGAAATCAACAAGACCAAGGCCAAGATCAGAGACGCCACAACCCCAACAACAATGTAGCTCACCAATATCCCACACAGAGATCATATCAGCACTCACCTAACAACACATCTCAACATCCATACCAGAGCCAAAATGGCCCTTCTCATCCCTCCAATCTCAACTCTCCATCATCGGAAGAAAGACTATCAAGGATTGAGACTCTACTTGAAGGCATATGTAAGGAAATCCAAGATAACAAGGTGTTCAAGGAGGAGGTGCGAGCCAATATCAAAAACCAGGGAGACACCATCAAGAGGTTGGAGTTTCAAGTGGGATACCTCTCTGAGAAGATTCCCAAACCTACTGATAGCTTCCCAAGTGACACAGAGAAGAACCCGAGAGGTGAAGCAAAGAAGGTCAGATGGGAAGATTGCAAGATGGTCATTATAAGTGATAAGGGTACTGAGGAAGAGCTGAACAAACATTTAAAACAACCTGGAGATACCTCAGTAGAGACACAAGAAGAGGATCACCAAGAAACCACACTTACACAGAAGAAGCTGCTGAAACTCTATGCACCTTTTCCCCAAAGACTCAAGGGTGGTGTAGAAAAAAGAATATACTCAAGGTTCCTTGATATGTTTGCATCTCTCCATGTAAACATACCATTCATCAAGGCTCTCCAACAAATGCCCTCATACATTAAGTATATGAAAGAGCTGCTGACCAGGAAAAGCTCACTCAAAGGAGGGCAAACAATAGTGATGAATAAGGAGTGCAGTGCTCTCATTCAACCAGAGTTGCCTACAAAAAAGAAGGACCCAGGGAGTTTTCACATCCCCTGTGCCATAGGAGAAACAATGTTTGACAATGGACTCTGTGATCTGGGAGCAAGCATCAACTTAATGCCTTTATCTCTTATAAAGAAGCTGCAGATCAATGAGCTAATACCTACAGACGTAGTCATCAGGCTGGCTAACAAAACTCAAAAACAAGCAGTGGGAGTGGTTGAAAACGTGTTGGTAAAGGTTGGGAACTACTTCCTTCCTACAGACTTTGTCATATTGGAAATGGAAGAAAGTCACATCCACCCAATCATATTGGGAAGACCGTTCCTAGCTACAGCCAGAGCGCTCATAGATGTGGAGCAAGGAGAGCTAATACTAAGGATACATGATGAACAACTCACATTCAATGTCTTCAAACCCTCACAAGAGGCAGATCAGGAAAACAAGGAACCAAGGAAAGAGCACGACAAAGCAATGGTGGAAGAAACAAGCATTAAAGCACAGGGAATTCCTTTGGTTAATGAACAAGACAGTCAGCAGTTACCACAGCTAAAGGAAACTCAAGTGGAGCCAAAACCACCAGAATCATATGAGACCAGCAACAAAGTCTCTCTAGGAAAAGAAACCACAAAGAGTAGGGCAACAACAAAAGAAACAAAGAAGAAGGCACCAAGGAGATGGAGGAATAAGAAGATCCCTACAGAGGATTTCTCTCCAGGAGATAAAGTGATCTCAGCCTACTTCCTAAACATCCCACCTCATCTCCCCACCATCCCATCTCAGTTACCTAAGGATTTTACCATCAAAAAATTTCTCTCCCTAGAACATGTGGAGATCCTTGATAAAGCCAATGGATATAGGTTTACTGCAAGAGGAGAAGATCTGAAGCATTACCAACCACCCTGACAAAGGCAGAACGTCAAGCTAGTGACGCTAAAGAAGCACTTCATGGGAGGCAACCCATGTTTTACATGCTTTTAAAGTAGTTAATAAAGCAAGGTTCATGAATTTCAAATCAACTTTGACATGCACTTGAATAAATCCTTTTATGCAACATATAGTGAAGAACAAGTTTGGTGTTCAAGGCACACTAAGAGAACATAAATGTAACTCATATCATGTCACTCTTAGAGCCTTGAGCAAGTCATTTACACCACATAGCCCCAAACTAAGTTTGGTGTCACCGATGTTGCATACATGGACATTTAGTTGGTCAGTTGGTTTGCACTCATGAATAGCAATTAGAAATTAGAAACAAAAAAAATTTAAAAAGTAGTTACCCAACTTTTTAAATTTTGCCGCCACTTTCCACAATTTTGTGAATCACATTTCTTTTATTTTGTAGGAGAATTGATGGGACAATTGAAGGAAGGTTCGGCCACCACAAAAAGGGAGGACTATACACGTGTCTTCAAGGGGATTGCATTGGGAATTGTTGCCATGCAACATTGGAAGAAGAACACGCTTGGAAACTGAACCAACCCCATCATAAAGTTGATGATCCTTGTGCTCATCCCATGCTAAACCCCATCCGTTCATTATACACCCACTCCATCGATCCACACCTTTCATTCACTCACCACTCCTCTATATAAGTGGTTCTTATTTCATAACCCTCTCACATTCCAACTCCCATTCTTTATACTTCACACCTTCGGAACCCAAAGCCCTTCATCTCACCCTATCTTAACTGGCCAAAGTCCATCACTAACCTCAACACCTTCACTTTTCAAAAATCACTTATGGCATCATCGAGCTCCAAGAGGAAAAAGAGAAAGGAACCGGTTGAGAGCAGCCCTTTTGATGAAGGGAAATTCAAAACTGCATTCCATGAACTTGAATTTGAACGGATAAAGCTCAAAAAGATATTGCCTGAGTTAACATTCCAGTTCAACGAGGATGAATGCCCACATATTCGAGAGAAGATCGAACAAAGGGGTTGGCAAAGGCTCACGAACCCAGAAACAAAGATAAATGCAAAGCTCATCAAAGAATTCTATGCAAATGTGGTTAGAGAAGACAAAACCAAGGCCCCCACCTTTAAAAGTTATGTGAGAGGAACAGAGGTGGATTTCAGCCCCAATGCCATAACAAGGACTCTTCAGCTAAAATCGCCACATTTTGATGAGCCCAGTTATCATGTGAGAATAAGTAATGGCCCCGACAATGATGAACTTGAAGAAATTGTGAACGATATGTGTGTTATAGGATCTGACTGGGAAAGGTATTCGGATAGAAGACCCCGGTTCATCAAGAGAGGAGACCTCATCCCGGAAGCCAAGGGATGGTTTGAGCTCGTGAGGAGATCCATCCTCCCAGCTGCAAACAATTCTAAGGTCAACATTACTCAGGCTACTATGGTACATTGCTTAGTAAAGGGTGGAGGCATTAATGTGCACGAAATTATAGTTGAGGGGATTCAAGAATCAGCCGAGAAGAATGATCTAGGTGCTAGGCTTTGGTACCCTAGCACCATCCTTAGGCTGTGTACGAAAGCCAAGGTAGTCTTCGAAGACAGCAATCCAACTTGGGTAAACCCTGGAAGGATGGTTACGCTCCAGCGTATAACTTATGTGGCACCCGCCCAACAACAAAGAAGGTCTCAAATAGGGAAAAGAACATCACAAGAAGGACCTCACCAAGAAGAACCTCATCAGGAAGAATACCAGCAAGAAGAGTACTATGATCCAACCAATATAAATCTGGGCCACATTCAAGGAGCCATTGAGGACTTGGCAAGGAGATATATGGAAGGGCAAGAGCAACAACTACACATTCAATCCCAAAGGATGGATCGTCAAGAAGAACTCATTTCTAATTGGATGAATCAACAAGGGGAGTGGCAGAAACAGCAAATGAAACACTACTCCCAGCTCACTCAAGCCATCAATCAAGTGATTGAAAGGCAAGAGCGTCAAGATAAACACCTTCAAGAACTCAACCAACGTTAGCTGGCTCAGACGAAGGCATTCAATGAGTTCAGCGTACTTAATGAAGGACGGCAACTACATAGAGAGAAGTTCAACATAAACACTCAAGCCAAGTTGAACTATATATCTGGTCATATGCATAATCTGCACACTGAAATCCCTAGGTATGATGAAGTCCAAAAAGATCTAACAGAACAAGAGGAAAGGAAGGTGAAACAGCAAAAGGAAACATTGAAAAAGAAGATGGAAGATGCTGGCTTCTGGAAAAAGTTGATTTGAAAAAGCAAGGGAAGTGAGAGTTCAAGCACTCAAGAAAAACACAAAGAGGACAAACAAGAGGGAGAGCATGAGCAACCCCATGAGTAAAAGGTGGTGGAGTTCCCTTATTGTCCCATCTTTTTCAAGTTTTAAATAAGGAAAATCATGTATGAAATAGAACATGCTTCCATGGTAGTTTAGGATTTTCAATTCTGTCTTTAGTATTTTCCTTGCTTTTGTCATATGTGTGCTGGTTCAAGTTACCTGTTTTCATCTGCATTTTGCTTATTGTATGTTTGTCCTTTTAAGCCAAATAAAAAGAGATGTTATGAAAGACCAGAGTGATGTTCAAGTTGTGGAGTAGGTCCTTAAATTTGTGGTGTAGTAATCACTTAGCTAAGTTGGTTAACCAATAAAGTAGGAAGGCAACTATCTGTCCTGAATCATATGCTCGAAACACACCCCATGAGACTAGCTAAATAACAAGATCCTAATAAGAAAAAGGAAAAGAACAATAAGAGTTGAAAAAGAAAGAAAAGTAATAAGAAATAAGGCTAGGCACCAAGGGCTTGAATCTTGAGGGATATGTCTGTGGTGCTCTTGTACCAAGGATCTGCTTGGATGAATAAGTTCTTAGGAGTGCTTCATCACTTGGTAACTTAGGTTAACTAACCCGGGATTATCAACTGAAAATCCACTATCAAGAGCAACCTTGCTACAGAACATTTAGTAACCCAAAGAGGTGCTGGACACCAAGGCCTCAAGGAAAGAAAATAACAAACCATGTGCCTGTGGTGTGCATGTATGGGGGAGAGAGACTTGAGGGAGTAAGTCCTTAGGGGTGTTTCAACACCTTGCACCTTGAACCAACTGGTTCGGGAGTGTTGGCTGAAAGCTTATCTTAAAGAGTCGCCCCCTCACAGAACACTTAGCCTAAGGATGCAATAAACCGTGGAAAGACAAAGGGATCAATAAATAAAAGTCTCAAAGGGTGCAATCAAGTGAGTATTCCAGGGCATGATAAAGGTCTGAAAGCCAGTAAAGGAATGAACCTAAGTTGCTATGCATGAAAACCCAAAAAACCAAGGACATGACTTCCACAATAATGATTTATTTCTCTTGTCATTTCATTCATCATTCTCTTGTTCCAGTACTTGCTTAGGGACAAGCAAGCTTTAAGTTTGGTGTTGTGATGCCAGGGCATTTTGGCCAGTTTCACTGACCTTTTTTTTATGGTTTTAGGGTAGTTTCATGCACTTTCTTAGGAAATAAGCAAGTTTTGGTTAAATAATCATTTACATCTTGATTCAAGCAAACATTGTGAATTTTATATGATTTCATGAGAATTATGCATGAATTGAATGGTAAATTGAATGATGCATGATCTCATGGGTTAGAACCTAGCTTTGATGCACTTTATTTGCTTGATTTCAGGACAAAGGAAGCAAGGAAGATGCCACGTTAACAGCCACGTTAGTCCAACTAACGTGACCATTAACGTGGAAAGGAGGCTAGCTTACAACGTTAACAAGAAAAGTGAACACCAATAACGCTTTCGTGAGCCATCATAGCCCACGTTAGTGTCCACGTTAACTACGTTAACATGGAAGCTAACGTGGAAGAGAAGTAAAGCTCCAACATTAGTGGTAAAAGTGAATGCCACTAACGTTGGGGAGAGGGGCACACTTAGCCAAGTTAAGAGTCACGTTAACTACATTAACGTGACCTCTAACGTGGGAGAAGCAATGAAGAGCCAACGTTAGTGACACTCACCTTTGTCACTAACGTTGGACTAAGCCTATATTAGCCACGTTATTTGCCACGTTAATTGCATTAACGTGGAAGCTAACGTGGAGGAAAGGAATGATGAGCCAACGTTAGTGACACTCACCTTTGTCACTAACGTTGGAGATGGCTATCACTACCACGTTAGAAGTCACGTTAACCTAAGTAACGTGAACTCTAACGTGGGAAGAAGCGTGTTTGGAGCGTTAGTGACAAAGGTAAGTGTCACTAACGCTCTCGAAGTTGAGGCATACCCACGTTAAGAGTCACGTTAGCTACACTAACATGGACTCTAACGTAGGGAAGAAGGGGCCAAGGGCAATGTTATTGGCAAAGGTAAATGCCAATAACGCTCGTGATGGATCAAGAGGCAACGTTAGTAGTCACGTTAGTGCCACTAACGTTGAAGTTAACGTAACTCATCTTGGGCTAGGAACGTTAGTGCAAAAGGTGATTGTCACTAACATTCTCGAACCCACATTTTCACTTAACGTTAACGCCACTAACGTCCTAGCCAAAGTCCATGCCTACTTCACACTTTCTCTACAAGTAAAGCTGAGCCCACTGAAGATTCCAAACTGCTTCAACTCAAGATCCAAAGGTCCATATCCAAGACTTGAAGAGCCAACTGGAAGATCAGAAGAGTAGTATATATAGGGGTAGTTTTGAACTAGAGAAGAGCTTTTTGGGTTGAGAGGACTACTCTCTGTATAATTTACTTTCTCTGTAACTTCTAGTTTTACTTCAGAATGTACTCTCCATCTTTGCTTTCCATTCCCAGAGCCATGAACAACTAAACCCCTTTCATTGGGTTAGGGAGCTCTGTTGTAATTTGATGGATCAATAATAGTTTTTATTATTCTTCTTCTTTCTTTTCTCTTGATTTTACTTGAAAGCTTTCAATCTTCATCCAATTGGATAGTTGTCTTGGAAAAAAAAACTATTCATACTTGGATCTCTTCTGAACCTTGGAAGAGGAATGAAGAGATCATGCTAGAAATGCTTTCTCATGTTGGACCAAATTGGGGTTTGGGCGGATATGGTGACATATAATTCTCCCAATACTTTGATTTGGAAATACACGTGGTATAATCAGTGACCGCACATCATCTCTTCTCATGATCAATTAGACCAAGGAATTGGCTATTGATCAAGATTTGAGAGATTGAGTTACCAATAAATTGGAATTCAATCACTTAAGATTGCCAAGGAGATCAATGAATGCATTGATTGAGGAAGAGATGAAAATGAACTTGATCCGGAGAATGCAACATCTCCTAAGCCCAATGAATTCCCCATTTCTGATCTTACCCATTCTCTTTAGTTTCTGCCATTTACTTTCATGCTAAATTCCCCATTCCCCATTTAAGATTCTGCCATTTACTTTCCGTCATTTATATTCAGCTCTTTATTTCCAGCATTTATATTTTCTGCCATTTACTTTCCCGCCATTTAATTTCCTGCAATTCTCATATCAAATTCTGCTTAGCTCAACTAGAACATTCCTCCAATTAAAGTTGCTTGACCAATTAAAGTTTTTACTTGACGACAATTCGGTATACTTTCCGAGGGAAATCTGTTGAGAGACAAGTTTCCGTGCATCAGCTACTGGAGACGGATGGTCAACTTAGAGCTCTTTGTGTCATTAAGAGTAAGAGGAAGATGGTCAGTGGTAAGAATTGTCCTGCAAGGTTCATTATGGCTATAAGCTTTAAGTTTAAATGCAAAGGTTGGTATAGAGCTCAATTGAATGGGTTTGGGAAGTTGTTTGGACGCTTCAGTGAGAATTATAAGGCTGAACCACCCAGATAGAATCATGATAATCAATTTGAAGACGGGTGTAGAAACAAGATTTGGGATCCAGGAATATATGAGGATCAATTTTGGGAGCTCAAATTTTGTGAAGAACTCCATCAAAGCTTGAGGAATTTACTTGGTATTGATAGAGCTTATTGGAAGTCCAAGCATTGGTGGAAGTTTCAAGATGAGTTCAATCACAAGCCACCATAACAGGGAGCTCACCAAATATCCAACTTAAGGACTTTAACTAAAAGTGCTAGGTGGGAGACAACCCATCATGGTATGATCGTCCCTTTTTCAGTTTTAATTCTAGTATGTTTTGTTTGTTTTTGAGTTTTGATTGGACCTGGAATCATGCATAACATTCATATTAGCATTGCATTCTGCATACTGCATTATTATAAAAAAAAAAAAAAACCGCACGCGACGCGACAGCGTCACCGACACGTCTGCGTCACCGACGCGTCTGCGTCACCAGTGCATTAGGAAGAAAAGAAAATTGAACAGAGAGTCACGCGAAAGTGTGGCTGGAGGTGTACCTTTTGCACAAATACGCTCACGTGACCGCGTCGCTAACGCGTCCACGTCATGTGGAAAAATAGCCTCCCACGCGTCCGCGTCACCCACGCGAACGCGTGGCCCTGTAAAATCAACGTAATAAGGTGTATGGCAGAAAGTTATGATGGAATGGGGCTGGAACGGTGTTAGAAGAACAAGCCTTACCACGCGAACGCATGCCCCATGCGTCCGCGTCATTTTTCAAATAAGGCCATCCACGCGATCGCGTCACCCACGCGAACGCATCACCCCAGATTTTTGGCAAAAATGCATTTAAACAGAGAGTTGTGCGTACGCGAGGCTACTCTCGCACCACTAGCACAACTCGAATCACGCGTCCGCATGTCCCACGCGACCACGTCACCTAAACTTATCGCACACCACGCGACCGCGTCACTCACGCGTCCGCGTCGCCCGCGTCGCACAACTTATCCTGATCAGCGCCAATTATCTTTTCTTTTCTTTTCTAATCCTAATTTTTTTTCTATCTTTTCTTCTTTCTTCTTTCTTTCTTACTTCATCTTTTTAACTTCTCATCCCTCTTCACTCCCATTCTATTTTATTTAATTTATTTGCATACTTTCATCCATTGCATTTTAATTTTGGGTATATTTTTATTTTCGTTTCTAAAATTATTATTTTTTCATTGGTGTTAAAATTTTCTCATTCAACTGTTACATCTTTTTGAATTATTCTGGTGCTTCGTGACTTGTTTTATTCTAATTGGGTATTATTATTCATAAGTCAATGCTAATTTTTATAATACTGATATTCCTTTTGCATTGATATGCACTTACACTATTTTGCATTACCCACACCCTCTTCCCCATTGTTGCAATTCTTGCACTATTGATATGACGTATGCTTCTACTGTTTTCTCACTGCATGTTGTAGCTACCATGTAATTGAGACCTTTATTATTTGGCATTACCAACCCATATTTTATTTATTTTTCTTATCTTTATTTCTGGGTTACTTTTCTCCCTTTTCCTCTTCTTTCAAAATGGCCACCGAGGAAGAAAAAAGGAAGAACTTCTATATGGGGAGACAGGCAAGTCAATCTGCACAATCTATAGAGAAAGGCATCAGTTGGAGCAGCCTGTCCACTTGTACATCTTAGCATGCACCGAGGACGGTGCAACCTTTAAGTGTGGGGAGGTCGATACCGATCTCCATGGGTTAGTTATTCTCTTCTCAACACCAATGTCTTATTTTTCTTCATTAGTTCATTGTTGCATTGCATAATAGATTGCATGTGTAGTTGATTGTTTGCATTTAAATACTACTTGATTGAAAAATAATAAGTTTCTTTCTAGGACCCTATTTTTGAAAAAAAAATTCACTAATTTAAATAAAAAAATTAAATTTTTCTATGTGTTAAATTTGTTTGAAGTTGTATTTGGAACATGGTTTTCGAGCCAAAGAACACACAACCTGTGAGATTTTGAGATTAATTACATGGTTACATTAGTTAACCATAAATATTTTATTCTTGTGTGTTTTCTTCTCTATAATTGCAATCTTTACTTTGTTACACTCTATATGTCCACTATTTAGTGATTTACATGCTTGCATATGATTGAGGCCATTACTTGTTTTCACTCACTTATCCCAAATAAGCCTACCCTTTTATGTCACCCTTGTTAGCCACTTTGAGC
The DNA here is from genome assembly GCF_003086295.3 of Arachis hypogaea. Lineage (NCBI taxonomy): Eukaryota > Viridiplantae > Streptophyta > Magnoliopsida > Fabales > Fabaceae > Arachis > Arachis hypogaea. The sequence continues at coordinate 34,535,757 of NC_092054.1, read as the reverse complement.
TTTTTAACCCCCCTCTATTTCATAACCACATTACTAGCCTTAAGAAGAAAAACAAAATAAAAATCCCAAGTTGAATCCTTGGTTAGCTTAAGATAGATATTGTGTATAATTTAAGTATGGGGAGTTTTATGGGAATATGGGATGATAGAAAAAAAAAGGGAATTAAATTGAATAAGTTATTTGAAAATTTGGGAAGCATGCTCATGTGAAATCAAAATAATTAAATTACCATGTGCATTGAAAAAAAATATTAAGTAATTAAATAAGGGGATACAAAAAAAAATATTACCCCAAATGCAAAATAAAAAGAATCAATGCACATGGGACAAAATTCAAAAATAAGTTTGATACATGAGCATGTAATACAAAAGTGGGAAAAATTTGGGTAGCTAGGTAAAGCATTTTAAATTATATAAAGTATGTATATGTTAGGTGAGATCTTAGACTAATCAAGGATTCACTTTGTTAGCTCACTTAGCCTTATATATATATATACCATTACAACCCTGAAAAGACCTCATGATGTTTGCATTGGTATACTAAATATTTGTTGATTGGTTAGATGAAGAACAAAGTTTAGAAAGCATGATTAGAGAAGAGTAGAGTGAATTAACCCTAGACACTTGAGAGATTAGAGTGATATACACTACCAGTGAGGGTTCAATGCTTGATTCTATGTTCCCTGCTTTCATGAGCTATCTTCTTACAAGTTTACTTGTCTTTTATTGTATAATTTGAATTAGTGAAATCTGATTTATGTTTGTCTTGGAAAATTTGTTCACTTTTAACCAAGTAGAAAAAAAAAACATTTTGCATGTAGTTACATTCATATAGATAGGTTGCATTTCATACATTCTACCATTCTTCTTCATCTTTATAGCTTCTCTTGAGCTTAGCATAAGGACATGCTAATATTTAAGTGTGGGAAGGTTGATAAACCACTATTTTATGGTTTATCTTGTGCTCAATTGAGTGGATTTTATCAATCTTTCATACACTTATTCATACAATTTGCATATTTTACGTTTTCCTTCCTGATTTTGTGCTATGATTGAAAACATGCTTCTTTGGTCTTAATTTTGATATGTTTAATCTTCTCTTATTACCATTCGATGCCTTGATATGTGTGTTAAGTGTTTTCAGAGATTACAGGGCATGAATGGCTTAGAGGATGGAAAGGAAACATGCAAAAGTGGAAGGAATACAAGAAATTGAAGGAACTGCAAAGTTGTCAGCCTGACCCTCTCGCACTAAAACGGTCATAACTTGAGCTACAGAGGTCCAAATGATGCTATTCTAGTTGCGTTGGGAAGCTAACATTCGGAGCTTCAATTTGATATATAATATGTTACAGTTGCCCTGACGATAAGTAACACGAACGCGTGATCCACGCAGACGCGTCGCAGTGACGAAAATCAGCGTGGCAGATTTCGCAATCAGCAATTTCTGGGCTATTTCCAGCCCAGTTTCAAGCCCAGAAAACACAGATTAAAGGCTGCAAAGTGGAGGAATGAAGGGGGACGACTCATAATTCACTTTTCATAATTTAGATGTAGTTTTTAGAGAGAGAGGTTCTCTCCTCTCTCTCTTAGGTTTTAGGATTAGGATTCCTCTTAAAGGATTTAGGATTTCAACTCTTTATCAGGTTCAATATTCCTTTTTTATTTTTATTTATTCTAACGCTTTTATTCGTATCTGACTTATGCTGCCAAATTGGCTTATGAACTCTTTATGTTCAGATTGATTTTCTTTTATTAATGCAATTGAGGTATTTCAGATTTATGATTTTTATTTAGCTCTTTATAATCTTGGCTTTCGTTGATTGATTGGAGACTCTTGAGTTATCAAACTTATCGCGATTGATAATTATTATTTTTGCTAATTGAATTGAATTCCAATAACTCTAGTCCTTTCTTAGGAATTGGCTAGGACCTGAAGATCAAACTAATTAGTCCACTTGAATTTCCTTTGCTTTAGTAAAGGTTAACTAAGTGGGATTAAAACTCAATTCTCATCACCATCGATAAGGATAACTAGGATAGGACTTCCAAATTTTCATACTTTGCCAAGAGTTTTCTTAGTTATTGATTTACTAATTCCTGCAATTTATTTCTCTTGTTCAAACCTTTTCAAAACCCAAAAATACTATTTTCCATAACTAATAATAAGAACACCTCCCTGCAGTTCCTTGAGAAGACGACCCGAGGTTTAAATACTCGGTTATCAATTTTATTGGGTTTGCTTAAGTGACAAACAAAACTTTTGTAAGGAAGGAATTCTTGTCGGTCTAGAAGCTATACTTACAACGGGAATTTATTTTTAGAAAATTCTAGATCGCGCGAGAGTTTCGCTCTTTCATCCACCTGCAGAGCTGTCCAATGAGATTTTGGACATCTCAGACAGACCATCATAGAATACGCCTATGATAGACCATTCTGAGAGCATGTTAGGAGGACATCTCCTGATCAGTTCCTTGTATCTTTCCCAAGCTTCATAGAGGGATTTACCTTCTCTTTGTCTGAAGGTCTGAACTTCCACTCTAATTTAGCTCATCCTTTGAGGAGGAAAGAATTTAGCTAGGAAAGCATTAACCAGCTTTTCTCAAGAATCTAGACTCTCTTTTGGTTGAGAATTCAACCATATCTTAGCTCTGTCTCTTACAGCAAAGGGAAAGAGCATAAGTTTGTATACCTCAGGATTTACTCCATTGGTCTTAATAGTATCACAGATCTACAAGAATTCAGCTAAGAACTGATGTAGATCTTCCAGTGGAAGTCCATGAAACTTGCAATTCTATTGCAGAAGAGAGACTAACTGAGGCTTAAGCTCAAAATTGTTAGCTCCAATGGTAAGTACAGAGATGCTTCTGCTATAAAAATCAGAAGTAGGTATGGTGAAGTCACCAAGAACATTTCTTGCCTCTCCTTCAGGTTCAACCATGTCCTCAATTTCTTGTTCAAAATTTTCTGAAAGGTTTCTTCCGAAGTGTTGTGCTTTAATTTATTGTAAGCTCCTCCTTAAGGTCCTTTCAGGTTCAAGATCAAGATCAAAGAGAGGTTCTTTAACCCTGTTCCTGGTCATAAACAATAAGAAAAAGAAAGAAAGGAAGCTTCTATGTCTAATCTAGGGAACAAGATAATCCATCAGTTGTCCAAACTCGAACAATACCCAAAAACGGCACCAAAAATATGGTGCACAAATCCCCACACTTTGTACAACTGTACCAGCAAGTGCACTGGGTCGTCTAAGTAATACCTAAGCGAGTCAGGGTCGATCCCACGAGAATTGTGGTTTGAAGCAAGCTATGATTATCTTGCAGGTCTTAGTCAGGTGAATCAAGAAGTTTTTAGTTTGAATTGGAAGATGGAATTAAGTTGATATATTTACAATGATAATCTTAAATCTTAGATGGTTAAGGCTTGGAGTTGCTTTGTCCTTCTGGATTAACTCTGGTCTTACTGTCTTCTTCAATTGTGAGTGATTTCTTCAATGGCAGGTTGTATATGATTGATGCTGGTTTGAGCAGCCGTAAATACTCCTCCAGATCTGAACACCAGGGTTAATGCACATCCAGTCTGATTGAGGGTGAAGCTCCTGCAGTCCATTCTCCTTAATGATCCTACTCAAAATGCCACAGACAAGGTTGAATCTTCCGGATCAGAGAATGCTGCGCCTTTGGGTTCTAGCCTCTACCACAGAGACCCTAATCTCCCCATACATTGGCTAAACTTGTGTCTCGAGAAGTCTCCAACGAAGTCGTGGATAAGCCGTCTGAAAGATGTATAATCAAGCTGGCGGTTCGATGCTTTCCAGTCCCGTATTCACACGAACCCAAGTAGACACGGGTGGTTGTCATGCACGCGGTCTTAGTATGATGAACGGAGATGAATGTCATGGATCATCCCATTCACCATGCTGAATAACGAATATACATCTTAGAATTGAATCAAACACGGATTGAAGAGAAACAGTAATACTTTTATTAATTCATAGAACTCAGCAGGGCTCCTCCCCTCAACCTAGGAGGTTTAGAAACTCATACTGATAGAAAATACAATGATAGAATTCGAAATATGCTAGAAGAGATCCTAAACAAGTGTGATCTTCTCCCTTAAATACTAAACTAATGACTAGTAAGGGTAAAACAGTCTTTTTAGTGCTAAAATTTACTTCTAGGGCCCACTTGGTGAGTGTTTAGGCCGAGCTTTGATGAGATCCACGTTCTAGGAGGCCTTTAAGGCATTGAACATTGGCTAGGGGGTCCTCTTTGGGCGTTTGGACACTGGTCTCTTCTCCTTGGGCGCTGGATGCCTGAAAGGGGGCAGGAGGCTGGCGTTGGGCGCCCGTTTTAGGCCTTTTAATCTGAAGCAAAGTATGGACTATTATACATTGCTGGAAAGCTCTGGAAGTCAGCTTTCCATAGCTGTTAAGAATGCTCCATGTGGACTTCTGTAGCACCAGAAAGCTCTTCCAAGTCTAAGGAGGTCAGATCCAGACAGCATCTGCAGTGCTTTCTCTGTTTCTGAATCAGACTTTTACTCCAGCTCCTCAATTTTAGCCAGAAAATACCTAAAATTGCACAAAAACACAAAAACTTAAATTTGAATCCAAAAATGTGAATTTAACACTAAAACCTATGAAAAATTAATAAAAATTAAAGAAAACATGCTAAAAACTATATGAAAATGATGCCAAAAAGTATATAAAATATCCACTCATCAAAGCACAGGGGTTTGCGTACGCACTCCTGCTGATTTCCACTTGTGCATATGCACACTTGAGTGTGTACTCCTCCATTGTTTTCTTCATGTGTTCTCCTTTTTTGCATGCTTTCTTCCACTTCTACCAAACCGTTCTTACCTAATTGACCTGAATTCACTTAACAAAACATATCACGACATCGAATGGACTAAAAGTGGAATTAAATCAATCAATTTAACCACAAAAATGCATGTTTTCATATTTAGGTCCAATTTAGAGAGAAAACACAAAAGCATGCTATTGTAGTGAATAAACGTGGGTTTATGTGGTGAAATTCATCTAATTCAAGCCAAAATTTACCATTAAATATGGATTCATCAACAAGCATAACACTTCAAATAAGGTAAAGTAATGCAACATCATCAAAGATAGAAAAGAAAACAAGGAAAACAAATATAAAGACAAGATAAATAACAAGAAGAAAACATAAAGGCAAATAGAAAGCATGTCATGTTTCATACATGCATTTCTTTATTTATAAAACATAGAAAAGAACTCCACCACATTTCTTTCAATCTTTCTTGTTGGTGCCGCTTGGATCTCCTTCCTTGGTCCTTGGTTTCCAATAACCATGATGTTCCATGGTTTTTCTCACCCTCTCTTCATTGCGCTTTACTTTTTCAATTTGAGGTTTCTCTATGGTGCTCATCACTCGCTCCATTGGCAGTATTTGTGGATTTAGTGATGGCATTACTGCACACAAGTAGGTGAGTTGGCTTGAGTGTTGACATCATATTCAACTCTACTTCTGTACCGAGCCTCCCTAAATGCCCTGTACTCCACAAAGTCTCTTTGTTGTCGTGGTTGTTGCTCTGAAATCTTGTTGAGAGCCTCTTGGAGTTGTACTTGTTGCTCCCTTTATTGATCCACCATCATCTGTTGAAATTTTCTTTGCTGTTGAGCTTGTTGTTCTTGGAATTGTATGCATTGTCTAGAAATGTCTTCCAAGGCACCTTAAAATTGGCTCAAGTCAAAAGGATGAGATGTTGCTTGCTCTGCTTCTTTTTCTTTTCTCCTTGGTCACCTTCTTTGTCCCAGATTGGACACAACTCTTTCCATTCTTCTTTCAGTTATGGGTTTGGCCACTGACACCCAAGTTGTGTCTTCATCTTCAAATAGCACTCCAGCTCTTTCACATAGGCGGTAGATAGTGCTTGGATAGCCTAGCAAAGAGTTGGGGGAGCTGTCTCTTGCCAACTTTTAGATATTGTCTGCAATGATTTCTGCCACCTTTACCTCTCCTCCTTTCATTATGCAATGTACCATTATTGCTCTGTCAGCTGTTGGATGAAAGGAGGATTGACCTCCTTACAATCTCAAACCACCATCTTGCCTCGGGTATGAAGTCGGTTCTATTTAATTGGTTTGGGTTTTCATATGAGTCCTTCATCCATTTAGCACCCAACATAAATGTCATTAATCACTTCTTCATACCTTGGGTTTTCATTTGTTCTTTCTTCATAGCTAGGCTCGAAAAATGATCATGGCCTTATTTTGTGCACCATTTTGATTGCATTTGGGCTGAAATCCACTTTCGTTCCTCTTACATAGATCTTGTAAAGAGGATTCTCCTTATTCTCTCTCACAGCATTAGCATAGAACTCTTGTACAAGTGTGAGGCTTACAAAAAGAGGTTGATCGCAGAGGAGCTCCCATCTTCTTCTTTGAATCTCCTTCCTTATGGAAGGATATGTGTTTTTCTCAAGTTTAAAAGCTATTTCAGGGATTCAATCTTTGTGGACCATCCAACCACTAAATTGAAACTCATAAAAATAAGATTTGAATTTCTTGCTATCAAACTGAGGTTGTTCCATTGGCTACTTTTCTTTTCTTTCTCTTGAAGAGGATTCCGAAGCCATTTGAAAGTAGACTATTATATATCATTGGAAAGTCCTGGATATTAGCTTTCTATTGCCATTAGAACCGCTTCATTTAGACCTCTATAACTCAAGTTATCTTTGCTGGAGTATGAAGAGGTCAGGATTGTAATTTCTCTTTGAACTTCCCTGGCTTGTTTCCAACTCTTGCTTCCCTGAAAGGTTGCTTCCTCTTACTTGCCACCTTTCTTGCTTCTCCCAAAGACTTCGTTGATTGTCCATCTCCTCATTTGTTCTTATCTAAAATCTTTCAACAACTCCCTAAATAAATCAAGCACAAGGCAACTTCACAAAATCTTGATTAAAGTACAAAAATCTCAATTAAAATAAGGAAATCGTTAACTTTGTTCAAAGAAAGAAACTACAAAAAATATTGATTAAAAGCATAAAAATCTTAATAAAAACAAGAGATCACTAACTTTATTCAAAGAAATAATAACTAAAAACAACTAAAGATGCTCATACATCAATTAGTTCAAAATAAAATGGGATGCTTGATGATAATGATGATATTAAAGAAGATGGTGGTAAAAAGGAACGCCTGGTCTATCATCATCACATAGAATATTCTATTTCTTTCTTCCTCTTTATCTATATAATATGTCTATATACATTTTATCATGTAAGCATGCATGTGACATGAGTCCAACTGGGGATTGTTAGAAGGAAAAGAAAAATCAAGCATCCTATTGACTTAATTCTGGATAACAAGAGTCTTCCCCTATAATTTCTCTTCTCTTAGGTACACATGGATGCTAACATTAATGCTGTAAACATTAATTGTAGCATAGATTATCAAATTCACACTATCAACTTTTGTGTTACGTGTTATATTGGGTCACACCTCTGTAATTAATAGTGAGAGATCGACTAAATCATGTGAAAAAATCATATAATAAAATTTGTTCCTGTTAGATATAGAAGTAATGAAGGACATAAAAGTTGAAGCAAATCTATTTCTACCAAATATGAGTTGGGGTATCTCCACAAACAACCTTAACTGATCATATTTCTACCAAATCCATTCTGAGAAAAAAAGTGTGAATTGTGCCCCCAAACAAACTCCCAAGACTCATAAGATAGTACATGTTCAAACACCAATCAAGCCGTTTTTTCCAATAGATGAGGCGTACTACGTAGATTACATAACACCATTTTGTCCTATTTTTTTATCTTTTTTTTCTTAAACTACTCACATTCGTTAGACATAAACCTCCCTATAAAGTGTTTACCTTTAGATCAATAAAGTATTTTAATTGAAAGGTACAAACCTCCTAGCTTACCACCTCAGCGAGATCCTCAACTTTAGAGGTGACGAACTCCGAATCCAAATTATTTAGAAGCCATCACCAAAGTATATCAATACAAACATTTGTCCTCAAGTTATGTAGCCATCAATTCACTTCAGAAAAGATTCTACACCTATTTTGCAGTGAAAATGGATTTAAGCTATGTGCTAATCCGATACCCACCCCAATATCTTCTAATCATTAGTTAGTGTAGAATTATTCACTTTTCTTTTGTTGATTAAATATTGGCTAGATTTTAATAAAAGTGCTGACTCCTAAACTTTCTCTTATTTTTCCGCTAGCCACTTTTGTTGATATAATCAACTATTTCATTTGATAAGGCATATGAAGACATTGTCATGCAGAGCTAAGCATAATTAAATAAAAGTTTAATGGAAAAGTATAGGTAACTAACAACATTTTTAAACAATGTGTAAACAATGTGAATTAATAAGGTTAAAAGAGTAAATTAATCTTAAATTTAATTAGTAGCATTAAATTAGGATGTAGTGTATTTTTATTTGATTGGTGGTTGTTTATATTGTTCAAAATGATCATTGTTTACCTAGCACTTCCCAAGTTTAATTATTCTGTTGGTCTCTATGATTTCGCAAAATTTTTAATTAGGTCCCTATACTTTTTCTTTTTAATTGAGTCCTTGCACCAATTTATTAATTGAGTTCGTACACTTTTTTTTCCTTTTATTTGAGTCCCTGCATCAATTTTTTTTTAGTTGGGTCCCTATACAATTAAGCAAATTACTATCAAAAGGGACCTAATTGAAAAAAATAAGAGAAAAGGACAAATAGGTCCCTGACCTTTTGCCCCGCGAACATTTTTGTCTCTGACCATTGAAAAATACTTTTAAGTCCCTGACCTTCACAAAACTTGGACGGATCAGTCCCTCCGTCCAAATGCCTCCGTCAGGGACTAATCCGTCCAAATACCTCCGTCAGGGACTGATCCGTCCAAGTTTTGTGAAGGTCAGGGATTTAAAAGTATTTTTCAATGATTATGGACAAAAATATTCGCGAAGCAAAAGGTCAAGGACCTATTTATTATTTTCTCAAAAATTTGGTATAGAGACTCAATTAAAAAGAAAAAAATATAGAGATCTAATTAAAAATTTTACAAAATTATAGGACCATCATCATCAGAGCAATTAAATGTTAAATAAAACTCAAATAACACAAAAGCCAAAATGGTTTTTACTATATATTACCTTGGAACATCAGTTCTCTTGACCATCTGAGTAGATATTCTATGAACACGTGAATTAGGAACATGGCGTTCAGGATTCACAAGAGTCCGGAAAGTGTTGTTCTTGCCTCCCCGAAGATCTCGATGTCCAATCTCCATAATCCGATCATTTACTCTACTAAACCCAGTAGCCTCAAGACTAAGTCAGAGAAGTCTTTACTCTCCACAATTTCTTATTTCTTGTCAGGAACTAAGTGGTTATTTGGGCACTATTATTTTGATAAAAAAAAATTTTTTTTTAATGAAAAATTTTTTTTTTTATTTTTTAGCGTGTTTGGCAAATTTTTAGTAGTAAAAGTAAAAGCATTAAAAAAATAAATAAAAACATCTTTTTTGAGAAGTTGTAATTTATATCTTTTTTAAAAGATATTTTTTCCTTAAAAAATATGTTTTTCATGTAATAAATAAACAAAAAAGTACTTTTATATTGTTATACCCAAACATAATTGATAGATAAAAAGATCTTTTTGAATGAGATACCCAAACATAAAATTACTTTTACTTTTTCATAAGATCTTTTAAAAAAAGATAACTCAACAAAAAATCCTTTCTTAGAAGCTCACCCAAACAAATCCTAAATTTTCTCATGCAGATCCCGCTGAGTTTTCATTACATCTATAGCAATTGTTAAAAGGGAATGCTAGGAGACAATGACTTTGTTGAACAATATGAACAACCACCAATCAAATAAAAATACACTACATCTCCAATTAACCCTCTAAATTTTAATATTAACCACCAATCAAATAAAAATACACTACACCTCCAATTAACCCTCTAAATTTTAATATTAAAATAATCATCCGTACACTAATAAAATGAACATCCGATATATCTATATTGTTTAATATTTTCATTGTTTACCTATACTTTTCTATTGTTAAATGATTGTCACTCAACACTTCACGGTTATTGCTTTTTACATTAGCAATCACATTGGCTTGTTTGATTTCTCTTGTTTTTGTAGTTACAAGTCTTTGATTCCAATTGACTCTTCCCTCTAGTAGCCTGAGACTAGAATTGCTAACAGGAAAAATGGGAAATGCTCCACAACAATTAGCTAAGATGTGTACTCTGAATCTGTGCACGTGCACCGATAAAAACATCATGATTCTTGTACTCATCTCAATTCATCGAGTACAACAAAACAATACTAAGCAGCAAGCAAGCAACCCGTAATCCTCATCCCACGAGCCAGAGGCTAGCCTTAAAACAAATATAAAACAGCTAAAATAAAAAGAGCATAAACCCCATTTGGGAAGGGAAAAAAAACTTGTATCTGTTTTATCTACTTCAAATCATGTACACACATGAAGTTTAAATTATTTACGTTTTAAAAAAGCTCAGGAACACTTCTTAAACTAGACACAAACGCTTTAAATAACAGGTCTGGCATTGTATCATGTCCTTTATATGAAAAATCATTAGTGAAAAGGGCGCATTTGATTTTCCTAACAGACAAATAGCAGGTTCATTTATAAAAATTGCGCTTGACAGAAAATAGAAAGTAAGCCCTTTTTGATCTTTTTCTGTTTTAACTATTATCAATCAATTTGAAATAAGTTAAACTCTTGTCAAAGCAATAACTATAATTAGAATCTTAGCATGGTAAGTAAATAAGTAAAGCCCTCATTCCATTTTCAGTTGATTATATGGCAATATGTAACTAACCCTTAAGTCAGTAACCACCGGTGGGGAATTTCATGGTTTCTTAATTTTTATTTTTGGAAATTGGAATGATCGAACAATTAGAAAACCGAAACTCTTCTTGTTGATCAACATAACATTAATCATAGAAATGAATGCTGCATTATGAGTCATGAAATTGCCTTAGAAAACAACAAAACAATTTAAGATTTTATTCATTTTTTAAAATTTCCCGAGAGAGCTTATTTTTTGGGCAATGGATTTTTTACTCCCCATTTTATGTGGAAGTACCAGGCGAAAGTTAGTGCACTCCAGGTAAAGTAGAGAGTGCAGCACTCTTTAAAAGTTAACATATTATCAAAAGTTATTTTGTCATTAACTGAACAAACAAATTGACAACAAAAAATTAATTCCCTCAATCAACAGAACGACTTTTACACCACAAAAGTACTCAGAAAAAATTGATCGAATTCTTCTATTACTTTATTATTGTATATCTTCAAGCATCTTCACTGTTTTATTTGCTAGCGGTGCTTCTTCTTATCTGTGATTGTTGCTGGTTGGCTAACTCCAAACGCAAAATAGATTCGGTAAAAGAATTTCGGTCTCTATGAAGGCGCCATGATTATCGGATGACGACGCAGTCAAAGCACAAAATACATGGCAGATTAAATTATATTTAAACAATTATTTATATTATCTTTTTATTAATTTATTCAAAAAATAATTAAACTTTGAAGTTAATTAGTATAAAAATTACAGATATAAAACTAAAAAAATTCTTATTTGTATAAGAATAAGCCTTATAAATAATTATTCTATTTAATATATAATTAAAAGTATTTCTTTATTAAAATTTTTTTGTTGTCATGGTATTTAAAGCAAAGAAAAGAAAATATTATTTTAAAAAAACTAATAATATATTTTTAATAATATTCTTAATACAAAATAATAAATTTTAAATATTTTTTAAATAATATATATTAACTAAAATAATATAATTATTCTAAATAATATATTTTAAATATAGTAAAGTAACATATTTCAATAAAAAAATTGTTAATAAAAAATTATATAAATATTTTTTTATATAAATTTTTTTATTAAACTTCTTTTTCTTTTGCAAAAACAATTATAATATCATCCAGATTTGATAAAAATAAACTTAAATATTTGGTTTTATTTTCTATTTGGTTCGAATTTGGTCAGTAATAAAATATAACATATATAAATTGGGATCATACAATATAGATTATTTAACATAACCTACTTTATCATATATGTGAGTATATGAATTTATTACATAAAATATTTAAAATATAGATATTGTGAAAAACGATTTTGACAAACAAATGTATTGTGTGAAAAAAAATCAATACTAATTCTCATATTTTTGTTTGCTTTTTACGTTGTATATATGCTTTTTAAATTAAATTTATATAATACAAACTCTTTTATCATTCTATTCATATTTAATGTTATAATTTTGTTTCACACAAAATAAAATTATATATATATATATATATATATATATTAATTAAATTTATATAACAAAATTTTTTATCATTGTGTTTATATTTAATATTATATACATAATATGTATTTAATATTTTTTTTTTTGAGATTCTAATATATCTTTTTTTTCTAGATTTAGTACTTGGATTTTCAACTTATTTTTTATGTATTGTTTATTTTAATTCTAAAACCCAGTAACTTTTTTTTTGTACACATGTTGCTTTTAATATTTATATACTATTTTTTTATTATGGACTTCAGCGCAGTATCTAAAACTTACAAAAAAGTCTAAAACTTATAAGAAAAATAGTTAACTTGATTAACATGTTATCTTTTTAAATCCAGACCATTCAAATAAAATATAATAAATGAAGAGTTCAGATTTAACGAATTAATAAGGTGTGCAGCACTCCATTCTTAGCAAGGAGTGTTTAAAGATGAGCCGGAGTACCATTAATCCACTTAAAAATAATTATAAATTGAAACCTATTTTTTTATTTTTGAAAAAATTGATAATTAAAATTTTGCCTCTTTGTGCTAGGGCTTTTTTCTTCGTCTTCATGTTCTTGTCACATCTTTGCAGCTACCACCATAGTTGTCATTGCTTACATTCAACACCGCCACTACTCCTTTTACTGCCGCCACACCACACTTTTCGATCCCTCTACATTGTTGTGTTTCGTCTCTGCTCCTGCAAATTACTCAGGTTTCATTTTATCATAATTTCAGAGATGAAAGAGATGTCTTTGCTAGAGCTTTTCCACTAATGTTCATGTTCTGGTCACATCTCTTCTGTAGCTACTACCATCGCTGTTGCTTCCTGCACTCAGTACCGCCACCACCCCTTCTACTACCGCCACACCACACTTCCCAGTCCCTCTGCGTTGTTATGCTTCGTCTCTGCCCCTGCGAACTATTTAGGTTTTATTTTACTTTATTTTGTTTTATTACTTTTTCTATGGCAATTTTTGTGTATTTGGAGATTTTTCTACTGTCTTTGCACCGCAGTGTTTATTTTAAAGGTGGAAAAGAAAATGCATTACTTTAACTGAGCATTGTAATTGGTAACAAGCATAATGAAATTTTCTTTGCAAATTTGTGATTATTACTTGGTGTCTGATTGTGTGAAGATTTCAGATCTAACTTGACTTAGAAAACTTTTTCTGAAAAAAAAAAAAAGACTTGTCCCTTTGATTTAATCAAACCAACACAATTTGAATAGGAAGTGCAATTTTCCCTTTCCTTTGCTTTTGATTGAATCAGAACTTTGCATCAAATATAACAAAACTATATCATATGTTTAATTTTTTTCTTAACAATACTGCATAATTTGGCACCCGCCAGTAAGTGTATTCTTGCTGATGATGAGTCAACTAGAACAATTGGCAAGTGTTTATCCAACATCAATGTTGAAAAAGTTGAAACTAACAGGCGGACTCTCAGGGAGCTCCTCTTCATTCCTGGAGCTCTTCAGTGTTTCAGTGGAGTTATCCTCTTTGAGAAAATTATGTCTTGTTAGCTTAATATGTGTTAAAATAATTTGTTATGATGATGACTTGATTTTCACTTTGTCATGCTTAGTTGCTGACTTTCTGTATTTTTTTGTTGCATGTCTGTCTGACTTTTCAGCTAATGATCATGAATAGAACCAGTTAGGCTTGGTAATAATTAGTCATGTAGTTCTACCTATTTAGTATTTTATTTGCTGGCATTTATGACTGTGTTTTATGTGATTATCTGATTGATGGATCTTATATAAAACTAACTGTATTATGCTGGTTCTTGTTCAATAAAGTGTTAGATAATTAGCATATCTTAAATTCTTAATTGGATTAAAAGTAACTAGGAATTGAATATTTAAATCAGGCTTGGCTGCTTTTTTTATTTCTTGACTTATTTTTTACGTGAATCAAGAGTAGTTATGATACACCACTTATCAAAGAACTTACACAAAAACCTCCATTCAAGTTACGTGGACTTACTGTAAGATCAACTTTCTATCCATCTCGTTCCATTTTCCTTATTTGTATAAAGCAGTGTGTTCGTGTGATGATTTATTGAAGAGAAAGCTCATAAAGAAGCTAGATATTGGACTCCGTGAAGCCTCACTATTGCGGTTCATCCTGGAGGTATTATTGTTTATTTATTTATTTATTGATAACAAAAGAGAGAATTTTATTAGTTTAAAGAAGAAACAGTACACAGGAGTCGAGAAAAAGATATCCTCCCTAAGCCATAAATATAAAATAAAAGGAAAATCATAGAAATGAGTGAACTGTAACTTCCCAATCTCATAATGTCTAAGAGAAAAAGTCTTCTAAAAAGTCATTAATATGCTATGCACCAGATAGACACTAAACGCCTAATTCTATCCCAAACAATAACATTTTCTGAGGATTTAGGATGTGTGCTTATTGTTGCTATGCAGATGTTGGATTATCAATTAGTTTTTCATAAAAATGAAATTATTTCTTCATAATTACTTGTCTGTACGCTCTGTTTATAGGTTGGGAGCAAAGAAGGGAAACCGTGTTGGTTTGACATGGACCTTTCATCTAAACCTTATAAAACTCTCAAGTAAGTTTTGTAATTATCTAATGAATGAGCTAAATATTACTTCACTGCATTGGCATTCATCTTACCCCCTTTGTTTGTTCTTTTGTTTGCAGGAAAGAAGTTTTGCGTCTTTACAAGTGCAAGATAAAAGCAATAATTATTATTGAACCAACAACAGATAATTGTATTCTAAATATAAAGCTCTAGAGTATTTCAAGTAAAATGGCCTTAAAAAATAAGTGTATTCATAATTGATTTATGAATTTGAAGCTGACTAGCACAAAATGACTTTTACTATGTTGGTTGCCTAAAATTGGATGTGGTCGATGGTGCGAAATTTACAACCACAAACTAACCGGCAAGTGCACCGGGTCGTACCAAGTAATACCTCAGGTGAGTGAGGGTCGATCCCACGAGGATTGAGGGACTAAGCAACAATGATTGATTAATTTACTTAGTTAGACAAACAGAAAAGAGTGTTTTGGTATTCAAAAGCATTAAATAGTAAATTCAGAATATCAGAAGACAGGCAAGTAAATAAGTTGGGAATAAAATATGGAGAAAATAGTTAAGGCTTCAGAGATATCTATTTTCCTGATTGACTTTTCTTACTAACTATTTTAATCTCATGGCAAACTATATATGACTAAACCCTAATTCCTTACACCTTTTTAGTCTCCTCTAAAATTCATCAACCGCCAATTCCTTGGTCACTTAATTCCAATTAGAGGGTGAAGCTTAATTCTAGTTTATATGCCACAAAAATCTTAATTACCCAAATATAAGAGAATTATATGTCACGTATCCCGTTAAGTCCAGATAATTAGAAATTTAGGAGAATATGTTTTCAAGCTGTTTTTTAAGTAAAGAGCTTTTCCAAGTTATACAAGAACTCAATTACAAAGAGGGTCATACTTCCGTTCCACCCGAATTCATAAGATAAAGAATGAAAACAATTCTTGAATTATAAATCAATACATGAATTAAAATAGAAAAATAATAGTATCAACACATACAATAGATAGAGCTCCTAACCTTAACAATGGAGGTTTAGTTGCTCATGGTTCAGAGAGAAAATAAGAATTCTGAAAAACTGTCCATTAGGCTGAGGTGGAATGAAAAGTGGAATAATGGTGGAATGGAATTCCCAGAAGAGAAGTTTCTTTTCTCTTTTATATCAAATCCTAATAAATTTAAAATATATTTTCTAAAACTAAAATAATATCTTTTCCTATTTTAAAATAAAAAATAATGTTTAAATCAGAATTAATTAAATAATTAGCGTTTTCTGCGTTTTCTGCACTTGGCGCATGTCACGCGTACGCGTCAGTCACGCGTACGCGTCGATGGTCTTCTTCGCGTGTCACGCGTACGCATCAGTAACGCGTACGCGTCGCTGTGCATATCTCCAATTCACACGCACGCGTCAGGCACGCTGAAGAACTGAAGATTGATGGTTTAGAAGTTATAGTAAACTCCCTTTGCAAGTATAGTTACTAAACCAAGCAATCAACCTTTCTTACAAACGTTTGGTTGGCACAAGTAACAAATCCCTTTAAAATTAATAACCGAGTATTTAAACCTCGGGCCGTCTTCTCAAGGAATTGCAGGGAAGTATATTCTTATTATTGGTTATGAGTCTTGTAAATTGGGGGTTTTGAAAGTAAGAAAGAAGTATGATAAGTAAAATAAATAAATAACTATAAAATAAAACTCTTGGCAAGGTATAAAAACTGGAAGTCCTATCCTAGTTATCCTTATCAATTGTGATGAGAATTGGATTTTTCTCCCACTTTGTTAACCTCTAACTATGAAGGTAAGTTAAGTGGATGAATTAATTTTTATTCCTCAGGGCCTAGTCTTTCCTTGGGAAAGGCTAGAGTTAGTGGAACTCAAATTAATTCTTGAAGAATTCTAATTTTCAATCAACAATGAGTTTGATAACTCAAGTGTCTCCAATGACTCAACCAAAACCAAAAGGAAAAAATCTAAATTATTTATATCATAAATAAAAGAGAGCAATCATAAAATTGAAATACCTCAAAATATATTAAATAGAACATTCAAATCTTAACATGGGAAGGTTCATAAGCTAAATTGGAACATTAACAAGTAAGAGAATTGGAATAATTAAAAATAGAAGAGAGACATTAATTAAAGGAAAATATTGGACCTGGTATTGAAACAATAAAATTAAAAGGAATCCTAATCTTAAATCCTAAGAGAGAGGAGAGAGCCTCTCTCTCTAAAAACTACATCTAAAAATTTAAAATTGTGAATATGAAAGCCTATTATTATGAATGAATGAATTTCTCCACTTTATAGCCTCTAATCTGTATTTTCTGGGCCGCAAACTAGGTCGAAAACAGCCCAGAAATCGCTGGAGAAGAAATCTGCCACGCTGATTTTTGCCACTGCGACGCGTTCGTGTGGAGTATGCGTTCGCGTCACCTAGCGTCAGGGAAACTATGGCATATTATATATCAAATCGAAGCCCTGGACGTTAGCTTTCCAACGCAACTGAAACCACATCATTTGGATCTCTGTAGCTAAAATTATACCCATTTGAGTGCGAAGAGGTCAGGCTGTACAGCTTAGCAATTTCTCCAACTTCTTGTATTCCTTCCATTTTTGCATGCTTCCTTTCCATCCTCTAAGCCATTCCTGCCTATAAACTCTGAAATCACTTAACACACATATCAAGGCATCTAATGGTAATGAGAGAGGATTAATATTAGCAATTTAAAGGCCTATGAAACATGTTTTCAATCATAGCACAAAATTAGGAAGGAAAATGTAAAACCATGCAAATAGTATGAATAAGTGGGCAAGGACTTGATAAAAACCACTCAATTGAGCACAAGATAAATCATAAAATAGTAGTTTATCACACGCGCACCCGTCGCTCCTCGCTGGTTGTCTCCTTTAATACTTGTGCTCCTTCCGTTTGTGCAAGCTTCCTCTCCATCCTCTAAGCCATTCCTGCCCTATATAGCCTTCTTCTCTTTTTCTGCGGAAGCTCCATCAAATCCAACCGAATGCTACCTAAAATAAACAGAATTGCACAAGACTCAAAGTAGCATCCATAGTGGCTAAAAGATAATTAATTCTTGATTAAACTCAACAAATTAAATCCAAATTCATTCGGAATTAAAATCCAGATCTTATTATGAATTCTCTGATCTTTATATTTCAGTTAAATCCTTGAACACAGCAGATATCCCTTAATTCTCAATTAACTGGTGCTTTGCACCTTGAGCCTAGCCGTGACTTTAAATGTTTTGTCTCAAGCTTCACTTGACACAAAAACACCACAAGCACTTAATTGGGGAACTCTCTTCAAGTTCTGATTTTTCTTTCAGTTACTCCCAGACAGTGGTACTCAAAGCCTTTGGCATACTCTACTAATTGCAGTTGATCTGACTCTAAATGTTCTGTCTCAATGATTACTCGACACAAGAACACCACAAGCATATGACTAGGGAAACAACTCTTTGAACTTTTAATCATGTCTGACCTCCCTAGTCATTGATGCTCAGAGCCATGGACCTTGCTTTTATATCCTCTTTTTCTTTTTTTTTTTTTTTGGCTGTTTCTTTTGCTTCAAGGATTAACTGTCACTAATTTTCAAAAAATTCATAATACTTCTCTAAATTCCTTTTCCTTATACTTCAACATTTCTTGATTCAAATTCAAACATGCACGGTTTATGTCATGCATTCAGAATCACAGAGAACACCACCATATTTGATTAAATGAGACTACTCTTTAAAAAAATAAACTCAATTTCTCATGCATTACATCCTCTTTTCTTCTTTCTTTTTGATTTCAAGCTCAGTAGGCAATACATGAGGCACCTTTCAACATTAAAGCAAATAACAGAAAAAGAAAAAAAAATAGTAGAACTAAACTAGAACCTAGGAGTTTATCTAATAAAGGATCATGCAATAAACGAGACAAAATAGCAGGAAACCGGAATATAACATAGTAAAAGCAGGAAGGAATATAGAATGAAAGGAATTTAACCACCTCAATTATCCTAGTGACAGTTATATTCTTCAGGCTGTGCTCCTCCGTTTGACTCACCTCCCTTTGGTGCCATAAAATTAAACAGAAAAACCACCAGCGAAGCGACAACACCAAACTTAAAGGTTTGCTTGTCCTCAAGCAAAGAAGAACTGAAAACAAAAATAAATAGTATGATGAAAGAAGAATAAAAGGATAAAAGAACAAGAGAGAATTAGGATTGAGGGGTGGATGATTTGAAATCAGGCGCTGAGGTGGTTCAATTAGGCGTCGCATGCGACGCGTACACGTAAGGCACACGTACTAATGGATTGCGCGAAATTTAAGCGACGTGTACGCGTCTAGGACGCGTACGCGTGATGTTGGTTGTGCAAATGGCGCGAGGGCAGCCCCGCGCACGCACAACTCTCTGTTCAGATACGAACGAGAGCCAAAATTGCATATGACGCGTGCGTGTCAGTGACGCATACGCGTGGACGGCCAGGATGGGAAAACGACGCACACGCGTCAGGGACACATACGCGTGATAGGGCTTATGCTCCCAGCACAGTTCCAGCCCCACACCATCATAACTCTCTGGCGATACACCCATTTACGCCGATTTACAAGGTCACGCATACGCGTGGGGGACACGTACGCGTGGACTGGTGAAGACGCAAGCGACGCGTACGCGTGAGGGACGCGTACGCATGGACTTGCTTGTGTGCCAGGCACACCACCAGCACTACTCCTGCCCAACTCTCTGATGGATTTTTTTTCGAAGTGTTCGGTTCCTGTTCTAAGATAGCTGCATGATCAGAACATACTTAAAAGAAAGAAAAACAGTAAAAACTCAATAAAAAACAAATAAATAAGAAAATCACTACTACGAAAAATAACTAAGGATACGAATTTATCGGGTTGCCTCCTGACAAGCGCTTCTTTACCATCACTAGCTTGACGGTCAGCTCCTCTAAGGAGGAGGATCATAAGGGCTCAGCTCTTCACCCCTTACTTTGAACTTCTTTCCTGTGTCTCCATAAAATAGCTCAATATGCTCCAGAGAAAGGATTTTACTTACTGTATAAATCCACACTGGATTTTGAGTCAACACCACTTTCATTCCTGGGGAGAAATCTTCAGTGGGGATCTTTTTGTTTTTCCTTCCTCTAGGTATTTTCTTTTTAGGACCCTCTCCCTCGGTGGATGATGTATTCCCAACACCAAACTTAGGTTTGATGTCAGGGAGAGGTTTGTTGATTGTCACCAAGGGAGGTTTGAGCTGCAGATTCTGTGGTGTATCATCAGGGGGTTTTTGAAAGTTTGGATCAATAAGCTCAGTCTGTATGCACCTCTCTTCTTCACCTGCTGAATGTATATCTTTGAAGACATGAAAGACCAGTTGCTCATTATGCATTCTGAGCACTAATTCACCTTCTTCCACATCAATCAGAGCTCTTCCAGTGGCTAGGAATGGTCTTCCTAAAATTATAGAGGCATTCTCATCCTCTCCTGTGTCAAGAATCACAAAATCTGCTGGGAGGAAGAACTTATCCACTTTGACTAAGATATTCTCCACTAATTCGTATGTAGGCTTCATAGATTTGTCTGACATCTGTAATGCTATCCTTGTGGGTTGTGCCTCTTGGATTTGCAGCTTCTTCATCACAGATAAGGGCATTAGATTTATGCTTGCTCCCAGATCACATAACGCTTTATCAAAGGTTGTGTTCCCAATGGTGCATGGAATTTGAAAGCTCCCTGGATCTGGCATCTTCCTTGAAAAGTTATTCTGAATTATGGCACTGCATTCCTTAGTCAAGACCACTGTCTCATCTCCCTTTAAAGGCTTCTTCTTTGACAACAATTCCTTCATGAATTTGACATAGAGAGGCATTTGCTCCAAAACCTCACCAAAAGGAATATTGATTTGCAACTTTCTGAAGACTTCCAAGAACTTTGAAAACTGCTTGTCCTTGGTCTTCTTTTAAAGTTTCTGAGGATATGGCATTTTAGGCTTGTACTCAGGAGCCTTTGGCAATGTCGGATATGTGTCAAGAGAGTCTGGGAATGGGTTGTTCGCACGCTTTGGAGGGGCGTGCTCTACTTCTTCCTTCTTTTCCTCTGTAGCTTCTTTTTCAACTGGCTCCTCATTAACTTGTGCTTTCATACTTGCCACTTGTCCACTTATCAAGGTGATAGCCTTGCATTCCTCCCTTAGATTTGGAATTATGTTACCAGGAAGGCTATTAATGGTCCTCTTATCAATTTCATTAACTTTTGTGGCTAATTGACCCATCTGAATCTCCAAGTTTTGAATTGTATTTGCAGACCTCTCAGGTATTTGCTTGCTCAGTTGGCCCATTTGCACCTTCAAGTTTCTAATGGAGGCTCTGGTTTCCTACATAAAACTCCTCATCATTTCCCAATTAGAATCTTGTTGGGATTGAAAGTTTGTCTGCTGAGGTGGATGTTGTTGATGAGACTGAAATTGGCGGTTATTATGGTTGTTCTGTTGGAAATCGCCCTGAGAATTATTGTTAAAATTCTGAGATCTCTGAGGTTTGTCCATCCACCCAAGATTGTATGTCTTAGAGTATAGATCATTATTGGAGTTTCTAGGACCACTCCCCATGTAATTTACCTGTTCAGAAAAAGATTAAGCATAATCATAATTCTCATTTTGTACAAAATTACCTGTCATGTCATAAGAGACCTCTTGCGGTGGATTCTGGGTGTTGATAGCTGAGACTTGCATTCCACCCATCTGCTGAGTCAATAGATTTATTTGCTAAGACATAAGCTTGTTCTGAGCAAGAATAGCATTAAGAGCTTCTACTTCCATAACACCCTTCTTCTGAGGAGCCTTAGAGTTCACAGGATTTCTATTAGATGAGTATAAATATTGGTTGCTAGCAACCAATTCAATAATCTCAATAGTCTCCTCCGGTATCTTCTTCTTGTGCAATGAACCACCTGCAGAATTATCTAAGCACATTTTGGACATTTCACCCAAACCTTCATAAAAGATATCAAGTTGGGTCCATTTGGAGAACATATCCGGAGAACATTGCCTAGTCAGTAGCTTATATCTCTCCCAAGATTCATAAAGATTTTTACAATCCTTCTGCCTGAAGGTCTGAACCTCCACCCTAAGCTTAGTCAGCTTCTTTGGTGGGAAAAATTTAGTAAGAAACTCAGTTACAACCTTGTCCCAAGTATCCAAACTCTCCTTGGGTTGGGAATCTAGCCATAGCTTTGCTTCATCCCTCAGGGCAAATGGGAAGAGCATGAGTTTGTACACCTCTGGGTTCATTCCATTTGTCTTCACAGTATCACAGATCTGCAGAAAATTAGAAATAAATTGATTTGGGTCTTCGTGGAAAAGACCATGATACTGGCAGTTTTGTTGCACCAGGGTGACCAATTGTGGCTTCAACTCAAAGTTGTTCGCAGCTATAAGAGGCACCACAATACTTTTCCCATAAAGATCTGCAGTACGAGTAGAGTAAGACCTAAGTACTCTCCTTTGTTGTTCATCCCCATTCGAATTTGCCACATTGGCATTAGCAGCATTGTTAGGATCCATAGTGGATTCTACAGCCTTGCAAAGTCTTGCTTGTTACAAATGTCGCCTGAAAGTTCTTTCAGGTTCAGGATCAAAGTCTAAGAGATGTTCCTTGTCTCTGTTCCTGCGCATAAACAGACAGAGGACAAGAAAAGATGGGAATCTCTACGTCAGAGTGTAGAGAATTTTCAGTGAGGTAACCTGTGTAAAAGAAATAAAATAAAAGATACTAAAAAAATTAACTCTAAAATTCGAAAATTGCTTATTAAAATAGAACAAAAAATTTTGAAATTATTAGGCAAATTAAATAAAAAAAATTAAAATAAGACTAACTAGGAAGCACCAAACTTAATTTTAGAAATTAAGAAAAATATTAGTGCTATTTATTTATTTATTTATTTATTTATTTTGAAAATACTAAATCAAAATTTAAATAAAATTAAAACTAAAACGCCTAATCTAAGCAATCAAACAACTAGTAGTTATTAATCACTATCAATCCCCGGCAACGGTGCTAAAAACTTGATGCGAAATTTACAACCACAAACTAACCGGCAAGTGCACCGGGTCGTACCAAGTAATACCTCAGGTGAGTGAGGATCGATCCCACGAGGATTGAGGGACTAAGCAACAATTGTTGATTAATTTACTTAGTTAGACAAACAGAAAAGAGTGTTTTGATATTCAAAAGCATTAAACAGTAAATTCAGAATATCAGAAGACACACAAGTAAATAAGTTGGGAATAAAATATGGAGAAAACAGTTAAGGCTTCAGAGATATCTATTTTCCTGATTGACTTTTCTTACTAACTATTTTAATCATGCAAGATTTAATTCATGGCAAACTATATGTGACTAAACCCTAATTCCTTAGACCTTTTTAGTCTTCTCTAAAATTCATCAACCGCCAATTCCTTGGTCACTTAATTCCAATTAGAGGGTGAAGCTTAATTCTAGTTTATATGCCACAAAAATCCTAATTACCCAAATATAAGAGGATTATATGTCACGTATCCCGTTAAGTCCAGATAATTAGAAATTTAGGAGAATATGTTTTCAAGCTGTTGTTCAAGTAAAGAGCTTTTCCAAGTTATACAAGAACTCAATTAGAAAGAGGGTCATACTTCCGTTCCACCCAAATTCATAAGATAAAGAACGAAAACAATTCTTGAATTATAAATCAATACATGAATTAAAATAGAAAAATAATAGTATCAATCCATACAATAGATAGAGCTCCTAACCTTAAAAATGGAGGTTTAGTTGCTCATGGTTCAGAGAAAAAATAAGGATTCTGAAAAACTGTCCATTGGGCTGAGGTGGAATGAAAAGTGGAATAATGGTGGAATGGAATTCCCAGAAGAGAAGTTTCTTTTCTCTTTTATATCAAATCCTAATAAATTTAAAATATATTTTCTAAAACTAAAATAATATCTTTTCCTATTTTAAAATAAAAATAAAGTTTAAATCAGAATTAATTAAATAACCAGTGTTTTCTACATTTTCTACACTTGGCGCATGTCACGCGTACGCGTCAGTCACGCGTACGCGTCGATGGTCTTCTTCGCGTGTCACGCGTACGCATCGCTGTGCAAATCTCCAATTCACGCGCATGTGTCAGGTACGCGCACGCGTCGCTCCTCGCTGGTTGTCTCCTTTAATTCTTGTGCACCTTCCATTTGTGCAAGCTTCCTCTCCATCTTCTAAGCCATTCCTACCCTATATAGCCTTCTTCTCTTTTTCTGCGGAAGCTCCATCAAATCCAACCGAATGCTACCTAAAATAAACAGAATTGCACAAGACTCAAAGTAGCATCCATAGTGGCTAAAAGATAATTAATTCTTGATTAAACTCAACAAATTAAATGCAAATTCACTAGGAAAAGATAGGAAAGATGCTCACGCATCAATCGAAATGCTCTAGGCATTGAAGTAGCAGGGGAAGATGCAATTGGTTTTCAAAAATTAGAGTAATATCCTGGTGTAATAATTGTGTGACTTTATTTTATGATTGATGTTGTACTTTGTAGCTTTATATGATTATTTGTATTAAGTTATATTGTATTATATAACTTAAGATAGATCAATTATATCTTATAAATTCAGGATATGTTTGAACTTTGCTATTGCTCATTCTTTGGATTAAGTTATATTGTATCTATCATACTCAGCAATAATTAGTTAGTATAATGTATAGGTCACTAATAACTTATATTAACTGACAAAGTAAAGGAAATTAGTAATATAGAATTGTAACATGTAGAAGAAGGATAAATTAGTGTAAAAACTAATAAAAAATAACTCAATAATTTAACTTTCAAAAAAAAAAGTAAAAATATCTAAAAAAAAAATTATATAGTGTAACCTGAAAATATTATCATGCTGCCACTCCACAAAGTTTTACCACAAAATCCAATGCAATGTATAAGATCAAAACTCAGAATGACATTATTGGAAGTAGTCATTTAGACAGCTCATGCAAATATCAACTATCTCTAATTGATAAATCAAGAACCAAAATTATAAGTTTTTAATATAGCCTTCACGCTATTAAATTGCAATGCTAAACTTAGCAGTCAGCAGGGATCCAAGAATGATTCATGATGCAATCAACATTTAAGAATGTGTCTATGTAGGTTTACTATTATTTAATGTACACTTAAGTACTATTTGTTGAGCTTAAATGAAAATAACAATTAACACTTAATTCGTGGCCTTTTTATAACTTTAGTTAAAATAACTCTACAATATTGACGATAATAAAAGAAAATCGAACTAAAAGATACAAAAATAAATTAGAGGTATTGAACATGTTCTTAAAGGCCATATATTTACACTCAAAACATACATTTTCTAGAGCTACAATTTCTACTTCTTACTTCTTCTTGTTTACACAAAGCAATCTGGCATGGAAAACGTATAAAGAGAAGCACCAGGCTTTTTTAACTCAATGTCCTTTTGATCACTGTGATGAAGCATGTCTTTCATTTGTTGTTTGAAAACTTTTCACCTGCATAATTATGCATAAATTAAAATTTAAAACATCAAGTTATGAGAATGGAAGTTATCGATATTGAAACAAAAAGATAAGTAACTTAAGGATGGTTGGCAGCCTGAAAGAACAGTAACATCAACATTTATAGAAATAAGTGATAAATAATATCGAATTCGTTTTGAGACAAGCATCCAAACCATAAAAAGAGTGAAATATTATCTTTTAAACTGTGCCATTAGTCATAATAAGTTAATAGCGACTGGCTAAGCATTAATTTGTCTTGAAAAAGGAGTTCTAATATGCCTAAAAATGATAAAATCAACCAAATGTGTATGCAGCAATTATTTTTAATAAATATTAATAAACTTCAACTAAAACATAAATATAACATTATCTATCTATAAAGCATTGAAGGAAAAAGCCAAGAATGAAAAACAAAGATTGCCCAATGTCTTCACATATCCAGAATAAAAGACAACCCAGAAGCGATAGCCTAACCCATGACAAGGTTGTATAAAATCAATGATAAACATTTAAAGGCTACTACTATCATTAGAGTTAAAGAATGTATTTCTATCTAATAGTTTAAATTTTTGAGACATAATTTTGGAGCCTCTATGACTAAGTAGGATCTCATGAAGGGGCTTTTTAATTAAATATGTTCCTCTATTCAAATATGCCTTTAGATTTGAACTTACACATATAACACTATAAATGCAGCTCCATTAGACAATAGTCAAGGAGGTTGGAAACTTTGTTAAGAAAAATTGTTAAGAGAAAATTATACATATGATATGATGCAAAGTTCTTATTTAATCAAAAACAAAGGGAAGGGAAGGGAAAATTGCACTTTCTATTAAAATTGAGTTGGTTTGGTTAAATCAAAGGAACAAGTCATTTTTTTTTTTTCAGAAAAAGTTTTTCAACTCAAGTTAAATCTAAAATTTTCGCATAATCAGACACCAATTAATAATCACAAATTTGCAAAGAAAAATTTATTGTACTTGTTACCAATTACAATGCTCAGTTAAGGTAATGCATTTTCTTTTCCACTCTTAAAATAAACACTGCGGTGCAAAGACAGCAGGAAAATCTCCAAATACGCAAAAAATTGCCTTAGAAAAAGCAATAAAACAAAATAAAGTAAAATGAAACCTGAGTAGTTCGCAGGGACAGAGACGAAACACAATAACACAGAGAGACCGAGAAGTGTGGTATGGCGGCAGTAAAAGGAGTAGTGGCGGTGCTGAGTGCAGGCAGCAACAGCGACGCTGTAGCTGTAGAAATGTGACAAGAACATGAACATTAGTGGAAAAGCCTTAGCAGAGACATCTCTTTCATCTCTGAAATTATGATTAAAATGAAACCTGAGTAGTTCGCAGGGACAGAGACGAAGCACAACAATGCAGAGTGACCGGAAAGTGTGGGATGACGCCAGTAAGAGTGGTGGCGGTGCTGAGCACAGGCAGCGACAAAGATGTGACAAAAACACGAAGATTAGGGAAAACGCCCTAAAAGAGACATCTCTTTCATTTCTGAAATTATGATTAAAAGGAAAGGAAAAAACTGTAACAAGCAAAACTAGAGGGGCAAAATTTTAATTATCAGTTTTTTCAAAAATTAAAAAACGGGGTTCAATTAGTAAATATTTTAAGTTGGGTTAATGATACTCCCACATAAAATGAGGGAGATAAGTCTCAAAGTGGTCCCTGAAGTTGCACTCGAGCCTTATAGTAGTCCATGAATTTAAAAGTTACCCATATTTGTCCTTGAAGTTGCACTTCAGGGCTCAAATTCGTCCTTCCAGCACATTCCGTCTACCTAGCACCACCGGAAAGCTAATCTGGACTCCTCCGTGACACGCTGGACAGATAACGGCTAGCTGACGTAGATTAGTAAACTTTTATGGTGCAATTTGGTCCCTAAATCAAAATTAAAAATTTTAGTCCCCAAATTTAATCATCGTTCTCTACAGTAATCCCTCTTTTCTCTACAAGCATAGATCTTTATATCCCAAATTCACAAGATTTTTCTTTTTGTTTATTTTTAGTTGAAGTATATTATAACAATAACAACAACAATTAGGGTCTTCTTAACAACCATTATTTGAACAAGTTTAACCACTTTTATCCCTTTTTTCTGTAAGAAAGATGGTGAGATTATAATATAAAAAAAAATTACGTGATATATATAATTAAAGAAATAATGCAAAGTTTAGTT
Organism: Arachis hypogaea; assembly: GCF_003086295.3. Lineage (NCBI taxonomy): Eukaryota > Viridiplantae > Streptophyta > Magnoliopsida > Fabales > Fabaceae > Arachis > Arachis hypogaea. The sequence goes on along the minus strand of NC_092054.1, from coordinate 34,508,064 downwards.
TCTAAAATTGTGAACGCTCATAAAAATTTGTTGACTTTTAAAAATGACTAAATTGATTCCTAAATTCATAAATTGTGAATCTTAACTCATCTCTAATGCTGATATAAAATGTTAAAATGTCAGCATGACATTTGCAAATAAAAAGATGATATGATTAATATTTTCATATGATTAAATTAGTGTCTTAAATTAGTTAATTATATTTATTTTGCTTAATTAATTTTTTATTAATTAGAGACTAAAATAATAAATATTAAATTAGATAAATTTTTGCTATTTTTTTTGTTTCTCTAATATTATCCTTAATTAATTTAAAATACCTATTTAATTATAATAAAATCTTAGACACATTATTTTAATGAAGATGTCATACAATTTGAAATGTCATAATATAACATTTTATATTAATACCATGTGAATGACAGTTACATTAAAAAAAAATAAAGATTCACTATTTATAAATTTAAGGATCAATTTGATTATTTTTGAAAGTCAATGACTATTTTGACAATTACTAAAAATTTCAGTTTACAAAACTAAGTATCACTTCTATAATTAAATTGAATAATTTATCTATAATGGCCACTATATATAATTAAAATTATATACATGATCCTAAGTTATTATGTTGTAGCATGATGCATAGTTATTTTGGAAAAGGATTCGAAAGAAAATGTAATGTAGTATATAATAATAACGATGTAACTTTAATTCCGTAAATACAAGAGATAGATTTTTGTAAAATCATACAAAAATATAAAATTAAATTTTGTAAAACATTTTAGTTAAACTAGAGTTAAATGAGTACATAAAATGTTAAATACAAAGACATAGTATGTGATTTTTAATTAACAAAACATATGCGTGCTTTCAATGAAGTTGTAGTCTCTTTCACATCCATATGGAGAAGAAAAGAGAAGAAAGGAGAGGAGTTACTACTGTAGAGAAGAGAATGATAATTAAATTTGGGGATTAAAATTTTTAATTTTGATTTAGGGACCAAAATATACCATAAAAGTTTACTAATCCACGTCAGCTAGCCGTTATCTGTCCAGCGTGTCACGGAGGAGTCCAGATCAACTTTCCGGTGGTGCCAGGTGGACGGAATGTGCCGGAAGGATGAATTTGAACCCCGAAGTGCAACATCAGAGACGAATATGGGTAATTTTTAAATTCAAGAACTACTATGAGACTCGAGTGAAACTTCAAGGACCACTTTGAGGCTTATCTCTAAAATGAGGAGTAACAATAGGGAGTACAGAATCCATGAGGCAGCAAGATTATGCATCTCTAATAAAAAAAAAACAAAGGAAAGTTGTATCCATTAAAATGGGCTCCGATTTACGAAAATTTTGAAACTATAAAAACTTTTTTGAAATTTCAAATTATTTTTTATGATTTTAACTAATTCAATTCCACTCTCAATTTCCAATCTTTCACCACCACCATATCTCATCACATAGTTTGTCTTTTGGGGGTATTTTGCATCTAAACCCTAAAATCTCCACATTCTGCGAGAAGGGCAAAAGAATTGCTTCCCAATTTGCGCGGGAAGCAGCATACCCATGGAGGACACAACACGATGAAAGCAATGGCAAAAGCAGAAGAAATCAACACCTAAAAGGTTGCTGCCGCGGCTAAGAGTTCTGCAAAGCTTCGAAGAGAGTTTCATAGATCTTAACCTCCCTGTCCCTTGAAAATGATGATGCCTGCCAAATCGTAAATGCGGCAATTTTGAATGCAGAATTTGTTAACCCGGCTAGGTTAGATCTCTGGCATTTTCTTTCTAGGGACTCATTTGTTGGCTACATACAGCACTACAGCATACAGCACTACAGCAGATCATGTGATAATTATTTTTAATATTTGTTCATCTTATGTTCCAATATGCCAAAAATGCTCTGATAAATGAAAAATGTTGTGTTCATACAGATGTAGGACCCTAGATGTCTTTCACATCAATATAAGCGCACATGTTGCATTCATACCCGAAATCATCATTTCCAACTAGAACCTCACAGAATTCCCATCCATTTTATTTCTAGAAATATATTCATATTAAAAAAAAATTATAACCCCCTTTTAATGCAAGATGCATGAGAGGAACAAGAAGACAGTTTCCTAGGAAAATTGGCAGAATATGAAAAAAAAATGCATGAGAAGGAACTCAGCACCCACTCCCGGAGGCAAAAGAATGTTCAGTAGAAGATTCATTTTGCTACACTATACATTTTCTGCTACATATGTATCCTTTTCCTATTGTATCATAAATATCTAATTACTTAAAAGCCTCTTAACACACCTCCACCGTTGTCTCCAATCTGGCTTAACAAGTTGCAAAAGAATCAATTTCAGATCTCTTCATCCAGAACACGTGCCTTAGCTACTTTCAAACTCCTTGGTCCTCTCTTAAGACAAGCTGCATTACTAACTACATCCAAGCCAGTAATAGGTAGAATCAGTAGAAAGGTCGCACCCATGAAAGGTGACCACAATATTGAAATAATATTAAATACCGCCATCGATCACAAGATAATTTCCTTAAGGATTAAGAGAACCAACATAACAAGGCACATGATGAGCAGCACCGTCGCACACATCACCATGCCCCCCTTTTTCTGGTTTCTCTCTGCCTGCAAGTACCATAAACCAAATAGTTATTGTACGGAAACTGAGATGAAAATTGTGGAAAGCACTAAAGAGAGAGCATGAAACACATAGTCTAGATAAAACAGTAGGAAAGGAAGAGATGTAGGACCTTCTGAAGCTGTTTAAGGCCATCTTCAACTGTAGTGGCTACATTCTGAATGTTGTAGTCTATTCTATCAACAATCGTACCCTATACATACAGAATGTCAATTTCTCAAGGGTTTATGAATAAGAAAGTTTTCAATTCCCAATTAAAGGATGGTATCTGCTGACCTGGTCAATGACTAGGACTGATAAATCCTTCATAATTTGAGCAAGCTCGTTTACAGATTCTACAACCTATCAATACAAGAATATATTACTTAGCTCATGAAGAACCAACACAACATTAGTAAACACCATTAATAGCAAGTTTTGCCTACCTGCTGAATTTCTTTTTCTCTTTCCACTGTGAATGCTTCAGTTTTCTTCAGCTTGGCCATTTGATGTTCATTAAATATCTAAACACACATAACTTGATTGTATCAGCAAAAAAATCGTTAAAATTTATTAAAGCACAGCCAGTACTGGCTATATGGATAACAATTGAGGATCCCCTCCCCCTTTTTTTTCTCCCACAACAAAAAAAAGAACCCAAAAAGAAAGAGAGGGAAAGAGAAGAAATCCAAAATGAAAAGCAAAAAAGAATTACCATATTATCCAGGTCATCATCTTCATATGTGGATTTACTTCCATTCATGTTGATCTCTAAATCAACCCCGTCTGGACCCTGCAACATCATACAATGACAATACCAAACTTCAAGACAGAATTTCCATAAGTTATTTAGTACTATTTATGGCATTAGTAATTGAGATATCTTCCGGATATTTACTGCTTGCTTCAATATAATATTCCTCCAAAACTAAGGACAATCAAATTGTTGATTGGCATACAGGAAGATAAGAAATCACTTGTCAATAGGCAAAAAATAAAATAAACAAAAAAAAGGGATCAAGGTAGATCTGGTTGTCAGTTGTCACTAGTTTGAATTTGATCATTATTGATTTTCAGGATATAAGCCCTTATTCATTCCTATTGCTGGCTGACATAAAGGATGATTGAGAAACCACTTGCTAATAGCAAAATAAGAAGGGATCAAAGTAGATTTCGGTTCTATAGCTGTCAATATTTGACTTTAATCCACATTATTTTATTTTATATTTTTTCCAGGACATAAGTATATTTTCCTATCTTTGAAACTGGCTTTCTTCAGGTAAGGAACCAAAATGTTAATAGAATTGAAGTATCAAACTATATGAGTTAATCCTTCATGAAAAATAGAGAATAACGTGAAACATTTGATTCATTAAGGAAATAATAAATGGTTTCAAATTATATGATAGTTATGCATGTGCTTATATCTTAATTGTTTAGATGTTCTACAGTGCAAGTGTGCAACCAGCACTTTAGAGGAGCCAAATCCTTACTTTTGATGAATATTGAATAAGAACTAAAATCTAACAAATGAAAAATAAAAAAAAAAAATATAGGTACCAGTACTTAATAGTAAGGATAAAAATTCAAATTAGTCACAGCAGCAAAGATTAAAGCCCAAAAATGATAGGGACTAAACCTATTCAATGAAGAACAATTGAAATGGTAAGCCATGAGAGATGCAGTTTAAAATAACAAAAAATATATATATTGTTTATGAACAAAATACAATAAAATATAATTTTTTACTATATTAGCTTTCTATTTACTAAATTGATGCTAAATTGTTCAGACATAAACTCTACTGTATTATCTTTCACTTCTTTGTTACCAAAAAAAAATTATTTTGAATAAATAAATTCTCTAACCTCCTTTTGTTGCCTTAGGCGCTTCAAATATGTTGATTGTTTCTTGCGGAGCTCTACAGACAAGTTCTGAAGGTCGGTAGCAAGAGAACGCTGCAATCCATGAACAGAGTATAAAAAAAATAATACACAACTACCAATAAGAAGGTTATGGAATAACAGACAGAAACATGTGTAAAACGTGTTGACACATAAAGATTAAACAATAGAATGTCAAGGCACCCATATGAGACTCAATTTCATGGAGAAATGACCAGCTAGCTTTTGGGCTAAGAAAAATAGAAAATGAATAAGTATGAATGATGAACACCTGTCTCTTCCTCCTCATACCAGTACAGAAAATCAAGAAATGTTCGAAAATATTTCACCATCAATAGCAAAAGGGTAAAATAAACATGGATGCTAAAGAATTGAAAACTGTTTTCTGTTTAACGGGAAAATCTTCTAATTTGTAAAGAGAAATAAAATGATGATTAGTGTGTGCTTTCCCCAACAATGTAACTCAAAGACATGCCCAGAATTATTTTATGAAGCAGAGAAAATCAGTGTGAAATTTGGTGACATGCACAAAATATTAAGGGCAGGGGGGAATTAGTAGTTAGTTATCATATGCCTTGTCCAGAAACCCTCATTGGCAAGTGCTCTTAATAAGACCTCCTGATTCTAAAATGTAGTATGCACACTCTTAACTTGATTGCAAGAATAATGTCAGCTAAACTGAAATGACTATCAGCTAGCTCATAGTTAACATATAAGATTTATTTGTTTAATAAAATGTCATTACCTAAGCCTCACTTTAGAACCAAAATACCATACCAGTCATGCCAGAGAAGAAATCGTTTAATGTTTCATTTATTGAGAAGCTCAGAGATTTTGAGTTGAATAATACACATTTATTCTTATATACCAAGAAAGAACATCCATCTTTCGAAATGGATATTATATGATAATTATTCAGTCGTGGTACCTGCACATTCTTCCTCACGTTGGAATCCTCAGATGGCCCACCAGCAGAAAGTCTCTGCAGTCTCTTCTCTGATCTCTTTATCAAGTCAGTTATCTCGTATGTTAGGGACTCGATAGCACGTTGTTCTTCCTTACCGTCACCAAATGATGGCATTAAAGCCTTTGCATGAGCCTTGGCCAACTCTACCATTTTTGTTCTGGCGCGCTGCACATTTGCTGATATTTCTTCAGACACATCCACCCATGCTGGCGGTAATCCAACTGTAACCAGATTTAGATCTTTACTGCATTCACAAGAACAATGAACAACCCACCATTTCAAAGTCTTTTTAATAGCTTCAAGCAATGCAAGCATTTGAAACACAAAAGCAAAGAGTTGAACTATGCACAATGTCCTAAACAAGTGCCAAATCTATAAGAAAAGCACCCCCTATTTTCACCATGATCCGAATTCCCTACCAATAACAACTACAACAAAGCCTTTTATCCACTAAGTGAGGTTAACTAGATAGATCCATAGATGCCATTACATCCAATAATAAGCCAGGTACAATATATAGATATAGACAAGCATTTAAATTCTAAACGAAGAAGAAAATGAGTATATTAACTAATATTCAAGAAAGTGTACTACAGACAATTCATCTGTTAAAATTCTAGACACACTCATATTCACTGAGATAACATATATTTCCTTCACTTCACTGATATTTGAGTTTTCATCAATTTAGATCAATTCTTAAAACTCCGATGTAGAGTGTAAACAGATACACACCTTTTTATCATAATCCGAGATCGAAAATAAAAAGAAAAAGAAATAATTCAAACGTTTCCACTTTCGTTCAATCCAAATCCAAAAAGCATTAACATAGAAAAATCTGCGGGAAATCACCTTGAGCTACCGGGATCGTCGGTGCTTAGAGGGGCGTAAGAACGATTAGGGTTGAGGAGCGACGTGCTGACCAATTCGATGACGGGTCCGGCGGCACCCCCTCTGCCACCGGCGGAGGAGGTGGAGGGGAGGGAAGAGGAGGAAGGAGCGCGAACGCTCTTCAATGCGTCACGGTGCTTTCTGAAGAGGAGAGTGCGATTCCTCGTCGCCATTTTTGGGAACAAACAATGAAGGAAGGATCTGAAAGATGAAAATCAATGGAGATTTGGGGATTTCGGAAAATTAAATCGAATGAAATGCTTCTTCGTAACTCGTCACTCGTGAGGGGAGAGGGAATGAGGGATCGCCGATCACGTGATCTAGCTTTCACGCTGACTCTCACTGTCACGTGCTCTCCGGATCACTGCTGAACATTTTCTTTTTCTTTCATTTTTGAGTCTTTAAAAATGACTTTAATTTCCATTAATTGTCATTCACTTTGAATCAAGGTTCTCTAAAGGGATTTTTTATTTAAATAAATTAAATAAATATTTTATTTACTTAAATAAATAATTATAAAAATTATTACACGGTAAATGAAATAAGACCGAAGACAGATTTTATAATAATTTTTATAATTATTTATTTTAAAAAATAAAATATTTATTTAATTATTTAAATAAAAAATCCGTCTATAAAGCGAATTAGTTATTCAACAATTCTAGGTGCTACTGATTTGTTGGTGAAAAATTTTGATCGATTTAAGCTTTATTTAAGGCCAATACTATGGTGATGAAGGCATATTGATTATTTAGGTGATGAAAGTATGTGGCTGAAGCTACTTCTATACGCGTGGCATCAATGCTGGGAAGAACCTCAACAATTACTGAATCAAAGTCAGAGCCATACGTCATGTTGCCATCCATTTTTTTGTGATTAGCTTAAGTTAATCTTAATATTAAAGATATTAATTCGTGGACCATTTTTGCATGGGCCTATTGCTTTTTTTACGTAAAATATGGATATGGGTTTCATTGTTTTTTATAATCTAAGAAAAAAAATGTTATGGGTTTAGGGTCAATTTATTTTTGAGGTAACTACCAAATCGATACCCAAAAGATTCTAATGCTGATAAAATAGTACCTGACTTTTACTATTGACAAAATAGTCCCTAAAAAATTTTAAAATTTGACAAGCGTGTCCTCGAACTCGCCGGAGCAAATCTCCGGCAAGCACAATGCTAACGTGGCTGCCGTGACTTGGCAAACCACTCCCAAACCCTAATCCCACCTCCCCATCGCAGCCCCCCTTCCCTCTCCCTCCCCAATGCACACTCCCCCCTCCCTTTCCATCGCAACCCCTTACCCAATGCACACTCCCTCTCCATCGCAGCCCCTTCCCTCTCCCTCCCATTATAGACCCCTCTCCAACGCACACTACCTCCTTCCCTCTCCCTCCCCAATTGCAGCAGCGAAGCCTCAATAACAGCAAAAACAACACCATCAGAACCTAAAACAGAACCAATAGAAGAACCTGTACATTCAAAACCTAGCATTGCTTGTTCCTCCTTCTCTCTTTTCCCTCATTCCTTCCTTCTCTTATCAGAGGACCATAACAATAACAATATCCATTCACACACACAAACATTTACACAAACACATAACCTACATATATAAATATAAAGAGAGAAAGAGAGAAAGGCTGAAGGGCTGAGGAGATGCGGCTATTCCAGGCCTTGTTGTCGCTCCGATGGTGGTGGCAATAGCCCTTGATAGTGCTCTTGCCGTTGAAGTTGCTATTGATGTTGAGGTTGTTGCTGCGATAGGAAGGAGAGAAAAGTGTGCGTTGGGGTTGCTGCTGTTGTTGTTGTTGTTGTTGTTGCTGTTGATGTTGAGGTGGTTGTTGTTGCGAGTGGTAGTGGAGGAAGGGAAGGGGAAATGTGCATTGGAGAGGGGGTGCGATGGAAAAGGAGAGGGAAGGGGTCTGCGATGGGGAGGGAGTATGCATTGGGTAGGGGGAGAGTTGCGATGGAGAGGGAGGCGGGGGGAGTATGCGTTGGGGAGGAAGAAGGGAGGGGGTTGCGATGGGAGGGAGAGGGAAGGGGAGTATGTGCTAGGGAGGGAGGGATTAGGGTTTGGAGGTGGTTTGCCAGGTTACGGTGGCCACTTTAGCATTGTGCTTGATAGAGATTTGCTCCGGCAAGCTCGTGGACACGCTTGTCAAATTTTAAAATTTTTTAGGGACTATTTTATCAATAGTAAAAGTCAGGTACCATTTTGTCAGCGTCAGAATCTTTTGAGTACCGATTTAGTAGTTACCTCTTTATTTTTTGATAATCAACCAAGAAAGAGAAATATTAGTAGCAATGACTAAAACCGGAGAAAATTAGTTGCTGGTAAACAAAAACTTGATGGAACGACTAACACTAATTAAATGAGTGGAAAATTGGAAAAAATGGCCATAACAGGAAGAACAATAGTAGCATTATAATAGCAACAACAACAATAATGGCAATGATGATAATAATAATAATCGGTAATATTATATTAAAAAAACAGTCATAATTTATTTTATTTAGTATTTATTAATTATTACAATAATTAATAAATACTAAATAAAAAAATTCTAATTGTTTTTAACTAATACTAGTATATATTTCTGTGTCTTGTACGAAATAATACGTAAAATTATACAAATTTTTTTTATTAAAATTTAAATAAAAAATATCTATAGTAATTATTATTATTATTATAAATATTTTATAATTTAACAATATTAAAAATAATTAATATTTATTTTAATCAATTTAGATTGGGTGAATGATCATCTTATTTATCTATTTAAGCAAATATTTAGAGTTCGAATTTCGCCTTGTGTGTATAACAATCTATTAGTTAGCGACAGATCCTTAATAAATAGAGCATCAATATGTGGTGGATTAGTCATCGACTTGCCGAGTTAGGAAATCCGTAGAAAAAAATTATATTTGTCTTTAAAATAGATTAATTTTCCCTTAATAGTAATATTTATGGACTTTTGTTTTGTTGAAATTTACTTGAGACAATTTTATTTATTGGTATCATATTCATTCTTGAAGTCAAAACAATATAATCAGCATTATTACTTGTTAAAACTTCACATTTTATGAAATGATTTCTAAATTTTCAAATTCATAAACTTATGTCATTATAAAAGTTATTAGATCGATCGATTAATATTTCTTGGTAACATATTATACCGAAACACTATTGTTGAGTATTAGTTAGCGTGAAGAGAAACCAATAACAACTTTTGTTATTCAATATATAATTTATTCTATTGAAAAATAAATTAATATTTTATAAATTTGTAAATACTTTTTTTTCTACGTTTTTACACTATTTAATTTGACAATATTTACCATTAAAAAATAACAAATGACCATACTATTTTACAATATCTGTGATGTACAAAGTAATTTCTTATCTTAAAATTAATTCTGGTTAGTGAGATAAAATTTAAAATATTTTTTATTTTCTTACTCAAATTTAAATTTAAATTTAGAATTAATTAACAACTCATTTTTTAATTTCAATAAAACAATAAATTGGTTAGATACAAAATATTGAACATTTAACAATTTCAATCATTTAAATTTTAATTACCAAAAATTGGATTAAAAATTAATTATAAACTTAATAATCGATAATATATATATATATATATATATATATATATATATATATATATTATATATTAGTACATAAATAATAATATCTAATGTATTAGTTATTTATTTTTTTGACAGAATTAATGTATAATCTATTAAGGATTGATTTATTAGCTAAAATTTTTTTATAAACTTTATAATATGTGAAAATAGTGATCTTATTTTTTATTATTATTTAAGAAATTCTTCCCAATTTTTTAATTATGTAATTAACTTAATTCATAACCTTTATTATTGCTTTTATACTAAAAAAATATTAATTTATATTATTTATATATTTTTTTACTATTAATAAATAAATAAATATTTGCACTATTATACTTATTATCCTAGATAATGACTTAAATTACTTATTTTGTATGTTAAAGAATATTTTATATATTAAATTTATTAAATATTAAGATGAAAAAATTGTTCAATAAATTATATAAATAGTCATTACAAAAAAGAAAAAAAATTATATATCATATATAATAATCTTTAATATATATAGTTTTATGTATATATTAAGATTATCTATTTTAATTATATGAGTAATTATTGTTATTTTTACTTTTTCGTTACATTAGAAAATAATATTTAAAATTAAAAAAGAGATAATTAATATTTTTAATTTGAATTAAAAAATATCTTATAAATATATCCAACTTTTATATATACTAAGTGTTATAATATTAAATAGTATAGTATTTGCTATAACAATGACTTAAAATATTAATCCAAGATATATTTGGGCCTAGTAAGACCTCAATACAAGCAAGATCAACTAAAATCCATTGTTAGGGTCCCAAATTCGACTTAGGTTCATTACCTTAAATGCCCAACGCAAATGAAGTCCACGCGTCCCCTCTTAAATCGGCTCAGATTGGATCCCGTTGCTAGTTAGATATGGTAATGAGTACTCAGGGGAGCGTGAGAAGCCCTCTTCCCATCCCTCACTCCTATTTTAAAAAAATGCCCCATTCCTTCTCTGTCATTGCAAGTTCCCGTTTAATTATCCCTTAAGAAATGCAGATCTCCTCGGGTATCTACGAATATTCTTTGAAAACTTTTGAAAAAAATTAACACAAAAAGACATAATATAATAATCATAAAATAATCGATTCAATATAATTCAACACAAGTTATAACATATTCGTTATGAAAAATAACATTTCAAAAGGAGAAAACATAAAAACATATTCCAACATAATAACATAACATAATTTTTTGGGACGATACTGAGCGACGTAGTGACGGACTTGAGAGGCAGAGAAAGTGAGTTAGAGAGAGAGGATCGAGGCTGAGAATGAGTCTGGAAGAAAAAGGAAGAATTTGAATTCAAAGCAGAAATTAGGGTTACTAAATTCAAAAAATGGATTTATGTATATATAAATTAGGAATTAATAATTTTATATTTGCGTATATTTAATAGGTTCTATGAGGTAGGTACTTATGTCCATGTCCCCATTAGGGTGACAAACAGAAAAGTCCGCTCTGTCTTGCCAAAAGCCCGCTATCTGATGGGCTGGCCTACCCCGCCTCGCCTAGTAAGGCGGTCCTAAATTTCTCTTCCGCCCCGCCTAACGGTAGAGCGACGTTTACCGGAAGAGGGACACTTGCCTCCACTGAAATTGTAAAAGAATATTATATATATGCCTCTGTTTTATTTTGTTTGTCTCAATAATAAATTATAAATGACTTTTTTGAGGTTTATGTTAAAATATTTATTTTATTAAATTTAACCATATATTTGTCTTGTTAAATTTGATTTAATATCAAAATTTAAATAAAAATGAATAAGTAGTGATAATATATTTATTAAAAGTGAAATCTTATAAGTAGTTGTGTTCATGTGAAATTAACCGTTAAAAATTGTTAAATGATGATTTAGTCAAACTTGTTAAATCTTCTAACGATTCTCAAATTGTAAATTTATATAAAAATAACTACACATGAATTTTGATCTTTTTAAAAACTAGCCAACTAGTTAATCATCAAACTAAAATATAATTTTCCAGACATAAGTAAAATTATTAGTATTTTTCAAATATTGGTTGAAATAAAAAAATATTATATATCTATTAATTAGCAAAAAAATATAGTTAACGAACCAACTTTTAACTATCTACATTAACCAATGTTGTTTTTTAATTGTAAAAATTCTACTTTTGGAAAGTATAAGATTTAAATATAAAATGAAGAAAACTATTTTAGAAAAGTTAATTGACATTGATTAAAAGGAATAAACTTCCTAATTAAAATTTTATTGATTTTTTTATTTTAACTCTTATACATAATATTTTAAATATATGTAAAAAAAAAATTCTACTTAGCTTATACATAGTTAAGGGTTTATGATTTACGGTCTTAGATTTAGAATTTAGAATTTACTTATTGATGAGTGTGTAGAGTTTAATGATTAGAAGTTAAGAATATCGTTTAGGATCTATCAGGTGAAACTTAATGTTTAAGATTTACAAGGTTATAGTTTGGAAGGTAGGATTTGAAGGATTTAAAATTTAATAATTTTGAGGGTTTAGAATTTAGGGTTGAGAATAGGGGCAGATCAACATTTACCGAAAGCGAAGTACTTATCTCCACTGAAATTGTAAAAGATTATATATATATATATATATGCCCTATTTGATTTATTTTATTTGTCTCCATAATAAATTATAAATGACTTTTTTGAGGTTTATGTTAAAATATTTATTTTATTAAATTTAACATATGTTTGTCTTGTTAAATTTGATTTAATATCAAAATTTAAATAAAAATGAATAAGTAGTGATAAAATATTTATTAAAAGTAAAGACTTATAAGTAGTTGTCTTTATGTGAAATTAACAGTTAAAAACCGTTAAATGATGATTTAGTCAAACTTGTCAAATCTTCTAACAATTCTCAAATTGTAAGTTTACATAAAAATAATTATACGTGGGTTTTTATCTTTTTAAAAATTAGCCAACTAATTAATCACCAAAATATAGTTAACGAACTAACTTTTAACTATCGACATTTCCTAATGTTGTTTTTTAATTGTAAAAATTCTACTTTTAGAAGGTTTAAGATTTAAAATATAAAATAAACAAAATTATTTTGAAAAAGTTAATTGGCATTGACTAAAAGAAATTAACTTCCTAATTAAAATTTTATTGATTTTTTTATTTTATTGACTAAAAGAAATTAACTTCCTAATAATATACGCCCTCTTTGTTTTATTTTCTTTGTCTCCATAATATATTATAAATCACTTTTTTGAGATTTATGTCAAAATATTTATTTTATTAAATTTAACTATATATTTGTCTTGTTAAATTTGATTTAACATCAAAATTTAAATAAAAATAAATAAGTAGTGATAATATATTTATTAAATGTGAAGATTTATAAGTAGTTGTCTTCATGTAAAATTAACAATTAAAAATCGTTAAATGATGAATTAGTCAAACTTGTCAAATCTTTTAACGATTCTCAAGTTATAACTTTACATAAAAATAACTATACGTGAGTTTTTATCTTTTTAAAAACTAGCCAACTAGTTAATCACCAAAATATAGTTAACGAACCAACTAATTGGCATTGACTAAAAGAAATAAACTTCCTAATTAAAATTTTATTGATTTTTTTATTTTAATTCTTATACATAATAGTCTAAATATATGTAAAGAAAAAAAAATTCTACTTAACTTATACATTATGGTTAAGGCCTTATGATTTATGGTCTTAAATTTAGAATTTAGAATTTAGAATTTATTGATAAGTGTGTAGAATATATATTGTAATTCATTTGATTAAAATAACATATGTTGTAATTCAATTGATTAAAATATTCGTTAATAATTATTTGAGTAAAGAACAAATAGGTCCCTAACCTTTTTTTCTGCGGACATTTTCGTCTCTAAGAATTGGAAAATACATTCATGTCCCTGACCCTTTCAAAACGCGGACAAATTTACCCCTCCATTGAAGTGACTCCGTTGGACTCAATGGAAAACGCTGACGTGGCTCCCGTGACGCTGACCTGGCCGTTACGGGAGCACACGTGGCATGTAGCATTTTAAAACAGCACATATTAGTCCTCTCACATCAAAAGTGTAGCTTTTCAAAACAGGACATATTAGTCCTCCCATCCCAAAACGACGTCGTTTCACCCAAACCCCCAATCTTTCACATTTATGAGCCCTAATCCTTCCACATAAACGGTGAAGTGGGTCGCTGTCCTCAGCCACCTCTAACCTCAACCACCTACTGGAACCTGTATACTAGTCGAAGGTCAAATAGAAAGACCAGCAACAGAAGGAAAGCATGTTATTGAGCTCAAAGCTGACAAAGTTCTTCACATTGGGATAGTAGATGTTGACAAGAATCCATTATCAAAGAAGAGAGTTCCACTGGAGATGTTAAGGGACTTTTTCCAATTTTGACCGCGTACAACAACGGTAAAATTCATAATTACTTTGATATTTACTCATTCTATTAATTTTGATTATCCATAGTTAGCTTAGATTTCTTGACAGGTGACATGGGTAGTTGGTTGAATTAACTCAATTTGTATAGAACCTTATCATCTTAACCATAAAATAAAATTGATGGTTGCTCATTGCATCCTAATTATAGGAATGACAATCATATATTTATTTCTTAAAAAATGATGAGAAGTTAAGACTAAATTTGTTTTTTTTTCACTAAATGACATGTAGGTGGCAACTGTCATGCGTATTCGCAATACTCTGTCGTTTGCAACCCACTCATTTTTCAATGGTCAAGGATTTCTTGATGTGCAAATACCAATTATAACCACCACAGACTACGAAGAATTTGGCAAATTGTTCCAGGTGGCCGGCCTGGAACAGAAACCTGACAAGCATAAGCTTAGTACTATCCATGAGACTGATGGTGTTAGCCTTGATATTGTGAAGGCAGCTGCTAAAGAGAAGAGCAATATAGTTGAAACTTTGAAAAGGACTGAGGGCAATAGGGAAGCTCTGGCTGCTGCAGTTCAAGATCTGCGAAAAACAAATGAACTGGTATCACAGTTGGAAGCCATAGAGAAGAAAAATTTAAAATCCTTATCATCGAAGGATGAGGTGGTTGATGCTTCTAGAGATTTGTTCTTGACTGTCTCCGGTCGCTTGCATCTAGAGAGTTATGCATGTGCTCTTGGAAATGTCTACTTATTTGGACCAAGATTCCAGGCAGATAAAACATATTCGGCCAAGTATGCTTTAGAAATGTGGATGGTTGAGGTTGAAATGGCTTTTTCGCAGCTGCGAGTAACATTTTTTCCTCTCTATATCACTGCTTTATAATATACTCAGTTTATTGCATACCATTTATCTATTTAACATTTCAATATCTGAATCCATAGAATGCAGTATTACTTATATATACAGAATTATTAGCCATCCTTCTAAGTTGCTGATCCAGCCCAATGAAATTTGTTAGAGTAGAAATAATTTATATATGCTGTATCTCCAAAGTTAATAATAGGGAAAATTGAGACAAGCAAAAACAATGGTTGGATTATGATTAAATATGAACAAGCAGAGAATTTCTATATTTTTTCTTTACAGAATTGAATTTTATCTTCTGAACAGCCACAAAAAATTATATATATAGCAAATTTCTCAGAATGATATTGAAAATAAAAAAAATGGAAGTTGCTCATTAAGAAACCTTAATTTAATTAAATATGACAAAAATTTATTATACTTGTGCATCAAATTAGTGCAGTTTTACATATTTAAATTAATATACAAAGTTCTCAAGTCATAGTCCCTTTAATTAATAGTTGTAAACTTCTAATTCCTTCTTATATTCTGATTTGGAGGCTTCTTTTGTCATTTAATAGCACATTGTACTTTGTGGTGCTTGCAGGATGCCATGAATTGTGCTAGTGACTATTTCAATCACCTCATTATGTATGTTTTGGAAACATGCCATGAAGATATGAAGTTTATTGCCAAAAGAATTGAAACGCCTGCTTCACTCGTCTTCAGCAGACTGCGTCAGGTTTTCCTGAAATGCTTTCCTACAATGAAGTCATAGATATTCTAAGAAAGGTAGTTGTTACTTCTAAATGCTGAGATGAAAACAAGAGATTTTCTTTCTTACTGTTTTAATTGTGCTCCTAGGTTAAAGATAAGAAATTCGAAACAAATTTCAAATCAGGTGTTGCACTCACTGCAAAACACTTAAGAACACTTGAGGACAGTGACCCACTTCACTGGAAGGATTAGGGCTCATAAATGTGAAAGATTGGGGGTTCGGGTGAAACGACATCGTTTTGGGGTGGGAGGACTAATATGTCCTATTTTAAAAAGCTACACGTTTTGGTGTGAGAGGATTAATATGTCCTGTTTTAAAAAGTTACATGCCACGTGTGCTCCTGTAACGGCTAGGTCAGCGCCACGGGAGCCACGTCAGCGTTTTCCGTTGAGTCCAACGGAGTCACTTCAATGGAGGGTAAATTTGTCCGCGTTTTGGAAGGGTCAGGGACATGAATGTATTTTTCAATCCTTGGGGACGAAAATGTCTGCAAAAAAAAAAGTCAGGGACCTATTTGTCCTTTACTCTAATTATTTTATTATTACAAAAAAATAATAATGTAAAACATATACTTATTATGAATGTAATAGTTTTTATTTATTTTCAGTATTTTAGGTTACAATCTACTAAAAATATGCCTAAAGTCATTGCTAACTTAAGTATCGGAATCTCTTGCATGTACCATCCTCTATCTTCTCCCAAGGAACTCGGACGGTAGTACCTCGGCTCAAGAACAAGCAGACGTTGTCTCACAAGGAGTCTGGATCTCACATCCAAACCCAAATCACCGTTTCAGGTAACCATCAGAACAAATATTTTTTTATATATTTAATAGATAACAAAAAATATTTAAAATAATTAAAATATATTTCATTAATAGTAACGTATATATCAAGGAAGAATTTTAAGTTTATTATAATGTATTTTATGTTTTTTTAATTTTTTAGTATTAATAATAATATGTTTATTGTTAAAGTAGTAAGTTGTATTTATTTTTAATATATCATCATTAATCATGAAATATATAAAAATATTAAATTAAATATTTTGTAATTAGTTAAAATATTAACAATAAATTAAATTTGTTATGTTAATAATAAATTTAAATTTTAAATTTTTATTACTAATACATAATAATAATAATAATAATAATAATAATAATAATAATAATAATAATATTTTCGTGCGCAAAATTATAAAATGATGTTCAAAAATTGAAATTGGAGGGAGAAAAAAATTATTCCACCCACTAAAATCGTTGCGTTTTTTGTTTAGATAGCGGGAAACGAATTTGGACTGGTTAAGTCTATTCTCCAACTTATTAGAACAAATAAATGTTTGACATCCACTTTTTATTCCTAACCACCTCTAACACACCCTAAAACTAGCTTTTTACTGCCAAAACTCCTATCAATCTCAATCACCAGTCACGTTTTTAGTTCTATTTTTTTCTCTAATCTTAATTCAACTATATATATCTCTTATTTAAGGCAGAGTACTTTATTTTCACCATGAGAGAAGAGTACTTTACTTCTTCCTCTACAATCTATTTAATAACATCATTTAGGGCCAGTTTGGCTAAACTTTTTAAATAAGTTCTTTTGAGAAAGGAGTTTAAAATATAAGGACTTTTATTAATAACAACTTTTAAATAAATTATTTTGTGTTTAGAAAGTTATTATAGAAGTCCTTGTTTTAAAGTTGTGCATTAAATAGGAATGATAAAATAGCTTTTGAAAATAGGAGAAGTCACATTTTTTAACTTTTTCAAAAGCTCTTAAATAACTTTTTGAAAAGTTAAAAGTTTATCTAAAAAATTATACCAAACATTATTAATGTAACTTTTTATAAATTAAAAGCTAAAAAAAATAGCTTTTGGAATTTCCCAAACGGACCCTAAATATGAAAGGATTAGGAATGGATTTGACTGATAAAAAGACAAAATAGAGGTAGATAGTGAGCCAGTGACACGTCTTGTCAAAAGTCGGATAAGTCTGCGTAGCTAAAATTGTTAATGTTATTTAATTATTTTTGATGAAAATAAAACGTCTCTTTTTTATATTTGTAACAATATGGATCTCAAATTTTTGGGCCTTATCATGTGGGCCTTATGCCAAGTGAAACAAAAGAGATCCATCACAGAGAAGGCGATGGCTTATGAAAATTTCGTGTGCCTGGTATCTAATCTTACACAACATGCTTTCATACCTTCTCAGAGCTTGGAAAAAGGTAAATGGAAGTCCCAAAAATCGACGACAATGGAAATGGAAGCCAACGACTAATGAAGGAAGCAAAAGAAGCTGAAACTTTAAGGTAGGTTGATTCATTATTTACACTAATTCATGTTTAGAATCTCACCTTGTTGAGTCTAATGATCGAAGTCATTTACTCGAGGTTTTAGGGACATACATACAATGGTCAAGGACGACGTTAGTGGAGTGGACGACCAGATAAACGAAGTACTGAATGATATCAAGAAGGTGAGCAAGGAGGAAATGGTGATGTCTATATTGAGTACCCAAACTAAACATATTCAAGCATTAACTGAGTTGATAGTGCAACATAGTAAAGTTCTTGAAGTGTTGACTGCAAGCCATCTTGTTGGAGATAGGTCTGGAAAGAAAGACAAAAACCTGACTGAAGAGGTTCAAGATGCAAATTCATTCCAAGGGAAACCATGGACAAAAAAAAAGGATGTGGACCACAACAAAAGGACGTGACCAAGTATCCAACCTCACGAGGAAGGGTTACGACCAAACCAGTCGTTGAGACCATCCTGAAGAAATTTGAAAAGGACACATCCCGCTTTCGGCCGGAAGCACCCATATGTATGGACTCCATTCCCGAGGTATGTTGTAAATGTTAGATGATAAGATTTCTTTTTTAAACTTCTCTTTAAGTGTGGATTGCTCGATTATTTTATTTTTTCTCCCATGATTGTTGGTAGTACTTGGATCTTGCATTCTGGCTCGCTAAGGGCATGCAATTTGTTGGTGTTGAGCTAGCAGTTGCTTGCTATATTTTTGGGAATGATTTGGACATGAGGTTTATTCCGAAATTTGTAACTTGTGTATAAGTTTATAGTTGGACCTTAGAAAGTTGCATTGTAAACTAAAGAAAGTGCTATGGCTTACATATGGCAGTGAAATATTGGTGGATAATGATCACTGTTCTAGGAGCAGCGAGGTCTTGTGGACATTGCGTCCAGGGTTGGAGCTTGTGGATGATGTATGTATTTTTTTCCACTACTATTGTATTACCAAGGGTTTTCGACCACGAACCATATGTATTGTTTTATGCCTTAGTAGAACCATCCTTGCGTGAAATTAAATTGTCATTGTAGGTTCTGAACTTGGTGGTTGGAATGGTCTCATTTGGTAGAAATGACAGCATGTGGTGGCTACCAACAACTTTTGCGGTAAATTCACCCCTTACCTTGTATTTATTTATTTTTTTTATTGTCATACTTTATAAAAAAATATTTTTAATACTCTTATTTTTTTACGGTCTTTATATGGTTTTCAATATGTGATGTTGAATTAGTTTGCACTTTATTTATCGTTGTTTTTTTCTATAATATAAATTACCAAGGCGATTATAAATGCCAAAGCAAATACAAAAAGAATACTAAATAAAGTGTACCGTAAAAATTATGACAATAAAAAAGTACTAAATTTCTCTACACAAATCGAGTTCTTTTCAACCCAAAAATATACAGTAAAAAAGTGTTTAAATAATGTGGTCATAAATAATAAAAATTCATTTTTTTTACTTTTTATACATAAGTGATTTTGGATAATGTAATCTAAATAATATTTATTTTATTATAATCTATTTTGATATAAAATTATCAAACAAATCATATTAACACCAGCTCACTCTTTATCAAAACCAATAAATTTGTTAAATCAATTTAATACAAACACCCTTTTATAAATGGTAATCCAAACACACACTATGTACCGGATATTAATTAGTAACATTATTTATCTTGTAAGCAAATTGCTTTGGATCCAAATTTGCACTGCAAAGCCACCCTTGACTACATTGCGGCCAAGTACATGGGTATGGTAGAAAATCTTATCAAGGTATGTGTATCCCAACTTCTAAGAATTTTGTCAAATTATTCTCTAATGGCATCTCTAATTTCATTTGGAATTGTCTTTCAGATTTGTGTCCCAATTTACATTGAGCGTCATTGGTACCTTATGATAGTTGACATGTTGGAGGGTAATCTTGTTTATTTGGATTCCTTGAAGGACAAAGACGAACGCCAACGCATGGTGAAGCAAATGATTACCGTTGTATGTGTAGATGTAACACTCTTGATTTTTTCCCTTTTTTCTATATTTTAATTAGATCGTAAATGGAACCAGCCGTATTTTATCCCACACAGGTTACAAGTTCACACAGCCAATTTAGACTCATCAAACCACAACTCATATTTACTATTTTTCTGAACAGGCCAAATTTTTAGACATCACGTTGAGTAAGGACAAATTTTATTTTGACAAGAGCAAGTCACAAAAATCAATCTCGACATTCAGGGTATATGAACCATGCATTTCACAACAATCTGGGTACTCCTATTCAAAATTTGGCTAACTTGTTTGGTATGTTTTTCAAAATTTGGCTAACTTGTTTGGTTTGTTTTTGTTAAATCATTATTGATTATCTTCTTCTTTCATAGATTGGATTGTGGTGTCTGGATCTCACAATGGATGATAATGTATGATCTATGGGATTTTTATAACGTAGTAGTCAATGACATAACTAGAATGACTATAGCAATTGACCTTGTGATGGGAGAACACAATCCACTTAGGGATTCTGTTGCCAACAAAGCAATCAAATACTGGGATAGCAAAATGCTAATGTCCAACAAGAGACGTAGAAAGGCCATCCGAAGGAACTAAAAGGCCAAGCTGTTGTTTCAGCCCCACAACATAAGCATGTAAAGAAGGTGGTGATGGACCTAAAATCTGGTTATACATGGGCCGTAAGCTATTCACTTTACCAAGACATCTTTCTATTTTTTTGGTGTAGTTATTGGTTATGCAAATGGAAACTTTATACCATTTCGGGCACAATGGTGAATGTCAAATCTCTATTTTATAAATCACTGTCTGTATTATTGGAAAATATTACATTATTTTATGCAATGAAATATTGGAGTAAACCGAATAAAGGCCAACCTTTTTTTTTTCTCATTTCTATGTATAACCATGAAATAAAGGCCAAGTGTCAATACCAACAAAAAAAAAGAGTAAATATGGCTGGAAACATTCATAATTCATAACTTGTGGAATCTGGTTGTCTAATAAGAAATATAGCTCATACAAGGCAATAAGTTTCACTAGTCCAACCTATTCTATTGTTTCTGGAAACACAACAACAAACAGCCCTCCACTTAGATTCATCAGAACGATGCTTTCGTTACCATCTTTTTCAACTACGATGTCCAAGCATGTCTACCAGCCTTGCACTCATTGCACTAATCTTGCTCATCATCTGTAGATGGAGTTAGGTGAGAAACTAAGTCGACCTACGTTAATACAATCAATTTATGAATAGATTGTGCGTACCTGCATCAATTGATCTCCATTGTTCTCCTCAGCAGCTTGGTCGACAAACTCACTGTGGCCATCAGCATTCAGACCACGTGAATATTCCCAACCCCTCTCATTCTTACAGGCAGTTAATACTGAACATCGAACCTGCAAGCTTGATAATTTCAATTACAATATATGAATAAACCCTAAAACCCTTGCATAAGCATGGTCCACCATGAATAATCACAATTCAAATATAATTCATCGCACCTAATATATGTACTTCATACAAAACTAACCAAGTTTATAATCAACTACTATAATAAAATTAAGTTGAAGGCAAAGAAGACTCACAAATTCTGTTGGGGATGACCCTCCCTCCTCTTGTAACTACTCTTCACGATTCGATGCCATGTCCTCACCCCGACCCCGGCACTGTATTTTGTTGTGACCGAGTTTCCTACACTTGCCGCACCGTCGTTTTTTACCATTTTGCCTTTTCACCCGAGGAGCTCCCTTCGTTTTCACGACAACCGGGTCGTTGATATGAGACACGTTCATTTGTTTCTTTGCACCGCTAAAATCTTTGCAATTTGCTTCAAGATCCTCACATATTGCATGTATCCCATTCATCGCCTTTATGAAGAATGACGACTTTCTTGACCCAAAAAACAACATCCATTGTGACGCAGTATAGAGTGCCCCATGTCGAAGTAAAATACTCCTCTCACTACCATCGTCTGTAACCTCAACATAGTGCTCCAATGACTTCGCATCTTGCCTCCATCTTTTCAACACCAACTGGTCAGGTATTTCTGTTAGGTGCTCATATTTCATCACGAAGAACATGTGTCGGCATGGTTACTCTTTTTTGTTCCAAAAATAGCAGGGACACACAAGATTGCTTAAAACCCTATCATACAACACAATTAGGTGTCTTCTGGGCTCCCCATACTCCTCCAACATGTACACCATCGTGGTAGATCGTCTCACTTTTGCCACGAAGTTCACGGCACCAACACCTTCTATCTCTTTCTTCACATCAGCAAACAACTCTTGCGTATAAACACTCGTAGCAAACTTCTCAAGGGGGTCTAGGCAAGTAGTCATCACTAGAACGCCATTTATTGATCTAAATTGTGCAAGTAGTTCGTTATTCCGATACTCTCACACAAGCAGTTCAAGGTTTTGTACCATCTCAAGGATGCTATGTCTTGACTTTAAAAATTTTTTAACATTCGAGTTGATCCCTTCACTCCGAGAAGTTGTCCGAAACCCAGCACAGAACTTGTCGCGAAGCTATGCATTGGCCCACATGCTTCTCTTCTTATAAGTTTCCCTAAACCAAAAGGTGTCATGCAAAGCATGCTCCTCCATAGCTGCTGCCCACTCTTCTTCAAAATCCTCGATCTCCATATCAGCATACAACCACTTTTTGAAAAGTTGACGCAACCCAGCATCTTTAACATTCACAGTGACATTTTTCCATATGCCACGCGCATAACCTATGGGTTGCCTCCGAAAAAAATGACTTTATGGCAGCTTTCATTGAGTCACAACCATCGGTGACAACAACCGAAGGCATCTTATTACACATCACTTCTAGAAGATTTTCTAAAAGCCATTTGTACGACCCAATGCTCTCATCTAGCACTAGCCCAAATCCAAAAATTGTGGTCTGTTTATGATTGTTAGAACCTGAAAATATCACCAATGGTCTTTTGTACTTATTCTTCTTATACGTTGAGTCAAATGCAAGAACGTCCCCAAAAAACTGATAATCAGTCCTGCTACCTCCGTCGGCCCAAAACATGTTTGCCAACATGTTATCCTTAGTTAAATTGTATCTTGACATGCTCATTGGGCCTACAACTGCCTTTCCCTCTAGGTATACGATTGCGGCATTAGAATCCCCATCCACTATCTTGGCATGCTTACTCTGGTTAACATAGTTATATGCATTCTTCTTACTGAACCCCATGAAGGAATAACCACCCGCCTGGCCAGCCATATACCCTAATATTTTAGATGTCGGGACTCCATGAGCCTGCATCCCATGAATTTGTGCCTTTGCTGATTCAGTCATTTCCCTAAAATTTGGTATCATATGCACCATTCTTGTCGGTTTCAGATCATGATTATGCTCCAATATCACCTTCCTAACCCTCCAAACACTGATGTTGCTATCAAGGTAAATTGATAACTTTGCATCACAATTTGTGCGGGTCTCAGGCTTGTGCTCCTGCCACCTATCAACTCGGTTGTAGTGTTTATGCTCCCTCAATCTTGCCTTATTACAGAAAAACCTCCTCCTAATCAACCTTCCGTCATCATCCTTACCACAATCACCCTTTCGAATGCCAAATCCGTGAAATTTACCAAACACCCTGTAAAACTCATAAGCTCCATCATCACTGCAGAAAACCATCCTCATTATGTCTCCAGCAGTCAATCCCAAAATGTCTTCGTACTCTAACCCTTCAACATCGTCTATTTCATCCTCTGAAGACCACTCAAACTCATTATTCACATCAGTTGTGCAATCTATTGATAGAGCCTCCATGTAAAGAATGCACCCTATGAATTCAGCATATCAAGGTAAACAAGATAAACTTACTAACACCACAGTTCATGAACAAATAAATCAAGCAACCAGCATATTGGCCATAATATAAGATAAATTCACTTAAAGAACCTATTAAAACCTCATTGTTGCTGCCATAATACTACACTCACAAAAATCAACTAACTTATATCCACTAACACAACCTAATTAGCTTATTCTTCAAAACAGAACACAAACTAAAAAATATTAAAAATATAATAGAAACTTTTAAATATTTAAATTCACTAATTTATATAATAATAAATTTCAAACTTTTAGAATTTAACATAATTTTCTATATTTTATCAATAAAATTTCACATTCAAATTCAAAAATCAAAATTTATAACCAAAGAAACCTAAAATACACACAAATGCTAAATCCACATACAAATCTAGCAATATAATGCGGTTGTTGATCATGCTTTCTATCCATCTTCAAAATAAAAGAAATTTCTATTTAATTATATCAATTTTTAAATCAAATCAATTACTACCATTAATTCCAAACACACTAATTCATTTCCAATTCACTTCTTTTTAAATCAAAACCAATCCAAAAATATTTGTTCCAAACACAATTCGAACATTGGAATTGGTACTTTGAGTAAGAGGCTTCACTGAACCACCTCATAGTTTGGAATTGCAAGAATAACTCTTAAAAAAAAAATAAAATAAATAAGAAACCAATGGTAAAATTTTGAGAAAAGTTATAGTAAAGCGGCTAATCACTCTGGAGAAATAAATCAAAAGGTTGCCGTTAGTTTTCTCATTTCCCCTGTAAAGTGAAAGAGATACATTACGAAATCATATGCTTGAAATGGATCATGCTACAGTGTATACAAATTCATTCAAAGTCAACAACAAAACAACATAAACGTTCCAAAAAAATGAAGCCTTCCGAGAATGAAAATAAAAAAAATTAATTTAGTTTAGAATTTACTCATTTAACAACAACAAAACCAATTTAATTTAGTTTAGAATGACTAAAATCACGGATAAAAAGTGGGATTTCATTTTATTCATAAAGATGCAAACAATGAGGTTGATTTTCTTACTATGATTGGAGTTTTTAGTAAAGCGGAAATGGTGAATTGGATTCAACCTCCAAGACCATTTGTGAATCTTCATTAGAGAAATCCCTTCTCTTTTTCTTTTTAGGTATTTGCTTTTTTGCTTCTTTCTTTAATTTTTCACAACAAAAAAAAAAAGGAAGACTAAAATCAACAACTAAGCAAGAAGCACTAAACTAAACCAATTAAAACTCACTAACCATTGAAGTGCGAAAGAAGAAATAAAAAATAAAAGTCACGAAGTACTAAAACAAATCAAGCAGCAAGCAGTGGCCATTGAGAGAGAAGTCAAGAAGTGCTTACCATAGAGGTGAGTGACAGCGAGATGAGCAAAGGCTAGAGACTGGAGGGGCGACCTGGCGAGGTAAGCGACGTGTTCAACAGTTACGTGAGCGGCCAGTGATGGCAACCTCTGGTTGATGGAGGGAAGTGGGAGGAAAGTGGTTGCTATGGAAGGTAGGGGTATTTGAGTAAATTCTGAATTGCTGATTATTGGTGGGCGTAATTTAGGGTTAGATTCAGAAATTTGAGTATTTTTATCGTTACTATTATTATTATTATTATTATTGAACATTATTATTATTATTATTATTATTATCTTTTTTTTTCTTTTTGGTTATGCAATTATTTTCTCTCCATGAGACCGTAAAAATTTTGGGAATTATACTAATGTGATAACAAAAATTGAACTCTATATTTATAGAAGGATAAAAATAAAACCTAAGCCCACAAAAAAGCCCAACAAATAGATCACTTTCATTAGAGTTAATTTGCATTGAGCTAATAATGTCATGAAGGGAACAGCTCCAGAGGCACTACTGACTCAAGTTAGACAATGTCTCCTGAAAAACGATGTCAAAGACATGCGTCGCGAAACAATACTATCCACGTTATTTTCATCACCTAAAAAAGCAAAAACCCTTCATCACCATAGCATTCACCTTATTTTAATAGTAATAACTAAATTATAATAAAATAATACATATAAAAATTATAAATAAATACACAAAAATATAAATATATTTTAATATAAATTTTAAAAAGATATATATTAAAAATACAACACCAACTAAAATTTTATAATCTTGTATAAATACAACATAAAAATTAAATAAAAAGATAATAGACAAATATCAAATTTTATATATATTCAACATTTATGATATTATATATTATATGTTATAGAATAAAAATTAAAGAATAACCATATAAAAAAAAGTAACAAAAAATACTTATTCATATCATTTCGATTTGTTATCATCATTTCTTTCTCATTTTGTTCTACATTTTTTCACTTATCTTATTCACTGCGTTAATCACTTTCTCTTACTTGGATGCTTTTTTTTCCTTTCCAACGAGGACCAAAATGACAAAGCTCTTGTTTAATTTAAAAAGCTGACAGCTTTGGTTTGGTTTGACGATCATTTGTCATCTAATTTTTTCAATTTATATCTAGTTTTTGGGTGGATGTCTTTTTATCAAATTGAATCATATTTGTTGTTGGTTCACGATTTGATCGATTGGTTTGTATCGGTTTTTAAAATCATACCATGAATGTAAATAATTTTATGTTAATTATTTATTGTCAAATTAATAAAAATAATAATTTTTAAGTTCATCGCATAAAAAATTATCCAAATGAATGGATTTGGTTAGATAATTACGTAAAACTCTTTATACTGTCAATACATTAAAATTAAACTTCTCTAAAATAAAAAATATAATATGTATTATTTTTGTGTATATTTTTTAATTCTATTATTAAAAAGTAAACTTTTTATTCTTGCAGTTTTCGAAAAATTTCAAAAATATAATCGTAACTTTTAATTTGTTTTAATTTTGTCCTTAATGTTTTAGAAATATTTCAATTATACCTTTGAGGGTTAGCACAGTTAACGGAGATTCTGACATGACAATTTTGTGCTAGCGCGTCACTGGCATCTGACAACCCTCGGCTAACATGTTAATGAGCGTAGAATTCTCATATTTTATCCATCCCAGTAGTATAATTGAAATATATTGAAACAATAAGGTAAAATTAAAAACATTATGAAATTGAAAGGTCAAATTGAGTTAGGTAAATAATTAGCCTCTCCTAGGGTATTAGAAAACCCTTAGGAATGATTTAAAACTTGTTTAAAGGATCAAAACCATCGAATAGCTAATTTTGTCATTTGGCTTAAGATACAAACAACTGATAAATTAGAATCCCAAAAAAGGAAAAATAGGTATTTCGCCAATTCAGATAATTTAGCCTTTGAGGCAATTTTAATTGGTAGAAAAGGACTATAAACTAGATTTGAACCTTTGAAGGTGGTTAAAATTAACTTTGGTGTGAGATTTTTGTTTTGTACTAAAATAGCTTTTGCAGAATTTTGCTTGTTAAACCAACAAGTTGTTTGAGCTTTTACCCTCATCTCAAATTGTATTTTCAACAGGAACCTGCATGAAAGATTGTACAACCTAGTTTATTATCTCAAAATTCTAGATTTATTGGAATTGTGGTTTGTGAGTTATGATTTTTCAAAAATAGAACTTTTATGCAGAAAAACCAAAACCTATTTTCCATATCATTATTTTTGGACATGCAGACCTCCTAAGTCTGAAATTATATTGAGATGTAACCAATTGAAAATGCAATCCTTCTGTGTCTAGTATATCTAGTACAAATTTCAATTTAGTTAAAACTTTAAGGAGTGAAATATGCAACTTGGAAGAAGTTGTACTTACTAGTTATTAAAATAGAATTCTATAGAAAAATCAACTTTTAATGTGTATAACTCTAATTCTCTCTTCAGGATTGATGTCAATCTGCAAGTAATTATAAATAAAACATAGATGCATATAGTTGAACCACACTAAAATTGAGAGTTATACGGTCTCAATTGGATTTTATATAAAATTTTGAATTTGAGAGGTAGCTACTATTTTTTTTAAATTCAACGTGCATGACAACTACAATGAGAATTGTGTATAAAATCCAATTCAACTTAAAATTTATTGTGACTAAAAAATAGTGAAGGGTGGATGTGTCTAGTGTCATGGTATAAAATTTTAGGTAGTTTCAAGAACTGTGGAATTTAGTACGAATTATTGAATAAAGACGGTCTCTGATAAAAATAGGACAATACTTTGAAAATTTATATTAAAATCTTCAACGCTTAAAATTATGTCAGACCAAAATTGGTATAAAGCTTAGTTTGTCTAGAGTATTCTCACCAAAAATATGTTAGTGCGGAATTGTTATGCATCGTTTGATAATTTTGTAAAGAATAGGATACGATGCTTTTTTTTTTTTTAATTGAAACTAAAGCCTATCAAATCTGTTATCATAGTCATAGTGGCCAGAAATATTCATTTTGTTATGAATATTTTTACGGATTGATATGATTTGACAAATTAATTTTTTTCATGCATTGATTATTTTATTTAATTATACACATAACAAGGATGCCTATAGCATTTTGTACATAATTAAACTTACATATCATGCATGAATATTATGATTTATATTATAAGCTATAGGGTGTAAGTTACTGAACCGGACCGAAATTTACCGCAAAATTGAACCAAAATTTACAACTGAATGTAAAACCGAAAAAATCAATTTTTTAATTAAACCGATCAGTTCGGTTTGATTTTCGATTGGCTTGACAGAAACCAAACCAAACCGAACCGAAGAATTGGTTCAGTAATGCTTGTTTTTTACAAGTTTGCCCTTTAACCTAATAATAAAACCTCCAAATCCCTAACTCTAACTCAGCACTCAGTAGCAACAACCCCACAAGGCCACAAGTCAGTAAACTCACTTCCAACTTCCTCCTCTATGCCTGAGAGAGCCAGAGTCTGAGAGCTGCTGCTGTCCTTCAGTCACAAGTCGTCCATCGTCGCCGTGAAGGACGTCGTCGATCACCATCACAAGTGTTGCAGAGAGCTGGAGAGTGCCATTGTCTAGCCGCAGTCTTTACGTCATTCTCCAGTTCGTGCCATCATCCAGTCTGCACCGTCACAGCAAACCCTAAACTGAGCTGTTCTTATCCGTCGCCGAGCAGCAATCTCCATCGCCGAACAGTTCCTCTTTGTCGCCGAGCAACAGACTTAGTTCGAGCCCTCTCCTGCAACTCACAATATCTTCTTCTGTGGTTAGTAACTTGGTATATTCACAATCTGTTGCAAGTTATTAGATGTTATTGTTGCTGGTCTGTTGGAAACAAAGTATATTCACAACTTATTTATTTTGTTTCATAAAATATGTTGCTATTGCTTTAATAACTTAGTATGTTTAATAAACTTTGCTGCTGTTGCTGGATTAATTTGTTGGAAACAAAGTATATTCACAACTTTTTTTCCTTCATCACCATCTAGATATATATCTATTTTTGCTTCTTTGATTTTGTCCATCTAGAAAGCTTTAGTTATATATTATTATTAGGTGAATTATTATGATTTTAAGTTCTTGTTTGGCATTGATGATGACTAGCTAGTTTTTTGGTCCAATATTGTACTCTTTATTATTAATATTTTTTTTCTATTTTGATTTTGTTTTGTTTCTAAGTATCTACAATTTAAATATATCAATTATTAGTGTCATTACTGTGTTTTGAAGAGAAGAGATGGATAGTCATATAGCTTCAATTCTTAGCCTCACTATGATTTATTAGTGCAAAAAGTGTTCTTTAAAATATCTAATTATCCAAGATGTTTTTATGTTTTCAGGGAAAAATAAAAAGAAAAGAAACGAAATGAAAAGAAAAATATTCTATATCTTCTGTGCCCTTTCTTTCTTTTACTCTCAAAGCTACACATATATAAGCTTTAATTTATAAGGGAGACATGGTCCAAAGAATAATTTATAGTTTATGTTTATAATTTATAATCTATATTTTGTTTATGTTTATAATTTATATTGATTTATTTATTTTATTTTTGTAGAAGTTGCACCAATCAAAGAAAATGATGATGAATATGGTGTGGATTCATATTAAGCATGGTGGATGTTTTGGTTTTTATTTAGTTTTAAAGTGGCTATTTCGGTATTTAGTATGTTTTAAAGTGTGCTTGTTTTTGTTTTTTGCTAGACATTTTTAATTGTATTTGTTTTTATGTTTAATTGTTGGGACAAGTTGAAATTGTATTGAATTTGGATGTGATATATTCTTGTTATTTTAGTTTATTGACGTTTTTAAACTTCATTTTATGGTGATTTAAATTCTGATTATTAGGTTTTAAAAAAATCAAAAAAATCGACCGAATCAAATCGCTGTTGGTTCAATTCGATTCGGTTATTCAGAAAATAGCAAATTGAATAGTTGACATCACTATAGAACCGAACCAAACCGAACCGATCATACTCCTAATAAGCTATATGTCCAAGTCTATTTATTTCTATATGTATTAGTCATAAATAAGTTAAAAGGAATAAAAAAAAAAGAAAGAATTGATTTTAGTCTTTGTTGATATGCAGTAAATTTAATTAATTATTTATTAAAGATTAGTTATTTGTAAGTATTTTGTTGTTATGAGAAACATGATCACACACTAATTTCATAAAATTTTATTTTAGCTACGTGATTAGATTATGTTAAAAATTAATTTTCGATTGGAGACTAAGACTATAGAGAAAAAATAAAGTAGTTATTATAACTAATTTTAGTTTGTGTTAATTACAAGTATTTCAAATTGTAATTTTGTTATTATCATTATTTTACATGTAAATTTATTTGTAACTTTATATTAAGTCATAGTTGCATAATTATAAAAAATTATTTGGTTGTATTTTATCATAATAATAAAAATGAGTTAAATGTACATACAAATTTTAGCATAAGAGACAATAAAAAGATAAATAATAATAATAATCTCAATCTCAAAGGCACTTAGTCAAAGGTTATAAAGAAAAATGAAGTATGTTGATTTAATTTCTATGACGGTTATTATTTTTAATTGTTATGACTATTCAGTTATCTATTTTAAAATGTGATGTTATATCTTCAATTTGATTTGTTTGCTTTTGCAACTGTTGTTCTATCTTTTTGTTTGTGGTTTTAATTCACAATTGCTTTGAGTATTTTATTTATATTGAATGATTGTTGCTATTTAGTTTTCTTTGTCTATCATTATGCTGCTTCTTATTGTTTTCTTTTAACTTTATATTTTGGTTTATAAATATTATAGACTTTAGTCCTTGTAATTTCTCTCTTTTTCTTTTACTTTGAAGGATTGTGTCTTTCCAAATTATTAATAGATAAAAACTATCTTTGGCACGTTACTATGTATTTGTTTATCTAGACCTAGATCTTTTAACTAATTACTATGCTTTAATATTAGAGAATTATTTTTAAAGAATTATAAAAAATATTTTAATGAGAAAGCTTTCATGACAAATAACAAGTGTTTCGATCTTTAACGAAAAATAAATATAAATATTTTTAAATTTATCTTTATCATATAATTTTCAAAGAGTGTAAAGATATGATTTTGGTCTTATAATAGTTAGATAAATTTTTTTACTAAAAGAAATATCTCGTGTTATGTGGTTATATTATATTTAGCTTAATTATTGTCATAACTATTGAGCAAAGATATAATAACAAGTTGTTAGGACTAAGAATAATTGTTAAGGAAATGACTTTGTTTTTGTCATTAATGTATCCATCGATGACCCCTTTAACTTCATGATTGTCACAACTCTCTTTTGTATAATGGTTATCTTAGAAAGAAATTTTTTTATTATCTTAATGTATATAATTGTTGCCCTTGACCCGTGTAATGGGACTTTGTCTATGGCTCTATTCTTATTGAATATTGGTGCCTATTATTTAGTATTAGGTGTTATAATGTGATTGTATCTATTTTTATTAAAGTTGTCTCGATGTTGTTTTCTTTTTTTTTACTTCTAATTGTAGTTTATTGTCCTAAGGTATAATTGTATTAAATATGAGGTGAAGTCTAATTACAAATAGCAAATTGGTTTGATATTTGGGGGCAGAATTTCTAAACGAGGGAAGAATATAATAACCAAAATAAATAAATAAGATGATGGAACTATTTTTTGATATTTTTCTTCTTTCTTTAATTTCTAATCACACACACTCCCTCATTTAGTAGAGACAAATGCACACACACATAAAAATAAAGAAAGAAAGAAAGAAGGGAAAATGGAAGGAGGCGGCGTTGGCGGTGGATAAGGTCGCTACCTTTTCCACTATAAATTTGAAGAGAGAGAGAGAGAGAGAGAGAGAGAGAGAGAGAGAGAGAGAGAGAGAGAGAGAGAGAGAGAGAGAGAGAGAGAGAGAGAGAGGAGAGAGCCTAGGCAGATAGAGAAGATAAGGTAGAGAGAGTTCGATGGGAGAAGATTAAATAGAGGAACGACGTCATAGAGGAGGATACTGCCATTGCTGCTATAGGTTTTCATGCCACCGTTGAGGTCGTTAAAGCCACCACCAGTGTGGGTGTTATGACTGTCCTCATGCCTTTGCTTGTCAGAAAATGCCACCGGAGATACCTAAAACTACTGCTAGCTTCACCATGCCACTATCCCAGCCAAAGTTCTGCTTTCTTCTATTCTGTTGCACTTCAACCCTTCTTAACCATTTGAATTTTAACCCCTAATCTCTAACTTGATGACCTTTTAGTGTTTTTTTTTTTTCATTTGAAAAGAGCTGTAATCTAGAGAAGTATGATAAAGATGCTTAAAGGGAATAATGTTACCAAAGACAAAAGAAGGAAGTTTATTGATAACATGGACATCAGTAAGAACAGCTTCACCCCAAATACGCTCAAGACACAAAGAAAAAATGAGCATTACATGAACAAAGTCAAGAATATGACGGTGTTTGCATTCAACTTTTCCATTTTGTTAAGACGTACTAGAGTAAGAAAACTCAAACAAAGTATCCTGTCCAGCAAAAAAGTTTAAAAATTTGGAGTCACGGTATTCCATAATATTATCCCATCGAAAAACTTTAATGACCATGGAGAATTGAGTTTTAATCATAGTGGCAAAATTAATATAAATCTGAGGTAGCTCATGGCAATTAATCATCAAATAAATCTAAGTAAAATGTGAATAATCATCAATAAATACTACAAAGTATCGAGCTCCTCCCATAGAAGCGGCGGAAGCAGGGCTTCAAACATCAGAGTGGACAAGATCAAAAGGAGAGCAAGCAAGAGATCAATTATTATGAAAAGATAAAGTTGGTTATTTTGCAGTTTTTGACAAGAAATGCAATCAAAAGACTCATTATTAACTTGATCTAAGATGCCCTTAGACATAAGAGGACGTAATTTTCTTAAGGAGCTGTGGGCAAGATGGTGATACCACATGTGAAGTGTAAATGGAGAAGAATAGTACAGAGATTTGATATAGAAGGAACATGAAGATTCTCGAGCTTAAACAATCTTCCAACCTTACATCTACTCCTAATGATCTGTCCCGTCCGATGATCCTGCACACGACAACCAGAAATAGAAAAATTGACATCAAAATCTAGATCAACAAGTTGACCAATAGAGATAAGATTAAAGTTTAATTTGAGAATAAAATAAGTATCGAGGAGATTAAGATTTGACTATGAAATAAAATCCTTATGTGTTGTATGAAAAAGGGAACCATCAGCAATGTTGATAGAAGGTGCAATTATAGTACTAGACAAAGACGAGAAAAGATGACACAAATGAGACATATAATTAAAGAAACCAAAATCAAAATATCATTTATAATTACCTAGAGGAGTGAAAAGAGCAGCAAGGGTATTACCAAAAAAGGAGAGAAGTTGCTTAAGAAGAGACTCAATGTCGGATGGAGAGACAGAAGGTGGGTTGAGAGAAGCAGAGTTGGTAGATTCATTAGCAGCAGTAGCAATAAAAGCAGGCACATTCTTGGAGTAGGCATGAGAATGATACTTGTTCTGATCTAGATATTGTCAACGAGTAGGACAGGTAGTATCAAGTGTCCCAAGAGCTTGCAATAATGACAAAATCATTTTAGACAATTGGAGCCAATGTGACATTTCTTCTTGCATTTTTGACATTTAATAGAAGGACAGCTTTAGAAGAAGTGTCCAGAATGGTTACATTTTTCACAAAATTTACCCTTTCTATCTGTGGCTACAAAGACAGTTTCACTCTTAGAGTGAGTCAACCCTAGGTGCATTTCTTCATACTTAAGGCAAGGAAGGGCATCTTCAAGACTAGGTAAGAGATTCTGATGAAAAAAAAAAAAGCTCTAACCAGATCATAGTCATCAGTAAATGCCATAAGAAACTATATGAAACGCATTCGGTTGCGATAATCCTCATATGCCTTAGCATAAGTTGCATCTTTAACAATATCTCACAGGAGGTGAATTGATCCCAAATAATTTTCATTTGAGCAAGAAAATCACAAACTGTTTAACTACATCTTGCTTAAGACCATGAAGCTCCTTTAGTAGTTGGTACTAATAAGAGAGATAAAAAATGGTGTAATGTTTTGCCAAATGATTCCATAACTCTTTAGCAATTTCAAAATGCCCAAACTATAGATGAATGCCTGGAGTAAAAGTGTTGTGAAACCAAGTGATAATCTGGTGATTTTTACTATCCCAATCTTCTAATTTCTCTGCAAAGTCTTTCTCAACATCCTCCTTGGATTTGGAGGTCCTATCTTTTGATTTTTCAGTCACAATTGGCTTAACAGGACAAACAACATCACCAATCACATAGCACTATAATTTTCACCTTTAAGAAATCTACCCATAGCTTCAACCCAATGAGCATAGTTGGAGCCATTAAGAATAACAGGAATAGGCTGAAAAATATCTAATTTTTTCATAATAGTAATTACAAAGACAAAAGAGGAAAGAAACTGTAAGATCAGAGCAAAAATCTAAGAAACAAAGGACGAAATCGAAAAGAGTTCAAAAAAATCTTAGAGCGGGTCCTATTGTCTGCCACGTTAGAGCCACGTCAGCAGATGGATGACACATGGTGACATCTGAGCCGAGGGTGAAGCCACGTTGAAGATGACTTGGTGCACGGGTCAATGAGCAGGTCGAGCGGGAAGAAACGCGGGTTGGACACAAGTTGGTGGGAGGGGTTGATGCTCGACACGTGTGACATGTTGGACGTTGATTGTTGCTGAAAATTGAACAGTGCTGGATGCGTTTGGGAGAAGGAAAACGATGGAAGCAGATAGTGATCTTGCGGCAGTGCATGGCGGCGCATCCAGCTGTTTCCAGCGATGGGGATGGGATCTATGGACTTGTAAAAATGAGACAAAGATGACAGTAAGGTTAGTGATAAAGAAAAATGTCAGGAAGGTGATCGTAAACAAGGACAAAAAAATGACAGGAGGAGAAAAACAAAGAACTATGAACTTTTCAATGGAAAGAAAAACCTATGCTCTTGATACCATGTCAGAAACAAGAGACTGAATAGAATAAAGGATGATGTTTTATTGAGTCATGAATCCAAATGATACAATTTTCAAGGGTATATACATGTGCTAGAAGAATCAAACTAACAAAAGCATAATATCCTATAACAAATACAAAGATATAATAATTGATTCTAATTGATCTAATTATACTCTAACAGTATGAATTATTATTTTCTAAATAAAATATATTTTTCATAATAATATTTATATGGTCTCATGTAGATTGTGAGTTACAAAACTCATTATGTTATTTTTCAAAAAAAAAAATTTACGAACACATAAACTATGTGAACCTTATTATCCATGGTTAATCGTCAGTACAAACTTTTTAGACTTGTCATGCTCCATACTGACATGCAGGACTTAGTAATATTAGTTTATTTTATATCTCTGTTAAAAATAATGTGTAATTTATTCATGTTAGTACTTTGTAAATTTTTTAAAAGTATTTAAAATTTTTTTATTTTATTTGGAATCAGATATTTTAGGCTTGCTAGGAAAAGATTATCCTAAGTGCCAATCATGCGACTCATAGCTCATTTTGGGCCATAACACCAACTTTCTCATAATGACTGCCATATAATTACCTTAAATACTCTCTACCAGAGCTCTCCTCCTTCAACACTACAAAAAACGTCAAAAACCGTCAAAATTACCAGCAGAATTGTCAAAAAAATTTGGCGGTTATTTTATTATCGTCAAATTTACTACTAGATAAAATCTGACAGTATAAACATTGTCGGTAATGATTTACCAACAAATTTTGAATTTTCGATGCTAATTACCATTGAAAAGTTTTGAGAGTAAGTGTTTGCAGAACGACCAATTTAGGGTGATGTTACCGTCGAATTATTTCTGACGTTGATGTTAGCAATCTCTTTAATTTTTTTTCCACCCTAATTACCATAAAAAATTTCAATGGTAACATTATTTAATAAAATAACTTTTTAAAAAAAAATATAATATGCCATTGGATTTATCCCACGTAAAATCTGACGGTAATATTTTTTAATAAAAAATAATTTATATTTAATTTTTTAACCGTAATTATCATAATTATAACCTGATTAAAACAACATAAAAATAATGAAAACTAAATATTTAATTAAAATAAAAACTACAATATAATAAAGTAATCTCACCAATAAAATAACAGATAGTGATGTCTAACTATACAAAATAAAACACTAGACCCAATAGGCCCTCGTAATCATCGTTATCCTCCTTCTCTTGATGGTCTCCTTGTTGGTCCTGATGCGGCAGCTCTGTGAATCCTGGTGTTTGTGATGAGTCCATATTTGACGATACATTTTGGCTTGATTTGAATGGATTTCATAACATAAATTCACACTTAATCACCAAAATAGCATACTTTTGTGTTTTATCCCTAAATTGAACCTAAATGTGAAAACATACGTTTTTGTACTTAAATTTAGCAATTTAATCCCACTTTTATTCCATTTAATGTCGTGATATGTTTGTTGAGTGATTTCAGGTCCTAGAGGCAAGAATGGTTTGGTAGAAGTGGAAGAAAGCATGCAAAAAGGGAGAAAATGTGAAGAAAACAAAGGAGAAAAGCATTTCAGAGTGTGCCCACGCACATCTTCTGTGCCCATGCACAAGGGTCAAAATCAGCACCTGTGCCCAAGCACAGGTCTGTGCCCATGCACAGAATGAAAATCAGCAAGTGTGCCCATGCATAACTTCTGTGCGTACGCACAAGTCCCTGTACGTGGATTCATTAATGAAACACGTGATTCGCGATTTTGGGGGGCCTTTGGCCCAGTTTTGGAAGGCTGAAGCTGGTTTTTGAAGTGCTATATGAAGGGGAAATGAAGCCATATGAAGGCATTAGGACTTAGACTTTATTTTTCATATTTTTCTTCATATAGTAGGAGTAGGAGTAGTGTAGATTAGGGAGAGCTCTCTTAGGGTCTTTAATTAGGATTCATCATAGCGTTTTATAGCAAGCTTTGATTTTGGATTTTGCTTATCTTTTGTAAGTACTCTCAATTTCCTCTTTAATTTCACTACTTTTGCTTTTATGTTCTTATGGTTCAAGTTACTTTGTTTATATATACAATTTTGGTTTCCTAGAATTTTGATAGATGAATTTAATGTTTTATGCTTCCTTTATGTTTGATTTAATGTTAATTGTTGATATTGTGAATATTTTGGTTATAGCTTTTACTTATCTTTACAATTCTCTATGTTTTACTTTTATGCCCACAAGGTGTTTGTGAAAATGCGAATTATGGATTTTGAGTAGATTTTCACACCTTGGCTTGGGATTTGAGTTTCTAGGATACTAGAGTCATAATGTCCGATATTTAGTGGTAATTCTTGGGTAGTTAGTTGACTATTGTTTCTATTGACGCTAGCTTTTTATCAACTAGTTTGGTAAGTTAGCTAGGACTTATGGATTAAGGTCAATTATGCTTGCTTTACTTACTCCTCGATGTTAGGGGTTAACTAGGCGAGATTTACTCATCATAATTATCATAGTTGTGGTTATGGCGATGATAGGATTCCTTGGACTCTCATTCCCAAGTCAAGGCTTTTTATGCGTACATAGCATTTTCACTAGTTTTGATCTTGTTTTCTCTTTACTTGCATTAATTCCCAATTTTGCTCATCCCTTAGTTCTTTGATTTCTTAGTTCCTTTAATCTTTTGTTCTTTGATTACAAAATCCCTTTTTGCCCTCACAACCGAAAGTGTAATACTTCGATTGTATCCTAGGGAGAACAACCCGAGGTTTCATTACTCTCGGTTAATTATTGGTTGAAAATTAAACTTTCATGTTGAGGATTATTTGTTGGTTTGGACTATGCTACCAACGAAAAAATTGTTTTGCTAAATTTCCGAACCATCGTGATCCTCTATCGTCAGGTTTTTAGCGTCGTTGCCGGGGATGCAATTGGTGTTATATCTTAGGTTGTTGTAAATATGTCAATAATATAAATATCTTACTTTTTGGTTATTTAGTTGTTTTTGCTAATATTTAGGTGTTTGTTTTTCTTGTTCTTGATGTCTTTTGCTTTTATTTTCTACTTTCTCTATGAGCTATTACCCTTGTTTCTTGGAGCTTGATTGTGAGTATTTTGTAAGGTATGATGAATTCCAGTTGGGATTGCTTCATGGAGTGGGAGAACCAATTTAGGGAGGAACCAATTGCGTATGAGCAACACTCATGGCAAACACCTCTCTCATATTACAACTAGCCAAACCCTCCCCTATGTGAATACCAAACCCAAAGATATTAGAGATACTCCATACACAACCCTCAACCGCCAAACCTTCAAGTACCACACCCTCCACCTCCATGGAATCCTAATGTCTATGCATCTTGCTACCAACCGTATGAACCATCACCCACTTATACACCACCTCAATACCCTCACCCGCATAACACACCTTCCAATTATACAACATTTCTCCCTACCTTTGAACCTTCTCCTTTATCTAATTGTGAAGTTCTCCAACCCTTGCCCCAAGAACAACATGACCTTCAAGCATCCTTCCAAGAGCAAGAAGGGTTCCAAAAGAAGCAAGGGGAGTTCATTGCTACCATAGCCAAAGCGGTGAACCACTTGGCCTCACTATGCTCAACCACTCAAGACATTCCCCTTGAAGAAGGTGAAAGATCAAGTAAGGAGTGTAGAGAGGAGGAGAACATGAAGTCTCAAGGGAAAGAAGAGGAGCTAGGACAAGAGTCACAAGAGGAGGAAGGTAATGCTAGTGAGCCGGAAGAGGTGAATGGAGAATTGGAGGAGTTTGATCAAGAAGTAGATTGCATCATCAATAATTTTTTGTCCACCTTGGTCAACCCCCTCAATGATCTTGAGGAGCCTTCCACTCTTGAGTATGAGAGAGATATGGAAGAGCTTAAAAAGGATGGTGAGGAAGAGGCGATCACCCAAGAAGTGGAGGCTTTCCTGCAAGAGTCCGAGAGGGTGACTCCAATCCAAGAGCAAATTGAGTGGGTATCAGTATCATCAATGAGCTTCATAGGCCCACATCAATTTGCTATCTTGGAGATGTATCACCAACTTAGGGTGTTCAACAATGAAGAAATGGGTGTTGGTTGTCAAAGGGATTCAAGGCATAAATGGTGCAAGGTTCAATTAGAAGGAGTCCAACATTCAATTTGGGGCTTCACAGGTGCTTGGGAAGGTCGTTCATCCATGGGCACAAGTGAAAATCAACAAGAGGATGATAGAGAAACTAAAGTATGGGATCCAGGCATACAACTCTACAACCAACAATTTTCGGTCCCAATTACTAGCTTGAGGTTGGTTAGGAGCTTAATATACTTTGTTTGGGATCCGGGAGGATTTTGGAAGAGCAAACTTGGGTGGCAACTCAAGGATGGATGGAAGCACAAGCCTTCTTGATGTGAGCTCCAACCCAAAAGTCCAACTTGAGGACTTTAAACTAAAGTGCTAGGTGGGAGACACCCCACCATGGTAACATCCTTCTAACTTTTTTCTTCTTTAAACTTTTCTAATTTCGTCCTTTTAATTAACTTAGTTTGATTGAATTCTAGGCTTAATTTAGTTGCATTTTTTTATGTTTATTAGGTAATCTTAGTGGAATAATATGTTTTTGGGGTTTTAAAATGATTTGGGGCTTGAAAAAAATGTTTTGGAAGTTATTTTGGTGCTTTAGAGGCATTAAAAATTTTGCAGAAATAGGGCAGTGTGCGTATGCACACACCTGTGGCCATACACACTTTCCCTAGATTTTGACACTTGTGCCCACGCACAGACTTGTGCGTACGCACAGGTCTCAAAACCCCTTCTGTTGGGAGCATTCGCACATGCTGTGCGCGTGGACCCCAAATTTTTTTGCTCTTGTGCATGCGCACACATGTTTGTGCGTACGCACACATGTCCTTTTACCCTGTTCTTAAAAAAAAAAAACAGAAAAAAGTCCTCTGTGCGTACATATACATCGTAACACCCTTCCTGCAAGAGCGCTCGCACACCCTATGCACTCGCATCCTCTTGGTTTTTCCCTTTTGTGCGTGCGCACATCTCCTTGTGCGTACGCACAGGACGCGTTCTGGACGCTAATCAAGAAGGGTGCCCTGTTACACCTTACACCCCACCCCTTTCTTTCTTCCTTCTTCCCCCAACCCCAACCCAATCACTCCCTTCTTCCAGCGACCACCACCGTCGCCGTCCGACCACCGCCGGAGCCGCCGGAACCACCACCACCACCACGTTTCTCTCTTTCTCTATTTCTTCTCTTTTCTTCTTCTTTTTCTCATTCTTCTTTCTTTTATTTCTTCTTCCTTCTTTCTTTTTCTTCTCTCTTTCTTCTCTTCTCCAGCGAAGCTCCGCCGCCGTGAGCCTCGCAGTGGCTAACACAAGTGCCACTGTTACCTATCTTTTTCTTTTCCATCCTTCAACTTCTCAATTTTCTTATTTTAATCTTCTTTGATTTGTTTAGTTGCTTGCTTAATTTTTGTTTTCCTTATTTAACTTTGTTAATCTAGATTAAGTTTTGCTTAATTGTTTGTTTGTTGCATTTCAAGTGTTCAAATTTTTTATTTATGGGTTGTTGATGTTTGAGTTTTTGCTTGAATTTGATGCAAATGTACACTACACTCCATGTGTTTGACATAATGCCTGAATGAACTTTCTATTTAATGCATGTGTTATAGCTACTATATGTGTTGGACTATATCCTTATTTGGCATTCTAATCAAGAATTGTGCACCTTTGAATGATTTTATTTTCAATAATGTACTTGTTGTTTGTTGCTTTGAGTTGCTAACACCAAGTGGATATGGACATTGACATTTAATTTCTTGTTTGGTGAAATTTTTAACAAGTGCATATTGAATTTAGTGAATTGAATTGAATTGCTTGTTCATCATAGTTTTTAAGTCAATATAATCACATCACAAGGTCCTTGTTTTTTGTTAATGCCTTGCATTTGTTTGAGTTGACTTAACTTGACTCTATTAAGACTTGTCACTTTTTGTAACAAACACCTTAACCATGTGATTATTTGATTATTCCTAAGGATGAATAAGTATTTTTTCTTTCATCATTGCAATTGTTATTGTTTTTTTGTTGCGTATTTTATATCAATTTTGCCCTTTCACTTGCACAACTTCAATATCCAATCATTCCTACACTCAATTCACTCTTGTTATAGTTGCCTAAGTTTGCTTGTATTTA
Source organism: Arachis hypogaea (assembly GCF_003086295.3). Taxonomy (NCBI): domain Eukaryota; kingdom Viridiplantae; phylum Streptophyta; class Magnoliopsida; order Fabales; family Fabaceae; genus Arachis; species Arachis hypogaea. The sequence goes on along the minus strand of NC_092054.1, from coordinate 34,466,152 downwards.
ATTGATGCTCATTCATTGCTTACATCTTAGGCCATTTAGTTGAGAAACACATGCTTACTTTTTGATTGTGTGGATGCCATTTTAACCGGCCTTTGTATGTATTCTAACCGTGCGAATATTTGGAATACACACATGGCTCATCATTTTTATCATACCATACCACTATGAAAACTTCCTTAATTAGATACTTATTTGCTTCTTACTTTACCTTTTTGTGCTACTTACCCTATGAGTCCTAATTCTACTTTATTCATTGTTTTTGAGGGTGAGACATGAAGGCAAGGAGATGCCAGAAATGCTTTAGACTTGGAAATTCTACACAACCCAAGCCCCCGTATCCACTAGCTAAAGGTGGAGAAACTTAGAGACATTCTCCCCGGATCATGTTCGTGCATAGAGGACCGTGCAACGCTTAAGTATGAGGGAGAATTTGTCATTTTGGGGTGTAAACTCTCTTTTTCGAACACTTTGCACTTTATTTTTGTTTCTTTCTATTATGTTTCTTATAGATATTAGGAGTATTTTTTATTGTTGATATATATATATATATATATATATATATATATATATATATATATATATATATATATATATATATATATATATACATCATCTTAGTTCATCCATAGTTATTGCATTATGCATCTTTTGCATGGTATATATTTTATAGATAGAAGTTGTGATTGGATGTTGTGAATAGTATAGTACCTAGTTCAATTTTGGTCCTAATTATTGATGTTAATTGTTGCGATGTTGAAAATTAAGAAGAGAATTAGGAAATTTTTTGAAATTGCATCTATCACATCATACATACATATAGGAAATAATTTCGGTGAAAAACAACAAAAATTTCTATTGAATTAATTTGAAAAATTACTTTTAAACTTGCTTGAATAATTTTTATGGAACATAGAAGAGGAAAGAACAAAATACCTTGTGAGTTTTTGGGCTTATATTGAGTGGTTACAATTTTTAACCACTATTTTTGTTCATTGTGTGCTATCCTTCTATGATTACGATATTAGATTTGCTTGATTTTTTATTTCCAATGATTGATGTTTTGAATACATTGAGCATGATTGAGGCCTTCCTTGATTAAAGCTTACTTAACCCATATGGCCTACCCTTTGCATCTACCATTGTTAACCCCTTTGAGCTTTATTTACCCCATTATTTTTTATATTAGCACATTACAACCTTAAGCAAAAAACCATGATTTACCTTCAATTGTATCCTTGATTAGCTTAGGTTGAGAAGTTTGTTTCATTTAAGTGTGGGAAAATTTTGGGAAGCATTGGTAGAGAAAATGTTTATTTTTGGGTATTCATTGAAAATTTGGAAAATGGGTGTACATTCATGTATCAATTTGTTTTAACCATATGTATTTGTCATAGAAAAATAAAAAGAAATAGAAAAGAAAAAAATGAATGAAATGAAAAAAATAATAAGAGGGGACAATAGTTGCCCCAAGGAGAAAAGAATGAATAAGGAATGCATATGTGATGTGGACGAAAGAGCATACATAAATGTGTGTAAAAAGTGAGAATGGGAAGGTTAGGATTGCATATGTTTGTTATTGGATTGATAAAGGTTGAGTTGGATACTTAAACTACTCAATGATTCAATGTATTCCACTTAGCCATATCTATCCCACCTTAACCCTATCCCATTATAATCCTATTAAGTCCTCATGATAATTGCATTCATGCATCAGATGGTTGTTGATTGTTAGATGAAAAGCAAATCCTTGAAATCATGATTAGAGGAGACTTGAGTGATTAAAACCCTAAACACCGAGAGATTAGAGTGTATACACACCTAGTGAGGGTTCGATCACTCAATTCTATGATTACATACCTCTTATCATGTATTCTTGCAAGTTGCTTCATTTTGATGAGTTGAATCAATTCTTTAGATTTTGATTGCATTGAATTGCTTCTTTGCTTACCCCTATATGTCTATATACATGCTTGAAATTTGATTATTTTTTCACCAAATTAATATGATATATATATATATATAGTATACTTGCATGCATATAGATAGTTGCATCCAATAAGTTGTTACCCCTTGATCATTCTTCTTTGTTTGGTTTAGCATGAGGACATGCAATTGTTTAAGTGTGGGGGAATTGATGAGTCCATATTTGATGATATATTTTGGCTTGATTTGAATGGATTTCATCAGATAAGCTCACACTTAATCACCAAAATAGCATACTTTTGTGTTTTATCCCTAAATTGAACCTAAATGTGAAAAAACATGCATTTTTGTGCTTAAATTGAGCAATTTAATCCCACTTTTATTCCTTTGATAGAAGTGGAAGAAAACATGCAAAAAGGGAGAAAACGTGAAGAAAACAAAGGAGAAAAGCATTTCAGAGTGTGCCCACGGACACCTTCTGTGCCCACGCACAAGGGTCAGAATCAGCACCTGTGCCCACGCACAGAATGAAAATTAGCAAGTGTGCACATGCACAACTTCTGTACGTACGCACAGGAGGAAAAATAGCATGTGTGCATATGCACACACCCGTGCGTATGCACAGGTCCCTGCACATAGATTCATTAATGAAACACGTGATCCATGATTTTGGGGACCTTTGGCCCAGTTTTGAACGGCTGAAGCTGGTTTTTGAAGTGCTATATGAAGGGGAAATGAAGCCATATGAAGGCATTAGGACTTAGACTTTATTTTTCACATTTTTCTTCATATAGTAGGAGTAGGAGTAGTGTAGATTAGGGAGAGCTCTCTTAGGGTTTTTAATTAGGGTTCATCGTAGCATTTTATAACAAGCTTTGATTTTGGATTTTGCTCATCTTTTGTAAGTACTCTCAATTTGCTCTTTAATTTCACTACTTTTGCTTTTATGTTCTTATGGTTCAAGTTACTTTGTTTATATACGTAATTTTGGTTTCTTGGAATTTTGATAGATGAATTTAATGTTTTATGCTTCCTTTATGTTTGATTGAATGTTAATTGTTGATATTGTGAGTATTTTGGTTATAGCTTTTACTTATCTTTACAATTCTCTATGTTTTACTTTTATGCCCACAAGGTGTTTGTGAAAATGCGAATTATGGATTTTGAGTAGATTTTCACACCTTGGCTTGGGATTTGAGTTTCTAGGATACTAGAGTCATAATGTCTGATATTTAGTGGTAATTCTTGGGTAGTTAGTTGACTCTTGTTTCCATTGACGCTAGCTTTTTATCAACTAGTTTGGTAAGTTAGCTAGGACTTATGGATTAAGGTCAATTATGCTTGCTTTACTTACTCCTCGATGTTAGGGGTTAACTAGGCGAGATTTACTCATCATAATTATCATAGTTGTGGTTATGGCGATGATAGGATTCCTTGGACTCTCATTCCCAAGTCAAGGCTTTTTATGCGTACATAGCATTTTCACTAGTTTTGATCTTGTTTTCTCTTTACTTGCATTAATTCCCAATTTTGCTCATCCCTTAGTTCTTTGATTTCTTAGTTCCTTTAATCTTTTGTTTTTTAATTACAAAACCCCTTTTTGCCCTTACAACCGAAAGTGTAACACTTCGATTGCATCCTAGGGAGAACGACCCGAGGTTTTATTACTCTCAATTATTGTTTGAAAATTAACTTTGATATTAAGGATTATTTGTTGGTTTGGACTATGCTACCAATGAAGAAATTGTTTTGCTAAATTTTTGAACCATCGTGATCCTCTATCATCAGTCTGTTCTGGTGCAAGTGCAGATGAGGAGGTGCCATCTCTAGTACCGCAGCCCCATATGCGCATCTACTCATAGTGGATGTCCATCTGCTGCTGTTGTATGTGCTCCAGCTCCTGTCTGAATTTATTCTTCAGGGACTCTATCTCTTCATCCCAAGAATCTCTCGCCTCCATCCGTGCAAGGAGCTCCTCATACCTTTCTTCAACCAAATGGACTGATCTTGTAGGCTCTAGGTTTGCTATGGACCTCCTCACAAAAAACCACATCCTATGAATCTGTAGGGTTAGTGGTCAAGGTTGAGGAAGCCATAAAGGTGGACATGCACAAGTTTCTAGCGAAGAATGACCCGACTCTGAAGATGTGGTTCTTCTGTAGCTCGGATGCGGTCTGGCACCACATGACATCAGGATCCACAACGGATGTGCTCAAGGAGTTGTCATTATCTGCCGTCTGTTGAGATTGTTGTGTCGTGGCCTCCATGTTTTGGGTATATAAGTTCTAATACATTCAATGCGAATATCAATATAGAAGTCGATATCTTACCTAAAAGTCCGTGGACCACTGATCAGCAAACCACTCCTTATTCTCCATGAGCGTGTGAGATTGCTTGAAGAGCTCTGGCATCGAAACAGAATGCTGCACAGAGTATGTTTACACATATTAGATAAGCATATATTACAATAGCTGACAATTAATTGAAGAAGAAAAGATAAAACAAGCTAAGCATATGCAAAGAAGTTATACCATCCTTGCCTTTATCTTCATAATTGTGGCTGAACCCCTTATGTATCTCAACACCCTGGCCAATGCCTTGTTGACCTTATTCGTGGCCTGATGATGTCTAAAGCCCTCATCCATCTCCCAATATATATACAGAGCCTTCTTAATATCGGGTCGAAGTTGCAGTCACGTGGTCCCTCCTTATCTGGATTTCCTCTTACTTCTGTTGAAGACGCTTCGCCATCTAATGGTGGAAGATCTTCTCGATCATCTAGTCTTGGGACTCATCCTATGTGAATCTTTTCTGCACAATAAAATAATAGATGGTTAAAAACTAGGAAAAAAGTAATTAAAACCATAATTGAAAAGTAATCAACGTTGCATAACTAACATACTACCCATTTGTCAAACCATCTTCTTGTAACTAGGCCAAGGGTGGTCGTACAGCAATGTAATAATGTTTGTACACTTCGGTATTAAAACAATTTGATAACCTTGTTGTAACTCGTGCAAACCTACGATGGGATAATTTACATGCATTAAAAAAACATACATTAAAGAGGAACCAAACATAAATAGAATATATGAAATAAAGAAATTTAATGTTTAACCAATCATGCTATCACACCAAATCAATATCTTAGTGACCTTCGGTGTTGTGGGATCTGGCTTGGATCCATGCAAGGCAGCTGGCACTGTTGCAGGGTCGACCACTGGAGGTGGTGTGGATGTCAGGGTCTACTGAGGAGGTGGAGGCGGTGGAGGAGTCCACTCTAGCTCAGATCGAGGTTGAGCAACAGTAGCAGGACCCCAATAATTCGAGTTTGGGAAAGGATGGTCCCCCAGAGTCTGTGCCTGCGAAGTTGAAGGCATAGCGAATGTAGAGGGAGATTGAGTAGTCATGAGGGATGAGTCACCGGCCATCTACCTCGACCACGAGGGCAACTCCCGGCACTACCTTTGCTGGTCAAGTCTACCTGAAACAAATAATTAAAATAAGTTTTTAGAAATTTTCCCAGAGCTTTTTCCTAATTTAGATTCCCCCACCAAAAAAATTTTCAGTTATCACAGTTTAAATAGTTGCAACCATGTATTAAAACAAATAACCAACACATCCTTGTTAATTTTTTTAGTAATTTTGGTAGAGTTTCAACTATTATTAGTGACCTCTACCAAATGTAATTTTCAACTTTTACAAACCAAATATGTCTTTAAACAAATTTAACAAAAATTTGACAGAGTTTTTTCTTTATTCAGAGACCTCCCCAAAAAAATTTCTCAATTTTCATGGTTAAACAATTGCAACCATATAATAAAACAAAGAAACATTCAAACAAACATAAAATCCTAGCCATTCTACTGTGTATCCCCTTATTACTCCATAATTTTTAACAAACAAGGGTTTTGAGAAGGTGTCACTAGGCAACTTTCTCTCACTTCCATCCTAAAACTCTATCCTAGGAAAGTAAGTCTGTCATAAAAACAAAATAATTTAACATGTCTAGAAATAAAAAATCAACATCGATTCTGCATGAACAACTCACGTATATAAGCAGCACGAACAACCCATGATAATACTATATAGCGTTCAAACAGAAAAGAAAATCATAAAACAGAAATATAATTAATAAAAACTAACAACTAATAAACAAAATTAATAAAATTTGTTAAAAAAATTATAAAATTAAATGAAGCTAATTACCCTAAATTAATCCAATATACTCTAAATCGTAAATTTATATAATTAACTACCTAAGCTAAACCAAAAACCCTAATAATCTTAAATTAACTAACTTCATCTAAATTCAACTATAAATTACTCTAACTCCAACCCTAAAGTAAAGCCAATCTTATTCAATAAAAGTCTAGTAAAAGTTTTAACAAAATCCTAAATTAATAAAAAATTTATAAAAAATTCAATTTATCTAAATAACTACCTTAATTTAAAACTTACCTAACATATCCTTATTCAATTCCTCGTTAGACAAAATAAATTTAACAAACAATACAATATAACCCTAATCATACATTTCATAACAAAATTTAATACAAATTTTAATAAAAGTTTAAACAAACATAACCTATATTAATAAAAAAAAATAAAAACAACTTAACTAACCTAATTTTATTTAATTTTAATTAGATTAAATTAATCTAACAAACAACATATTAAAAATCTAATCACATATTTTATTAAAAATAATAAAAAATTTAATAAAAGTCATAATAAAACCCAAAATTTATCAAAAAATTATGCAAATAAAAATGTTCATTGAAAAATAACTTCTGGTAGTGGCAGACTAGTGGCACAACAATGGCGGTGAAATGGTGGCGGTATGGTGATGAATGACGGTAACATTGTTCTTTGTGGTGGTGAATACTAAGGTTTAGGGTTTTCTCTTTTTGCAAAAAATAACATCAATGGAGAAACTGCTTATCTCTCGGCGATGATAGTAGCACAATGGTGACTCCTATGATGACGAGATAGTGGCGGCAATGAGTGGAGACGCGAGAGAGCTGTGCTCCAAGACTCCCACAGCAACGTCGGCGATATTCTACACAATAGTGACGATGAAGGAGCGGTTGCATCGGTGATAAAATATGGATTGTAGCAGCTACCTTCAATGGAGAGAGAGAGAGAGAGAGAGAGAGAGAGAGAGAGAGAGAGATGTAAGGGGGAAGAAGCAATCATTTCAAATTTACGCCGAATTTATTGTCAGATTTTAGTGACCAAAAAATTCGACATTAACCAGCTGACGATTATAAAAAAGATGCATTTCATTTATTGACATTACCATCGAATTTTTTCATCACAAAATCCAATAGTAAACTTGGCGCCAATAAAATCCAGATTTGAGCCAAAAAATTACCATCGAATTCGGTAAGGGATACCGAATTCGATGGTAATTTTTTGGCCAGATAAATTATTATGACAATCCCTCAGAAATTTTGACGATAAAGCCAATGAAAACGTCCCAACTAAAGTCTGACGGTAATTTCAACGGTTTTCAGTAAATTTCTTGTAGTGCAACCTCGTCTCCTTCAACACCTCCTAGATGCGCTTTTTCCTCGACGATCATGACTTCATCTTTGTGGATTAGTAGTGGATCTTCGAAGCATACCATGGAGTAGCAACGCTTCTTCGGAGAGTGTTTGTGTTTGTGGAGGCATCGACAAAGCGAGAGAGAGGGAGAGAGAGAGAGAGAGAGAGAGAGAGAGAAAAGGATGGAAAGGAGACTTTATGGATGCCACCATCATCGTCGTCATTATCACATGTTAAGGAGAAAGTAGGGATCGAGACAAGGGAAGAGAAAAGTGGACAAAGTGATGTGTGAGCATCTTTACTTTATTTTCTAGTCATTTTCAATTAGAATTTATTAAGTTTTATAATATTTTAGTGCAAAAATCTTCTTTGGAAGCTACTTTGAGTGTTTTAGTATTTTTATTTATTTCAGGTGAACTTCAGAGTAATTCGGCAAGAGTTTTGTGTAAAAAGGAGAAGAATTGGAGCTGCCTCTTTGGGCACTAAATGCCAAGCTGGCGTTTAGCGCCAGCAAGCCTCAACAAATAGGAGTGTTTCTGCCTCTATGGGTGCTAAACACCCAACTTGCATTTAGCGCCAGGCAATCCGGATTCCCACATCATTAATGAAGCATCTTTAAGTGGATTTAGCTTTTAATTAGTATTTTATCTTTTATCTTTTATCTTTGTAATTTTTATTTACAAACAATATCTTTTAGTTTTAAGATTTAATATTTTATTTTTGGTTTCAAATCAAATTAGGTTAGATATAAAAGGGAAAAGATTCACCCTTGAAGGGGGCTTCTCTCTTCCGCACTTTGATACTTTTCAAAACCCTTGTTTTCTCTGTAAGTCATGAACCACTAAACCTCATCGGTTAAGGTTAGGAGCTCTATTTATTTCTATGGATTAAGACTATTACTTTTCTATTTTAATTCATGTATTGATTCAGTTTCAAGGATTACTTTCTCTTCATTTTATGAATTTGGGTGGAACGAATGTGTGACCCTTATTCTATATGCGTTCTTGTGATCCTTGGAAGATATCTCTCACTTGAACAACAGCTTGAAAGTAAATTCCTCCTAAATTGCTAATTGTTTGAACTAATCAGGATACGTGACATATAATCCTCTTAGCTTTGGGTAATTAGGATTTTTTGTGGCCATAAACTAGATTTGAACTTAACCCTCTAATCTACATTAAGTGACCAAGATATTGGTAGTTGATTTGGGTTAGAGGAGGCTAAATCACTAAGACATTAGGGTTTAGTCAATTACAGTTTGCCATGGAATGAATCCTGCATGATTAAAATAGTTGGTAAGAAAACTTAATTCGGAAAAGTAAATATCTCCGATACCTTAACTACTTTCTCTTATTGATTTCTCACCAATTCTCTTATTTGCTTTCTTTACTCTTGAATTACTGTTTAATGCGATTTCAAATCACCAAACCAACTTTTCTGCCTGCCTAACTAAACCAATCATTTGACCATTATTGCTTAGTGCATCAATTCTCATGGGATCGATCCTCACCCACCTGAGGTATTACTTGGTACGACCCGGTGCACTTGCTGGTTCAGTTGTGGACATTCTAAATTCTGCGCCACTAAGAAACACCAGCAGAGCTACTTGGAATCACTACCAGTTCCACCTCACCCACATACTGTCCAGGTTTTGCTTATGTGCCTTTTGTGTTATTCTGCTTCTATCATATTTTTGGACTGGGGAGTGCTTTTAACAATAGGGGAACAGGAAGAAGAATGACGAAGAGGAGAAGGAGGAGGGAGGAAGCATGTGGCGCTGATGACAGGGAGAAGGATATTGTAGTGGTGGTGGTTGTGGTGAGGGATCATTGGGAGGGAGAGGGATTAGGATTTGTAATTAGAAGTAGGATTTTTAAATAAGAGATTAAATGAAAACGGTACTACATCATCAATTATGGATGCCAACTCAGCATTTCTATTTGCCACCTCAGTTATTTCCGTTAATTAGGAAGACATTGTTTACGGTTTGGTATTTTTTAGCTTTTACCGTTTTTAAATATATTGAGAACATTTTTGTCATGAACAAAAGCAATGGTCATTTTTGTTAGCATTTTGAAAATTCGGGTACAAAATTAGTGGTTTACCCAAATAAAAGTTAGTTTAAGTACTACCTATTCTTTTTAGTAAATTAGATAAAAGCAATTTAGAAACATATCATTTTTATTATATAAAAATCACTTGGATATCTTAGAAAAAAAAGGAGGAAGAGTGGCAGAGAAAAAGGAGAAGAAAGGAGAGATAATGGAGTTTGAGTATTCTTGGTGGAGAAAGAAAAATATAAAAAGGGTGGAAATAGATAGTGATATTGGTGACAGTGATAATAACATGGCAACTGTAGGAGAATTTCGGAGAAGAAGAAAAGGAAGATGGAAAAAAATGACATTTAGTGAGCTTCCTCCAGGTGTAGACGAGGAAACCATGAGGAGATATGCAAGGACTTACATTATGATGTTATTGTCGACTGACGAACTGATTTCTGCTAATTTAGAATTTTATTAAAATAATCGCGTTGCAAGTATAGTTTCTAAACTAACAGTAATCTTTTCGTACAAAAGTTTTGTTTGTCACTTAAGCAAACCCAATAAAATTTGTATTTAAACATCGGGTCGTCTTCTCAAGGAATTACAGGGAAGTATGATTTATTATTAGTTATGAAATTGGGTATTTTTTTGGGTTTTTGAAATAGGAAACAAGTAATTTAAATGGCAAGAAGAATAAATTAATAATTATAAAGAAAACTCTTGGCAATGTATAAGAACTGAGAATCCTATCCTAGTTATCCTCATCAGGTGTGATGAGAATTAGATTTTGCTCCCACTTAGTTAACCCTTACTAAATAAAGGTAAGTCAAGTGGATTAATTAACTTGATTCCTCAGTCCTAGTCAACTCCTATGGAAAGACTAGCTTTAGAGGGATCCAAATCAATCAATAATCCTAATTTCCAATCAACTACTGAGTTTGATATCTCAAGCATTACCAATTACTTAACCAAAGTCAAAAGGAGAAAATAAATCTTAAATTAAATTGAAAACATTATAAATAAAATAAAACAATCATAAATCTGAAATACCTCAAATTATATTGAATCAAATTAAACATAGGAATCCATAAACCAATTTGGGAAAATAAACAAACTAAAGTAATAGAATGAATAAAAGTAGAAGAAAATATAAATTAAAGGAACATTGAACCTGGAATTGAAGAAAACGAAGGAATCCTAATCCTAAAAATCTAAGAGAAATCCTAATCCTAAATCCTAAGAGAGAGGAGAGAGCCTTTCTCTCTAGAAACTACATCTAAAACCTAAAATTATGAATATGAATGTTGTATGATGATTGTTTTTTGAATGGATAGATTTCCCCACTTTATAGCCTCTAATCTGTGTGTTCTGGGCCGAAAACTGGGTCAGAAACAGCCCAGAAATCGCTGGTTGCGAAATCTGCCACGCTGGTTTTTCGTCACTGCGATGCATCCGCGTGAATCACGCATGTGCATCTCTTAGCTGCACGTCCACTATGACAAATTATATATCATTTCGAAGCCGCGGACATTAGCTTTCCAATGCAACTGAAACTGCATCATTTGGACCTCTGTAGCTCAAGTTATGGTCGATTTAGTACCAGAAGATCAGGCTGGATAGCTTTAGCAATTCCTTCAGTTTCTTATATTCCTTCCACTTTTGCATGCTTCTTTTCCATCCTCTAAGTCATTCCTGCCCTGTAATCCCTAAAATCACTTAACACACATATCACGGCATCGAATTGTAATAAGAGAGGATTAAAATTAGTAAAATTTAAGGCCAAAGAAGCATGTTTTCAATCATAGCACAAAATCAGGAAGGAAAACGTAAAACCATGCAATTAATATGAATAAGTGAGAAGAGAGTTGATAAAAACTACTAAAATTAGTACAAGATAAACCATAAAATAGTGGTTTATCAACCTCCCCACACTTAAACATTAGCATGTCCCCATGCTAAACTCAAGAGAAACTATAAGAGTGAAGAGGAATGGTAGAAAGTATGAAATGCAACCTATCTATATGAATGCAACTACATGCAAAATGCTTCTACCTACTTGGTTAAAAGTAAACAAATCTTTTAAGAACAAATATGAACTGGATTTCACTAATTCAAATCACAAAATGAAGTACAAATAGACTTGCAAGAAGAAGATAGCTCATGAAAGGCCGGAACAAAGAATCGAGCATCGAACCCTTACCGGAAGTGTATACACTCTAATCACTCAAGTGTTTAAGGTTCGACTCTCTCAATTCTCTACTAACCTTGCTTTCTAAGGCTTGCTTTTCTTCTAACAATCAACAAAAATTTAATGCACAGATACACATATCAAGAGGTCTTTTAAGGGTTGTAATGGGGTTAGGGTCAAGGTAGGATTGTATTTGGTTAAGTGGACTAAAATCTAAATCCTTAATTAACTTAAACTTTTCTCACCTAACTTAAGACAATCCATGTAATCAAAGTACAAAACCTAACTATCCATTAACCATGTTTTCCACATATTCATGCATCCTAATTTTGAGTACAGTACATATGCATTGCTTTCACTATTTACTTTGGGGCATTTGGTCCCCTTTTACTTAATTGCTCTTTTTATTTTCTTTTTTTTCTTTATATATATATATGCCTATATATTTTTTTCTTTTTTTTTTCAATGCGTATGATTAAATTATTGAATGCATGAACATGTCCTAAACATTTCTTTCACATTTTCAGAAAATTCTAACATACTCAATTCTCAAACCAAATATTTCCAAACCCAATTTTCCTACACTTAAATCATAAGCACTCTCACTAGTCTAAGCTAACCAAGGATTCAAATTAAGGACATTATTATTTTCCACTTAGAGTTAATGATGTGCTAAAGTAAAGAATAAAAGGGGTAAAATAGGCTCAAATTGGTTTACAAAGGATAATGAAAGGTTAAGGCCATATGGGTATGTAAGCTTAGTGAAACAAAGGCCTCAATCATATAAGTGCATGCATACATCAAACCATGGAAATATAGAATTAAGCAAGACAAAGATCACAATTTTAGAGAGAACAACACACACCAAAAATAAAATATTGGTTGATAAAATGTAACCAATCAAATAGGCTCAAAAATCTCATTGGTTTTGTATGTTCGAGCTCTAAACCATGTTCCAGTATAATATTTCTTCAAACAAGTTTATCAAAAATTTTAAATCAAATTAGTGAAATGTTATAAAAAGTTTCTTGAAAAAGAAAATATTATTTCAACCAAGTGGTAAGATATGCACAAAAATCAAACAAACATGCAAATACAACAACTCATTTAAAAAAGAAAATTTAAACATTGGTGTTGAGAAGGAAATAACTAACCCATGGAGATCAGTATCGACCTCCCCACACTTAAAGATTGCACCGTCCTCGGTGCATGCTGAGATGTGTAGGTGCATGGACTGCTACAACTGATGCTTTTCTCTAGAGATTGTGCAGATGGACTTGTCTGTTGCCCCATATAGAAGTTTCTCTTTCCCTTTCTCAGTGGCCAGCCTGAAAGAAGAGGAAAAAGAAGAAAAAGTAACCCAGAAATAAAGATAAGAAAATAAATAAAGTCTGGGTGGGTTAATGCCAAATAATGAGGGTCTTAATTACATGGTAGCTACAATATGCAAGTGAAAAAATAGTAGAAGCACATGGCATACCATTGGTGCAAAAGTTGCAACAATGGGGGAGAGAGAGTGGGTAATGCAAGATAGTGTAAGTTCATGTCAATGCAAAAGGAATACAGGGATCATAAAAGATTGACATTGACAAAAAAATAATATCACCCAACATTGTAAAACAAGTCACTAAGAGCCAAAAATAATACCAAAAAAGATACAACAGTTGAATAAGAAAATTTAACCCCAATGGAAAAATAATAAATTTAGAAAAAAATAAAAATATGCACGAAATTAAAATGCAATGAATGAAAGTATGCAAATAAATTAAGTAAAATAGAATGAAAGTGAAGAAGGATGAGAGGTTAAAGGAATGAAGAAGAAGAAAGTAAGGAAGAATAAAGAAGAAAGAAGGGAGAAGAAATAAATAAGAAGGGAAAAAATTAGGATTTGGGGAAGAAAAGATAAGATATTTGGCTGATCTGGATAAGCTGTGCGCCGCATGTGACGCGGATGCGTGGATCACGCGATCACGTGGTGTGTGATATTTTTCAGGTGACGCGGACGTGTGGGTCAGGGGATCGCGTGGCCTGATTTGTGCTATTGGCATGAGTGCAGCCGTGCGTTCATGCAACTCTCTGTTTTATACGCATTGTGCCAAAAATTTGGGTGACGCGTTCGCGTGGGTGACGCGATCGCGTGAATGGCCTATTTTGAAAACGACGCGGCCGCGTGGGGCACGTGGTCGCGTGGTAGGGCTTGTGCTTCCAGCATCATTCCAGCCCTACTACACCATAATTTGCTGCCATACACCCATTTACGTCGATTTTGCAGGCCACGCGGTCGCGTGGGTGACGCGGACGCGTGGGGAGGCTATTTCGCAAACGACGCCAGCGCGTCAGCGATGCGGTCGCGTGGGCATATTTGTGCCTAAGGCACGCCTCCAGCCACGCTTTCGCGTGACTCTCTGCTTCTCTTTTTCTTAGTTCTAATGCACTATGATGCGGACGCGTCACGTGCATTTTTTTATGCAGTATGCAAATGCAAATGCAGGCTATACGCAGCTATATGCAGAGATTATGAGAAGAGTCATTAACAAAAAAATAAAAATAGAATAAAGTAAAATAAAACTAAGACTGAAAAAGAATGATCATACCATGGTGGGTTGTCTCCCACCTAGCACTTTTAGTTATAGTCCTTAAGTTGTACATTTGGTGAGCTCCTTGTCACGGTGGCTTGTGCTTGAACTCGTCTTGAAACTTTCACCAATGCTTGGACTTCCAATAAGCTCTATCAATACCAAGTAAATTCTTCAAGCTTTGATGGAGTTCTTCACAAGCTTTGAGCTCCCAAATTTGATCCTCATGTATGCCTGGATCCCAAATCTTGTTTCTACACCCGTCTTCAAGTGGAACATGATGATTCCATTCGGGTGGTAAGCAATCTAAATTCACTACGGAGTACCAAACTTTTCTTTTAGATCTAACCAAATTATCACCAGTTGAGCCCTTACATCTAGCTCTTGAAATATCAACCTTGATGAGCCTTGATTTACAACTCCAACCACTAAACATTCTTCTCTTACGCTTAATGCCGCAAAGATTCCTAAGTTGACCATCCGTTTTAAGAATACCATACTCAAGTGGGACAGTAAAGCGAGTAGAGATAAGCTTTACCCACTCAAGTGAATGAGTAGATGGCATCCTAGGTAGAGAAGTCTCTGACATACTTGACAAAGCGTACTCAACTCCCGTCCACTCTTTTCGAAGGGCTTCTAGCTACTTCCACATCATTCATAGACTCAATCAGAGAAGAGTCTTCATATTCAAGGAGCTCATTTGTGGATGCAGATTCTTCACTAGAAGGGCTTGATTCATGATCCTCATCACCAAGGGAACTTGCTTCTTGATCTATCCCATCCAAGTCTTCATACAGAATATGCCATGAAGGTTGTGCACTGGCCTTCTTGACATTAATTTCAATCTTATTGGAGGAGTACTCTACAACTCTAGATTCCCATGGGAGTTCAGCATCTCCTAAATCTTCAACCACTTCTTCCTCTATAATTATTATGGTTTCCTCCACTTGTTCCAATAAAAAGCCATGTTCCTCATTGTCCACCGGAGTTTCTAGTGTCTCTTTCATACTACGCTCTTCTTTTGAGTCTCCACATGTAGCCATGGGAGTACTTTGAGTGTTCAGATGTTGGGAAGCTAATTTATTTACTACCTCGGTTAAGGCAGTCATGAATTCTAGTACTTTCCGTTCCATCTCTCTTTGCCCTTGAAGAAGAACACCAAGAGTGTCATGCATTGAAGGTTGAGGTGGATATGAGGGCTCATTACTTGGGAGGAAAGGTTCATGATAAGAGGGTGGTTCATCATAATAAGAATGTGGTGGTTCATCACTCTCCATTTTTTCCACTTGTTGCACAGCACACTTCAATTCCTTGTTCTCAAATTGAGATTCTTTAGCCATGAAAGCTTCAGGTGCTATTTGGTTTACCGCTCGATCCAATTGACGCAGGGTTGCTTGAAATTGATCCACTGTTTTCTTAAGACGATCCCTTGACTCTTGTTCTGCTTGGATATCATAAGTAAGACCATAAGGCTCTTGGATTGATGGATATGGATGTGGTGTATATGGAGGTGGTGGTTCTTGGGAGTAATTAAGTTGGAATTGGGGTGGATAAGGATTAGGGTCATATGGAGGTGAATGGTGAAAAGGGGCTTGTGAGTATGGTGGTTCAGAGTTATGCTGAGGAGGGGGTTCATAAGCATATGATGGGGCTTGTTGGTAACTACAAGGGGGTCCACCATATCTATCATCTTGGTATGCACCTCGGAATGGCTCTTGACTATAGTAACCTGGTGGAAGTGGTTTGTCACGAAGGGGTCCACCATAACTACTGTCTTGGCATGCATTGTAAGATGGTCGTTGTCCATGGTATCTTGGAAGGTGTTGTTGCCGAAAGGGTTGATCAGATCTTCGTGGCTCCTTCCATCTGTGATTGTTTTGACCTTGATACATGTTCATGTTATAGCTTCCATTCCTTTCAACAACATTAGAACCAAACTCAAAGCGACGGGGGTGAGAACTCATAGTAGCTAATAAAAATAAAAACAAATAAGCAAGCAAAATAAAATATTTACAATAACAAAAAATAAGGCAAACGTTTGCAATTCCCTGGCAACGGCGCCATTTTGACGAACTGATTTCTGCTAATTTAGAATTTTATTAAAATAATCGCGTTGCAAGTATAGTTTCTAAACTAACAGTAATCCTTTCGTATAAAGTTTTGTTAGTCACTTAAGCAAACCCAATAAAATTTATAACCGAAGTATTTAAACCTCGGGTCATCTTTTGAAGGAATTGCAGGGAAGTATGATTTATTATTGATTACGAAATTAGGTATTTTTTTTTTTTGGATTTTTGAAATAGGGAACAAGTAATTTAAATGGCAAGAAGAATAAATTAATAATTATAAAGAAAACTCTTGGCAAGGTATAAGAACTGAAAATCCTATCCTAGTTATCCTTATCAGGTGTGATGAGAATTGGATTTTGCTCCAACTTAGTTAACCCTTACTAAATAAAGGTAAGTCAAGTGGATTAATTAACTTGATTCCTCAGTCCTAGTCAACTCCTATGGAAAGACTAGCTTTAGAGGGATCCAAATCAATCAATAATCCTAATTTCCAATCAACTGCTGAGTTTGATATCTTAAGCATTACCAATTACTTAACCAAATTCAAAAGGAGAAATTAAATCTTAAATTAAATTGAAAATATTATAAATAAAATAAAACAATTATAAATCTGAAATACCTCAAATTGTATTGAATCAAATTAAACATAGGAATCCATAAACCAATTTGGGAAAATAAACAAACTAAAGTAATAGAATGAATAAAAGTAGAAGAAAATATAAATTAAAGGAACATTGAACCTGGAATTGAAGAAAACGAAGGAATCCTAATCCTAAAATTCTAAGAGAAATCCTAATCATAAATCCTAAGAGAGAGGAGAGAGAGTCTCTCTCTAGAAACTACATCTAAAACCTAAAATTATGAATATGAATGTTGTATGATGATTTTTTTTTGAATGGATGGATTTTCCCACTTTATAGCCTCTAATCTCTGTGTTCTGAGCCGAAAACTGGGTCAGAAACAGCCCAGAAATCGCTGGTTGTGAAATCTGCCACGCTGGTTTTTCGTCACTGCGACGCATCCGCGTGAATCACGCGTGTGCGTCACCTAGCTGTATGGCCACTATGGTAAATTATATATCATTTTGAAGCCGCAGACGTTAGCTTTCCAACACAACTGGAACCGCATCATTTGGATCTCTGTAGCTCAAGTTATGGTCGATTTAGTACCAGAAGGTCAGGCTGGATAGCTTTAGCAGTTCCTTCAGTTTCTTGTATTCCTTCCACTTTTGCATGCTTCCTTTCCATCCTCTAAGCCATTCCTGCCCTGTAATCCCTGAAATCACTTAACACACATATCACGACATTGAATGGTAATAAGAGAGGATTAAAATTAGTAAAATTTAAGGCCAAAGAAGCATGTTTTCAATCATAGCACAAAATCAGGAAGGAAAACGTAAAATCATGCAATTAATATGAATAAGTGAGCAGAGAGTTGATAAAAACCACTCAAATTAGCACAAGATAAACCATAAAATAGTGATTTATCATCGACCTAGTTGTTTGGTAACAAGTTTGGGACACGTCCTCAAATCCGGTGGCTGCCTTACGTAGCTAGGCTAGACGACTTGGGCAAATACAGTTGGGGTTTGTCGTTCTTGTATGGTTGTATCGATGCATATATCGTGTATCCAATTGAAACTTCGTTAAGTTGGCCGGTCTATTGCTACTACCCTAGTCCTATATCTTTTGACGTTTCCCTACTTTCAGGCCCGCTGAGTTTGACACATTTCATTGGCTGTTGACGTCGAGGTATATATGTTTCTTAAGTATATTATGTCTATTACTAGTCATTTTATACCTTGCCATTATTTATCTAATATATCGGATTGCAGGTGGGCAGGATATCAACCATCCTCGAGCGAGAAAGAGGTCAGAGTGATGCAGTGGAGGCTAAGGCTAGACTTGTTATAGACCGAGATGTGAGTATTTATAAAGCTTAATTAACTTGCATGTTTTATTTACAAAGTCTATTCGTCTGACGAGTTTATTGTTAACTAAAAATTTAAAATTGTTTCTTTTTCACAGTTCACATGGATGCCTTTTAGCCATGCCGAGGTTGTTCAGAAAGTGCATCCTGATATACTAGATCCATTGCATACGATGTTGTGGAGGGCGGTGACGATATTGATATACTTTGTTGTGGTAAAGTGGCATCAAGTTGATAGAGTACTACCACAGCTTGGGGGAATACAGCGTCAACCTTGTGTGGCACTCAACATAGATTACTTAATGTCGAATGATGGTAGAAGTTGGTTTCCTAGTACCCTGTAGTCTTGGCACCTCCATTGGGCTAACAGAGTCATCATGTACACTAGTTTGACATCATCTCAAATCTAGGCCCATCAGAGAGATACTTGGAGTAGTGGTATGAGCATGGGAGGAGATTCTTGTCACTAGAGCTGTTCTTCAGTGACCGCAGAGCAATTGAGATTCTGGCAAAGGCAGCCCAAAGGGGTATAGGACAGGCACCTCCCATGGAGCAGGTGCATGATGTACCAGACAAACATCATCTGGAGTGGTGACGTCACATTGATACATAGGTGAGTGATCGTGAGTGGAGGTGGGTCGAGGAGGAGATTGCTGAGTTGAAGGGGAGGGCTTGACCTGTACAATGTATTAGATGAGTGATGAGTAGAATTTACGTAATATAAATTCTTTCGGCAAGTATATCGGGTCGCAGTCAAGTAATAACTCACTTTTGAGTGAGGTCGATCCCACAGGGATTGATGGATCAAGCAACTTTAGATAAATGGTTCTACCAGTCAAACAAATATTTGATGATTTTGTGTAATTGAATTAACAAAGAAGTAAATGACATAGAAAGTAAAAGTGCTGAATCTAAATAACTGAATGATAAAAGGCTGAAAGTAAATGGCAAAATAATAAAGAGCAGAAACTTAAATGACAAGAAAGTAAAGGCAAAATTATAAATGACAAGGAAATATAAATTGCATAAATGTAAAGGGGTTCTGGGTATTGGGAATCAAAGGAAATTAGAAATCTAAAAGCAATAAAGTGAAGAAAACTAATGGGTGAGATTCATTAGGGATCGGAGATGTTATGATCCTTTATGAATCAATGGATCTCAACTTCCTTCTTAATTATATGAAGTAGATCTATGGCAGATTGTAAATAATTGAATTCCAATCCCTTGGCAACTCAATTTCTCTTAACAAAATCAATCGCCAATCTCTTGATCTAATTGTTCATGAGAAGAGGTGAAGCTCAATTTCTAATCTATAAGCCGCACAACCCTTAGGATCTCAATTCAAAGAGGTTATATGTCACGTACCAACTAAGAATGTTTTGATCAAAAGAGTTATGAGGGAGAAGCCTCAAACTGAATCCTATGATCCCTTTCTCAATTCAAAAAGCTTTCCCTTAGCTAACAACAAGCGGATTGAGACGAAGAATAATTGCATTAATCCATAGGAATTACAACAGAGCTCCTCCCCCTAATGAGTGGGGGTTTAGTTGATCATCGCTCTAAGAAAATTCAAAAGAAATTGAAAGTGCATGAAAGTAAAATTGCATGAAAAGTAAAACTACGCTAAGTACAAGCAAGTATATAAATGTAAAGTGTAGTCATCTAATTCCTACTCCGTAAGCCCTCTTTCTAAGTTCAAAAATTCCTCTTTTTATAGCACTTTTCCCCCAAAGTCTTTACTTGATGTACTTGGGCTTTTGGACTTTCTGGCGCTTGGTCCTGGCGCTCGTTGCTGAACATAAAAAGTGAGCACCAGTTGTGATGCATATGCATGATGGGCTATGCGTACGCACAAGTCCAAATTTCTACTTGGATTAATCATCGAAGACGCTCGCTTGCAAGCTTGAGTGCGAGCACTGGGGGGGTGAGTGTGACATTTCCCAGGAGAGCGCTACACTTGCTTGTGAGCGTCACCTAAAGAGCGTTGTGGTGCTAAAATCGGTGCTCAACAGCAAGCTTGAGAGCACTACCTAAGAGCGTGGTGCACTTAGATTCATTTTCTTCCTTATATTAGGAATCGAAGATGCTCTCTAGAGAGCTTTGAGTGCAAGCATGGTGAGCGAGCGTTGGCACCTTCAGTATGTTGTTGATGATTGGCGTTCTCCATCAAGCTTGCTGGAGAGCGCCCAAAGCAAGCGTGGCCTTGGTTAATGCATGTGGCAAGGGGGTCAAGTAGTGTCAAGTGTGGTGAGTGCATGGGAGAGTGGCGCTCTCCAGCAAGCTTGCTGGAGAGTGTTGGAGAGAGCGTGGGTTAAGGGGGAAAGGCATTTGGTGAGTGGCGCTCTTGAGAGAGCTTGATAGTGTCATAACAAGGTTGAGGTAGCGTTGGTGTGCGAGCGTTGAAGCAAGCGCCCTTTAATTTGAGTGTTGTTTCACCTCGCGATGCGTATGCGTCGTCTTTGATTCTGGCGCTCCCCAACAAGCGTGAACGCGAGCGTGATGGCGAGCGTTGGGTGTTGGCTCTCTTGGAGGCGAGCATTGCAACGAGCGTGGCGCTGTCAGCCTTGTCACGCGTACGCGTCGCCCACGCGTACGCGTTACCCTTGTATTCTCACCTTATCATGTGTACGTGTAGCCCACGCGTACGCGTGACGCTTGGTTCTAGCGCTTGCATGAGAGCATTGTGAGAGAGCGCCAGCCTAACTCCAGGGCTTTGTCTTCTCCTATCATCAACCAAGGAAGATGCATCAAAGTTTTGATCATTCATGATTTAATGCATCAAAGTCTTACATCAACTCTCTCTTGTATCTTCATGAATTAACCACAATTTCCAATCATGTATGATGCATTAATACATGTAGAGATATTTCATAAAATTGCTTGTTTATTGACTATATTTGCACAAAATAGAACTAAAAATTACTAATAATAACAAGTAAAACCAATAATGATGCTCATGCATCACAACACCAAACTTAAACCTTGCTTGTCTCCAAGCAAGAAAAGAACTATGCACAAAGGTTTCTTTTAATTGGATGGATTGAGAAAAGCTTATGATGCCTTAGTGAGTGAAGTGACTAAGTCATAATGGGTGAACTCCAATTTGTATGCTTATTGATAAACCACTATTTTATGGTTTATCTTGTGCTAATTTGAGTGGTTTTTATCAATTCTTTGCTCACTTATTCATATAATTTGCATGGTTTTACGAATTCGTCCTTATTCTGTGATATAGTTGAAAACATGTTTCCTAGGCCTTTAAACTGTTAATTTTAATTATCCTTTATTACCATTCGATGATGTGATCTGTGTGTTGAGTGTTTTCAGGCTTTATAGGGCAAGAATGGCTTAGAGGATGGAAAGGAAACATGCAAAAGTGGAAGGAACGTGAAAAATAAAGTTTTGAGAAGCTGGTAGCGACGCGCACGCATGGGTGATGCGTACGCGTGCCTAGTGCAGAAGACGAGCGACGCGTACGTGTAACTGATGCGTACGCGTGACAAGGAAATTCGCCAAATGACGCGTACGCGTGACTGACGCGTACGCGTGACTGACGCGTACGTGTGACATGCGCCATTTTGACGAACGGATTTTCGTTAGTAAAGAATTCACAATAAATTCTCGTTGCTAGTATAGTTTCTAAACCAACAAAGAATCCTTCCGTACAAAAACTTGTTTGTCACTAAAGCAAACCCAATAAAAATAAACCGAAGTATTTAAACTTCGGGTCGTCTCTCAAGGAATTGCAGGGAGGTATGATTTATTATTGGTTATGGAAAGATATCTTTTTGGATTTTTTGAATAAGGAACAAGAAAAGTAAATTGCAAGAAAGTAAATTAATAACTAGAAAAACTCTTGGCAAGGTATGAAAACTAGACGTCCTATCCTAGTTATCCTTATCAATTGTGATGAGAATTGTTCGTTGCTCCCACTTAGTTAACCCTTATCGAATAAAGAAAAGTCAAGTGGACTAATCAATTTGATTCCTCAAGTCCTAGTCAACTCCTAAGGAAAGACTAGATTTAGAGGGATCCAAATCAACCAGCAACTTTCAATTATCAATCAACAAAGGAGTTTCATAACTCAAGAGTCTCTAATTACTCAACCAAAGCCAAGAATACATAAAAATCTAACTTAAAACTATCCCAAGCATTTTATCAAACACTTGGAAGGCATAACATAAGAACATAGAAAAGTAATAGGGAATGTAAAATCTAAACAATCAAGTGAAAGCATCAATAACATAAAACAATCATAAATATGAAATACCTCAAATTGAATTAAATAGAAAATAAAGTCTAACATTAGAATTCATAAAGCTAAAGTGGGGAAATAAATAAACTAACAAGAGGAATAGATAGTCTAAAGGACTATAACAAATAAGAGTAGAAGAGAAACTAAATTAAAGGAACATTGAACCTGGAATTGAGAAGAAATAAACCTAAAACTAAGAGAAATCCTAAAACCTAGAGAGATGAGAGAGCCTCTCTCTCTAGAAAACTACTACATTTAAAACCTAAATTTGTGTATGTTGTATGAATGATTGAATGATCTGTGATTCCCCCACATTTTGACGAACGGATTTTCGTTGGTAAATAATTCACAATAAATTCTCGTTGCTAGTATAGTTTTTAAACCAACAAAGAATCCTTCCGTACAAAAACTTATTTGTCACTAAAGCAAACCCAATAAAAATAAACCAAAGTATTTAAACCTCGAGTCGTCTCTCAAGGAATTGCAGGGAGGTATGATTTATTATTGGTTATGGAAAGATATCTTTTTGCGTTTTTTGAATAAGGAACAAAAAAGGTAAATTGCAAGAAAGTAAATTAATAACTAGAAAAACTCTTGGCAAGGTATGAAAACTAGACGTCCTATCCTAGTTATCCTTATCAATTGTGATGAGAATTTTTCATTGCTCCCACTTAGTTAACCCTTACCGAATAAGGAAAAGTCAAGTAGACTAATCAATTTGATTCCTCACGTCCTACTCCGAAGGAAATACTAGCTTTAGAGGGATCCAAATCAACCAGCAACTTTCAATTATCAATCAACAAAGGAGTTTGATAACTCAAGAGTCTCTAATTACTCAACCAAATCCAATAAGACATAAAAATCTAACTTAAAACTATCCCCAAGTATTTTATCAAACACTTGGAAGGCATAACATAAAAACATAGAAAAGTAATAGGGAATGTAAAATCTAAACAACCAAGTGAAAGCATCAATAACATAAAACAATCATAAATCTGAAATACCTCAAATTGCATTAAATAGGAAATCAAGTCTAACATTAGAATTCATAAAGCTAAATTGGGGAAATAAATAAACTAACAAGAGGAATAGATAGTCTAAAGGACTATAACAAATAAGAGTGGAAGAGAAACTAAATTAAAGGAACATTGAACCTAGAATTGAGAAGAAATAAACATAAAACTAAGAGAAATCCTAAAACCTAGAGAGAGGAGAGAGCCTCTCTCTCTAGAAAACTACATCTAAAACCTAAATTTGTGTGTGTTGTATGAATAATTGAATGATCTGTGATTTCCCCATTCTGCAGCCTCTAGTCTGTGTTTTAGGGCTTGGAATTGGGCCGAGAAGGAGCTCAGAAATCGCCCCCAGCGCTTTCTGCAATTTTCTGCACGTGGGGCATGTCACGCGTACGCGTAGGTACCGCGTACGTGTTATTTGGTGAATTTTCTTGTCACGCGTACACGTCAGTCACGTGTACGCGTCGCTCGTCTTCTGTGCTAGGCACGCGTACGCGTCACCCACGCATCTCAATTTTAAAAGCACTAAAGTCAATTCATGAGTGGAAGTTAAGTAAAACAGTTTTTAGAAAAATTGGGCAGCATTCTGGCAGTAAAAGGAACATTTTTAGAAAAACAAACAGCAGAATCAACAAGCCATATGAATGCCGTAAGGGTCAGGCAGCATGAAGAACAAGAAATCAAACGAATCAGGCATCATAAAGCAAAGCAAAGCAGTTGGCTAGTCCTAAACTCAATCAAGCAGTTTGGATTTTCTAAGAATTCATTAAAACATTAAAAACACGAAAACCATATGTAAATTCATAAGAATCTAGCAATTGAGTCAATCAAAACAGCAATAGGCAGTTATATGCAATCAACCTTACCTCATCAAATTCAGCAAGCAAGCAATAAAAAGGGATATGGATGCAAGGAATTGAGCTCACTGAATCAACAATGAAGAGCAAATCGCAACAAGAATGAAACAGCAATACCAACTCATATTTGAATTCCATTAAAATCATACATCAAGAATCCAATATCAAGGAACCAAATTGACTCAGATAGAATCTCAGCAAATTCAGATAATACGCAGCAGCAACAAAAAACCAGTGTAGCACAAAAGCAAACAATGAAATATGAACATAGCATCAATGACAATTCATCATAGGGCAGAGTATTAGCACAAGCAGAGATGAATTAACCATTCAAGTCAGCAAGAACGGAGCAGTTATCAGACCGAATTCTACTAACCATATCCTAACTACCTAACCACCTAAAATACACTAAAAATATGCATCTCTAACTATCCTAAATTGAATAGAATTTAAATATGCAAACTGACTTATTTGAACAGAGGGAGAGTGTAAAATGCAGAGATGGAAGCAGGGGAAACCTGGGTGGTGCAGTACTAGAATTGGAAAAGAAGGGAGAGGGGGTGGCACCGCGGCGAGGTGGTGGCGGCACGGCGGCGCTGGTGCTGTTCGTGGCGGGTTTGGGGTTGGTGGGAGGGCAGGGTTGAGAAAGGAGGAATAAGGAGAATAAGAGGAGAAGAGAGGGGGGAAGAGTGAGCAGCGGATGGCAGTGGCTGCGGTGGGAGGCTGGTGGTGGTGAGTGGTGGCAATGGAGGTTTGGAGGGAAAGGGGAGAAAATAGAACGTTGAGGGAGGAGAGAGTGGACGACGCGAGTGAGGGTTCTCGCGTCAGGGGGGGTTATAAAATCAAATCCACGCGTACGCGTGGATCACGCCTGGGCGTGGATGGAAAAAAATGCATCGACGCGTACGCGTCGTAGACGCGAACGCATGAGAAGGGATAAATGAAGATGACGCGTACGCGTGGGGCACGCGTACGCGTCGGCCGAAATTGTGCTAAATGCACACTTCTAGCATCGTTTTGGCGCAACTCTCTGTTCAAATTGAGGGGGCAAAATTTTTCATGCGACGTGTGCGCGTCGCGTACGCCCACACGTGGTGTGCTAAAATGAAATAGACGCGTACGTAACATAAATTCTTCTGGCAACCGGCTCGCAGGAAAGTAATAACTCACTTTTGAGTGAGGTCGATCCCACAGGGATTGATCGATCAAGCAACTTTAGTTAAATGGTTCCTCTAGTCAAACAAATATTTGATGATTTTGTGTGATTGAATTAACAAAAAAGTAAATGACATAGAAAGTAAAAGTGCTGAATCTAAATAACTGGATGATAAAAGGTTGAACGTAAATGGCAAAATAATAAAGAGCAAAAACTTAAATGACAAGAAAGTAAAGGCAAAATTGTAAATGACAAGGAAATGTAAATTGCATAAATGTAAAGGGGTTCTGGGTATTGGGAATCAAAAGAAATTAGAAATCTAAAAGCAATAAAGTGAAGAAAACTAATGGGTGAGATTCATTAGGGATTGGAGATGTTATGATCCTTTATGAATCAATGGATCTCAACTTCCTTCTCCATCATATGAAGTAGATCTATGCTGGAGTGTAAATAATTGAATTCCAATTTCTTAGTAACTCAATATCTCTTAACACAATCAATCACCAATCTCTTGATCTAATTGTTCATGAGAAGAGGTGAAGCTCAATTTCTAATATATAAGCCACACAACCCTTAGGATCTCAATTCAAAGAGGTTATATGTCACGTTCCAACTAAGAATGTTTTGATCAAAAGAGTTATGAGGGAGAAGTCTCAAATTGAATCCTATGATCCCTTTCTCAAGGCTCACATAGGGGTTCAAGTAGATCCAACCCCCCTCTCGATAGTGATTGGATCTATGAAGCACAAAAGCTTTTCCTTAGCTAACAACAAGCAGATTGAGAAGAAGAAGAATTGCATTAACCCATAAGAATTACAACAGAGCTCCTCCCCCTAATGAGTGGGGGTTTAGTTGATCATCGCTCTAAGAAAACTCAAAATAAATTGAAAGTGCATGAAAGTAAAATTGCATGAAAAGTAAAACTACGCTAAGTACAAGCAAGTATATAAATGTAAAGTGTAGTCATCTAATTCCTACTCCGTAAGCCCTCTTTCTAAGTTCAAAACTTCCTCTATTTATAGCACTTTTCCCCCAAAGTCCTCACTTGATGTACTTGGGCTTTTGGAATTTTTGGCGCTTGGTCCTGGCGCTCGTTGCTGAACTTAAAAAGTGAGCGCCAGTTGTTGTGCATACGCATGATGGGCTATGCGTACGCACAAGTCCAAATTTCTACTTGTATTACTCATCGAAGACGCTCGCTTGCGAGATTGAGTGCAAGCGCTGGGGGCGAGCGTGACATCTCCCAGGAGAGCGCTACACTTGCTTGTGAGTGTCACCCAAAGGGCGTTGTGGTGCTGAAACTGGCGCTCTCCAGTAAGCTTGCTGGAGAGCACTACCTGAGAGCGTGGTACACTTAGCTTCATTTCCTTCTTAGATTAGGCATCGAAGATGCTCTCTGGAGAGCTATTGAGTGCGAGCGTGGTGAGCGAGCATTGGCACCTTCAGTATGTTGTTGATGATTGGCGCTCTCCATCAAGCTTGTTGGAGAGCGCCCAAAGCGAGCTTGACACTGAGGTTGGTGTGCTTGCATGAGAGCGTTGAGAGAGAGCGCCAGCCTAACTCCAGGGCTTTGTCTTCTCCTATCATCAACCAAGGAAGATGAATTAAAGTTTTGATAATTCATTTAATGCATCAAAGTCTTACATCAACTCTCTCTTATATCTTCATGAATTAACCACAATTTCCAATTTTGTTTGATGCATTAATACATGTAGAAATATTTCATAAAATTGCTTGTTTATTGACTATATTTGCACAAAATAGAACTAAAAATTACTAATAATAACAAGTAAAACCAACAATGATGATCATGCATCGATGAGCTAAGGGTATAGGTGGATGTGGATGTGCCAATGGTGGTCGTGGTGTTGGAGTTACTAGCCATGATAGAAGAGATGGTGATGGTAGAAAGGGCAATAAAGGTGGTGGCGGAGGTGGCAGTGGTGTATATTTTGTTGAAAGGTCTAATACTATGGCGAAAGAGGGCAATCAGATGTATATGATCACGAGTTAGTTGTTTTTGAACTTTGTTAGTCCTATAGTCATGGAGGTGTAGTTTGGGGGTTCACAATTTCTTGATGAGTTATGTATGATGCTACAGTAGGATGACGGGGAGTATCTTAGAGCTCATGTTTCTAGAGTCTAGGCACATCTTACAGTAGACCTGAATGAGCCTCTAACTGGTCGTACTATGATCCTTTTGCATTAGTTGGGATGCTGCCCTCAACAGTTGCTACAGACCCCCCAGCACACCCTAGCCCTACTACGTCTCCAGAGTGCATGGATGACAAGATGGAGACAGATGATGGTGGAGATGAGGATGAGGTACCTCTACTCTAGAGAGCGTAGATGATCAGGCACCGTAGGTGTTGCTTCAAAGGTTCCCACCTCTTTTGATTATGTATTTGTCACCTTTGGTATGTTATAGTATGTTCCTTAATATGTTATAGTTTGCTCTTGTATGGAGCTTTTAGAATATTTTAGTATGTTGTATGTTTCAACTTAGTACTTTTAGTTTAATGTTCAACTACTTAGCTAATTATTATTATGGCACGCATGTAGTTAGTCATTATTATTACGACATGTATCTATTTATATGTTGCACTCATCGATTCAAAAGACATGATTATAATTAAACTAGTGATATTCGGAATACATGATTATGATCACTGCCAAAGGAACATACATCATTCTCATAACAAAAATACACGGGAAATAAAACAAAGAAAAATTACATGAAATTCAAAATAAAACTAGCACGATACGATAGAATACAATAAAGCTAGTGATAATGATAACTGAATAAAGTTACACATTGCTCCTAGATGCAAAACCCATGGTAACTCCACCATGTGTACAACTCCTCTGAGTGTGTCCAAGCTACTTGCAGAGTCCACATTACTTTGGTCTATTCGGATCCATCTCGTCCATGATAGTTCAAATTCTAGTAGTCCTCAGATGCCCTTCAGATGCACGCCCTTACTGGGATTAGGGATGATTGTGGGACCATTATATGGGGCCAAAAACCTTCTAAGATTAGAGGATTAAATCCCATCCTGTAGGCATTGAACACAGTGCTAAGGCGATATACCTCGTAAACATAAGTTGCCTAGCTTAGACGAGAGCATACATAACAAGTAATGGCATGACGATATGGATAGTGCAGGGTTTGAAAATATCCACAATCGCAAGTCTGATCCCTGGGTGACACTCAATAAGAGCCAAGTGAGCAATTACTAGTTAGTGTTATCTCCAACATATTAAACTCAGAGTTATCCCTATCATACAAGATCATTGTGAAACACCTCGATGCCTTCAAGTTAGCCTCTATTGCTTTCATCAGAGCCTAACTAAACTACTGCCTCATCTCTAGCTCTACCTGATCCCCTTTTCTCTTCCAAACAAAGATCTCAACCAACCTCCATAGGTAGACTTTACCAAGGAATATACTAGAAGGTTCTGTATGCCTTTTAGAATAGAGTTAACAACTCGGAGATATTAATGGTCATATGCCCGAATATGCGACCATCATCCCAATGCTAGGTCCACTTCTTGTATCCCATCCTGTTAGCCCACTCACACATGGTCGGGTCTTTACTTTAAAGAATGTTTAATCAGTAGTCAAACTCAATCTCAGTCTTAGCATGAGCAGCATTCATGAGAAACTTTCTTGCATCCTTACCCTTAAAACCCAGAGCAAAATTTGCTGCAATATGCCGAATACAAAATACACGATAAACACTAGGTATGAACCATCCATCATCAGGAGGTCTCCAACGAAGCCTTGATTCTGTTGTATTTATCTAATATAACTAGAATTTCTGATTGAGGCGTGACATGCTGCCAAATGTGAGATAGAAAAAATAACTATGACTTCTCATTTTCACCCTCAACAAATGCGAAAGCAATAGGGATGGTATTAGAATTTCCGTCCTACACAATCACCACTATCAATTTTGTATAAGTGGATCCCATTAATACTAACCAGCAGCTTGCAATAACTAAAAGCCTCGATGCATGGTGGGAATGTCTAGAAAAACCGGTGAAAATAAGTTGATGACTTGTTAACTTGGCCTCCAACTCGCACAAGACTTGTCTTCAATATTGCAATACTACCCGACATTGTTGTTTGCATATCCATGACCCATATTGGTAATCATTATATCACTCTTCTCCCATTTCTATAAATCTGTGCAACTGCCTTCTACTTAGCCAACCAAATCTTCATGTAACTCAATCTGAAATCATAACTTGCCTCTATCGCATTTTGCAATACCTTAATCAACACAGTTGCATCAACTCTAACCATATAAAAGATGAATGCACATATGACATGATAACCAAGCTTCCTGTGGTCATTAGAAATCTCTGTGGCCAAACATGTATGGGGTTCATTATACCTTCTAATCTCCCAAATATCTTTTCGCTAATGAAGAGTGATCTGAATCAACCAACTGCAATATTTTCCAAATTTCTTACACTTTTCATGGTACTTGATATGATCTGACTCCAACCCTCTATACTCAACCCCATGACAGATGCTATAAATCTTAACACTTAACACGACTTTCTCTTTACTCTAGAACTGTAGACCAAGTTGGAACTCAATTGGAGCTGATGTATCTTGTGCATCTTTGTCCCAAAATCTGGATTCTACGTTTGAAAAATTGTATTGTGTCATGGCCTCCAAGTTTAAAGTTGAAAAGTGCGGTGGACATTACTGAGTTTCAGAACTCAACAGTCTGTCGTGACCAACTAAAATATTCTTTCCTAAATGATCATTGCTATCCTCATTTATCATGGCGGGCTCTACATCATCATCCCGCAGTACATCTTCCATGGGATCTGGTTTTTCATCCACCCTGCTAAAACTGGTATTAGCCTAGGAGTAGTATCCATCGCAATCGCAAGCTCACCAAAAGAACAATTATCACTAATTACACCATCATTAACTCAGTTTAGATCAACTGCGAAGGATGGAAATGCAACCAATACTACTTCTGGTGCAACTACAGGAATTGCAAAAAGGAAAAAATAGGCATTAAACTAGAGGCTCCTGGCATTGTTACGGATTGAGGATTTTGATTTGATCTTCCTGAACTAACGAACTCATCTCCAAACTTGGCCAACAGTTTATGGGTTCTCATATCGGAAAACTAACGACGATAGTGAAACTTGCAAATCTCCATCCCTCTCTATTACAAAAGAGTCATACTTCACACCATCTCGCACAATAAAAATCGAAATCCTATAAAATAATTTCTCAACCCATTTGATGCCATGGACTCCCAGTTTCTGTATTATAGTATTTTGCAGCTGAGTAAAACTCGTGGAAGGTCTGATAAAGACACTCATTGGATCCTTATCAGAAAAATTTTTTTAATCATCCATCCGTAGTGCACAACAACAAAAAAACTATAAACACTACACAAAATCGAAGCAATGGCTAAATCGAAGCTAAATCGAATTAAGTCATTTCGATTTAATTCCAGTTACATGTTAAAGTAAATTGAAGCAAGCTAATTCGATTAACTCTTATAACTACAAAAATTATAAAGCAAACTCACGTGTTTTAATTTAGTGGGAACAAAGCACTCTCGCACTCTTCTCTGGTAAATCGAACTGCGCTATTTCGATTTACTATGTAACAAGTTAAACGGAATTGCCTTGATTCGATTTACATGTAGATAGCTAAATAAATTGAATCATTCTGATTCGATTTACATAAAAATATTAAAGACAAGCGTGTACCTATTTCTGTTTAGTACATCTACGTAATTTTGGAGGTCATTTAAAACATAGTTGATGGACAATCACGTTCTTAGATTTATGATATTTTCTTCTTTTTTTTTTCTCTCTTTTCTAAGTTTTCTCTAATTTATCCTTTTTATTTATTTATTTCTAGAAAGTAAACTACTAACATAATACTAAAACATTTTTATCGTTGACAAAAATAATAATAAAATATATAAACGATAAATAAATTTTAAAAAAATAAAAAATATAAAAAAATATCAGATATTAAATATATCTTTTTTAAAAATTTTTAGATATCAAATTTTTTATATTTTTTATTATAAAAATAAGAATTTTTTATCCTTAGATTTTAATATTTTACGCCAAATGAGTTTTTTTAGTTTTTTGTAAATAACCAAACTTTTTTTAAAAATAAAATAAAATTGAGAGATAAAATTTTGTTCTGATTTTTTATATGCAACTTTTAAATAGTTATTCGGATATTCTCTGAAAATTTGAAATAAAGATTGTTTATTCTTTATAAAAAGACATTATGTTGTTTTGTTATTTTTATCAAAATTTTAACTCACTGAGAACTTATTTATCATTCAAATTTTTTAAATTCATTTTTATTAACAATATAAATGTTTAAGTATGATTTTAATAGTTCATGCCTTTTCTAAAACAATTATCGAATGCATGAACCTTGATTGTCCTTTTTTTTTTTTGGTCAAGTACCTTGATTGTCCTTGAACCCTGTTGAACATTAATGTTTTTTTCTTTTTTTTCTTTTTTTTTTTTGGACTTGCTGTTGAACATTAATTGGCAATATGTAAGAGGCATATGGAATTTTCTGTGGGCTAGTTTGTTTTATAATCGGGGAGTGGTGTGGCTGAAAGTCCGAAACTACCAAGTTACACAGCAAAACCGGTGATCTACCGTGATTACATTGACATGCGCGACCACAACACAGTTCCGAACCGTTGGATTAAATATCATTCTTATCCAACCACAGAGAATGCAACGTTTGTGTTGGAAAGAATACCAAAACCCAGTAAAGCCCAAACCCATCAGAAACCGCCAACAGATTCATTAAATAAATTCCATTATCCACACAGACACACTATCCATTATCCATTCCAAATGGAAATGGTGAGTCATCATTAGCACCACCAGACTACAAATATAGAAAATCATAAAGTATTAAGTTGACACTTGTCAAGTAACAACACAAGACACTCTAATTCTTCCCAGTTATCAAATCATTATTACCAATCACGCACCTTTGCATTTTTATTATTGACTACTATTATTTCTCTTACTCAAAGCTTCATCGATCGATCTGCGAAGAAAGAAAGAAATGGCCGAAACGAGTGAAAAGGAACGGAGGATCCTGGTGGCGGTGGATGAAGGGGAAGAGAGCATGTACGCGCTCTCATGGTGCGTCAACAACCTTGTTTTTGAGAACTCAAAGGACACACTCATCCTTCTCTATGTTAAGCCCCCTCGCGCTGTCTATTCCGCCTTCGATGGTACAAGTACGTGTAACCTCAAATTAACCACTTCCTGCTTCACTTTTTTCATGCCTTATTTCCAATTAGTTAGTTATTTTAGTTATGTAGTCATGTAACAAGTGAGATTGGTCAAATTGGGAAATATTTTAAGAGTGAAGGTGCGTTCTGTTCTTCGTGCAAATGGTCCAACACCGAAAAGACATTCACTCATATTTTAATCCATTAGCTAGTGGCCTCCCGTTGAATTGAATTGATGCTAGAAACAGAAATGGTTAAATTTTTTATTATTATATTTTTTGCAGGTTATTTGTTTTCTTCTGATATAACGGCGACTATGGATAAGTATAGCCAACAAGTTGCTGAGTCCGTCTTAGAGAAAGCCAAGAGACTCTGTAACAACATCCAGAATGTAAGTTTCTATATATACTAATAAACTGAAAGTAATTTTACTCTGAAGCAAATGAAATTCATTAATTCAAGCTGAATCCTCCTGTGCTGATGAATTTTGGGTGGTTAAGGTGGAAACAAAAATAGGGAATGGAGACGCGAGGGACGTGATCTGTGAGATGGTTCAGAAGTTGAATGCGGATATTCTGGTCATGGGAAGTCACGGCTATGGTCCCATCAAGAGGTGAGTGAGTGACTTCCTGATCCCGCAATCATATTTTCATCTTAATATCTTATCTGCAAAACTGTACTACTTGCATAATCATTCTTTGATTTAATATATAGTTAATTTTGGGGCTGTGAATTGAATGGCAGGGCTTTTCTTGGAAGTGTGAGCAATCACTGTGCGCAGAATGTGAAGTGCCCCGTTTTGATAGTGAAGAAGCCCAAAGACGCTTGATAAAATAATAACATCAACAATCCGATGTTGCTCTGTGTGTAATTAACTAATTACCTTGTTATGTGTCATTTTGATTGGGTTTGTAGCTTTTGTGTTTTGTCCCCTCCTCGAAGGGAATCTGTTTTCGTCATTTCGAATAACATATTATATATTAAAGACTAAAGTGGGTTTTTAACTTTTTATTTATGATTATTGATTAATATGGTTATACGTAGCTTGCAGAATGGTTGAGCCGTTGAGGATGGATGCCTTGCGGAACTAAAAATAGAGTTTTCTTAGATTCTTAGATAAGCATGAATTAGAGCTAGTAAAAATATATATTAATCCCATCTTTTTTGTCAAATCATCTGGTTTGATTCCCGATAAACTGGACTTTAATTATTCTCTTTTCGAGTGAAGTATCAATCTGGTCCTTTTCATTTTTAAGAATGACAATGTGACCCCTCAAAATAAAATCGATCCACTTCGGTCCCTATTTCCTGATTCCGTCACACAACGCGGTCTCTATGGGTATTTTTTCGTCAACTTTGAACAGAAAATACTGATGTGTCAGGTTCAGAAATGGACAGGGATCTAATTGTCTCTAAATTAGTTAGGGGTTTATTTGTCCTTATAATTTTTTAAACAATATTTTTTTAGATTATTTTTTATTTATTATATTAATATTTTTTTTCAATAAATTATTAAATATATGGTATAATAAGTACAAACTAATTAATAAATTATTTAAATTTAAAAATATTATTTATTATCAAAATAAATAAATCATTCTCAAATATAATTTTTAAATACATAAATAATAAACACTAAAATTCAATTAATACATTAATAATAATAACCATATGATATACTATTAGTATTATGATCTAAATAATTTTTCACAATAAAGTAAAAACTAATGAACACATTACTTGATATATAGTAAAATAATATTTTTGAGTAATAACAAATTTAATTTTTTATCTCTTTAAACTAAATTAATAATTCTATTTGATATCTGTTACGGCCTGGCCCAAAATCCCTGCGGGTCGGCCCGACCCGGACGCCACCCGATCCGGATACACGCCCCACAACCGACCCGGACACGCGTCCAAGACAGCTCATGTACAGCTACGGGACAACGTCCCTGGAAACATGGGCCTACCCTCATCAGGCCCACCTCTGACAGGTATATAAGGGGAAGACTTGCTCTTCCCCCGAGGTACGTCACATGCCACACTACCCTTTCTGCCTGCACATTTACTGACAAGAGCGTCGGAGTGTCTTTGCAGGTGGCACCCCCCTTTTTTCACACGAAGTACTCGGGACCTCGCGTATCGTTGACCGGCAGTCCACGACTTGACGAGCCCCTACCATCATCCCGGATCACAACCCGAACCGTCCGGTAACCGACCTACCGAACATTGGCGCCGTCTGTGGGGAGACTCGTCCATGAACTTCGTGCTAATCGAAACGGAGACAGGACACGAGGCCGCACCCGGAGGCGATGCCGCCGGGACCGGAGCCCGGATACATCCGAGATCACCCCCGAGGGACGCGACCCAATCGCACGAGAAACGCCCCTTTGGGGGGACCGGGGACAATCACGCTAGAATAATGCAAGAATTACGCCATAGAATGCAAGACTTAGAGCGCCGTCTAGCGGACAGAGAACGCGACCAACGCACCCCAGAGCAGAGTCACTCCCGCTCTCGCTCCAGGAGCCGCTCCAGGCGCACGCCTAGTCCCCAGGCTGAGTCCGAGAGCACCGGGGAAAGAGGGCGTGCGAGAAGACGTCATGGCCCCGTCATCTACGCCAGACGTGAGAGGCGGCGTACCACAAACCGGGGAAACGAAAACGTTCATCGGGAGAACGACGAGGGGAGAACGAGTACTCGCGGATCCGTAATAATAGGAGCCACCCCATTCCACCGCTCCATACTCGAGGTCCGGCTGTCAAAATACTTTGACAAGTCAACGGATATGAGGTACGATGGAACGCAAGACCCCCTGGAACATCTAACGGCCTTCGAGGCCAGGATGAACTTAGAAGGAGTGGGAGACGAGGTAAGGTGTCGCGCCTTCCCGGTCACCCTGGCGGGACCTGCAATACGGTGGTTCAATAACCTCCCGCAGGGCTCAGTGACCCAGTTCTCCGACATCAGCCACGCCTTCCTGGCTCAATTCACAACCAGGATTGCCAAAGCCAAGCACCCGATCAATTTGCTAGGGGTGACGCAAAGAGCCAGGGAGCCGACCAGGAAATACTTGGACCGCTTCAATGACGAATGCTTGGAAATTTACGGTCTGACGGACTCAGTGGCAAGCTTATGTCTGACAAACGGGCTCCTGAACGAGGACTTCAGGAAGCACCTTACCACAAAGCCCGTCTGGACAATGCAGGAGATCCAGTGCGTGGCTAAGGAGTATATCAATGACGAGGAAGTAAGCCGGGTCGTAACTGCCAATAAACGGCAGCCCGCCTACAACCAAACCCAGCACTACGAAAGCAGAGAAAGACCAAAGGAACACGCCAGGGATGGCGGTCCAAGTAAAGTGCCAAAGCCATTCCCTCGAGTCGGGAAATTCACCAATTACACCCCTCTCGCGGCACTGATCACGGAAGTCTACCAACAGATAGCAGAGAAGGGGGATACTGTCGAAACCCCGACCTCTGAAGGACAGGACGGGAGAAAACAAGAGCCTCTCCTGCGAATATCACAAGGGATACGGGCACCAAACCCAAGACTGCTTCGACCTGAAAGACGCCCTGGAGCAGGCAATCAGGGATGGAAAACTTGCCAACTTCTCCCATCTTATAAGGGAGCCGAGGAGACGCAATCGGGATCAAGAAAGCAAAAATAGGTCCCGGACAACAAGACGACGCCAAGAACCAGAGGGGGACGACCACGGTCTCACGGTGGTGAACGTAGTAACAGCGAGGAACTCCGCCCCAAGATCGAAATCGGCACATAAAAAATATGCCAAGGTCCTCGCGGTCTCCTCCTCGTCTGCCAGAAATCCCCGAGGACTCCCATTCATCTCCTTCGGCCCCGAAGACCAATGGTTCGACGAGGTGCCGGAAAGTCCCCCATGGTAATCACGGCCAGGGTCGGAACCGGCCTTGTCAAGCGGATCCTGGTGGATACGGGAGCAGACTCGAACATCATGTTTCGAAATGTTTTTGATGCCCTGGGACTACGAGATGCCGATCTGTCGACCCACCAGCACGGTGTGGTAGGGTTGGGAGACCACTTCATCAAGTCGGATGGAATCATCTCACTCCCGACCTCCGTGGGGCAAGGGCAAAGGCGAAGGACAGTGATGGCCGATTTTGTAATCTTACGAGATTCCACAGCTTACAACATCATCTTGGGGAGAAAAACCATCAACGACCTGGGGCTGCTATTAGTACAAAGCTGCTCGTGATGAAGTTTGTTGCTGATGACGGATCCGCAGGATCCATCAGAGGAGACTTGGAAACGGCGGTCGCCTGCGACCACGCCAGCCTCTCTCTCAGGAAAAAGTCCAAAGAAGCATCGGGGGTCTTCCTCGCCGACCTGGACGCCAGGATAGATGACAAGCCCAGACCTGAGCCGGAAGGGGATTTGGAAAAATTTAGGGTCGGTGATGGGGACGAGAAGTTCACGTTCATAAACAGAAACCTTCCCCATGAATTAAAGGAGCCTTTGATGGAAATGATCAGAGCCAACGCCAACCTCTTCGCTTGGACGCCAACCGATATGCCAGGGATAGATCCCCAGCTCATGTCACACCATCTGGCCGTCAAACCAGAAGCCAAGCTAGTGGCCCAGAGGAAGAGAAAGATGTCACAGGAAAGGGCAGAGGAGGTGGCCAGGCAGGCGGCCAGCCTCCTTGAAGCAGGGTTCATCCGGGAACTGGACTACTCGACCTGGCTGTCGAACGTAATTTTGGTGAAGAAACACAATGGGAGGTAGAGAATATGTGTAGACTACTCTGACCTCAATAAGGCATGTCCTAAGGACTGCTATCCCCTGCCCAACATCGACGCACTCGTCGACGCAGCGGCGGGGTACCGGTATCTGAGCTTCATGGACGCCTACTCTGGGTACAACCAGATACCGATGTACCGACCCGACGAGGAAAAAACGGCGTTCATAACGCCAGGAGGGACCTATTGCTACAAAGTAATGCCATTTGGTCTGAAAAATGCTGGCGCCACGTACCAGAGATTGATGAACAAGATATTTAGTGAGCTTATAGGCAAGACAGTGGAAGTCTATGTGGACGACATCCTCGCAAAAACCACACGACCCGACGATCTCCTGAGCGACCTGGGGGGCGTATTTGCGTCCCTCCGGCAACACGGCATGAGGCTTAACCCGCTCAAGTGCGCCTTTTCCATGGAGGCTGAAAAATTCCTAGGGTTCATGATCACCCAAAGAGGAGTAGAAGCCAACCCCGAGAAGTGCCAAGCGATTCTCCAGATGAAGAGCCCGGGTTGTCTCAAAGATGTCCAACGATTGGCGGGAAGACTGACGGCTTTATCCCGTTTCCTCGGTGCATCGGCAGCAAAAGCCCTACCCTTCTTCAATCTGATGAAAAAGGGAATAGCATTCGAATGGACCCCAGTGTGCGAAGAAGCATTCAACCACTTCAAGGAGATCCTAGTAGCACCTCCAGTGCTCGGGAAGCCCAAGGCCGGAGAATCACTCTACCTCTACCTGGCAGTAACAGAGGAAGCGCTTGCAGCAGTACTTGTAAGAGAAGAAGGGAAAGCTCAGCAGCCGGTCTACTTCGTGAGCAGGGCTCTACAAGGAGCCGAGCTGAGGTACAGCAAACTAGAAAAACTGGCGTTGACACTTCTAACTTCCTCCCGAAGGTTAAGGCAATACTTCCAGGGCCACCGTATAGTCGTGAGGACGGATCAGGCAATTCGCCAAGTACTCCAAAAACCCGATTTGGCTGGTAGGATGATGACTTGGGCCGTCGAGCTTTCCCAATATGACTTGCAGTATGAGCCCCGGCACGCAATCAAGGCCCAAGCAATGGCAGACTTTTTGGTTGAGGTAACAGGTG
Source organism: Arachis hypogaea (assembly GCF_003086295.3). Taxonomy (NCBI): domain Eukaryota; kingdom Viridiplantae; phylum Streptophyta; class Magnoliopsida; order Fabales; family Fabaceae; genus Arachis; species Arachis hypogaea. Next base: position 34,427,454 of record NC_092054.1, on the reverse strand, counting down.
ATCCCCCCGAGGAAACGGGCACACGGTGGAGGCTCCACGTGGACGGGGCCTCCAACCAAACGTCCGGGGGAGCCGGGGTCATCTTGGAAAGCCCGGAAGGAGTCATCTACGAGCAATCGACCAAGTTCGAGTTCCCTGTGTCGAACAATCAAGCGGAATATGAAGCTCTCTTAAGCGGACAAATACTAGCTCGGGAAGTCGGGGCAACGAAGGTCAAAGTATGCAGTGACTCACAGGTCGTCACCTCACAAGTAAACAGAAGCTACCAAGCCTGGGAACCCCTCCTGCAAAAATACTTGGAAAAGGTTAAAGAAACGACAAGTCAGTTCCAAGAGGTCACGATCCAACACGTCCCAAGAGAAAGGAACACATGGGTGGACCTCCTGTCCAAACTAGCGAGCACGAAGCCAGGAGCGGGTAACCGGTCTCTCATCCAAGGCATGGTGAACGAGCCAACGGTTTCCCTCCATTTGACGGAGTCAAGCCCCTCGTGGTTGGACCCCATCACAAACTTCCTGGAACTCGGCAAGTTGCCCGACGAGGAGAAAGCGGCCAAAACATTGAGAAGGGAGGCGGCCAGATATGCAATCATACAAGGGCAACTGTTCAGAAAGGGGCTCAGCCAGCCCCTATTGAAGTGCTTGCACCCAGACCAGACCGACTATGTACTTAGAGAAGTCCACGAGGGATGTTGCGGCCACCACATCGGGGGCAAAGCCCTAGCGAGGATGCTCATCCGAGCTGGATACTACTGGCCATCAATGATGAAGGACTCCAGGGAATTTGTTAGAAAGTGCGTAAAGTGTCAACAAAACGCCAATTTCCACAAAGCGCTGGCCTCCGAGCTGAGCCTTCTGACGACTACACGACCTTTCGCTCAATGAGGAGTCGACCTTCTAGGACCTTTCCCGGTTGGCCCAGGACAGGTCAAATATCTCATAGTGGCCATCGACTACTACACCAAATGGATAGAGGCTGAGCCACTGGCCAGCATATCTTCCTCTAATTGCAGGAAGTTCATGTGGAGACAGGTGATAACCCGGTTCGGCATCTCGGAGGTCGTCATCTCGGATAATGGAACACAATTCACTGACAAGAAGTTCACGGAGTTCCTCACCGGCCTAGGGGTAAAACAAAAGTTTTCCTCAGTTGAACACCCCCAGACAAATGGACAAGTAGAGTCCGCAAACAAGGTCATCTTACTTGGCCTCAAGAAACGCCTAGACAACAAGAAAGGCGCATGGGCCGACGAGCTCGCTTCGGTCCTGTGGTCCTACCGAACAACCGAGCAAAGCGCTACGGAGGAAACCCCTTTTCACCTAACATACGGGGTCGACGCCGTGATACCCGTCGAAATCGGCAAACCAAGCCCGCGGCTACTGCTCGCAGGATTGGACAAAGCGGTAGAAAAGGACCTGGTGGAGGAGACGAGGGAGATGGCCCATTTGTCAGAAACAGTGTTGAAACAAAGAATAGCCCTGCGCTACAACGCTAAAGTCCTCCGGAGGGATTTTGGGGAAAGAGCCTTGTTCTGCGACGCAACGACATCGGTCTGCCGACCCTTGGAGAAGGAAAGCTGGCGGCAAATTAGGAAGGTCCCTACAGAATTAGAGAAGTGCTTGGAAAGGGTGCCTACAAGCTCGAGAGACTCGACGGCAAAGAAATCCCTAGAACATGGAATGCAGGTAACTTGAGAAGGTTCTACTCCTGACTCGGGCAAGCTGACCAGGAGGCCTAACGGACTCATGTATGCTTGCTCGGTTCACATGTTAATTTTTAGTCAATTTTTAGCTATTTACTCTTATCGAATACTTGCCATATTAACAAGCTTGCCCAGCTGACGATTAATTCCCACTTGTCAAAATATTCTCCTACTTATCTGTTGCTTCCCAATACGCGTTTCACACGATTGCGTCCTAAAACGGCAGCCCGGGACTGATCACCTCGGGAGCCAGACGGACCATAGCCATAATTAACACGGCAACAACACGACCAAATCGGTCCAAATCGTTACCAACGTAAAAACGACAAAACGGGCACAAGCAATGAGCCCACCCTGAAAAGGCGGTAACAAAAATAATACGACGAGCAAGGCGAAAGATAGTAACGGCCACTCGGTCAAACGACCAACTTAACATAAATGTCACGAAGTATCAAATTACAAAACATGCAACAAATGTTCAACAAATCTACATCAAAATGTTCAAGTTATAAGAAGTCACTTCCTAGGCATGTCGACAATCTTGCCGTCTTGGATCATTTTGAAGACCCCAATAGCCGATGTGTCGAAGTCGGGAGCCACGATCTTCACTTGGGCTTTCAGATCATCTTCAGTCATAGAAATCGCGCTCTTCCCTTGCTCTTTGGTCGCTTTCAACTTCTTCCGGAGCTCCTCGACCTCGACTTTAGCGGCTTTTGCCGACGACACGGCTTGGTCACGCTCTTTCTCCAAGACCGCTACCCGACCCTGAGCGGCGTTCAGCTGGCTCTCCAAGGTCATCTCCCGCTCAGCTAAACGGGCCACCGTCTCGTCGGAAGCCTTCAATTTTTTCTCGACGGATGTCGTCTTTTCCTCGGATGCCTTGAGCCTCTCCCCCATCTCAGACAACTGGCTTTGGAACAGCTCAACCTGCATTTTGAAGTCATTGTTTGCCTTGGCAGAGGACTCGAGCTTCCTCCGGAGGGTCTGCATTCCCGACAACTCGAACTCAGCCTTTCGAGCTATCACGACCCCCCGGAGCAAAGTCCGGTACATCCATCTCGCCTGCCCGGCCAGGTCGGTTCCATGAAAATGCTCCTCCGTCCCAGGGATCAGTTGCGAGTCGATAAAGGTTGTGGCATCAAAATTTCTCTCCATGATGGTGAGAGTCCCCTCCGGGCTCGCAGACGCCCTCCGCCTCTTAGGGGTATGTATGAGTTCCACATCGTCATCTTTCTGATGGGCAGAGGACGAGTGCCCGCCAACGATGACCTCGGGAGAGGGAGAAGCCTGCGCCCCTTCTGGGTTCTTGCCCGACATGTCGGTATCCTGGGGAGGGGGCACAGTCTGGTCCTCTTTCTCCCTAGAAGGACCACTCGAGTTCTCGGTGTCTTTCTCCTCGGCCTTCTCTTCATCACTTTCCTCGAAGAAGGTCTTCATCAGGTTCTCAAGACCCGTCACTGTAGCAGACATCTCCACTGCAGCAAACAAACAAACACATCAGCCGTTAGATCACGTAAAGCAAACAGTAATAAACAACAAAAAAATACAAAACAAGACGACTCACGGATATAGCTCCTGGCGGCCTCCCGTTCACCCATGAGAAGATGGGGATTCACGGGGTTCTTTTCAAAAAGAGCAAATAGCACATCGGCTATTTTCTTATCTACCGAGGACATCCTCTTATACGTTACCTTAATAAAAGGATTCGACCCCGCCCCCAAAACTCCAATAAGTGGGGATGAGGCGTTTCCCCTCTAAAGACAACCAAAAGGGGTGGCAATCTTTAACGGGGTGGACTTTGAAGAATTTATCTTTAAACCCATGGTAGGAGTCCTCGAACAGACCAAATATTCTCCTACCCTGGGCAGACCGGAAAGAGAGGAACCCTTTCCTCGCTTTCCCTTGTTTGGAAGGGTTGGTAAGGTTGAAGAAGAAAAGGAAGACATCCACCGACACCGGCAACTCGAGATACTCGCAAACCATCTCGAAACAGCGGATAGAAGCCCAGCTGTTCGGATGGAGCTGTGACGGCGACACAGATATCCGATTCAAGAGCGACATCTGGAACTCAGAAAACGGAAGGCGAACCCCGACCTGGGTGAACATGGCTTTGTAAAACCAAATCCAGTCGGCGATACAGGGAGAGCGAAGATTGATCTCGTACAGCCTCTCATGGGGGGCAGGCACGGAGGTCTTATAATTGGCCTTTTCGTCTGTTCCCCCGCATAAGTACCCGGCTTGCCGGAACTCCGTCAACTCCGCCAGATCCATCTGGTTTGGCGAGTCCTTTACATCCGAGGTTACCCAAGCGTACGGATCATAGCTCGCCGCGGAAGGGGAAGCTCGGGAGACGACACATGGCATACCTACAGCGGGGTACCATTCCGTTAGTCTACGAGGTCGGGAGTCCGAGGAAAACCCAGAAACTATACCCTTTCCACTCAATCATGACCAAATACGGCTAAGAACTATACCAATCGCACAAATCACCTAGAAACCTACCCAAGAATGGTACCCCTCCCCCAACACATCTACCTAGCATCAAATGGTCATATGGCAACAAATCCCAAAAAAGCAAATACAAGCAGGAACGAGCGAATACAAGCAGCAAGCACGCAACAATAAAAATTAACAAAGCGCAAGAAAATAGGGATGGAGAGTCACCTGAATTGGTTGCAGGAACTTGAAAGTAAAGGAAGAGGCACCGAGACGCTCGAACAAGAAGCTTTGGATATCAGGGAGAGAAAAAGAGGGAAATAGCAAGAATGGGAGCAAAGAAAACAAGAAACTGTTTAAAAACCGCTACACGAAGCGCGAAAAGGCCAGGGGTAAAAGGGTCTTTGCGCGCGGGATTTTTTGTGACCCATTATGAGCATTTAATGTTCAGCGCGAAGAACGAAGCAACGAACGCCTTGGCAACCAAGAGACACGCGCGCAGGGGGCACGTCATCCCCACGGTCAGCCGACCCGACGACAACATACGAACGATGAAATCATGCGCCACCGATGTCCCTCACGACCATCACTGGCGCGTCGGGGGAACTGTTACAGCCTGGCCCAAAATTTCTGCGGGTCGGCCCGACCCGGACGCCACCCGATCCGGATACACGCCCCACAACCAACCCGGACACGCGTCCAAGACAGCTCATATACAGCTACGGGACAACGTCCCTAGAAACATGGGCATGCCTTCTTCAGGCCCACCTCTGACAGGTATATAAGGGGAAGACTTGCTCTTCCCCCGAGGTACGTCACATGCCACACTACCCTTTCCGCCTGCACATTTACTGACAAGAGCGTCGGAGTGTCTTTGCAGGTGGCACCCCCTTTTTCCACACGAAGTACTCGGGACCTCGCGTATCGTTGACCGGCAGTCCACGACTTGACGAGCCCCTACCATCATCCCAGATCACAACCCGAACCGTCCGGTAACCGACCTACCGAACAATATCTTTATACTAAAATACACTATGAGTAAACTACTAATACTAAATGAAATAATATATATATGATGGAGACCATTTATAAACTCAACAAATTTAAAGTATCAATAATATTATTAATCTATTAATAATACATATGATCATAAGATTATAGATTGATAAAGATTTATCAATATAAGAATAATATAGATTAATTAAAATTTTAAGTATATTAAAATTCAATTAAAGAGATAAAAAATAGAATTATTTCAATTAGTATTTAATTATTTCATTAAAGGTTATATATTTTAATTACTTCATTTAGTATTAGTAGCTTGTTCATAGTGTATTTTAGTACAAAGATATTAAATAGAATTGTTAATTTAGTTTAAAGAGATAAAAAATTAAATTTGTTATTACTCAAAAATATTATTTTACTATATATCAAGTAATGTGTTCATTGGTTTTTACTTTATTATGAAAAATTATCTAGATCATAATACTAATAGTATATCATAGGGTTATTATTATTCATGTATTAACTGAATTTTAATGTTTATTATTTATGTATTTAAAAATTATATTTGAGAATGATTCATTTAGTTTGATCATAAATGATATTTTTAAATTTGAATAATTTATTAATTAATTTGTACTTATTATACCATATATTTAATAATTTATTGGAAAAAGAATATTAATATAATAAATAAAAAAATCTAAAAAAATATTGTTTAAAAAATTATAAGGACAAATAAACCCCTAACCAATTTAAATTTAGAGACAATTAGATCCCTGTCCATTTCTGAACCTAACACGTCAGCATTTTCCGTTCAGAGTTGACGGAAAAATACCCACAGGGACCGCGTTGTGTGACGGAATCAGAGGACAAGGACCGAAGTGGATCGATTTTATTTTGAGGGGTCGCGTTGTCATTCTTGAAAATGGACAGGGGCCGGGTTGGTACTTCACTCTTCCCTTTCTGCCACTTCCCACATTATAAAATCATCAATAGAAATGGCTACTAATACATCATAGGAAAAGCAAGTTAGGAATAAAGGGAATATATACGATAAATTGTTTCCGGTTACGTTGGGTAATCAGAGATTAATGGGCTGGACTCGCTGGGTTGGTCCAATCGTTTGAGGAAGAAAACCTCCGAGCAGGTTCACGCCTTGGGGCCTCCGTCCGACTTATGTGTATGAGAGAATGGGGGGTGGTACCTGCAAAGACATTCCGATGCTTAAGTTAGCAAGGGTGTAAGCAGGTCTGGAGAGTATTGGGACTTAGAGATACCTGAGGGATGTCAGTGTATTTATAGTGGTGAACCAATAACTACCATTGAAGTAGTTCCACCTTTTGAGGAGGATAACCGTCCCTTTATCTTAGGGAGGTTGAGATATGGCTCCTGAAAGTGGGTTGAGAGATTTTAGGGGCAGTTACCTATTTGAATGAGTGTTATCTGCCAGCTAATCTTCATCCCCGACTTCTTTGGACCAAGTCGTTGTTTAGACCGACTTCTTGAGAGAAGGTCGGTGTCGAATGAGATCCAATCCTTTGGATTGGATCTTTTATTTGGGCCTGGACTTTATCGTTGGGACAGGGCATGAACAGTGCCCCTACTCGAGCAAAGTCTTAGTGTAGAGTTGGGCTCGAGTATTTTGACTTGGGCTTATAACCGACCTGTTGAGCAACTGATGTGATTTTTTGGAACTGACGTGCTTCAAAGTTTCCCAACAGTCGTGTCTAATCAAACGTCGCGTCGATTAGGGATTTGTGTATTTACACGTGGGGAGCGGTTACATTGGTAACGGCGCGTCTCATTAATGACTGGCTCCGTTTTTACTATTATGCCCCTAATGTGTTTTATAAATATTTTCCATCTTTTCCTTGTTCCGTTTCTGAAAACTGTTGTATTTTCATTCTCTATCCAAAAGAAACCTCTGTTCGAAGGGACTCCTCCTTTCTCCAAGCCACTACCGCCTCTACCCTTTTTCCAAGCAAAGGTTAGTTCTTTTTTCTACTCTCTTTTTTACAAATGCTTTTATTTGCATGCTTTTTCTTCGAGAGGAGTGTTGACCATAGGCTTTAGTGACTCTGTTCTGTTGAGGTTTTGATCCCAGGCCCTTTAGAGACCTTGTTTTTTATCCTTTTTTCTTTTTCCTTTGTAGGTTTCGTTATCTTCTTTTATATAAGGAGAAATGTCTTCTCTAGAGTTCCTCGCTCAGGGGTGGATGTTACGGTTCTTGGAAAAGAATCTTTGGTAGATACTGACTACATCACTGATCTTCGCACGCATCATAGGATTTATGCTTTTGATGAGGACGAGCCAAAATATGAGCTGGTTGCCCCGGGTCCTGAAGACCGGGTTTGTTTTGGGAGGGCTTCTGAGGAGGACCCTCATTTCTTTTTCATGTATGAGAGTCTTTTCACTCGACTGGGAGTGTTCTTGCCTTTTTCTGACTTTGAGATTTCTGTTCTGCACTATTGTCGTGTCGCTCCTACTCAACTTCATCCCAACTCTTGGGGTTTCTTGAAGGTTTACCAACTTATCAGTCAGGCCTTAGATTTTTCGACCTCTTTGAGGATTTTCTTTTATCTTTTTCATATGACCATGCCCTTTAGTGGGCAAAACAATAAACAACAGTGGGTATCTTTCTGAGCTATCCAAGGTCGGAGAGTTTTCAATCTTTTTTATGAATCATTCCATGATTTCAAAAATTTCTTCTTTAAAGTTCAAGCTGTAGAAGGTCACCACCCCTTTTTTCTGGATGAAAATTCTGTTCTCCATTTTCCTTTATACTGGTCAGAGGTTTCTCCTGTGGAGAAGTATGGTTTGGATGATTTGGATGAGGTCGAAGAGGCTGTTGTGGGGTTTCTCCGAGAAGTTTGGGGGAGAGCCCCTTATCTTGATACAAAAAGGTTCCTCCAGGGGTCTCCGACCTTTGTTCAGACTCAACTAGGTAGATATGGTTTTTTCTGATTTTGCTCCGATTTGTTTGATTTTTCTCTGACTTCTTTTAATTATTTCTGATTCTGGGATTCCGACTTCCTTGTAACTTGATTTTTCTTTCCTTTTTCAGAAATGGTGAAGAAAGCTTCTGCCTCCTCTTATCAAAAAGTTCAAGATGCCAAGAAGAGATCTCGGGCGAGGGCCACTGGCAATCTTCCTCCTCCTCCTCCTCCCCCTCCTTCTCCTCCTCATAATTTGGGGACTTACTCTCGTCCCCTTGTGGTATCCTCTTCCTCTACTTCTTCTCTTCCTTCTCCTCATTTGCCCCGATCTTCTCCTGAACCCGAGAAGAAGAAGCGAAAGACTTCTGGCTCTTCTTTCAGGGCTACATTCAATGGTCCCCAATTTGTCCGAAACTATATTTTTCCACATTCGTCCATTAATATAGATGATTCTATGGTTTGGAACCATCTGAATGTGATAGTTCAGGAGAGCATCTGGGCGGCTGGGGTGTGTACGAGACTCTTGGATATTTTTGAACATACTTTTCTTAGTTCTTTGGGTTCAGTCCCAAAGGTTGAGGAACTTGAGGGGATAATTTCTTTATATCAGGAGGAGGAGAAGAGGTTGAAGGAGGAGGTTGCCAAGTTGAAGGAGGAAAAAGATTGGGTTCGAGAGAGGGAGAAGAAATTGATGGGCCAGTGTGCCATGGCGGAGGGCCTTAAGGAGAAGGCGGAGCAGAATTATATCAGGCTGTTTACGGAGAACTTAGACCTAAAGAAGGAGCTCTCTGGGTGTCGGGATTCTTTTCAGGATTTGGAGGATTCAATTGCTGAGGGGGTAGAGGAGGCATGGAGGATCTTTAAGAAACAAGTCGGAGTTATCGCCCCCGACTTGGACCTTTCTCCCTTGGATCCTGACAAGATCGTGGTGAATGGCGCAATTGTCTCCCCTCCCCGAACTGAAACGGATTCTGAGTTGAAGACCCAGGGGCAAAGGATAATTGATTCTCCTCCTCGGAGTGATGCTCCGAGTTCTTCGAAGGTTCCTTCTGAAGGTCCCGACCAGCCTGCTCCGACTCCTTTCGATGCTGTTCCGACTTCTATTCCCAGTCCTGGTGGTGATGGCCCTTTCTCCTCCTGGTGGTGGTCTGCCTTTTTCCAACTAAATTATGATGGCTATATGGGGGCCCGGCCTGTGGGTCCCCTGTTTTTAAACAATTTTTATTTAATGTTTATTCTGTTGTGGTAACTTGCTGATAATTTTTCGGGCCTTTTTTGGCCATAAACAAAATATTTAAAAATACCTTTTTTGGATAAGAGTTTAGGACACTTTTTGTTGCGCGCATGCTTTTCTGTTTGTGTTATTCATGCGAAAAAACCCTTTGAGAATATCGTTTTCTTGAAAATCTTTTTATCTTGGCTTGGCTGTCTCTTGTTCTAAGTCAATTTTGAACTTGTAGAAACCTGGGACAGTCTGTGTCTTTGGTTTTTGATGAATTTTCTTATCTCTTTTGGTTGTCCTTATACTCAATTTTGGAGTTTCTGTAACTTAGGTTATTTTTGTGATGCATTTCATTCGTCCTCGGTTTTTCCGACTTGTAAGTCGATTAGTTTCCGAGTTTTTGATGATCTACTTTTATAACCTCTTTACACCGACTTGTACCTCGTCGTTTTATCCTGACGACCATCTAGGTCGATTCATGGGATTTTCACGCTTTGTCGAGCTTAAGTTGGCGCGTTTCGTAGAAAGGGTAACATAAGAAGGAATTTCATAAAGAGATATTTTGAAAAAAGATCTTTATTTATTTGCAAAGGTACTTTATTGCTACTAATGTTTTTTTGACAATTTGCAGTCCCTTAGCCTCCAATTTGATGCCTCGTTAAAAACCCCCATTCAGAAAAACCCTTTGGAAAAAACTATGAAGTTGGGAAAAGAGTACATCAGGGAATAGAGTTCGCTCTAACTATAGTACCTTTTCATATTACAAGCATGCCACGATCTAGGTAACTCGGTGCCATTTAAGTCGGTCACCTTATAGTAACCTTTGCCTAAGACCTTACTAATTTTGTATGGTCCTTTCCAATTAGTAGCTAGCTTTTCCTCCCCCGGCTTATTGACTCCGATGTCATTTCTAATTAAAACTAAGTCGTCTGGGGTGAAGCTTCTTCGAATGACTTTTTTATTGTACCTTGTAGTCATCCTTTGATTTAGTGCCGCTTCTTTTATTTGGGCTTGTTCTCGGACTTCAGGGATCAATTCAAGTTCCTCTTTGTGCCCCTATATGTTCCCGACCTCGTCGTAGAAGATCACCCTTGGACTTTGCTCGTTGATTTATATTGGTATCATGGCTTCCACGCCATAGGCAAGTTGAAAGGGTGTTTCCCCTGTGGCAGACTGAGGTGTCGTCTGATAAGCCCATAGTACTTGGGGGAGTTCTTCGACCCAAGCTCCTTTTTGCATCCTGCAACCTTTTCTTTAGTCCTACCAGTATAACTTTGTTGGCTGCCTCGGCTTGTCCATTTGCTTGTGGATGTTCTACCGAGGTGAACTGGTGCTTGATCTTCATATTGGCTACCAGGTTTCTAAAGGTTGAGTCGGTGAACTGAGTGCCATTATCCGAGGTGATGGAGTGAGGTACCCCATACCTTGTGATAATGTTTTTGTAGAGAAACTTCCGACTTCTCTGGGCAGTGATGGTGGCCAATGGTTCTGTTTCTATCCATTTTGTGAAGTAGTCTACTCCCACAATTAAGTATTTTACTTGTCCTGAGGCTTGGGAAAAGGGTCCTAATAGGTCCAATCCCCATTTAGCAAAAGGCCATGGAGAAGTTATACTTATGAGCTCCTCAGGGGGAGCGACATGGAAGTTTGCATGCATTTGACATGGTTGACACCTCTTTACGAACTCGGTGGCATCTTTCTGCAGAATCGGCCAGTAGAACCTGGCTCGGATGACTTTCCTAGTCAGGGATCTTGCCCCGAGATGATTTTCGCACATACCATTGTGGACCTTTTCCAAGACTTCAGTCGTCCTTAAGGTCGGGACACACTTCAACAATGGTGTTGATACCCCTCTTTTGTAAAGGATATTTCTCACCAGAGTATAGTTTTGTGCTTCCTTCCGGATCTTCTTTGCTTCTTTTTCCTCTTTGGGTAGGATGTCGAATTTTAGATATTCAATCAAGGGGTTCATCCATCCGAGGTCTAATCCGGAAACTTCGAGGACGTCTTGCTTGGTCTCTGTTTTTGCTACAGAGGGCTCTTGGAGGGTTTCTTGGATCAGGCTTCTATTATTTCCCCTTGGCTTGGTACTTGCTAGTTTGGAGAGGGCGTCTGCTCTGGTGTTGAGATCCCGAGTTATATGCTTGATCTCGGTTTCTGTAAAGTGCCTAAGATGCTCCAATATTTTGTCCAAGTACCTTCTCATGTTGGGGTCTTTAGCCTGGTACTCTCCACTTATCTGAGAGGTCACTACCTGAGAGTCGCTGTATACTACTACTTTTGTTGCACCGACTTCTTCTGCCAACTTTAACCTTGCAATTAAGGCTTCATATTCTGCTTGGTTGTTGGAAGCTGGGAATTCAAATTTGATGGAGACTTCTATTTGGGTTCCCCTTCGTTGACCAGTATTATGCCTACCCCACTTCCCACTTTGTTAGAGGATCCATCCACGTATAACTCCCACGTGGTGGATTCTTCCTCTTGGTCTCCTGCATATTCGGCCATGAAGTCGATGAGGCACTGGGCTTTTATTGCTGTCCAAGTTTCATATTTTAAGTCAAACTCAGATAACTCTATTTCCCATTGAACCATTATACCCGCAATATCCATCTTCTGGAGGATTTGCTTCATGGGTTGGTTCGTTCTGACTCTTATTGTGTGAGCTTGAAAGTAAGGCCGTAACCTTCGACAAGCTACGATTAAGGCGTACGCAAATTTCTCGAGTTTTTGATACCTTAATTCAGGGCCCTGTAGAACTTTGCTGGTGAAGTATACAGGATGTTGCCCGACCTCGTCTTCCCGTATCAGGGCTGATGCTACAGCCTTGTCCGCTACAGACAAATAAAGGACGAGTTCTTCCCCGACTTTAAGTCGGGTCAAAATGGGAGGTCGGCTTAAAAATCTTTTGAACTCCTGAAATGCTTCTTCGCATTCTGGAGTCCATTCAAATTTGCATCCTTTTCTTAGTAGGGAGAAGAGTGGTAAGGATCTTAATGCTGATCCTGCCAAAAACCTGGAGAGGGCGGCAAGTTGGCCGTTCAGCTGTTGGACCTCTTTTAGGCAAGTCGGGCTTTTCATTTCTAGGACTGCTTTACACTTATCGGGATTGGCTTCGATTCCTCTTTGTGTAAGCATAAACCCTAGAAATTTTCCAGTCTCTACTGCGAAGGTACATTTCGCGGGATTTAACCTCATCCCATGCAACCTTATGGTGTTGAATACTTGTGTGAGGTCTGCCAAGAGGTCGGTTTCATCCTTCGTTTTTACTAGCCTGTTATCTACATAGACTTCCATCAGCCCTCCAAGGTGAGATGCAAACACCCTATTCATCAACCTTTGGTATGTGGCACCCGCATTTTTTAAGCCAAACGGCATAACCACATAGCAATAGTTTGCTCTGGGTGTGATGAATGATGTTTTTTCTTGATCCAACTTGTACATCGGGATTTGATTGTATCCCGAGTATGCATCCATAAACGACAAGTATCGATATCCTGAGCTGGAGTCTACTAGAGTATCAATGCTTGGAAGTGGATATGGGTCTTTGGGACACGCCTTGTTCAGGTCAGTGTAATCGACGCACATCCTCCACTTGCCATTTTGTTTTTTGACCAGCACCACGTTTGCTAGCCAGGCCGGATATTTGACCTCTTTGATGAATCCGGCTTCTAAGAGTGCTTGTATTTGTTCTTCCACCACTTGAGCCCTTTTCGGGTCCGAACTTCCGCCTTCTTTGTTGAACAGGTCGCGATCCGGGATAAACTAACAGTTTGTGTGACATGAGTTCGGGATCTATCCCGGGCATGTCTGAAGCTTTCCAGGCAAAGAGGTCGGAATTTTCTCGTAGGAGCTTTATGAGCTTCTCTTTCAATTCTTCTTTCAAGTCGGCTCCTATGTTGGTATTTTTTCCTCCCTCTTTTCCGACCTGTACCTCCTCAGTTTTTCCCCCTGGTTGTGGTTGCATTTCTTCCTTAGCTTTGATTCCTCCGAGCTCGATAGTGTGCACTTCTTTTCCTTTTTCTCTTAGGTTTAGGCTTTCATTGTAGCATTTCCTTGCTAGTTTCTGGTCTCCCCTGATTGTTGTTATTCCCTCTGGTGTTAGGAATTTCTTGTAAAGGTGAGGGGTGAATACTACTGCTCCGAGCCGGTTTAGGATAGTTCTGCCTATTAAGGCATTATAAGCTTACCCTACGTTGATGACTATGAAGTCGATACTCAGAGTTTTGGATTTTCCCCCTTTTCCAAAAGTGGTGTGAAGGGGTATGTATCCTAGTGGTTTTATTGGTGCGTCCCCTAGTCCATACAAGGTGTCAGGGTAGGCTTTCAATTCCTTCTCATCCAACCCTAACTTATCAAATGCTGGTTTGAAGAGGATGTCGGCGAAGCTTCCCTGATCCACCAGAGTCCTATGAAGATTGGCATTGGCAAGGATCATGGTTATTACTACTGGATCGTCATGTCCAGGTATGACTCCTTGTCCATCTTCTTTGGTAAACGAGATAGTGGGAAAGTCGGGAATCTGGCTCCCGACCTGGTAGACCTCCTTCAAATATCTTTTGCGAGCCGACTTTGTGAGGCCACCTCCCCCGAACCCCCCCTCCCCCCCCTGCGAAATCATATGTATGTGTCTTTTGGGGTTTGTGAGGGTGGATCTCTTCGGTCCTCGTCGTCTCGCTTCCTTTTTCCCTGATGGTCCGACCTTTCCATGAGATATTTATCGAGCCGACCTTCTCTGGCCAACTTTTCTATCACATTTTTAAGGTCGTAACAATCATTTGTTGAGTGACCATATAGCTTATGGTACTCACAGTAATCGCCACGACTTCCTCTCTTTTTGTTTTTGATGGGTTTAGGGGGAGGTAATCTTTCAGTATGGCAGATTTTCCTATAAACATCAACTAGGGAAACTCTCAGAGGAGTATAAGAGTGATATCTCCTAGGCCTTTCAGAACCGACTTCCTCCTTTTTCTTGGGCTCTCTTTCTTTCTCTTTTGACGAGTTAGAGTGCCCAGGTCGCCAACTCGGTTCTCGCAATCTGGCATTTTCCTCCATGTTGATGTACTTTTCAGCTCTTTCTTGTACATTGCTCAAGGAGGTGGGGTGCCTTTTAGATATGGACTGGGATAAGGGGCCTTCTCGAAGTCCATTTACTAGCCCCATGATAACTGCTTCTGTGGGAAGGTCTTGAATCTTCACGCATGCTTTGTTGAATCTTTCCATGTAGTCCCGTAAAGATTATCCGACCTCCTGTTTTACCCCCAGGAGGCTAGGTGCGTGCTTTACTTTATCTTTCTGGATGGAGAACTGCATTAAGAACTTCCGCAAGAGGTCTTCAAAGCTAGTGACCGATCTTGGAGGGAGGCTGTCGAACCACTTCATTGCTATTTTCGACAAGGTGGTCGGGAAAGCTTTACAACGAGTAGGATCAGAAGCGTCAGCCAGATACATCCGACTTTTGAAGTTACTTAAATGATGTTTCGGATCAATGGTTCCATTGTAGAGGTTCATATCAAGGCTTTTGAAGTTTCTTGAAACTTTTGCCCTCATTATGTCCTCGCTGAACGGATCTTCTCCTCCCAGGGGGGAATCTTCTCGATCGTTGCGGGAGTTCCGACTTTTGAGAGCGGCTTCCAGCCTTAAGAGCTTTTCTTCTAGCTCTTTTCGTCGTGCTATTTCACTCCTTAAGTTTTTCTCCGCCTCTCGCTGTCGTTCCAATTCCTGCTCCAGTTGTTCCAAACGCCCTTGGTGGCCGTGGAATAGCCCCATGAAGTCGGTTGCATGGGGTTGTCCGTCCTTTCCGGACTCGCACCCATCAGAAGAGTTTGCCTTTGGGTCCTTCAATCCTGAAGTACCTTCTCTGTTCTGATCAGTGCCACCTTGGTGGGTGGTCATGTTCGCATCATTGTTTCCAGCGTCCAGATTCTCTTGCTTAGAATCGGACGCCGTATGACCATCTTCTGGTGAATTGTCCGTCATTACTGGTTGATCTCTTGGGTCCCCGGCAACGGTGCCAATGTTACGTTGGGTAACTGGAGATTAATGGGTTAGACTCGCTGGGTTGGCTCAATCGTCTGAGGAAGGAAACCTCCGAGCAGGTTCACACCTTGGGGCCTCCGTCCGACTTATGTGTATGAGAGAATGGGGGGTGGTACCTGCAAAGACACTCCGATGCTTAAGTTAGCAAGGGTGTAAGCAGGTCTGGAGAGTATTGGGACTTAGAGATACTTGAGAGATGTCAGTGTATTTATAGTGGTGAACCAATAACCACCGTTGAAGTAGTTCCACCTTTTAAGGAGAATAACCGTCCATTTATCTTAGAGAGGTTGAGATATGGCTCTTGGAAGTGGGTTGAGAGATTTTAGGGGCAGTTACCTATTTAAATGAGTGTTATCTGCCAGCTAATCTTCATCCCCGACTTCTTTAGACCAAGTCGTTGTTTAGACCGACTTCTTGAGAGAAGGTCGGTGTCGAATGAGATCCAATCCTTTGGATTGGATCTTTTATTTGGACCTGGACCTTATCGTTGGGTCAGGGCATGAACAGTTTCCATCTGTTATTACGATTGAGTATGTGTTTTTGGATTGTAGTTTACAAATAGAAGTTTGCATAAAATTGATTTTGTAAATTTGATTTTAATGAAAAATAAGTTTGTGTTAAAGTGATTTATATTTGGCAATTTTTATATTAAAATAGATTATAGTAAAATAAATATTGTTTAGATTATACTACTTAAAATCACTTTTAGATAAAAAATTATTAAAATAGACATCAATTTAAATAATTTTTAAAAAAATTTTCAAATGTGACAGCCACTTTATTAGCACACCAGTATAATTTAAATAATTTTTAGGAAAATTTTCAAATGTGGCAGCCACTTTATTAGCACACCAGTATAACAAGTACGGTCCGGTGGAAATTAAAACTTTTGTCGTGTTGTGTGAGGTGAATTACCTAAACCATCCATGGAGTTTCGCTTGAAGAATGAAATGGGACCTTTTAGTGCGGCAATTGTTGAATAATTAGGACGAGCTGAAAGGTAGCTATAGCCGAATTTCATATAATATAGAATGAAGGGCTTGACTTGAACATCATGGGAAAAGGTGAGTGGGCCTGGCTATGTCGTGAATAATAGAATTCGATCCTTTGATGAAGTTCCATTTGGTTTGAGGAGCTAATTTTGTTTATGTCGTTTTTGGACTTTGTTGTTGCCTTGTAACCTTGTTGGGATGATCTATAATAATTAATAATTATTTTTACATAATATTAATCTAACTATTTATATAATAACAATCTTGTTAAAGAATAATTAAAATCACTTTAAATCAATTAGTATCATTTATATTTATATAGAATATATATATATATATATTAATTATAAAATTATATACTTGTATTACTTTAATTTTTTTAACACTTATATATACTTCTATGTATTATATATCTTTAGTAACACTCAATAATATACCATTCTTTTTTTAGTTTAATCTTTTATTTTTAACAAATTTAACTATTCACATATAATACTAATCTAACTAGTTCTAATATTTACTTTTATAACAATTAATAAATTACTCTAATTATTCAATTAATAATATTATTATAATATTATATAAACTGAATAAATAAATAAATATAACATAAATAGTAAATAAAATTAAGAACAAAGATAAAAACACTTATCTGTTGATGGAATTGAAAGATGGAGAGTTGGAGAGATGTTGAGTTGAGAGAGAAGTTAGAGAGAGAACCACGATGATAGTGAAATGAGAAATAAGGAGCTTTTTATAATTGGGTGAACTCCTTCGTAGTTCATCGCTGTTAGCACAAAAGTTCAACAAAAATAATGATATCGACTATAGATATAAATTGACAAATGATTTGGTAAGGTAGGATGAAACTCGATGAAGAAGTCTGAGTTGAAACAACAAGAAAACATGTGAAAAATAAGAACTTTTGTTAGAAGAGTACGTGAGAGTGATTATTTGATTTGATGATCAATGTATAGCAAAAACGCAGGGTGAATTATATAATAAAGATGTAAGTTTACATATTTTTTTTTTAATAGAATGAAAGAGAGATTAATAAAGGTAGGATCCATATTTTGAATAATAATAAAATAATAAAAAATAACTATAAAAGGAATTATATTCTCCCTCTATACCACTTTAATCTGTATAGTAAAGTGTCCTAAAATGCAGATGGTTGAACTTGGAGAATAAAGTAAAGTTAGATCATGAGAGAGAAAATTATTCGACACAGCTTAGATTTTCTATAAAAGGAGAGTCAATAGATTTTAAAGGAACTTCAATTTTCAACATCTCAAGAACTAAAACTTTCTAAAAATTTTCAAGTCACACTCACGTCAGAAAAAGTTATGAAATGCAAGTGCATATGAGTGTTTAAAGTGGATTTATTTTATTTAATTCTTTTATTTATTACTTTAATTTATTTGTTTACTTACTAAACTTTATTTATTATTTCTGTTATTTTAAACAATTTCTTTTAATTTATTAAATTCATTTACAATAATTATTCTTTTTCAAGTTTCATTTAGTTACATTTTCATCATATATTTATTCGAATGTCATATATAAATCCCGTAATTATAAGCTAGTTTCAATTGACACTAAATTAATAAAGCTTAATCGATATCTATTGTCTATGTTGAACAAAAAATCAAGAAAAACAATCAAATTATTAGACGAACTGGTACAAATCTAAAAAAAAAAATTAATACTAGTATTTAAAATATGAATAATTTTTTTTGAAAAAAATAAAAATTTTAAATTTTTCTAAAAAAAATTCTAATTATGTATTATTTTAATTCTCCATTCCCCTTTAATACCTCCAAGTTATGCTATTTATTATTTGCCATTTTAAACTCTATACATTTATAATTAATACCAACATTCATTTCACTACTTTTATCGAATAAACCGATTAACTAACCACACCCACCATCATCATGTGAATCGCCTTCAAATTAATTCAATTTAAACTTAATCTAAACCACAACCAACACATTCATTAAATCACTTATGTGTTTCTTCCAATGTTGAGTAAATTAGATATTTTTTTGGCACTTCTTCGCTAATTAGTTTTCTGAATAATCAATAAAATCTTATTCTTATTGATCATCACTGATATCACCACTAATGCATTTTAATATCAATATGTTTGATCAAATACATATTTGGAAGTATCATTCCACTATTGCAACTAGCTAAATCACTACTCAACTTACTACATTTTGAACGAGCCAGCTCAACATATCCATATCTTTCTTTCTTGTTTTTTTCTCTCATCAACATATCCATATTTCACTCCAAGCTATTTAGTTGTTTTCGGGTATAAACTCCAAGCTAATTTATACCTTAAGTAATAGAATTAAACTTTTTGTCCACTCATCCACTAAACCAACCTACTCATTCCTAACTCTTTTTCTGTTAACTTTACTAAAAAAATACAAACCTAGTAAAACATTCCATTGTTTTAATTGGAGTCCAATCATTCTGGCCCACCTTATACACTGTATTCTATGTTGGCCCATTCAACATTTTTACTAAAGCCAAAACATGAGCCGTTTAGCAGCCGCGCTCAAGATAATACTACCTAGGGACAAACTAAGAAATTTCATTCTTTTTTCTACGGATAACGCCACAGCAGGTCAACTACTCACCATGATCTGCATACTCAGATGTTCACGTGAATAATTTCTATTCAAATCTATGCGGTCAGTATATTTAAATTAATATATCAACGCTATACAATTACTATATACCGGTATGTCATTGACATACCTGAAAATCTTTCTAATTTTTATATATTATCTTATTATTTTAATTTAAATATTTGAATAGATCTTATTAATTAATTTTATAATAAAATTAATATTTATATACTAAAATAAAAATAACATATAAAAATTGATAAAATATATTTTTAATTAAAACTAATAAAATATAAATTTTAGAAAGTACTAAGAGTAATAAAAAAAATAAATATTTATTTTGATAGTGATTGAAATAAATAAAAAAAAAAATTGATGATATTTTTTATATAATATATTTTTAGTACTCTTAGTATTCTTTTTTAGTATGTTATAATTTTTTTATTATTATTATTTACGATTAATATTTTATTTAATTTACTTTACCTAATAGGATCAATAAATTATATTATAAAAAGATAATAATAAAATAATATAAAAAAATTACAATTATAAAAATGTATAATGTCAAACAAATAATTAACAAAAAATAAAAATAATAAATAATAAAAAAGAGAGTTCATATAAACAAAAATAATAAGAATTTTATAAATAATATAATAACATGCATAAAAGATAAAATTGGTAAAATATAAATAAAGATTGAATGTTGATGGTTAAAAGTGGTGAAATGCAGAAACTTAAAATTGTTGCTTCTTATAAACATAATTTTGAATGCAAAATCATTTTTAGGTTTACGAAAGAAAAAATTTGCCATTCAAAAAATCTCTTTCAACATGTTTTCCAAACACAACCTATATTATAGGGCCTAAGCAGTAGCACTAAATAGGATTGTCTCAATGGAGGAGAAATAATGACCTAATCACATACTAATCACTTCATATTCGGTTTTATTTATTCTCTATTCCAATAGTTTTTCAAGACTGATCCATTTTGTTACTTGACACATTCCAATTGTATTTTTGAACAGGCAAATTCCATTAGTAATTTTTGAATATGTGAAAATATTATTGCATAATTCGATACTTAGATACAAATTTTATTTTGGGTTGATAACATAATTTAAAGCATTATTTTGAAGATTAAGCATAACACAATTAACCCGC
This sequence comes from Arachis hypogaea, assembly GCF_003086295.3. Lineage (NCBI taxonomy): Eukaryota > Viridiplantae > Streptophyta > Magnoliopsida > Fabales > Fabaceae > Arachis > Arachis hypogaea. The sequence continues at coordinate 34,407,317 of NC_092054.1, read as the reverse complement.
TAAGTCAACGTATTTAACCTACGGAAAAAAAGGGGCTAGACGAGAATAGAAGTATCCGCTGATGGCCGAATTAGTGTTGCAACAAAAATAAAATGCATTCACAAGTTCTACTAAGATTGAGGATCACATTACCAGCTAATTTGACAACCATAAAAAAGACCAATTCCAAAGACACCATTTCCTGTTCTAATCCAGCTGAAACAGCAGCAAAACCTCAAGGTTGGTGACTGCAATTTTCAACGGATTGCTTATCTAGGAAAAAAATCCTACAACTAAATCTTATAGAAAAAAGAGGAAACGGGAAATTATGCCGCGCGCGTAGAGCCTATCTCCGGAATATAGTTTTCATTCACTCCGCATTCAGAGCTCATCCTGCAAATACATGGCAAGAAGAGAATTATAAAATGTAATATTAGCTTTCAAACTTGATATCGTGTGAAGATTAATGAGGTGAGAATCATACATGTTTGTCCTCTTCGTTGTCTTCCCCAGATTCTTTTGATTCGGAATCAGACTCATGGCTAGCTTCAGAATCTTCCTCGTCTTCCTCGGCCTAGACAACGTATGAAGTTAATTTCATTGTAATCGGGTAACATGATATCAGGAATCAGTGGTTAGTTATACTTACATCAGAGTCAGCAGGATCATCCTTTGATTCCTGGTAAAAAAAGTAATATTGCAAGATCAATTTAACAGAATGAAATATCATCTCAAAAATGAATAATGAAGCAGGTAAGGACAAAAGCTCACCTCCTCTGCTTTCTTCTTCTCAGCCTCCTCAAATGCTGCCTTCTCAGCCTGCAAATATTTTTCATTTAAGAAATCAGATACATTATTTAGCATAAAAAATACAATACATGTAAGGCAAAATACACAGTGAACCGAAACTACTTACATCCTTTTGCTTGCCCCATGTTTCTTCGGCCAGTTGCTTAGCGTATTCAGGATCATCGGTAAGCAAGACATTGTCAAACAAGGTTCCAGATTTGACCTGACAAATAAATAGCTTGCTTTTCACTTTGGATCCAAAAGGATCAAGATAATGCAATGTAATTAAGCATAGAAAATGAAAAGTTTACCTGCCAAAGTTCAATGCCGACATACTTCAACTTGGGGAAAACATAGAGGTCGGGGTCATCCTTGAAATCTGATAAAATTATTTTTCAGATGACAAGTCAATGGATGGACAACACTTCATTGGCTATTTATCTTTTACTATATTGTATTATTGTCTTAGTTGATATTTGTCTATTCTAATTTTTTTGTCAAGGAAGAAACAGCATTGATGAATTAAATTAAATCCATGAAATTGAAAAACTACTTTGTGGTTCTGTAATTTCTAGCATACACTATTTGCTACCTAGTAACATTTTTATTATTGAAAATATTAAATATATAAATCTAGATTCTAACTTTTTTAGTGTGTGTATAAAAATTTTCATAAAAATATTATAATTATTCTAATATTATTTTAATTAACTTTAATATTCAAATTTCAAATCAAATCTTTATATAATAAAATTAGAGTTTCATTTAAAATTAGAATGCATGTTTTATTCTTTAAAAGACCCAAACATAAAAGTTAATATTTTAAGCTAATCCTCTCTTCTAGGAAAAAATATATTATATACTACAATTTTAACTCCAATGTCCAAATCATGTATAAAAGAATTTATTTTAACAAGTATTGCAAAATAAAGCTGACAATATACCAGGGTTGTCAATCATAGGTGCCTTCCACTTTCCTTTGTAGTTGGGGTTCTTAATTTTCTGCAAAGATTATAGCATGCAAAGTCAGAAACCAATCCATTCCCAAACAAATGTCATGGCATACAATCTCCACGCACCTTTGCTTTCCATGGGCCCTTGTACTCAGGGTTGGCAATGGTAGGTGCTGTCCACTCACCATCTTCTTCATCATCCCAATCTTCGGGCTAAAGCAAGCAAGCAAAAGTTAGTCTCACTAGTGGTTGAGATAACATGTGAAATAAGCAGAAATGGGAAACAGCAAATTCATGAATACCTTCTTGGCATCAGGATCCGGGATCTCCTTTGGGATGTCATCATACCCCTATAAGTATACAATATCAGTAAATATACTACATAGTACAACACAGCAAGAGAAGATGTTTTGAGAAAGTCAGTACCTCTGGCTTCTTATCCTCGGGATCAGGAATGTACTCTTTGTCATCCCAGTCTTCGGGCTGCAGTTATATATATATTTTTGTAATTAGAAATCATCAATACTCAAAACCTATATGGCGATTACAATAAAACAGCAAAGCAGTGGGAAGAAGAGTACCTTTTTGGCCTCAGGATCCTTGATTTTCTTTGGAGGGAGAAGATCCCAATCAGTATAGAGACTGCCAACTTGCTTCTCCACATTATCAATCAGGATGCTGTAGGTTGCATCTGGACGGAGGATAAATGTGTACACGTGAGTTAGTTGGTCAGTCTCGCATGGAACTTCCTTCTTTATCAAGTGGTTTGTGTCATTGTAGGTCAAAATAGCATGTACTTTCTTGGTACTGTAACCACAGATGTCTGGTCCAAACATGATACTGCAACAGAACAACAAAAAGTCAGGAAAATAAGCCATCTTAACATGTCTAAGGGATTCTGTAGTGAAAAGGCTGTGAAAAAAAAGGGAATCGTTTAAATTACCTGTAAGGAGTTTCCCCACCAAATTTCTTCTGATCAACATCACCGCTAAGCAACTTCATGTAACCACCACCACAGTCAAGCTTCTGTTCATGCTTGACAGAAAATTGGAAGACTAGGGTCTTATCTTTATTGCTGAATTCAGGGAACTCAGCAGAAATAGCATAGAATCTGTAGTCCTCGCTTGTTTGAATACCTGTGGAGATATCAAACATTCAAACGAACCTAAATCAATACCCTTTTTTAAGCAAATGTAAACGCTAGGAAGCATATACATGGATGTAAACAAAGTAATTCAGTTTACCTTTGTCATTAGCATCTCCATTCCATTGACCAGATGTGTAGTTCCACTCCCCGGCCAAGTTCTCATCTCTCTTCCAATCAGATTTAACCCAACGGCTCTCCCACCCATCTTTAAATTCAGAAAATGCGTATAAACACACACAAGTTAGATAAAACAGAAAAGTAAATAAAAGAAAAAAAGAAAGGGAAAGAAAGACTGAGTAAATATTCGGGAATCAGGATGAATCATGAACATGGATTAGTGGGGCACAGGGACAGAAACCCAATTCAAAAATAGAAAATAAGGTTTTTCCTAACAAGGGTTTAGGCATTGGAAAAACCAAAATTGTCCACTTTCACACTCTTAACCAATGCCATTCGAGCGGGCACTCACTTAACCAATGCTTCTTTTGGACACTCTTTAGCTAAATCCCAGAAAATAAAGTAGTTACAGTAGGTTTACTTTAAAAAAAAAGTACTCTCGAGTCTCAAGATAAATAATAGCAAATATTTGCAGCCTAAAAAAGCTCAGTAACACCAGCAGCACTTTTTAGAAGTAGATTCCCGACTTTAAACAGGGAGGAGGAAAAAGGCACCTCAGAGAATGCGCATTCAACTCCAGAAATTTTTGACAAAATGATATTAGTTTTTAACAAATAAAATTAAGCTAATCCTTTGGGAAACACGATAAACTCTAAACAAAATCAAATCAGCACGACTGCAAAATGGCAATAAAGAAAATCATGATGGTTAGAAGCAAATCCGAGCACAGTTTTTCAGATCTAATCCAGACGATGACATTTCAAAAGTCGAACTATCGAAGCCATCAGATCGAGGCTCAAACACCTAAAACGAAACTTTGATCGGAACAAAAGGGCGCCAATTCGACAAAACGATAATGCACACAGAAAAATAAAGAGCAAAAGAAAATCCTCAAACAACCGAAAACGGAAGCTGACGATCTAGAAATAGAAAATTGTACCATCGAAGCGTTCTTCGAAGAAGACCTTGGCGGAAGCGAAGACCAAGAGGGAGAGAAGAACGAGGGAGAGAAGGTTAGGGTGCCGCACCCTAAGCGCCATTGCTATCGAAGGGGGAAGCTATTAGAGAGAGAAAGCGATGAGAGAGAAAGAAAAGGTTCCTGCAGCTCCCCTGAGCTCTCCTGGTTTCTATATAGTGTAGTGAGTAGTGATTTGCCTTTTTCCGCTTTGGTTATTCAGCGGGGTGGGTAGAATTGGAAATGGACGTGGTTTCTTCACACGTGGCAAAAGAAAGCCACTGAACGAGTACCACGTTTTTACATCTTGTCACGGGAGTGACGTGGCGACATGTCATTGGTTAACTGGGGAGCGTATTACCATTGTACACGTCAGCGGAAACGTTTAGCGGCTCCGGCGAGATTTTGGTTCGTAGCTTAACTTCCATTCCGTTATATTCCCTGCCTGAGGTTATGTTGCAAGCTCATTAGCTCAAGATTCAATTTCATCCCCTTAAAAATAAGTAATAACGATTAATTTTTACAATAATATGGATTTGGATATGAATTTTAGCTGTACGAAATCTTTTTTGATAGGTCATTTATAATAATCATTATTAGAATTTGTTCGAAATAATGTCTTAAATTTGAGGATAAAACACTTATATAAACCAAAAGCTAATCTAATATTATTTAAATCACCTAAAATAAAAAATATTACTTAAATATTTTTATGTAAATTAAATTTATTGATTCAATTTATATATTTTAATAGTAAATCGAATAAATGTGTATCGAATTATATGAAATATTATATCTAAACATAAATCGAAGTTTTATAATTTGAATTAGCTATTGTAACACTAGTAGATTCAATTTATTATTGTATAATATATATATAATAAATCGAATCGGCTTGATTCGATTTGCTATCTGTATAGATTATTAAAATATTTATTTATTCTATATTAAATTTTAAAACATAAATGTCAATAAGAAAATACCCATTTGAATCCAAATAAAATATAAAAAAAAATAAAAACGAATAAGAATAGAAATTCAACTTTTGTGTTTTAGTTCAAATTTCAGAAAATTTACATTTCTATAAACTTATAAATTTAAAACGAAATAATAAACGATTTCTAAAAATTTATTAAAAATAATCATTTGACTCATTAGCATCTAAAAAATCATTATCGAGCCTTTTAATGGTAAAAAATTAATATAAATTATAGCCTTTTAAAGTGGCATAAGAGTTAAAACTTGAATTTTTTCAAGTCAGAAATAATAAATAGTTATACATTATAAAATAACCAACTATATTTATAAAATATGTAAATTGAGAAATAATTAAAATGACTAATTATATTATAAAATGACCAACTATATATATTTACATATTGATAAATCAATATTATATCAATATGTAAATTGATATAATATTTTAATTATAATTTAATTGATATAATATTTTAAAATGACCAGCTACATTATAATAATTAAAATATTATATCAATTATTGATATAATATTTTAATTATAATCTAATTGATATAATATTTTAAAAATTAAAATATTATATTAATTAGATTATAATTAAAATAGTATATCAATTTACATATTGATATAATATTATATATATATAGTTGGTCATTTTAATAATTTTTCAATTTACATATTGTATAAATATAGTTTGTCATTTATAATGTATAATTATCTGTTATTTCTGATTCTGAAAAAATTCAAATTTTAACTCCTATACTATCTTAGAGGGCTATACTTAGGGATGGCAATACCACCCGAACCGCGGATACCCACCCCGCCCTTACCCGTTCGGGCACGGGTAATTACCTGTCCCGCACCGGGTCGAATTTTTAGCGGAGCGGATTCTTGGGAGGGGCGGGGGCGGGATCGGGTTTTGGTAATACCTGCCCCGCTATATATATAATATATATAATTTAAATATATAATATGTATAATATATATAAAATAATTAGTAAATGATTAATAATATTGTATCATATTTAAATTTTTACTTTAATTTATATTATGTATGTGATGATGGTTATATAAATTTTGAAATTTAATTTTATTTATTGGATTTTAATAATTATAGGGGCGGGGCAGGTACTCGTAAGGGCGTGTTAGGGTTCAACGTTTTACTACCCGCGGGTAGAAGCGGGACGGGTTCTATGCGGCTTGTTGTATGGCGGGGTTCTACATATATAACTTCTTTACACTAACTTAAACCTCGTCGCTTTATCTCGTCGACCATCTATGTCAGGCAATGGTTTTTGCATTTTTTCAAGGTTAAGTTAGTGCGTGTCGTGGAATAAATAATGGAATAAAAGATGGATTATCATTAAGTAATAGTGAAATAATTTATCAGAGCTTTGGCTACTAAGAGTTTTGGACATCCTACTCTTAGCCCTTATTATGATGCCTCGTTAAAATCTCCTTCAGAAAATCCTTCTTGAAAAAAAATCACGAAGTCGAAAAAAAGAGTACACCAGAGAGCAAGATACGCTTTTTAGCTGTAGTACTTCTTCAAGTTGTATGCGTACCACGACCTTGGGAGTTCACTTCCTTGCAAGTTGGACACTTTGAAGTAACCCTTTCATGAGACTTTAATGATCTCGTAGGGCCTTTTTCAATTCGTAGTCAGCTTTCCTTCACCCGACCTTTGCATTCCGATGTCATTTTAAATTAGTATGAGGTCGTTTGTGGTGAAGTTTCTCTGATGACTCTCTTGTTGTATCTTATGGATACTCTTTACTTCAATGTTTCCTCCTTTATCCGAGTTTGTTGTCGAACTTCTGGTAGGAGATTGAGTTCTTTCTTTTGAGCTCGGACATTTTCTACTTCGTCGTAGAATCTAACCCTTGGAGATTCTTCATTGACTTCTATAGGAATCATGGCTTCTATGCCATAAGCAAGTCAAAAAGGAGATTCTCCAGTTGTTGTGTGAGGAGTTGTCCGGTATGTCCAAAAAACTTGAGGGAGTTCTTCGGCCTATGCTCCCTTTGCGTCTTGTAGTCGGCGCTTTAGCTTAGCTAATATGATTTTATTTGTAACCTCTGCTTGTCCATTGGCTTGGTGATGTTCTATCGACGTGAACTGGTGCTTTATTTTGAGGCTTGCCACTAAACTTTTGAAGGATGAGTCAGTAAATTGAGTTTCATTGTCTATGGTGATGGAGTGTGGAACTCCAAATTGGATGTTTATGTTCTTGTAGAGAAATTTCTAACTTCTTTGAGCTGTGATGGTTGCTAGAGATTTTGTCTCGATCCACTTAGTGAAATAATCAATCCCCACTATGAGGTATTTTACTTGCCCGGACGCTTGGGGAATGGACCAAGGAGATCTAAGTCTCATTTTGCAAATGGTCAAAGTAAAGTGATGCTAATGAGCTCTTCTAAAAGGTGCCACATGGAAGTTAGCATGCTTCTGGCAAGGCGGACATTTTTTGACGAAGTCGGCTGCCTTTTTATGTAAGATTAGCCAAAAGAAACCAGCTCGGATCACTTTTTTAGCTAGTGATCATGCTCCTAGATGGTTTTCGCATATGCCGTTGTGAACTTCCTCTAAGACTTCATTAGTCTTGGAGGTCGGGACACACTTTAGTGAAGGTGTAAATATTCCTCTTTTATAGAGGACGTTGTGAACCAAAGTGTAGTTTTGTGCTTCCTTTATAGGCCTCCTTGCTTTCTTCTTTAGAGATGATATCAAATTTGAGATATTCAATAATAGGGTTCATCCAGCCAAAGTTTAGATTGGTGCTAGATGATTTAGAGAGGGCATCAGCTCGGGTATTATATTTTCGGGTTATATGTTGGTCCTCTACTTCCTGGAATTGAGCTAATTGTTCCAGTGTTTCTTCCAATTACTTATTCATGTTGAGATCTTTAACTTGGTAAGTTTCATTTATTTGAGAAGTTATTAATTGAGAGTCACTAAATACTGTTAATTTTACTGGCCCAACCTCTTTGCCTAGCTTCAAGCCAGTAAGCATGGCCTTGTACTCTGCTTGATTGTTGGAGGCTGAGAACTCAAATTTCAATAAAAGCTCTATCCGAGTTCCTTATTCACTTTCAAGGATGATTCTTGCTCCATTTTCAGCTTTGTTGGATGATCCATCTACATACAAACTCCAGGCTGTAAGACTTCCTTGGGCTTTTGTGTACTCTGCTAAGAAGTTGGTCAGGTATTGAGATTTGATTGTTGTTTGAGTTTCATACTTTAAGTCGAACTTGGATAGTTCTATTACCCACTGTATTATTCAACCTGCAATATCTGTCTTCTGGAAGATGTGATTCATAGGTTGATTAGTTCAAACCTCTATGGTATGGATCTGGAAATAAGGTTGGAGCCTTTTAAAGGTGAGGACAAGGGCATACGTGAACTTCTCTATCTTTTGATAGTTTAGCTCTGCCTCCTGTAGGAATTTGCTGACAAAATAAATTGATTGTTGTCTGTTCCCATCTTCTCAGACAAGAGCAAAGGCTATAGCCTTACTTTTGAAGTCTTGAAAGGCTTGCTCACATTCTAGAGTCCATTGGAATTGACAACCTTTCTTGAGTATTGAGAATATGGGTAGAGACTTTAGGGCCAACCCTGCCAAGAACTTGGATAAGGCTGCTAACCTTTCATTTAATTATTGAACTTCTTTTAGACAAGTTGGGCTTTTCATCTCAAGTATTGCTTTGTATTTGATCGGGTTGGCCTCAATGCTCCTTTGGGTGAGCATGAAACCTAAGAACTTCCCGGTTTCTACTGAAAATATACACTTTGAGGGATTCAATCTCATCATGTGCTCTCTGATTGTGTTGAATACCTCAACTAAGTCGGACAAGAGACTGGTGTCTTCCTTTGTTTTGATGAGCATGTGATCAACGTAGACTTCCATCAACTTTCCAAGGTGGAATGAAAACACTTTGTTCATTAGTCATTGATATGTGATTCCGGCATTTTTTAGTCCAAAAAGCATTACCACATAACAATAATTAGCTCTTGGAGTAATGAAGGAAGTTTTCTCTTGGTCTGACTTTAGATCAGAAATTGGTTGTATCCCGAGCATGCATCCATAAAGGACAAATATCTATAACCCAAAGTTGAATCTACCAGGGCATTAATGCAAGGAAGCAGATATGGGTCTTTAGGACAAGCTTTGTTGAGGTCAGTGTAGTCGACACACATTCTCCACTTTCCATTCTATTTCTTCACCAGTACCACATTGGCTTACCACAAAGGGTATTTGACTTCCCTGATGAACCGGCTTCTAACAAAGCTTGGACCTGCTCTTCAACGACTTGTGTTCTCTCAAAGCTGAGCTTTCATCATTTTTGTTGCACAGGTTGTGAGCCTGGGTAAATGGCAAGCCTCTGACTCATGAGATCAGGGTGTATTCCTGGCATGCTTTCCAGGTGAATAGATCGGAGATTTATTGTTGGAGCTTAACGAGATCTACCTTCAATTCTTTGTTCAAGCTGGCTCCTATGCTTGTTGTTTTTTTTACTTGATCTCCGATTTGGACCTCTTCAGTCTTTCTGTCAGATTGGGGCCTTAGTTCTTCTTGTACTTGGATACCATCGAGCTCAATGGTGTTGGCTTCCTTTCCCTTAATGCTTCCACGTAGATTCAAGCTTTCATTATAACACTTTCATTCCAACTTCTAATCTCCTCTTATAGTAGTGATTTTCTCTAAAGTTGGGAAATACATGTAGAGATGAGGAGTGAAAACAACCACCGCTAGTCAGTTCAAGGTTGTTTGACCTATCACTGCATTATAGGCTGATGCTACGTCAATTACAATGTAGTCTATACTTGAAGTTCTGGACTTCATTCCTTTACCGAAAGTGGTGTGTAATGGGATGAAGCCAAGAGGTCGAATGGAGGTGTCTACCAACCAAAAAGGGTATCGGGATAGGCTTTCACATCTTTCTCTTCTAACCCGAGCTTAGCGAAGACGGGCTTGAATAGTATGTCAGCCGAGCTTCCTTGGTCCACCAGAGTTCTGTATAGATTTGCATTGGCGAGTATCATTGTAATCACCACCGGATCATTGTGGTCGGGAGTTCTCCCTTGAGCATCTTCTTTTGTGAAGGAGATGGTGGGTAGGTCTGGTATTTCGAGTTCGTCCCCGACTTGGTAGATTTTCTTCAAATGCCTTTTTGGAGAAAACTTAGTTACTCGACCTTCTATAAATCCTCCAGCTATCATATGGATGTGTCTATCAGAGGTGTGTGGTGGCCAATTTCGTCGACTCTTGTTTTCCTCATCTCTCTTCCTTTTTCCTGGATCATCCGACCTTTCTGCAAGGTATCTTTTTAATTGACCTTCTCTGACCAGTTTTTCTATCATAATTTTCAAGTCGTAGCAATCACTGGTGGAAGCCCATACAAATTGTGATATTCACAGTATTCTGTTCAGCTTTCACTTTTCTTGTTCTTGATAGGGCGAGGAGGTGAAAGCTTTTCGATATGGCAAATCTTCCTGTAGATGTCGACAAGAGAAACCCCTAGAGGGGTGTAGTTATAGTACCTTCGAGACTTATCTGAGCTGTACTCCTCCTTTTTCTTTGCATGTCCCGAGTCTGATGAGAAGGATTTTGTCTTGGAACTGGTAGGGGTGTTCATGGTCCGGCCCGGCCCGAAGACCCGACCCGGTCCAGAACTTTTTAGGGGCTAATTTTATGTGATTTTATCGGGTCTAGAGCCGGGTAAGGATCTCAAAAATAAACCCGGTCATTATTTCGAGTCGGGTCCGGGCCATAGTTCGGGTCACCCGAACTCGGTCTGGTGGCCCGGTCATCATACACAATTAATATTTTGTGTTATTAGTGATAGATGATGGCTATTCTTATGTGAAATTTAAGTATTATAAACCTTAATATTTTGTGTTATTAGTCATTATAAGACTATAAGTTAATGTTTTATATTTAAAATGCATAAGACTTTAGACTAATGCATAATATTGTGTTATTTGTATTGATTTAAATATTTAGTGTTATTAGACAATATTAGTATTGATTGTGGTTATACTTTAATTTTAGGGAAGGGTTGGTTCTTGTTATATTTTTCTAAATGAATTTTACCATGTCAAATAATGGTTGGAGTTTTGGAAATTTGGATATTTTCACATGCTAACTTACAAGAAGGTAATGTTAACGGCCTGGTTTTTACCCGGTATAATCATGGCCCGAAAGTGTGTAGGTTTCATCAGGTCTAGGGCCAGGTTCAGGTCTAATAAATAGGTCCGGTATATATTTCAGGTCGGGTTTAGGTCACATCAAACCCGGTTTCACCCGACCCATGAACAGCCGTAGGAACTAGTTCTCTAAGTCGGGAGTTTTCTTCCATGTTGATATATTTTTCTCATCGTTTTTGGACCTCGTACAAAAGGTCAGGTGTCGCTTTGATATGGTTTAATAAAATGACCCTTCTTTAAAGCCATTAACTAGCCCCACCATTACTCCCTCTGGAGGTAAAATTTGAATTTCCAAGCAACCTTTGTTGAATCACTCCGTATAAGCTCGGAGAGTTTCTCCGACCTCTTGTTTGACCCCAAGGAGACTTGGAGCGTGCTTGACTTTATCTTTCTGAATGAAAAATCATGTGAGAAGCTTCTTCTCAAGATCATCGAAACAAGTCATCAACTTAGGTGGTAAGCTATCGAACCACTTCATTGCCGCTTTAGTTAACGTTGTCGGAAAAACTTTGCAATGGGTTGCATCAGATGTGTCGGCTAAATACATCCGACTTTTGAAGTTACTGAGGTGATGTCTTGGGTCGGTCGTCCTATCATAGAGGTCTAAGTCGGAGTTTTTAAAGTTCCTGGGAATCTTAGTCCGCATGATCTCTTCTATTAATAGATCTCTTCCTCCAAAAGGACTTTCCTCTTGATCTGCACGGTTGCTCCGATTTCGAAAGTCGGCTTCTAATTTTTGCAATTTTTCTTTCAATTCTCTTCGTCGTCGCACCTCCCTTCGTAAGTCTTTTTCAACATCTTTGTTGCTCTATTTCCTGTTCGAGTTGCTCTAATCATTCGTGATGCCCATGTGCGACACCCATGACTTTCGTTAGGTGTGGGAGTTTCTCATTCTTGGGTGGATATATTTCTGAATTGATTCTCCGTGGTTGAGAGTTTTCCGACATCCCCATCCCATGAGAACCAGTTGCTCTATCATGTCGTGGAGGCATCATGAGTGATCGATCATCGTTGTGAGGTTCTGGTTCTGATTCAGACGTCGTGTGTCTGTCTTCAAATTGATTGTCTGCCGTCATTGGATGTAGACTTCCAGGTCCCTGGTAATGGCGCCAATGTTCCGAGGGTTACCTGAAATGGAGTTGCTTTTGGGCTTGGACATGAGGTCCAGACTCCTTTTGAGGCAACGTCCAACTTTCGTTGATATCGAGGTGCCGCCGTCCAAGTTTCTCGTGAGGAGGTGGGGGGATGGTACTTGTAAGGGACTTTGATTCTTAAGTTAGTAAGGATTTAAAGTAGATTTTTTGTAGATTGGGTCTTGAATATACCTGAGGGTGATAGTGTATTTACAGTAGAATATATAACCACCTTTTAGAGTAGTTCCACTTTTGATGGTGGATGACCGTTCCCTTTTTATAGGAAAGTTGTTGAGATCTCCCTTATAGATGAGTGGGAGATATCTTAGGAGTCGGTTACTTATTCGGATAAGTAGGACCAGACTCTTGTCGCTGTGTCCAACCTCTATAAAGTTGGGTATGGGGTGGATCAAATATCTTAAATGGGCTTTATCCATTTTGGGTCAGGCTATATTTTTGGGCCAAGGAATGAACAACATTTAAAGAAGTACAAAATCTTCACTCTTATTTTTCTTAGAGGTATAATGGATCGGATTGGTTCCGTTTAGAAAAAAGTAAGAGTCGAATCGATTAAATTTGATCAATTGGTATTGGATCATTTTAAAGGTTTTTTTTGTGACTAGATCCGAACTAATCAAAATTGATTAAATTCAGATTTTAAAAAAATATTACATGAATAAGTATTTTAGTAATCAAGTCTCAGCTATATCTCTAAAAAGTTAAAATTTTTAAAGAGTTTAATATTGATCTGTGAATAGCGTAAACAGTTTTATATGATAATCTAATTAAATTAAATTATTTTGTCTATATTATTTTTTAAATAATAAATTTAAAAGTTAATTACTTTTGATTATATGAAAATATATAATTAGATGCATGCTCTTTGACACTGTTAGTATATTAAAATTATTTTTATAATAGCATAAATTCATAAATTTTTTGAAATAAATACAAAAATTTATTATAAAAAACACATAAAATTTTTGAAAAACTCATTTTTTAAATGAAAAAAAGCTCTTTTTTTTAAGAAAATGCATAAATAATATACATAACAAAATATGAATAATAGAACAAAAAATGGTATTTAGAGAAAAAATGTAACATAACAAAATGAAGAAAAATAAAACTAAAAAAAAAATTAGCAAAGGGAAAAAGAAAGAGAATAAGGTAGATAATAGTAATAATGGTTAATGGAACTTTGTGAGAATGATATCATTTTCCATCATCTCCTATTTCTATTTTAAAAAAAAAAGTCCTCCGTCTCCTCCTTATTTTTGTCACAAGTTCTCGTTTATTTATTTTTGTAGAGAAGACGAATATCTATATTATCCATAGATATTATTTTTGTAAATTAAAAAAATAACAAAAACACTAATATAACATAATAATTATAAAATAAAACAATCTAACATAATTAAATTTACAAGCTAAAACTCATAATATATTGATTATATTCATTATAAAAATAACATAGTTTAAAATGGAGGGTGAGAATGTGAGATTTAGAAAAAGAAAGTTGAGGTTGATGGCAAAATCTATATCACTATGTGCGAAAGAATGTAGACTAAAAAAGAAAAATAATATTAATTTTTCTTTAGTATATCCTCATTATCTTTATTCTTTTAGATATTTAGTTGAAAACTTAGTTGAAAAACAATTTATTCATCTTATGATATTGGATGAGATATATTTAAATTTGCAAAGTTAGCACAAATTAATTTTGTTATAACTGCACACTCTTGGGTGAAGTGCAAGGGGACTCATGTACGAGGGTAAATAAGAAATCACACTATGTGAATTTTTTTAGGAAAAACAATATAATTCAACAACAATCACACCTGCGATTTCTTTTATATAAAATATAAGTTGAGTGTGGCAGAAATGAAGATGTTGAGATGGATGAGTGGTCATACGCGATTGGATAAAATAAGGAATGAAGATATAAGGGAGAGAGTTGGAGTAGCACCCATTGTGGAAAAGATGGTTGAATCGCGTCTCAAGTGGTTTGGACATATGAGAAGAAAACTGATAGAACATCCAGTCAGGAGGGTGGATGAGATAGAAGATGGACAAAGGGCGAAAGGCAGAGGAAGACATAAGAAGACCATCCATGAGGTGGTCAAACGAGATCTACATGTAAACGGTCTCTCTGTAGACATGATACATGACAGAGCACAATGGCATCGTTTGATTCATGTGGCCGACCCCACTTAGTGGGACAAAGCTTTGTTGTTGTTGTAGGGTATGGTTTTTTTTCAAAAATTTAAAAAATGAAATCACACCTTTTGATTTCTATATTTGAAAAATTTTAAAGTAGAAAATGTGAAATTGTGATTTTTTAATTTTGAAATGAGTATAAGAATTGTCTATCACAATATTATTAGAAAGTATGGTATTTAACGCCATTGTGATGTCAGAGGAGAATAAATCGGATGGTTCAAATTGATTGAAGAGTAATCAGACGATCCGAGTGTTAATCTTATTCAAGAAGTGAGTCATCTTTGGTTGACCTTTGGTAACTCGTCTGAGGAACGGATTTGATACGAATAGAGGTTCGTGGTAAGTAGGCTAAGTTGTGGGATTCTCTAGTGGCCTAAACCTAGCTCTGTATACCCTTCGAACTTGGTCCATTTTGTAAAAGTTATGAATGTACACTTGCCAATCTAGCCATGATTTGCACAACAAGTAAATACTGTTGATATGGAATCAGGTCCACTTGGAATTCACCACAATCACAACTTGTCGATGTAGGCCAACTGCATACTCCACTCTACTAGACATCTCACACACTTCAAAGACCTCAATCTACCGGTCGAAATAATTAAATTGGATGTTTCTCAATGCACACTGATTTGCATGCAATTTAGAGATCATAAATTCAGAGAAAACATATCCATCATTAATGTGAGCCTCAACTTTGGCTCTTTTTTTGGTAAACAACTCATTAAACCATAAAATGTTGCCTTGACAAGTGTAGTGACTGGATATTGCGCGTCCCCTTCAAGATCAAATTGATGCACTCCACTAGATTCATAGTTATACGACCTCATCAGTATCTACTATCGAATGACAAAGCATACTGTTCACATGGGATCCAGTTCAGCAGTTAGTGTAAGCTTCACATCACATAAATGCTGATAACGCAACTCGTATTTGCGAACCGTCCTCAAATATCCTACAATAAAAAAAGTTCAATAACAATAACAATAACAAACTTCAATATATTCAAATTTATCTATGTTGACGATAAACTTTTGCAGGTATGGTGCCTTGAACTTTCTCAAAAAGTTTGACTCTATATGCTTGATGCAAAACATGTGGAAAGCTCTATGAGGCGACCAAGCTCCGCAATAACTGAACTAATGGAGTCGTGTTGATTAGAGATAAGGCCCCTATCATCTCGTGTAACCACATGTTGGCGCAAGTTACTAAGAAAAAAGTGTCACACATCAGAAGCCTCTCCCTCCACAATGATAAATGCAATAGGCACAATATTATTGTTACCATCCTGTGAAACTACAACTAATAGACAATCCTAATATTTTCTATACAAGTGAGTCTCATCTACCTGACAACTGATTTACAATGTCTTAGTGCTCTAATATAAGGGTAATAACTCCAGAAGACTTGATGTAATACTCGGATATCAATTACCAAGTCATCCCCCTAGTACGCACGCATGGTTTCAAAAAGGACGACTATTGATGGCTCCTTGTGACACATGGCCTTAAACCATATGGACAAAGTTTTATACGAAGCTTTCCAACTTCTGAAGATTTTTTCACTGACTTTTGCTTTACTAATCATACTTTGTGATAACTTATGGTTTAATGAACTTTGCTTGTACTTCTACAATGACTGATTTCAACTTTATAGAGGGGTTAGCCTCTACCAACGGCTTTATTACTTTTGCAATTTTATTAGAATCCAGCTTCGAATGGTCTTAAGAAATGGTGGCTCTAGTACAGGTGTGACTACCATCGTACCTTCTTATCTTCTTGTTGGAAAAACTCAACAAAGGTTCAAACAAGAACCTGTCTAACAACGGAAGCACCAAAAAATAATTTTCTCACAACTTGTGTGATTAAATAGGCAATACCAAAAGATACTCCAAGCAGCAAATATAATGGTAGAAATTAAATAATTAGACACCATAATTTTAATGTGAAAAAACCCCTAAAGAGGGACAAAAACCCACGGGACTTAGTCTCGAAAAATCTTTCACTATCAAAATAATGGGTACAAAATCAGTCTTCCTAGTGACACTAGGGCATCTCAACAATCAACAAAATACATCATCAAAACTGATGGAATCAACATAAACCCTCTACAAAGTGGGTATCTCAAATCAGACAAAGGATAAAGCAATACAACTTGCAAGTTATATCCTAATATTCATCTCTACACCAGGAATAACATACTAAATTTTCATAAGAAATGGAGCAAGTTTACCGGTTCAATTGGATAAAAAATGGCTTGCCCTTTTCCCCCAAATTCTTCTTCTCCTTCAACGCCGAAGCAGGGCTTCATTTTTCTTTTCATTCAAAATGAATGGATCTACTCTCTCTCTCTCTCTCTCTCTCTCTCTCTCTCTCTCTCTCTCTCTCTCTCTCTCTCTGCCTGTGCCGCTTTTTTTCTTTCTTTATTTTTTTGTTTTTAATATATGTGTGGGCCCACTTGAGATTGGGGACCCACCAACAAATCTCCCCCTCACGAATTCAAGTGAGGATAGACTGCTCCATCAAGCCCGCCTTCTCTTTGCAGGAATCAAACTTCACTGCAGGTAAACTCTTAGTCATCATATTTGAACCATTATCATCAGTATGGATCTTCTCAAGTGCATATGACTTCATCTCAAGTGCTTGATGTATCTATTGATACCTCACCTCTATGTGCTTCGATCTGGAATGAAACGTCGGATTCTTGCTGAGATGGATAGCACTCTAACTGTCACAAAATAACACAAACTTCTTTTAATTGATGCCTAACTCTTGTAGAAATTTCTTCATCCACAAGAGTTCCTTAAAAGCTTCAACAACAGCAATGTATTCTACTTCTGTAGTAGACAAAGCAACACATTTCTGAAGTCGAGATTGCCACGACACAGCTCCCCCTGCAAAAGTCATCATATAACTAGAAGTAGACTTTCTTGAATCAAGATCCCCAGCCATATCTGCATCTGTGTAACCATCCAACACAGGTTGGCCACCTCCAAAGCATAAACAAACTCTAGAAGTATCATTAAGGTATCTGAGAATCTACTTCACTGCTTGCCAGTATTTCTTGCCAGGATTAGAGAGAAACTGACTAACAACTCTAACGGCATGAGCAATATCCGGCCTGGTGCAAACCATAGCATACATCAAACTGCCAACTGCAAATGCATATGGAATCTTCTTCATTTCTGCTTTCTCTTTCTCACTTGTAGGACATTGCTGTGAACTCAGCTTGAAATGACTAGCAAGTGGAGTACTAACAGGTTTGGAATTACTCATGCTAAACCTCTCTAAAACATTCTCAATGTACTTCTGCTGTGACAACCACAGTTTCCCATTTTCCCTGTCACGAGTCATACTCATGTCAAGGACTTTTTTACAGGACCCAAATCCTTCATAGCAAAGGATCTGTTCAAGTCTTTCTTAAGACTTTCAATCTTCTTAGTGTCATGACCAATAATCAATGTCATCAACATAAAGCAAGAGAATTAAAAAATTACCATCAGAGAATTTCTTAACATACACACAATGATAAGAAGTCTTACTATACCCATGACCTTCCATGAAGGAATCAAACTTTGTGTACCACTGCCTTGGCGCTTGCTTCAGCCCATATAAGATCTTCTTCAACTTGTATACAAGGTGCTCCTTTCCTTTAACCTCGAAACCCTCTAGTTGCTCCATATAAATTTCTTTATCTATGTCCCCGTGAAGGAATGCAGTCTTCACATCAAGCTGCTCAACATATAAATTCAAGCTAGCTGCCAATCCAAGCACAATTCGAATAGAGGACATCTTCACAACTGGAGAGAAAATCTCCTCAAAATCAATACCTTTCTTTTGCTCAAAGCCTTTCATAACCAATCGAGCTTTATACCTTGGCCGTGAGACATTTTCATCCGCTTTCAATTTGAACACCCATTTATTCTTGAATGCTCTCTCACCCTTCGGTAGCATCACCAATTTAAAAGTATGATTCTCATGCAAGGATTTCATTTCTTCTTGCATGGCTTTCAACCAATCTTCCTTACGCTCATCAGACATAGCTTCCTGGTAGCTCTCTGACTCCCCAGTCTCAGTGTTCATCAGATACTCATGAGGAGAGTATTTCTGAGAAGGATGACGCTCTCTAGTAGATCTTCTCAATTTAGGCTCAACTGGCGGTTCAGGTGGAACTTCAACATCTGGCACCTCAGGTTGAGGTGTAGGTTCATCATGCAAATCATCACCATCATTATCAACTTATACATCTCTCCCATCAACAGGAGGTCTAGTGGAAGGACCAGGTTCATCATCAGCAGAACGTCTAATAGTTATTGTTGGCTTATTTGTCTTCTCCAAATCTTCAATAGTTTGATCTTCATGAAAAATCACATCTCGCCTTCTAATTATCTTCTTACTCACCAGATCCCATAATCTGTAACTAAAGTCTTTGTGACCATAACCCATGAAGATACAGTGCTTTGAGTTTCCATCAAATTTAGACCTTTCATCTCTTGGAATGTGAACAAAAGCCCTGCAGCCAAACACTCGCAAGTGACTATAGGAGACATCTTTCCCTCTCCAAACTTTCTCTGGAACATTACCATTTAGTGGAACTGAAGGAGAAAGGTTGATCAAATCTACTGCAGTCCTTATTGCTTCACCCCAAAAGGATTTAGGCAACTTTGCATGAGAGAAAGCATACACCTGACTCTATCATTGATAGTGTGATTCATTCTCTTTGCAACTCTATTATGTTGAGGAGTCTTAGGAACCGTATTCTCAAGCTTGATCCCATGTCCTTTGCAATACTCTTCAAATAGACCCCTGTATTCACCACCATTATCTGCTCGAACACATTTCAATTTCCTTCCTATTTCTCTTTCAACACTTGCATGAAAGTGTTTGAAGATACCGAGTACCTGGTCTTTAGATTTCAAAATAAAAGCCCACACTTTTAACAAAAATAATCATAAATAAAAGTAACAAATTATGATGCACTACCTAGTGTATTAGCATCTATAGTGCAAACATCAGTGTGAACTAAATCTAGAATATATGATATCCTATGAGGTCCAGAACTATGAAATGATACTCTAGCATGCTTCCCAATAAAACAATGAGTACAAGTATTTAAAGTTGTACCTTTCACAGAAAGTGAGTGCTTCTTGGCTAAGACCCTTAGTCCTTTCTCGCTCAAGTGACCAAGACGTATATGTCACAAATCAGAAGAGAAATTATCAGCTAGATTCACCTTTTCTTTGCACAATTTTCCTTGCAACCGGTAGATAGTAGTGAAACTATTGTCTTCTTTAGCAACAATGAGAGCCTCTTTGGTAATCTTACATTTTTCACTACCAAAGGAAGTGCAATACCCCTTTTGATCCAATGCCTTCACTGAAATGAGATTGAACCGCATATCTAGCGCATGCCTAATATTCTTCAACTGCAACTTGCATCCCATGTTGGTTTCAAGCCACATATCACCCATACCAATGATATCACACACTCCTTTATCTCCCAATTTGATCTTGCCAAAATTTCAAACAGTATAAGAAGTGAAAAATTCACGCCTCAAAGTGACATGACATGAGGCACCAGAGTCCGTAATTCAAGTGGAATCATCACAGACAAGATTCACATAATTTTCATCATATGTGATAAGAACATCTTCATAAATAATAGCAGTAGTTTCTTTATCACTATCTTTACCTTTGTCTTCGTTTCTTCCCCTTGATTGTTCTCTTTTCAAGAACCTACAATACCTCTTGATATGCCTCGGCTTGCCACAATGGTGAAAAATGAACTCCTTTCTTCGCTTGTACTTTTCTCTTGGCTTGCTTCAACTCTCTGACTTGTCAGAACTGTGCAGTTTTCTACTTTGAGTTGTCCTCTATGACTCTGAAATAAGTGCTTCTGACTGGGAGGAGGCATTAGTCAAATCTTGTTCTCTTCTTCTGGCTTCTTCATTCAACATGCTCTCTTTAACTATTGCTATCGTCAACTTTCCATTTAGATATGAGTTAGTTAGTGTTACAAACAGAACTTCCTAACTATTAGACAAATAGCTCAATAACAACAAGGCTCGCAACTCATCATTCAAAGTGATTTCATTATTTGTCAGTTGGTTCACCTTCTCCTGAAAGGTGCTTAAGTGTTCCGGCATTGATTTACCTTCAATATACTTCATATTAATAAGCTTCCTAATCAAGAATGCTTTGTTTTGCACATTCTTCCTCTTATATAACTCCTTCAATTTCTTTCACATATTTCTGGCATTCTTTTTGGTGTCAACATGTGGATACACACTGAGATCAAGCCATTGCCTAATCAAAGCAAATGCCTTTTGATTCAGCTTCTTACATTCAGTATCGGATTTGGTACCTTTGGATTTATCCCCCTCCACATGATCATATAAGTCCTTGATATACAACATATCTTCCATGAGGGTCTTCTAAATTGAATAATTTTGTGAATTCAATTTAACCATATTTTGCCCATGAGTATTTTTCTCCATTTAATCAGCACAGAAATAAACAACCAGGACTCTGATACCACTTTGTTGGGAAGACTCAACAAAGATTCAAACAAGAACCTGTCTAATAGCAGAAGCACCAAAAAATAATTTTTTCACAACCTGTGCGATTAAATAGGCAATACCAAAAGATACTCCAAGCAGCAAATATAATGCTAGAAATTAAATAACCAGACACCAGAATTTTAACGTGGCCCAAAGAGGGACAAAAAATCCATGGGACCTAGTCTAGAAAAATCTTCCACTATCAAAATAATGGGTACACAATTAGTCTTCCTAGTGACACTAGGGCATCTCAACAATAAAAAAAATACATCATCAAAACTGATGGAATCAACATAAATCCTCTACAAAGTGGTTATCTCAAATCAGATAAAAGAGAAGGTAATACAACTAGCAAGTTATATTCTAATGTTCATCTCTATACCAGGAATAACATACTAAAATTTTATAAGAAATTGAGCAAGTTTACCGGTTCAATCAGATAAAAAATGGCTTGTCTTTTTCTCCCAAATTCTTTTTCTTCTCCTAAACCCTAAACTCTCTCTCTCTCTTGTAGCCTGTGCCACTTTCTTTATTTATTTTTTTTATTTTTAATATGTGTGTAGGTCCCACTTGAGATTGGGGACCTACCAACACTTCTAACAGTACTTCCTACGGATCAAGCTAACCTTGATAAACCAATTACAACTTGTGCCGTATTGTGTATATTTAGCATATAATGTCATTTGTTCTGATTCAAATACCCGATAATCTACACCTTTGTGGTGGTGTAATCTTTGATTGCCCTAATAACAACCTCTCCATTGTGCTGAATTTCATTCCCATGGCGACCGTCTGTCACAGTAGGAGGCTCTACGACAATAACACTATGAAATAAATATTTAATAAATAAGTATTAAATAAATAAAATTAAAATTAAAATTAAAATCTATCTATAAATTATAAATCATAAATAAATATTTATGAATTTATATTTCTAAAATCAATTAAAATTATACATTATAAATAAGTATTTAATAAATTAATATAAATATATATTTATTCCTAATCAAGTAATTATGTAAAATTTAACTAAAAGTTAGCTAAACCTAATAAGGCAATTATCTTAAATTCAACAACTCAGACGATGGCTGTACCGCCTAGGCTAAGTCGAAAATTACCTCTCTAAAAAGTTTGGACCTCACGTTAAAGGCCAAACTCGACCCAGTTTCAGGTAATCTTCGGAATACTAATTAATTATAGTCTACAGATCACAAGTAATTAATCGAACTACAATATAAAAACTGACAAAATTTTAATCTATCATACAAATATCCAAATTACATACCTACATTCATATATTTAGGAAACTCCGGTGCATGCATGGCCTCCAAATCCAACACACATGAAAGATGACTCCTCAAATGAATGATGGTTTCCTAGTGCATTTGTCACCTTCGCAACATTTGCTTTCATAGTGGCGTCAGTATGATCTTCATCTTCATTTGGATCAACGACATTATAGTTGCTTTCAAACTCTTCCTCGTTATAACTATTTTAATCTTCCCATTCGATATGTCAGTCAGTTTCAGATTGTTTGAACTCAATATACAATTAGATGAATGACTTCTGTGAGCGAGTTTCAATATACACTGAAAACATCTCTTGCATGCTCATTTCATCAGTTACATACTTGATTTGAAATTGAACTAACCTACCAAATACTAATATAGGATACCTGTACAAAATACATGAGACTCTCTTTGATATTTGAAAATCTATCTTATCACAAAACATACTTTTTAGTTCTTCAAATGAAAGTGTAAAAGGAATAACAATATTGAATGGATTCTCACATACAAATTTTATTCATTCAGATATTTTTAACAAAATCTGATCATGATAATATACTTTTAACATAACTCTATCATCTATTTTATTTTTTCTACTCACATTAATAAAACTTAACCTCACTATTGTAATTTCTAGAAACAAAGAAGAGAGTATGAGGAGGTGAGAGACGAAGAAGGAAAAGAAGAGAGTTCTGGCAATTGGCAAAGGGTGTGTATATATATATACACAGACAAATCGAACCGTCCAATTTGTCATTATCCATTTAAAATTTTTTTATAGTCACAAATCGGACCTATTAATTGGAGTACTTCCAATCAAAATTTTTTTCGCCCAAAGTCGGACCCTATAATTTCGCTTCTTTTATTTTTAAAAACAGCCACTACATTATAGGACAACATACTGCGATTTCATATCAATGCATAACACACGTACACTTTTCATATAAAAAAAATGAGTCTAAAATTGTACTCTTTGATTTCTCTTTTTTAAGTATAATTTTTATATTTTTGAAAAATCACAAAAATGACAATATTTACACATGTTAAATCTATATTAAAATTTTTTAGTTCAAAATCTGCAAAAAATTCAACAACATAAGATTTAATTATTATATTAGTCACTATAATTTTACTAAATTTTTTATTAAATCCTTAAGCATAAAAGCTTGCAATTGGATTTTTATACAAAATAAAAATTTGTAAATAAATCATTCTAATTGTCATCTCTAAAAAAAATAATTATAATATAATTTTTCACAATTAATTCTAAATTAAATACAAAAAGCAAATATTTAAAAAATTATACTTTTAACAAAAAATTATAATTAATTTTTTTATCTAATACAAAGATTGAATCATAGACTTTTAAATAAGTAAACTACTAGTTGTATCATGAAAGTTGAAAACGCTGACACATCTACCTATAAAAAAAAATTACCATTTGTACCCATAAAACATGAATTTCATATAACAAAATTATCCAAACACTAAAAAATCACATAAACCCCAAATTACCCTTATCTGCATCATCTTTTCCCCTCCACCACCACCACCACTAACCTCATCCTCTCTCTCTCTCTCTCCTTCCATTTTTTGAGCTCGCCACCACTGCCAGAGTCAGTCAACTCTGTCAACTCCTTCCTCTCTCTCTTTCCCTCTCTTTCTTTCTGTGATTTGCTTCTCTCTCTCTTCTACTTTTTCGAATGGTTGCGTGATGTAAGTTCGGTGGTCTCTGGGTTTGCAGATTGGGGAAGAACGGGTGAAATCGCAGACTAGACATGGGCTAGATCAGAGCTCTGTATTAGCGAGAGATGGAGGGCTAGTTGGAACGGGTTGGGACATCGGTAGCAATCAGGCAGCGGCCGCAGCTCTAGGGTTGTGAAAGGCGGCAAAAACAGAAGGCGACGGTGGTCCTAGGCTCGCGGAGGTGAGGCGAGGGGGAGAAGAAGAAAGAGAGAGAGAAAGGGTGGAGGAGGAAAGAAAGGGGAAAAGGACGCGGTGGCAGCGAGTGGAGGTTGGGTGGGACTTGACGGTGCCAACGACTGTTGAGTGCCGCGGTGGTGGTTACGCAGATTAGCAAAGAAGGGAACAAGGGTGAGAAGGGGCGAGAGAGTGGAAGAAGAGAGAAAATCGGGTGAGGGGGCGGCAACTTGGTGGTCGCCGGTGGTGGTGCGATGGTCTGAGACAATTTGCTTTTTCTATTGTTGTTGTTGCTTTATGTGAAGAAGATGATAATGGAGATATAGTGGTGGTGGTGGTGATGGTAGTGATGAAGGAAATGAGGTGGTGGTGCCTTTGAACTCAAAGTTTGGAGACAGGGAAGGAGAGAAGGAGGGGTGGATGATGCGGATGATGATAAGAGTAATTTGGGGTTTTTATGTGATTTTTTAGTGTTTGAATAATTTTGTTATATGAAATTCATGTTTTATGAGTACAAATGGTAATTTTCTTTTTTTATGAGTAGATATGTCAGCATTTTCAACTTTCGTAGATAAAAATGGTAGTTTACTCCTTTTAAATTATAAAGATTTAACTAAAAATTTAGTAAAAATATAAGGATTTACAAAATAATTAAAAAGCGCCTTGGATTGTTAGTCTTCCGATAATGACAATGGCACCGTGTCGTTATTCGGCTCGGAAGGCTTAATTCTTAAACGTCAGGATTCGCCACAAAAGAAAAACAAAAAGCCCTACAACTTCCAGCTATGAAAAAAGGTTTAGGAAATTTTCTTGTAACGTAGAGTTGGGGATAAGTCATCACTCATCACTGTTCATTTTAAAATGACGTTTTAATAATGATATCCACGCCCCATTCATGGACATTCAGGGGGCAAAAATGGGTAAACCGCCGGCATTCATATCTTAAGACTTTGTTTTGAAATGCTTAAATTAGAAGCGATTTACATATTGACAAATATTAAAGGGGTCATGATTATTTATTGGTTGTTCTAGAGTATTCCACACGACGGCGTTAGGTACCGAGACGGTTTTGAGCGTTTAGTTTCATACTTTCATTATACTCGCACACGTCACGCGTAATCCATATACCATAAATACTAACTAATATTTTCATAAATTAACAATGACATCTAAATTTCATGACACTCAAGTTACATCATGTAAATTTTATTGCTGATTTACTGGAATAAAATTGGCCTAATGAAAGTTACATAATGTAATACTATACTGTACTAACGAAGGCAAAACACTATCAATCTCATAGCTCCACTGCACTACATGATGCTGAACAAATATGCACAAACCGGGTTTAGTTGACTGCAAGAAGAGAGAAATCAGAATAACTTGAAAATTAAGCCTCCATGAGCTGCGAAGAATGGAGCAAATACCAATGATTCCACTGCCATCAACTTTATCAAGATGTTGAGTGAGGGACCCGAAGTGTCTTTGAGAGGGTCTCCAACAGTGTCACCTATAACCGCAGCCTTGTGAGCATCTGATCCCTTTGGCCCCAGTGACACAGCATGCTCGGTAATACCAGCCTATAGGCACCAAAACAATGTATAAGATTACATTTGGAGTTCAATGAAAAGTAAATTACATTTGGAGTAATGTATTTGAACATCTTAAAGAGCGGCAAAATGGGTGTCATATAGTATGTAGACAATATATATTTGGATGTTAATAGAAAAATATTTTTTAGTTACATTTCTAAATGCCAAAAGAAGTGGTCAAAACTCA
This sequence comes from Arachis hypogaea, assembly GCF_003086295.3. NCBI lineage: Eukaryota > Viridiplantae > Streptophyta > Magnoliopsida > Fabales > Fabaceae > Arachis > Arachis hypogaea. The sequence goes on along the minus strand of NC_092054.1, from coordinate 34,381,294 downwards.
AATGCAGGGGCGGAGCTTATTGTAGATGAAGAGCCCCAAATTAATAAATTTTATTTATGAAGTCCTCTATTTTTATGGTTTGATCCCCCTAATTTTTTCTTTTGTTTCCTATCTAGTTAGGTCTTTCATGTTGACCTCCTCCTATAAACGGTTCTAGCTCCACCCCTGCTCAAAAAGATAAAATGCATTGTGTTCCTTTAGAATGCTAGAATTCTTCGCTGGCAAGTTATACATCAGTAAAGCGCTAAAAACCAACCAAATTTGAATGGTAACATGAAACCTTTGTCCCTTACCTCGATGTACTTCTTAGCATTATCCCATGCCCCACCAGTGTTTGAAGCTGAAATTGCCACCTAGGAAAATGAAAATCATTTTGTCAAGAAGTTAAATTTTCAAAGCTAATTTTCAAGAAAGCACAATCTTAAAGGCGAAAAAATAGCATCAGTGTTGAGATAGTACAAGTTCAAGGCCATATTATACCTGCACTCCGGAAACAAGAGAGCCAGCAAGTACCCCAGCAAGTGTTTCCACTCCGAACAATGTTCCGGCAATAAGTGGAGCAAGCAAAACCAGTGCACCGGGTGGGATCATCTCCCTCAATGAGGCATCGGTAGAAATCTTTACACAATTTGCGTAATCTGGTTTTCCTGTTCCTTCTAGGAGACCAGGAATAGTATTGAATTGCCTGCGAACTTCTTCAACCATTTTGAGAGCCGCACTCCCAACACTCTTCATTGTCATCGCTGAAAACCAATAAGGAAGCATTGCTCCCACAATCAAACCAATAAATACTTTTGGGGTCATAACGTTCACTGTTTTTATGCCTGCCCTGCTCACATAAGCACCAAATAATGCAAGAGACACAAGTGCAGCTGATCCAATAGCAAAACCCTATTACAAAGGCACGCACAAAAAAATTTAAAAAAATAAAATAAAATAGAAAATCAGATTCTCGTAGATAATTCAATAACAAGAGTCGAATTCATAATTTCTTTCCTAGTCTTTCCAAGCAAGCTATTAAATTTAAGCATTTTACAAACAGTTACCTTGCCTATGGCAGCAGTGGTGTTTCCTGCAGCATCCAGAGCATCTGTTCTTTCTCGTATCTCATGTCTCAATCCAGCCATTTCCGCAATGCCTCCAGCATTATCACTGATGGGGCCATACGCATCAATGGCAAGACCAGTGGCAATAGTACTCAGCATTCCAAGTGCTGCAACAGCAATTCCATACATGGCTGCAAGGCTGAAGCTTACATAAATAGCAACTGCAATAGCAAATATGGGAATTATGACCGACTTATATCCCAGCGCCAATCCAAAAATAACATTTGTTGCAGCTCCTGTCCTGCAGGAATCTGCTACGTCTTGCACCGGACTGCAACATGCAAATGAAATATGAACAGATAGTCAGCAAATTAGCATCCAAGCACCAAATTTGAACATCAATTTTTGTCAAATAGACAGTCATTGAGTATCTATGAGGGCGTTTAAAGGGAATGGTTATGAAAAACTTTATGCCATTCACAATATCCAACTTTCTGAAAATATTGAATAATGCCAAACTCTCAGGGACTTTTTAACATCGGGGGAATGGGATTCCATGTGACAGGACAGGAGCCAGGGGATTAGAAGAAATTTTAAGCAATATGAATTCCAACACAAGAATAAATGAAGGTTGCTCACCTGTAAGCATTGCTAGTGAAATACTCAGTAATGTACCCGATTACAAGTCCAGCCCACAAGCCAATGGCAACACAGAAGAAAAGGTGCCTGTAATTATGTAGTTGATGATATTTAATTTGAATAACATAAAGATGAAGAAATCTGTACATGCTGACAAAAGTAGGCTGGCACATGAAAATTGGTCATACCAGTTCTTGACAACCTTGCTGCCGCCAAAGTTATAAAGAGTGAACTCTGATGGCAAAGCAAAGAAGCTGACTATGGCAATACCAACGGTCATTAATACAGTAGAGATAAGAAGTTGACGTTTCAAGGATGGTTCTATTTGGTTCTCGTATTTTATTTCGAATATATCAGTTGCAAAAAGAGTTGTAATCATGCAAACCACAATTCCCATTGAGCTTATGATGAGAGGATATGACATGGCTGTGTAGTCATGATTCAGTCCAAAAGATGATATGGATGCAACAAATAGAGCTGCACAGGATGATTCTGCATAGGACCCGAATAAGTCAGAACCCATACCTGCGATATCTCCAACATTGTCTCCCACATTGTCAGCAATAACCTGAAAATATTCAAAAAATTCAGTGACCAGAAATATAAACATGTAAGCATAATAGTTTAAAATGATATATAGTAACTTCAGTTTTCCACAAATCATGCATTGGAGAATGTTTTAATTTGATAGATTATAATGAAGTTGGCTTGGATTTGAATGATAGTAATCAACCATGAAAATGTTTACAAAAACTTCAACAACAAATAGCATTTTCAGAAAATAAATTGAGATGATTAACAAAAAAGGTGAACAACAAATTACAGCTGGGTTGCGTGGATCATCTTCAGGGATATTCTGTTCAACTTTTCCCACAAGGTCAGCACCAACATCAGCTGCCTTGGTGTATATGCCTCCTCCAACTCTTCCAAAGAGCGCCATTGATGAACCTCCAAGCCCGTAGCCAGTAATAGACTCGTAAAGTCCCTCCCAGTCATCCCCATAATACAGTTTGAATAAATTGATGGCAACATATAGCACCAACAGGCCATTTGCAGCAAGAAGAAACCCCATCACCGCACCAGAGCGGAAAGCAATAACAAAGGCCTTTCCTATTCCCTTTCTTGCTTCAAGAGTTGTTCTAGCATTGGCATAGGTAGCAATCTTCATCCCAAGAAAGCCAGAAAGGACAGAGGTAATGGCACCAAGCAAGAAAGCTATAGTGCTAAACACAGCATTGGCAAGTGCTGGTTTACAAAGATTGCCTTCATTGTAGGTGCAAGGTTCGCTTTTGGTACTAAAGCCCTTCACAGAGCCCAGAAACAGAAAAATTATTACACCAAATACTCCCATGAAGATAGTCAGGTACCTATACTCAGTAAAGAGAAACGAAGTAGCACCTGCAAATGTATCAAATTGAGATGATCACGTTTCAGTTCTCCATTATTGTAACTCAATCCAATCACAAGCTTATAAGAGGGAAAAAGAAATCTCACCAACAGAAATGGCATGCTGAATTTCGGCACACTTAGCAGTAACTTCAGGAACCCGGACACCATTCTCCAACTCTGCATCTCCTAGTAAGCTGCTTTTGTGCCCATTGTCCCTGCCATTGTGATCAGCAACAGCAGACACTCTGACCTTTGAGACCAAGAACCATTGAAGCAAAGCAAATCCAATTCCAATTAATGCTGCCACAGGTATCAGAACTTGTGTAAGGCCCTCACTCAACTCCCCCATTTTCCAAATACCGCAGTTGAAATTTTGTTGTAAACTTCTTTAGCTAAAATAGCATAATCAACCACCGAGTTTTATAGCCTGGGAGACCAATCTTAAAATCTAGAAAGTGCACAATATAACAAGATAAGAAAACTATGGGAGCTTGCATGGCCCTTAGAATCTAAAAAATTGGTTGTTTAGAATGACGGATTTGGACTTCAACAGTTTTTCCATGACACTGATTTAGTAAACTGGCGCTTTTGATTAATGGGGTAGGACATGTCTGTTCAATTCTAATCATATTCCTATGGGCCGAGAACTATAAGACTGCAACCAATTTTCAAAATATGATGTTGATGTGTACAAGTAGAGATATCAACTTCACTTTTAATAAGCACCAACTGACAAACTGTTCACTCAAAATAAGTATTTCATTCACACCAAAAAATGTAAATATATTATATGGCACCAATTGGTAGAAGCCTGAAAGTTCTAAATAAGTTAAATAAACACAAGTCTTATCCTTCAACTGCTAAAGAAAACTTGCTTCCGTGTGATCAAATGGAACATGGATAGGAATAATGCTACTTTGCGCAAGATGATGAGGTCATTAAAAGCATGCCAATAGACCAATACCAACCAGTCTAGAAGATTATGTGATAAGAAACAACGGCTCAATTTCAAGGGACTAATCAAAACCGAATTACTTTTCTAATTCTTTATTGATGCTCTTCAAAAGTAAAAACAGTGTGGGCAGAGTCATTGGAACTAATTATTTAAATATAAAGGTCCATATCTCCGTTCTACAAGTTGCCTAGTCATACAAATGACTTGATCGAAAGAATTACCAAGGTGCATGTGTACTATTAATCTATTATTCTTTCAGAACAATAATGCCAGATCAATATTTTCTTTTTTTACACCACCAGGAACATCACAAATGGTTGAGACTGAGTCTCAAAATACTCCAATATAAATCACATATTTGTATATATTGCTTTTTGAGAAACTATTTTTTGATTACCAACTATATAAAGTTTGATACACTAAAGATTAAAAAAAAATTCGTTCCAAACAAAGCCAAGAATGATATCAAACATAAATTATATTCTTTGAAGAAACAGAGCTAGGATTTAGTATAATCAAACTCTCAAAGCTAAAGCAAACTTGTTGACATGAGAAATAGCAAGAACCTCCAAATTAGCAAATTTCTCAGGCGCCCACTGCATGCGGCCGAGGAGCAACCAAACTCTGAATGTACTGTTACTCCGTTAGTATTTGACAGTTTGGAGAGAGCACTGAAGCAGGTTTCAAAAATAACGACCCTGATCTTCATCGCAACAAGGACATGACAATGATTCCTTCAAATTAAAGGTCTCTTTTGCAAAACACACACAATTTCCTCAGTGCTGCAACTGCAAGGCCTTATTGGCCCAAGATGGAAGCGGCGCGTGCAGTGAAATGCGATCGCCAGTAATGGGGTGCTTGAACGATAAGCTCTCGGCATGAAGCGCGTGGCCCTCACGCGCCACCTCTTTCCATTCACAGACCCCTTCATACTTCACGTCCCCTACAATCGAAATCCCAAGGTACTGACAATGCAACCGAATCTGATGCGTTCGTCCACTCCTAGGATACGCCCTAACTATTATCTCACTCTCTGCATCGCCACCACTACCTTCTCTCACAGCTCTCTCCTCAACAACCACCACATCACCACCGTCGTTAATTTCCGACTCGTCTCTGAACGTTCCGCTTCCGTTTACCGATAAAACCTCGAACGAAGTCTCCATGTCACGGACTACCGAACCGCCTGGTAGCTTCCGCCCGACATCGGAGGCAGCGTAAACGCGCCACGCGCCAAACTTGGACCTCCCGTGCCCGGACCTAACGGTAATCCTGTTCCACTTCGGGGCCACGCCACTGCAGAGAGCGATGTAGGTTTTACGAACCTCGTGGTCGGTGAATGCCTTCACGAACTTCGATGCTACTTTGTGTGACTTCGTAATAATCGTCACGCCGCTCGTGTCGCGGTCGAGACGGTTAGCAAGGTGCAGCTCAGGCACGCTGACGTGGACACCTGAACAGAAAAATATGATAACTAACCCTGAAATAAAGGCTATAAAATGTGTAACAATTTTGTTTCAATGTAGATTTAGTTTGACCTTGAGGTGGTTTGAGAAGGGTTGGAACGGAAGAGAGGATGGTTTCGCAGTAGATTCCTTGGGGCTTGTTGATTGCGATGAGCCATTGGTCTTCGTAGATGACGTGGCACGTTGAGAGAGAGAAGAGGCTCGATTTCGAAGATGCGGTCATGGCTCGGCTTAGCTCGATTTGCTTGGAGATTGCGGGGAGTGGAGGGGACAGTGGCACGGGGTAATTATCGAGGGAAGTAAGGCCATTTTGGGACGAGTCGGTTGGCGGTTGGGATTCATCTGAGTCTGCCATGCTACCACAGTTTTGGAGAGGGAGGGTATGGAGATTCTGGTAGCGATGATGGTTGAGAAGGGTTTTGGGATGAAACTTGAAAGAGAGAATGCCAGAATGGTGTGAACGGAGACGGTGAGTGAGAGAATGATTCATGAAGGCCGAAGGGTAGTTTCGTCATAACAAAATTTATCTAATAAAAACGGTTATATAACTTTTCCTCTTCGCCTCACCCTCATCTTCATCTGTATTCCCCTCTCCATCGTATTTTTAGGGTTTTTCTGAGTTCCCCTTTTTCTCAAACTGACACTGCGCTCCACCCTCTTTTACCCATTAATACGACAACGTTTTCTGGAAGGTGTATATATTTATCTATACTGAACCCCAGACATTCGCAATTGTAGTATAAGCATCGATCAACGCGAGACTCGAAATACATCATCCAGGGTTACGGTTTTCTGCAATTTTGACTCTCATGGCTTCTTCCTCTATCATCACTCCAGAGGATGTGCTTGAGTCCCTCATGAACGACGGCACAATCGATGCCCTCAGATTGAAGATCATCAACCAGCTCAAGGCCAATGTAATTTCCCTTTCTCTTTTTCCTTTTCTGTTTTCTTTTAAATCTTGGTCTTTTTAATTATGGAAGCCATGAGATATTACTGAAAACTTGGCTGAATTTTAATAAGTGTCTGATTCCATTGCACTAGATAGTTAATTTCCATGAGGTCTCGTTGGTTTGCAGTTTTTCATGGTCTAAGTTGATTTTTTTTTTTTAATTTTTTTTTTTTAAAGGAGGAATTGAAGAGCACTACTATAAAGATGGCTGAACAGAGTAGGGTTCTGAACACCCCTGGAGCTGAGAAACAGACCAAAAGAGAGCTGTTTGATGCGCTTCGGCAAGAACTCGAGTAAGTTATAGATTTGACCACAAGCACCAGTTTTTATGTGCTAACTCTTCCAAAGGGTTCTACCTTGAAAGTTTCATTCCTGATATTGCACATAATTGATGCAAAATGTGATGCAGGGTAGAAGTTATCGAACTGTATTTGTTTAACATATTTGGTGGGGAAGGGATGGGTAAAACCTGTTCTATATATAGTCATTGAATTCCTTTCAAATAGTAAGCATGAACTTAGCTTTACCTACATATGATTATAACTCACCCGAAGAGAAGACCCCATCTCAACTGGTATTAAAGTATTCTGCTCCAGACAAAAGTATTGGGTCTGTTAAATATATAAATTATTCATATGCTTTCACATAATAACATATACACTATGCTGAGATACTCCTTGTCATATTACCAAAGTCTATGACTAAATGGTTTAGAATTTAATTTTTGTTATCCCTATTATTCTAATTGAGAGTTGAACTTTAGCATATGATAGGCCCATGTAGTGTCGATGCTTCAAGGCGAACAGGCTCTTGCATTGTTGGGGGGAGGGGGCATTATGCTATTAGCAAAACTCATTAATGTGCTTCATCTGTGGGATAGATTTAGGCACTTGGTGTCTTTTCGGTATCAAGTAGATGGACTATTTAGAGGACTATTTAGGCCCTACCGAGAGATTGGAATATTATGCTCCTTTGGTAGTTTTTGTATATTTTGGTTTATGTATATAGGATCTCTTGTCTTGGGAATTCTTCCTTTCTTATATGTATAATTTTATCTTCCAATGAAATAAAAAGGTCATTTATGTGCCTTTTTTCCTAACAGCTTATGATTTTAAGACAGTTGGTCCTTGATAGTCTAGAATTTTTACGAAATTGAAATTCTTGCATAGCTTTTAACTTGCTTTCGAAGTTGCGTATATAAAGGTTGCATTCTATTAGCAGCGTTAAGTGGTTTTCTGCAAAGAAGTATGAATAAATGAGTGCAAACACGATGAATTCAAATTCGCTACTTCACTTCAAATCGTTTTTGCACAAACATTACAGAATATCAGTAGGCTGTGATGACAGACAACATTTCTCGATTCTGATCAGTGACCAGGACCAAAGCAAACGTGTTTGCTCTTTGATGACAGTCTTTGTGCGTGTCTGAGCCTATTATTTTTTGTTATCAAATGAAACATTACACAAAGCATATTAAGCAGCCCTCCCTGGTCAATATATCACCTACTTGTTAAATTTTTTTTGGGCTTACGTGGTCTGCTTAATGTTAATATATTGTTTTCTTGACTTTCTCATGTTGAGTGTCTATTTTGTTGTGCTTCCATCTGGTCGCTATATGTAGTGGTCTTGGAAGATTGGTTTGTAGTCATTATTCCTTATTAGATTTTATATTCATTATTGATCTTCTCTTACATCCGTGTTTATTTCATGCAGAGCTTCTGTACTTGAAAAAGCCTCCAAATCAGTTTGGGAGTTAATTTTAGATAATAATGGCCTGGGAAAGGAGATAAGTGAAACAGTTGAGAAAGTGTTTTGTCGATTGAGTGGCCAAGAGCCTCCTTTATTTCCACTTCCAAATGGGGAACCACAACCTGATAAGGAGGCTGACAGCAGAAAAGATAAAGGCAAAGGAAAGCAAAAAGAAAACGAGAATGTAAATTTAAACACGCCACCAAAGAAAAGAAGCTTTGCCGAAATAAATTCAGAAGGAGCAGAAGAAACTACAACCAGGTCTTTTGATCCTGCAGCGATGTCAGAAGGCTCTGGCAAATCGCCTCTTTCAATCTCAAAAACTTGATTTGTGAGTTAAACTAGTTATTTAATTTGTAATGGAAGTGATTACATCTAGTACATATATCATTAACACCACTTGTAGGATTTCACTGGAGTTTAGAAATATCATGCCATTACCACGTTTTGTATGATATACCTATAAAATTGATGAAATTGATTTATGAATGTTCACTAATTGTGTTGTTGATTCACAGATGCTTCATCTTTAAACTATTTTAAGGTTGTTACAGGACACATTAGGAATATAATTTGAACATCATGATTTATGCAATGGTTGAAGTCCACTGGTTGACATGCTATTATATCAGTCTGCTTGCCCCAAAGCAATTAAATCCCTCAGGGTAAAATTGTTTCCATCTTGCATATAGTTTTCAAAAATTGTAATTGCCGAGAGTTCTGTTTTATTTGCAGAAAAATCTTCAGCCATTTTTTATAATGTCAAATGTCTGTTTAGCCTGACGCTATGTTAATATGAATGAACAAAGGGTGGTGGAGATCGATTGTGTCTATGTACTGTAACTTTTATTGTTACATTATCATTGCCCAGTGATAATTATCTTTCAATTTGGTTTTTATAAAAAAAGATTGACTATTTTTGGTGATGTTCTTTACAGTTCTTTAATTCTTTTCTTTGGGTCTATTTTATTCTTATTAAGTATAAAGGTTTGAGGTGGAAATAATGGACATATAAAAAAGTCATTAACTAAAGTTTATAGTATACTTGATTAAATAAAACCGTTTCGTTATTTACACAATTATGATTTGTTGATCAGAATGAGAGTCCTTCTTTAAGATGCAAATTAAAAAAATTTTACTTTCACAGCTGATAGATCAATAAATTTTGATGTTTGGAGTGTTAAATTTTAACAAAACAAAATTCTGGACATTTATACTCGCTGGACTTGGTTCATAAGAGTTATTTCAAAATTTAATGAGATTCAGGGTCATCATTCCTACGTTTCTTTGTCATTAGAAACTCAAATAAAAAAGTAAGGCATCTGAACGAATCATAGTATTGCAAATTTGCTCTGGCTAATGGGTGTTTCAGCAGGCTATATATATATAATCTATTTCTTGAAGTTTCAAGCTATTCTAACGCCTGAAAATTTATTACGCAGGCACATTATTCTTTCTCTTAACTTTTAATCCAGAAGGGGTGGTTTTGTGATGGCAATACACAATCAAGGAAACTGGAAACCTTGGACTCCTTTTTAAGTCAATGGTTGTGAGTGGCTCCTTTGCTCAGAAGTGATGTTTCATCCAGCTTTGAAGTCCATGAACCAGCGTCTGCTTATAGCTCCTTCAGGTGGTTCTCTTGCTGCCCCAGGCTACCCTACCAATAAAAATAAAAAATAAATAAATAAGAAGACATAGGATATTCTCTTGGCCACTCACTGTCCATTTGCTGTTTATTTCTCTTGAAATAATTTTTTAAAGAATGATCCTAGAATTTTTCAGAGATCTGATTTATGTTTGAGAATGATGTTAAACAGTGAGCGCTTAAATAAGTTTGTTATTGAAAATAGTATTATTACTATTATATGTTTCATGGTTTAGGTCCAAATTTTTCTAAAGGTATTAAGTTCAAGTTTCTAGATCAACGTATCAATCTGCCTAGTTAATTCATAAAATCGTCCAGTTTATTAGTCTAGGTCCTCAAGTCGAGTTTACAAGTTGAGTTTTACCATCCAACTTTATTTAAATTTCCTAAGTTTATGTGAACTATTGAGTTTGAAAACCTTAATTTCTATACCAAAGTACTATGTCCTTGAAGTCTCTAAAACTTTACGATAATTTGCTTCGACTCTTTTCAAATAATAGTTTAAGCTTCCTGAAAATCGATATATCATAATCTTCTGGGAATCAAAACTAAATATTTTTTTGAAATATTTGGATCTTGAATATAGTGATAAAATGGTTTACTAAATACTTAGTTAAGCCAAAAGTGAGTCTGAAATAATTATTATTGCTTAAAAATGATGAAGTTACCAAGAAAGACACATTACATTTTAAATGGGGATAGCAAAGTGAGATGTAAATAAATAGGGGGTAGTTTGCTTTTGGCTTTGTAAAATGCAAAAGCTTTTTACAAGTTAGGAAAAACTCCATTCATAGCTGTGGGTGAAATTGCATTTGACCAACACATTCTCGTAGCTAGGAGCAGGGTGCAATAGTTTGTTAGCCTCTTAGGGTATATGAGTCTATGAGCAAGCTCTTGTTGTTTTGAAGAGATGCAATGAGTTACGTTGTTGGTAGAACGAAAAATGTTGAACGTCAAGAGGGTCATACATGCCATGATCTACTTGTAGCAGTTGATTCTTGATTTCCTCATTTGTAGGAGAGCAATTGCCTGTGAACAAGTACCATTTATTTATTACTATTATTTTTTAGGGTTATCTACACTAATATAGTAATAGCAATCGTCTTTGGCGTTGCTCTTAGATCTTATAGGTTTTGACATTTTTTTATTCTGTAAAATATGATTCTAATATTTGAAAGAGAGTATTGGAATAACATTTGTGTTGTCTCTGAGATCGCATATTCAAACCGTCGAATCTATCATTAATACTTTAATCAAATTAGGTTATCTATATTACACCTTATAGGTACAATTTTTTCTCTAAACTTTGTGTAATGCAGGATGCTTTGCATAAGATGATGTTTACCATACTAATTTTCTTATAAATATGACATTGCCAATTGCCCTCCATAATATCCTCAGAAGAGTCCAGAGTGTAATTTTTGCCATGTTTATGGTGAGTACATATTATGCAAGAATGAATAGAAATGGTGGTTACCAGAAGAAAGTGGAGTAGATGATTCAGTAATGGCACATGTGGTCAATGGCATTGTATTGTGATATAGCTGAACTTGTTGAGGGAGATCAAAAGTAGATGCTGATGAAGGAAATGAAGTTGGTTCTTCAAAGGCACTGAAATATAGTTTCTCACTTTCCATAGCTTGGTTGGTGGTTGTTGACCCATGTGCATATAGATCATGATGATGACCAAAACGAATGTGTGTTGCTGCTGTCTCTTCATCTTCTAGGTATGAATCAAAATAACAAGATTTTAATCTAGGAAAAGGTGTCCCACTCAACTCCAACAATCTTCTGTCCAATTGTAGAAGCTTAACATAGTGCTGGTCAAGAACTCCAGGAGGAAATTGAAGGGAGTGTCTCCTGAATAAATAAACAACAAAAGGAAAAGAAGGAATGCACACCCACTTCAGTTGATGAATTTAATTATAATTTAGTAAAATATTCTATTTAAATATCTATTATTTAGAAGTGTCATAAAAAAAATTATGTGAAACTCTTGTAGATTATCGGGATAATAACATGAAGAGTAATTAGTTGAGAATTATTTTTATCGGATAAACTGGTCTATTTATCGCTTTTAATCAAATTTTTAATATGCGTGTTAGATACATAGATCTAATCTTTTAGATTCGTCAAAATAGTTAAGGGGTCAAAACAAGCTAGTCTATTTAATCCATTAAACTGACCATAAATAGTCCAAACTGAAAAATGATGTATAATAAAAAAAAGCGAATTTAAATGGATTAACCCGTTTAACCTACGAAATTGTGCAGGCTAGGCTTAAATGGATCGAGTTGGTCCATTTGACAGTCCTACACAAGTTCTTAAAAACTAATTATAATCCAATTTGATTTGCAAAATACATTTTAAGACATTAATTCTTTAAAGAGTTATGCTATGTATATACTAAAATCACACACCAAAGTCAACTATCAGTATAAAATATATGTTGGAATATAAATACATATTGAAAATAAATTAAACCACACATGTATTTATACACAAATACATTGGTAGCTGATTTTAGTGATTGATTTTGGTGTACAAATAATATTTTTGTTCTTTAAAATAATAGAAAGACGATGCGTCTGAAATCAATAATTTTTTAAAACTTTTAGAATATAAAAATTTATTGAGGATCAAAGTATTTAATAATCTGAAATTTTTTGAGGATGAATTTTGAGTGTTTATTCTAGAATTAAGATTACACACACCTGTATTTGGAAGCATAACCTCCAGTGAAGTCAGGGGATGCAGACCATACAGTATGCTTTTTAGGCTGTGGGGTAGTCTCGCCATAGAAAAATGGCACTCTATCAAGCTGTGTAAGAACAATTGTTTTTGAGAAGTTCATCATAAGTACTTTAGTTCAAGTGGCGTTATCTCCTTTTAAAAATTAAATCACCACTACTTGATAAATAAAATAAGTATTTAAACAATATTGTGTCACGTTTTTAATGAGAAATAAAATAAAAATTATTTGCGTAATATTTAAACGCACCTCAATTTCTAGATGGCCAGGTTTGTTTTCCTGAATGCTTGCTTGAATGGCTGAAATATTCTCCCATTGTATTTCAATCTTATGTTTCAAACCCTTATCTAATATCTCCCACACAAGTTTTCGCTTGCTAAAGTAAAACTTGGCCACCAAGTGTGCTGGATATTGAGCTTCTATCTGTACATCAAACTTATTATAGTCGCTTGTTTTATTCACAATCATGAACAATTTATTTTACCAATTAAAAAATTACTAAAGTTTAAGTGTGAATATTCACATAAAATATATATACGATGTTGTTAACGGTGAATAATATTCAAGAGAATTAAAATACAAAGGTTTGTTCTCATTTTCGAGAACAAAATGTTCTGTGTGACTTTCTGTTTCTCTCTTAAATATCTACTTATACTTTTTTTATATGTAAATAAACTTATTACTTGAATTAAATTCACACATTAATTATTAGTAATTCATTTCTTATAAAGTATATTAGAAAACATGGAAAGTTGTGAAAAGTGCAATAAGTAGTTAAGTACTAATGCTATATATATATATATATATATATATATATCTTAGACTGAAGAAACTAAATTCAGTTTAGAAGTCAAAATTAAAACTGAATAAAATTCAATCCAAAATTTATAATTTCAAAATAATATGTTAAGTATACACTGAAATTAATCATTACAATTAATTATTAATTTAGTTTAAAATATATATTAAAATATAAATACACATTAAAATGAATTAAATAATACATATATTTATATACAAATATATTAATGATAATTTTAGTATACAAATAGTATTTTTATCTACAAAATAAAAGAAATAGACTGGTTAATTTTTCTCATAAAGAAAAGTATATATTATTCGTATGAAATACTGGATGCATGAAAATTCAACATTCAATATATAATTGAACACTGTATAAATTGCATTATTATTATTATTATTAGTTTATTACCAAGTAACACCCAATTGCAAGGGAACAAACTGGCAAGTGCACAGCCTTCAACTTGTTCTCAACCTTGTTGATGAGTGGTTCTTGGCATGGAGAAGAAGGAGAAGGAGAAGAAGTTCTAATTTCTACTACATCATCATAAACACTACCACCGTTCACTTTTTCCTCTATTTCTTGCACCAGAGATGGTGTTATCGTTAGTGTTAACCTCAGTGATGGTGGAAGTTCTGCTAACTCTTTCAATTCATCGTGTTCATGTTCTTCCTGAAAAAAAGAATAAAACAAGATAACTAATTAAACTTAACAAATTAAACAATGAAAATAAAAGAAACTGAAAGGATATAGAAGAAAAATAAAATTAAGAAATAATTGGATAAATAAATAGTATACAGTATATATATAGTTAGTACGTATAAGTTGCATGACAAGAATTAATACGTACCCTTTCGCATGCTTGTCGTGTATCATAATCTTCAACAATAATATCATCCTCATCAACAAGGTATGAAAAATCCAAAAGATTCTCCAAGTCTGAAGGATTATTAGCTTCTGAAGCCATATAGTTCGTTCCTGTGTATGTTTTTTTTTTTTAATCGAAATGGCAACAAATTAAGAAGAGGGGAAGCCAATTATAGGAAGCTAAGTAGTGGCAATTGATTTTGTAGTGAAAGGACAAGTCACGTGTGTGGTGTGTTTATATATCCTTAATTCTGTTTGTTTTTCCTCAATGATTCAGTTATTCACCAAGAAGGTAGAGTATTATTTAGATTAAAGTAAACATTAGTTATTTTTATTAGTTATTTTTATATGAAATTAATAGTTAAAAATTATTAAATAATAATTTAATAAGGAGTGCTACACACACGCTGACCCAAAAACACGCTGACCCATATGTCCCATATATGATTTCCATGGCGTGCTCCTCCGTCTCCTTCTCCTTTTCCTTCTTCTTCTCCTTCTCCTTCTCCTTCTTCTTCTTCTTCTCCTCTTCCTTTTTCTTCTCCTTCTTCTTCTCCTACTCTTCTTCTTCTTCTTCCTCTTCTTCCATAAAAACGAATTTCTTGTCAAATTTGATCTCTTTTGTGCGTTCTCTCTTTGTCTTTTCATTCGTTGTTTTATCTGTGTTTATCATTGGTATTCTTGTTTCGTTTTTTTTTTCGATTTTCATTGTTTCTAAAATCAAGCTTTGAAATCGTTTTGAAGATAATAGAACTTCAGAAATACACCCAAACGATTACAGAAATACACCCGAATAATTACATAAATATTAATACACCCAAAGGATTATGAAAATACACCCAAAGGATTTAAGAAATACACCCAAAATTTGTTGAAGTACACCTTATGCAGAACTCTTTCTCTTTCTCCTCCTCATCTTCTGCTGCTTCTTCTTCTTCAAAAATGATTTCAGAGTTTGATGTCAAAAAACAATGGATATCGAGAATAACGAAGAAAGAAAACAGAGAAAAAAACACGTAAATGAAGAAGGAGAAAGAGAAGTTAAGAAAAGAAAGAAAAGAAGAAGAAGAAGAAGAAGAAGAGGAAGAAGAACGTGCAGAAACGAAGAAGAAGAAGATGAAGAAGAAGAAGAACGTGCAGAAACGAAGAAGAGGCACGGAAAAAGAAGAAGAATGAGAAGAAAAAGAGGAGACATGGAGAAAGAAAAAGAAGAAATAAATGACTTGTATGACTTGCATGTGAAAAGACTTATATGTGGAGAATTTCTCTAATTTAATAATATATAATACTAATCATTTTACATTTAAGATTGATTTTATAAAAAATATAGATCAACTACTTTTGTCTCTAACAAATTTTTGTTCTCTAAATATTTTGAAAATTATTCTTATTAGATAAATTAATTTTTTTTGTCGTTTTTAATCAAACTTTTAATATTCATATAGGACAAATAAATTTCTAATAAATTTTATTTATAATAATTTGATTTTATAATGAAGAAAGTTTAGGAAGCAAACACTTTTATAAAAATTTGGTCAGTACTTGACCATAAAAAAAGTGAATAATTCTATACCATTAAAAATACTATTAATAACTAATTGATGACTATAAATAACAAAACTTGTTGACATCTAGCACTCATCTTTATAAAATATTACTATAAGACAAGTTAATTTTCTTTTAAAATGATAAAAAACTAATTTATCTTATAGGAATAATTATCGAAAATTTTTAAAGAATAAAAAATTTATTAAATATTAGAATGTCTAATTAAAAATTTTTTAAAAATTAATTTGAGTATTTTCTCAAAGAATATAACTTGTATATTTAAGGAAGAAATTAAAATGATGTAATCTAATTTTTTTTTATAACGATGTAATCTAAAATTGAGACGACATAAATATATAGAAATAATGAAACAAGAATTTTATGCTTTTTTTACCAACTTTTCGGTAACAAAATATATGAAACTTATATTATGAGATAAACTATTATTATTATTATTATTACAATCCCGCTACGTTACCAACGGCGTTTCTGTCAACTTCTGCTAACTCTTGTTTATGACTGTGTTTAACGGAAGTATCTTTATGGATGTGTCTAACAAAATTGTCTTTTTTATGGCTGTGTCTAATAGAAATGTTTTTATATATATATTTTTTGGATGTGTCTCTTTATACATGTGTTTAAAATATAATAATTAATTATTATTGGCAATAAGTTGGCAGATAGTATATTGGTATCCTATACTTTTTCTTATTATTATTATGAATTTTAAATATTTTTTATTTAGAGCTTTATTTCGCAATATTTATCTCATATTTTACCTGTGCCAGCCGCCCTATCTAAATGTTTCAATCATACTTTTTTCGTCAAATATGGAAGGTTGGTTTCCCAAATTGCTACTGCTGCTTCTCAACTATTAGCTAGTCTCTATCACCTAATATAGGGATCCCACACACCAAAAATGTGGATGGCTTTGATTTTCTGGGGTTTTATTATTATTTGCCAGCTGGAAATCCACCACCACATACACTATGTTATCACAAGTAAGATTCTTTCTTACTATTATTATATCTTGCGCATACGTCTGCTTTGCACTGTAAATGGATGCTTGTGGATCTTTTATAGTTCTCTCATAATTAATAATGGCAGTAGTAGTCTTTGTGATGACTGCTTCAATGAAGATTATTGGTTTTCAATTTTATATTCAACATTCAACATAAAATAATGGATGCTCGCTCTGGATCTTATATATATGTATTTTTTTTTTTTGGTGACTCTTTTATATATATATATATACACTTATACAGCATCCCAAGTTTACCCTTTTCTTTAAGAGACAAACTTGTGTGCATGTAATAATAATAATAATAATAATAATAATAATAATAATAATAATAATAATAATAATAATAATAAATTTATAATAATTATTATTTTTAAAGTTTGAACAATGATTTTGTAATTTTCTTTAATTTCTTTAAATTGTTTTATTATTATACGAAGTTGAGAAAAAATTAGAGTGGGTCAAAAAATTTAAAACAGAGATTATATATCCGATAATCAATATTTATTTTCACATAATGATTTTGTGAAATTTTTTATTATAATTCTTAAAGAATGGAAAGAGTGGAGAAATATATAAAATAAATTAGCTTTTATTTGACGTAAAATAGAAAATGCATTCATGTTATAAGATTTTTTTATAAGTAAATCGCGACAAATATTTTCAAATTATTAAATCACTAACAAAAGTACCGCTTCAAATTTTTAACGACAAAAATATCTAGAGATCATTAGACCAAAATCTTGATACAGCCTACACTAAAATTATCGAATCTGGATTTAAAATCCGTTTCTTTTAAATTCGGAAACGATCTGCTCATTTACGGATTAGATTGAATATCAGATATATTCGCAAAATATAAAAATATTTTTAGTAAAAACTATTAATAATTTTATTTTATACTTTTAAAAATATTTACTCCTAAAATATTATTAAATATATTTTTTAAATAATAAAAATAAAATAATACAACACATATAATAGTTATTAATTGAAATAAAACAAAAAAATATTTATTTATTTATTTATTTATTATGAAATAAAGATATGCATGCGGATAGGTACCTAAAATTCTATTAGTTAGTGTGCAGATTGGATATGGTTCGTTCTGCAACCGATCCAATGGCCCTGCAGATCAGATTAATATACCGATATACGCAATTTTTAGATCGAATTCGAATAAATACCGCAGATATACGGATTGAATCCGATTCCTAAACACCCTTATAAATATCCTCAAATATTTTAAAACATGACAAAAGTACCTAACCATTAAATCTATATTATCAAAAAAGACTTTAAATATTGGACTTTAATGTAATTTTTTATAAGTATGATTTAAAAAATAAAATATTATATTTTTTATCTTTAAAATTTGATAATTATACCTTAAGTAGATATTTTTGTGATTCTTTTGTAAATGGCCAAAAATATTTTGAAAAGTATAAAAGAAATTCTAGAAATCAAATTTTTATTTGTTTTCGTTTTTTGTATGAATTTGCTAAAATTTCATATCAAATGCACAACTGGTTTGCAAAATACAAATGTCATCATTTTCACTTGTAATGGTAACGATTCTTTAAATGTCAATGAATTAAAGAATGGTTTTTAACAAATTTTAGAATATTAATTCTATTTTAAATTTATAAATTTGTGAAAATGTATTTCTGAATTTAAACTAAAACATAAATTTTCGGCTTGTAGTCTTTTTAGTTTTGATATTTTTGATATTTTATTTAAATTTAAATAAAAAAATATTTTTAACAGCATAAATAATTAACTTAAAAATAAAAAATATAAATTTGCTAATATGCTGATTTGCACATATTTCACTGGCTAATATGTGTAAATTAAATTTACACAAGTATCATAACCACTGTAATTATTGTAATCCCCATAAAATATATATAATATTTCGTTATCGTTATTACTTTAATTTATTATGTTTTTTTATTCAAGCTTAGTGCATTCATGACTTGGAATGTTGACATGGGAAGTCGGCCTGTGCGTGTGTGCCTTCAATTCAAAGACGTCATTTTCTCCAATCATTACCAGCTGCACATAAATCCCTTGCTTGCAAATCATTAAACACTTGGTTAAATAGTTCACTATATATCTATCCAAAATCTGTAGATATATCAGCATACCAATCAGGTACAAACACATAACAAATTCCACGAGTTAATCAACTTGGAACCAAAATCAATCTCTCTCTCTCTCTCTCTCTCTAAATTCCACGAGTTAATCAACTTGGAACCAAAATCAATCTCTCTCTCTCTCTCTCTCTCGTGTATACAAGATCCGTACAAAATTATTATATCTACTTTTCTAGTACAGTATAGATGGATAGATACTCAAAGTTGGCTTCCAATTTTCCAACACATAGCCTACATTTGTTTAAAAAACAGGAACATCAAGACAAAAAATTGTATTTAACAAAAAAATATAAACAAAAATAATATATTTAGAGATATTAAATTAGTATATTTTATATATATACTAATAAAAAAAATACGAAAGCACTAACAAAAAATATAATTTATTATTTTTATTAATTTTTTATAATTATATTTTTTATTATTATATTTTTTGTCTCAAATTTTTTAAATAAAAAAATAAAAATAAATTAAATTTTTATAATTTATTTTAATTTATTATCAAATAAAATACAAATATATAAAATTTTATATTTCTATTCTTTATATATTATTTTTAGTATTTTATTTTGTCCTATTTTCACAAATAAACACTGCCATAAGAAACGCTAGTCTAGTAGTTGGGACACATGAAACAAAATACTAGCATTAGTGTGATTGTGTTAAAGTTTGTAAAAAGATTTTGAGGGAACTTAAAGTTGATTTTGGTCAATTCAAGCTGATGATATCAATATCAATATAATTATAGTTGGTACTATGCATACTAAATTTAGCTAAATATATATAGAAGTATTATTTTGTATATTTTATTATCAGATGAATAGCATTTTTGCGCTTGATTCAATTCATAAATCAAAATGGATAACGTGATGAAGTAGCGTCACTTTGCGGGCGCATCAACCCACTCAAGCCTTTAATAACTGTCAACAAATGAAATGAGTAGTAGGATCTTACCAGAAACAAAGAAAAGATATAATATAACAAAGATGTGATGTTAGATTGAATAATAATTATTTGGTTTAATTATTCGGTTAATTTTTATATAATTTTATAAAATTTTTAATTAAATTTTTAATTTTAATTAAATTTTTATATAAATTTTTTAAATAATTTTTTTACAGTAATTAATTTAATTATATAAAAATTTATTTAAAAAATAAAAAATTAGTGTAAAAATTAAATTAAAAAAAATGTAAGAATTTAATTAAAAAAATTAATACAATAATTCAATTAAAAAAATATATAAAAATTTAATTAAAAATTTTATAAAATTATAAAGACCAACGAAATAATTAAATCTAATTATTTATATGATAAATAAAAGGATATCTCATAATCACAATAATGATATCATTGTTCATTCTTATCCAATTAATTATATATGGAAATGAAGAAAAGGAAGTGCGCGTGGGTAATGAACAAAGATTTTGCTGTTTACGATCTCTTTCGTCACAAAATCTCTCAAAGCGCCACTATCAGCCGCCGCGCCAAACTACTTTTCATTTTGGGACTGCAACCAAACCACGTGCGTTTCTTTTTCTTTTATGAGCGTGGATCATAGCCTCTACTTTTTTTGGATTTTTTTATTTAAATTAAAAATATATAATATTTATCGATTTAAATAAACGTGTAAGTATTTATTAAAATATATTTTGAATCACATTTTATAACAGTAAAAAAAATTACACTATAAACATATTTCGGATGCACTGCCCCGTATTGTAATGGTCATATCTTGAATGCATCTGAGATATGAACAAGACTGTATATCAAATACATTACGTCCGAAATGTGCGTGTAATTTACTTCAATCCAGTGCATCCGTAATACGAGTATGTATACAGATTTGGAGCAGTGACGTGCAAGTGTGCAGGACAACTTTTACATATAACATTATATATTTTCGTATATATATATATATACATGGAAAATATTATTTTCTTAAAAACTATCCTATTTGAATTAAAACTAAAAAAAAGTACATAAAAATATATCGAATTGGATTAATTTAAACTTGAAATATGGTTTTACGAGAAATGAAAAGTTACATGTAAAAATTTGAAACATGAGTATGTGAGAGAATAGTAGGGATTAAGATTTATGTGATCAGGGATGAAAAGTTACGTGGTCTGATTTTATGATGAGAAGAAACGAAATTATTTTTCTTCATTTTTATCTGTTTTACCTGTTTCATCGACTCCACGTTTGTTTTAATATAATAACTAAACACGTACTTAAAGGGTTTTTTTCATCATGTAATTGAACACGTACAATTTTATTTTCTTTTAAAATTTAAATCAATCTAATTTGATCTAGTTTTTTATGTACTTTCATTGAGAACGAATTCAAATGGGTTAATTTTTAAAAAAATAATGTACCAATCAATTTTAAATCACTAATTTTAAATACATAGGGAAAGATATAACTTTTAAAATTGGATTAATTTAAAAATAAAAATTAAATTGATATTATTTTAATCGTAATTTTTTTATAATAATACACGTATTTTTTTATAATAATTTTTTTAATAATAATACACGTAATTTTAAATTTACAAAAATATTGTAAAGTTTATAAATAAAAATTGTTCTGCACACACGAACGTATCTCGGATGCACTGCCCCAAATCACCAAAAATATGCATATCTCAGATGCACGGTATCTGAGATCTCGTCTTGTTCATATCTCGGGTGCATCTGAGATATGACTGATGTCACACTTTAATTACCCTAAGCCTTATCTCTAGCCGTAAAGTAAAGGTTAATCAAAGGTTACGACAATTCTAAGGCTTATGCATATATCAATATAAAAGGAGTAATAATTCTAGAAATCCGATGAAGAAAATAAGCTTAAATACGGAATTACAAAGCGCGAACGTTCACACGAAACTACAAGCGTAAAAGACAAGATACACTATGTAGGACAACAAGATGTATGTAGATATATAAGAGTATATTAATCATAAGATACTAGCCTAAGCCTGCGGAGTTTAGGTCGACTAGTTAAATACTGACATACAGAGTTGTGAAAGTTAAAACAGCATATACAAAATATCTCTCTCAAAGTAAACTTCTAAGGCAATTATAAATACAAAAGGTGAGAGAACTAAACAAAATAATCAAAAGACTTCAAAACATAGCCAAGATCCTCTGCTCTATCATCATCAAAGCAACTCACTGAGGTGGGTTGCAACCTGCATCTGAAAAATAACAACAGAGTATGGAATGAGAACCGGAGGTTCTTAGTATGGTAATAGTGCTCAATGATGTAAGATATAAGACTCCTAGACGACAGAGGCAATCCTAGAGCTTCATATCCATCATGAGATTCAAGCTTACCATAAGTAAATTTAAAACATTAACTTTAAAACCACATTGAAAAAGGGATAATCTAACTTAGGGAATTCTAAACTAACAATTCTCCGCTGTCCTACAGCCTTCGCCTGCCTAACCGCTATGCAATCCCATCACCACCACCTTCCGAACCTCCTCAATCCCAGTAGAATACACAAATAATACAATATAAGGAAAGCATAAGTATAAGCATGTATACCAAGTAATTCAAATAGACAATTAGGCATGTTATACAATTAGGCAAGTAATTCAAGTCGGCAAAGCAAGAAAACAGATAAAAGATGCACATGATGAATGCATGTCCTATTTGGCTGTGATATCACATCGTCGATTCAACTGCCAACCCGACACACCTCCATGAAGATTTCGCCCTTCGGTCTCATAATGGGAACCTCCGAGATATCGTGCCTGGATCACGGTCCAGGATGTCAGTGTCTGCACACTATAGTGATTCCGAAGGGATGCGAGCGGGATACTCTTGTCACGGACCTCACAACTCAACGTAAGCGGGACTAACCACCACCCTTACGCCGCCGCCGCAACCTCGACAGGCGGGATTAACCGCCATTCCTACCAGGCGCATAGCATCTCAATAATCTCAGTTTAAAATAGTAATTCAGTGGTTTTCAGAAATCATTTTTTTTCAGTATATCAGTGATCCATCATTCCATTCTGAGTCCCAGACTCGTCTCAACCACCATCAATTCATAATATCCCCAATTCATAGTCAGTGATCATCAACACAATACTCCACTTTCTCACTCAACCAAATTCGTCCCCAGTACTCCAGAAACCTAAGTCTCCGTTTTCTAAATTTTTTACAAGAAAAATATCTTTAATTAAACTTACCCCAAATATCGCCCATGTTTTGACACCTAAAAATAAGCTAAAGGATCTTAGATAAGTGTTACGGAAGTTTACAAGCTTGCCGGGTAGGTAAAACAGTTAAAAATAATATGTTTATTGAAAAACAGGACAGTGTGTGTAGCATAGGGTTGTGCGTACGCATGCACAGAAGGATTTTCAAAAAGTGTGTGTACGCATAGAAGTGTGTGCACGCACAGAAGGTAAAAGTTTTCATTTTAAACGCGCACACAGATGTGTGCAATCGCCCTGAATAGCCTGCCGTTCCTAGTGTGTGTGTCGCACGAGGTTGTGCGTACGCACAACTTGTAAATTTCGCAGGGTGTGTGTGCGCACCAGAGTGTGCTAGCGCTCCCAACAGTAGGCACCTCCCTGTGTGTGCGTGCGCACAAGAGTGTGCGTATGATAAACCTATTTTTAGGGCCTATTTTTAGGGTTTATCTTGTGCTTAATTTGGTAGATTTTATCCACTATTCTCACACTTATTCATAGAAATCGTATGTTTTACATTTTCTTCCTAATTTTGTGCTATGATTGAAAACATGCTTCTTTGACCTTAAATTTGCTAATTTTAATCCTCTCTTATTACCATTTGATGCCGTGATATATTTGTTAAGTGTTTTCAGGGTTTATAGGGAAGGAATGTCTTAGAGGATGGAAAAGAAGCATGCAAAAGTAGAAGGAGTACAAGAAATTGAAGGAATTGTTAAGCTGTCAACCCTGATCTCTTCGTACTAAATCGATCATAACTTGAGCTATAGAGGTCCGAATGAGGCGGTTCTAGTTGAGTTGGAAAGCTAACATCAGGGGCTTCAAAATGATATGCAATTTGCTATAGTTGCCATACAGTTAGGTGATATCACGCGTACATGTGACCTTGCGAAAGTTTAGCGACGCGTACGTATGGGACGACGCGTACGCGTGACGGAGCCACGTCCTGCACGTATCAGAAAATGCTGGGGGCAATTTTTGGGTTATCTTTTGCCCAGTTTCAAGCCCGAAAATATAGATTAGAGGCTGCAGAGTGGAGCAGAATGGGATTCATTCAATCATTCACACATTCACACACAATTTTAGGTTTTAGATGTAGTTTTCTAGAGAGAGACCTCTCTCTCCTCTCTTTAGGTTTTAGGATTTTTAGGTTTATTTCTTCTCAATTTCAGATTTCTACCTTGTTTCAATTTAGGTTTCTTCTACTTTTATTGGTTCTAGCACTTTAGTCATCTATTTCTCTTTGTGATTTCCTTATTTTGTTAATTTAGTTTATGAACTCTTCATGTTAGATTCAATTTCTTATTAATGCAATTTGAGGTATTTCATGTTTATTGTTTCTCTCTTCAGTTGTTGTTATTGATTCCTTGCAATTGGTTGTTTAGGTTCAATATTCTCTTATTACTTTTCTATATTTTATTTTGTGCCTTCCAAGTGTTTGATGAAATGCTTGGGAGGATTTTAATTTAGATTTTTCTATTCTTAACTTGGATTGATCAATTAGGGACTCTTGAGTTATCAAACTCTTTTTTGATTGGTAATTGAAACTTGCTAGTTGGCTTAAACTTCACTAAATCTACTCTTTGATTAGAACTTGTGAACTTAAATTGAATTGCTCACTTGACTTTTTTTCATTGTTAGAGGTTAACTAAGTGAAAGCAAAAAACAATTACTATCCCAATTGATGATGACAATAAGGATATGAATTCTAATTATCAATCCTTGCTAAGAGTTTTCTTAGTTTAGTTTATTTTCTTGCCATTTTACATTTTCATTTATTATTACAAAAATCTCAAAAATATACTTTTCCATAACCAATTATAAGTACACTTCTCTGCAATTCCTTAAGAGACGACCCGAGGTTTAAATATTTCGGTTGATTTTTATTGGGTTTGCTTAAGTGACAAACAAATTAAATTTGATTGAGGTTTAATTGTCGGTTTAGAACTATACTTGCAACGCGATAATTTTGTGAAAATCTTTATCGATGATTTACCCCATCAGCGTACCTACATTTTCAAAATGTCACTGGATGTGTGTGCGCACAAGGTTGTGCGTACGCACAAGTAAAAAATAACCACTAATCAAAGCATGCGCACAGCAGTGTGTGTGCGCTACAAACCAGAAATCACAAAACTTGCAACTTCACAGAATTCATATTTCTAACACGAACTTCCAATGATCATATCTTTCTCTACAAAATTCAGATTTCTACAAAATCTATACCATTTTAAATCTCTTTGAATTATCTTTAATTTGATATAAAACTCATTCAATTTTAAAAATTGTAGCTAAAGATATGATCCATCAAAGTTTACCAAAAATCTATTTTTACCAAAGTTCACTAATTTCTCAAATCCTTGAAATCCATGACCAAAACCAAATCAAAACCACACCAAACTCCAATTTACCTCATAACTTACCCTTTGTGTCATAATTCACCATTCGTATCAAATTTCTACTCATCACATTACAATATCCTCAACCTCAAATCAAATACATGACACTATAATTATCTCTCCACCAACACACTATCACTACCAATCATAATAATCGACCTCAACCATTCACAATATCAATATTCAACACTATTTGTTAAACTCAACAACATTACTCATTCAAATCATCAAAGTCATCAATACATCATACATCATCATGCAACAAATTCAACAAGCCATTTCAATCCAACCTATCCTATGGGTCACTAGTCTAAGTGTCCAGAAATATTATATATTACATAGAGAAAACTGAAACCATACCTTGGCCGATTTCCAATATGTGCTATACACCAAGATTTGATTACAACAAGCTTTCAACCACAACCAAGCCACCAACTCAAATCCAAAGGCTCCCAAATTCACAAACCACCAAGCTATATACACACAATTTATAACTAATCAACCTAGGGTTCATCATAATCACAATTTCTCAAAGGTAAAGAGTTTTCTTACCTTTTCTAATGGTTTTTGGGATACAAACCACCAATAGCCCAACCTTAGATACTACGTAAACAATCAAAATACAAAAATTTAATCAAAATCAAAACGCACATTTTCGAATTTCTTAGGGCTACAGGAAGAAAGGAAAATTTCGAAATCTTACCTATAAAACTTACATGAAAGTAACAACTCGACAAGAACTTCGCGTACCCGCTTACGGCACAAAAATCGGAGCACCGTAGCTCGAGATATGGTCACCGGAAGTTAGATGTGAATAGTGTTTTAGCTCTCTCCTCTTACTTCACTCTTGCAGCTGTCTGTTGTGTTTATGAGGCCAAGATGAGTTCATTAATGAACTTATATATGTTGGGCTTGGGTCCAACTTGGGCTCGGTCCAACCCGTTAGTATTTTTGGCCCGTTCGGCCCAATTTTGAGCCAAACCTTTAAAATTAGTGTCCGGTTTTTTATTCTAAATATTTTCCTAAGGTTTTTTACTGTTTTCAATTATTCTTGCATAGTACCAGACAGATCTAAGCCGGTACTACCAGTTAATTTACCGGTACGTATTTTTACGCAATTTTTTCGAGAAAAATTACATTTTGCAACTCAGAAAAATCTACTGAGTCCAAATATTATATTTATATTTTCTAATTAATATTCTTTTTAATAGCTTTGTAAATGCTAATAGTTTTTATATTTAATTTATTTTGCAATACGATAAAATTCATCGTTCAATCAAGAATTATTTGACAAAATTATTTGAGAATGAATTGGTAGAAAGGAAGGTCTATGTCTTCTCAAATTTTGAGATTGAGAAATCAAGCAGAATATATCTTCTGACTGTACACACATGCAAAATATCTTTTAAGATGGAGTCACATATAGTACATACGGTCGATGATCATAAAATTTCGGATAATCATTTTAATTTGCTTGCCTATGCTGATATATTGAAACAAACAAATAAACAATTCTACTTATTTGGTACGTAATTAATTTATATTAACCCACACAAAATTATTTTCCTTTTGATTTTAAGTTTTGTCAAAAAATTATATAATAGCATCATTTTATCGATAACAAAAATTTTAACAATTTATTTATGAAAATATTTGAAATTGTATTGTGACTTTTTTTAAAGATATATCCTTTTATTAATATACTATTGTTAGTTTTATCATTTAACATAAAATAAATCAGTAAATTCTCTTTATTTTATACACGTACGAAATTATAATTTCTTATATTATTCACTCATTTGTCCTTAATTTGGTACTTTTAATTTATTTTTTATTCAATTAGATGTTATTGGATTCTTGATTAGAAAAGAAAAACTTATATCATGGTCAAAAATAGAGAGAAGTGACCAGTACATTGTGGTTGATCTTCATGATTTGTAGTATGTAAAATTTTAATATAAATATTTCTGTTGGTAATAATTATGTGTTGTGGTATAATTTTTTTTCTTTATGTATTATTACTTACTCTCTTAATTTTCGCTTTCATTCAAAAATGAGAAAAAAAATAAGATGTACACTATGAAATCAATTTTCAATCCAATTACTTAATCATCTATGTAATTATCAAGCGACCGAATACATAATTTATTCTCTAATTTATAAAATTTAACAAAGACATTGGTAAATATATTGGTTTCACATTTATTTATATATTTTATTTCTTTATGTTATATTTGTAATTATATTATATCTATTTTTATCAATATATTTTTTTTAAAAATATCGTTAGTGTTAGCACATAATGTATTAAATAAATTAAATTATAGAAACACGTATTTATTTTCTTTTTCATTCAAAATTCAGTAAAATACTGTAATTTGGACTTGCAATATCAATATATTAATAGTAAAATAGAAAAAAATGTAATATTATATTAAAAAAAATTTTTAAATTATAATTATAATTTATGATTAAAATCATAATTTAAATATTTTAAATAGGATAATTTTATTTAATAAATTTATATTTTAAACATAATTTTTATACACTTAATAGTTACATTCGAATTAATACATATAATATTATATTTAAAAAAATACAAATAATGTATATTATATTATTTATTTTTAATTAATTAAATTATTATAATTTAAATTAATTTTAATAAATTAATTTAAAATTATAATTTCAATTTTATCATGTATCATGCACGGTATTACATTTGTTTGCCTATCAAATGCAATATTGTTTAAGCCAAACAAGCTTCCGCTTTAGTATTTTATTATATTTATTTCTATATGTGTATCTATATGTATCCAATATTTAAAATAAAAAACTTATGGTTATTAATATAATCATTTAATTATCTATTGTCTTTAATTTTGTTTTAACATGTATTTTATTATCCTAGTTATATTTATGTACTAATTATATTCACTATCTAAGTAGGGAATTGTTGATTTCTGACTAATGAAGTAGTAAAATTTACTTTTCCACCCAAATAAATAAATTATAAACATATTGAGATACACTAAAAAAATCATTTGATTAGTACAAGAGATATCTTCGAGAGATAATAGAACTTACGATAATTTTGGAGTACTATAATTATTAAAAAAGTTTTTAAGTATATTAATATATTAGTGTTTTAATAAATTTTAATTATTGATGTTAATTATATATATTATATATATTTTTTATAATTAATATTAATAATTAAAAATTATTAAAATATTAATGTATCACTACACTTAAGTGAGTAATTGGTGACCTTTGTTGCGGTACACGGTAATGGATGAAATTGGTTAAAGCTAAAGGGTCACGTGCGGTGAGTTAGCCACAGTTGTGATTGTATTATTGTAACTTGTCAGAAATTATTTTTATAGAAAAGTTTAGGGAGCCAGCAACTTTGTTAAATTCTGGCCAGCATGTAATCAGTAAAGAAAAGTGAGTCATTGGATGAAATCTCACATTCATCTCACACCATTAAAACCATCATTGATGACTATTTGATATTGGTGTTTTGGGATAATATTGGAGGGTGGGGTGATTTATTGGGCGGTGGAGCTACCAGTCAACACGCAGGAGCGTGGTGACCCTGTTACGGAGCAACGTGTCAGCACCACGCAGGGGAGAGGTGACGCGACGAGCATGCACGGTTTTGGCACCACGCAGGGGCGAGGTGGAGCTGGCGTCGCAGAGTCCCAATGTTCCTGCACTACGGGGGGCGTGCTGCAGCTGCTGCCATGCAGGGGACAGGTTCCCCGGTAAACAGCAAGCATGGCCTCTTTATTGCTCTATATAAAGAGCCTTCTCCTCCAACTACAACACAGAAAAAAAAGTGTTGGTGAGAGGGTTTGAGGGCAACATAGAAAGAAAGTGTGTTAGTAAGAGGGAAGAAGGGGGTTGCGAACTCATCAAAGGGACTAGGAGAAAGGGTGGGATTATTTTGTTTTTATTTTAAAGAATGGTTCGTAATTATAATGCTTCGGAGGAACATATTATAAATTATTTGGATCATTCTATTTATGTAAGTTGGTAAATTATATTTTTATTGTGTATTTTAATTTTTGTTATTTTTTGTTATTTAATATGTTAAAAAATTATTTTTTTTATTAATTTTAAATTAATTTTCTGTTATAAAAATACTAAAATAAAATATATATTATACTATACTATACGATATACTAAATTTTTTTAAAAAAATATATTTCTCTATGATAAAAATATAAAAATAATACTCTAGTAAAATAAAAAATATATATACTGTAAATAAATATGTATGTTGAACATATTCAAAAGTTTAATATATAAATGTTAAAGTAATAAATAAATATTAAAAAATATATATACGTTGTTATTAATAATATTAGAGAAATATATGTTGATACACAAAAAAAATTATTTTAATTATGGTAATGCACGGCACGTTAATGATTTTAACAAATAAAATATTAAAATAAATAAATATGTAAATAATATTATTAATTGAAGTGATCACATACATTTTATAAATAGATATGCTAATATTTGTTTATTAATAAATGAATATTTATAACTAATATAACAAATATATTTTTGTTGATGCAGCCTAATAGAAATTTGTTGGTACATAAATTGGATCCGTCACAGAGTTGGAATCCAAGGGTCGAAAACTACTTACGCGCCACGGGATTCTACCACGTATCTAGGATTGGGATGATAAGAGGATCTCACCCATTGTTAGCTGCTCTGGTTGAAAGGTGGAGGCCGGAGACTCACACTTTTGTGTTGCCGGTGGGTGAGGTTACAGTGACATTGGAAGATGTCGCACATATATTTGGCTTACCAATTGATGGAGAGCCTGTGAGTGGATGGACTGGCAGTAGCAGTGATTTCGTTCAGAGTCAGCATGGCAATATTCGGACGTGAACCGGTGTTCAGTCGTAATTTGAAATCCTATATAAAGCTTGGTTGGATTCGATGTATCAGAGATGAGGAGCCGTTGGACACTGAAGAGTCCATAAGGAGATACGTGAGATGTCAGATTTTCTGTATGTTAGGGTCGACCCTATTCACAGATAAGTCGACCGCATACGCCCATGCGAAGTATCTACCATTGCTTCGCGATTTTGAGCGGATCCATACTTATAGTTGGGGTTCAGCATGTCTTGCACATCTTTACAAAGCACTATGCCGTGCATCACGATATGATACGAAGGAGATGGATGGCCCTCTTAATCTGTTATTTGTTTGGGCATGTGAGTGAATGCCGTGTATTGCGCCCGTACCGAGACATATCCTTCCACCTGTTGAGATACCAGTTGCCATGAGGTAAATATTTATGGTTCTTGTCAGAGATTATATTCATTATGCATGTTTAGGGTTACGGTTACTTACGTAAATTTTTTCACTGTATCATGTTTCAGGTGGAGTCATTCGGAACGGAGCACAGCGTGGTTAGAGAAGACCGTTGTGACATTTAGGCATGATATAGACTACATGCAGGAGGTAAATATTTATGGTTCTAATGAATCCTAGTTCCAGACATTAATGTTAGGGTTATGACATTCGAATTATCTGTGGCAGTTTGAGTGGCGGCCGTACGAAGGAATGATCATACCCGGCGAGTTACATGGACATCTTGATGTGTGTGATATCGCTGCTCCGTTGTTGTCGTTCGAGTGTATCGAATGGCACCCTGCGGATCGAGTGATGCGTCAGTTTGGGTTCGCACAGCCCCCCCCCTCCGGCGAATACCAAGGGACATTCCACTAGACCAGCATTGCATGACTCTTCGCGGAGTGCAGCTTTATGACTGGACAGCTTTATAACTTGTTGGATGCTTCTTGTCAATGGCTTAATCATGTGGCTTTTAATTTTGGTGAGTATAGCCCCCAAGGGATAGGTAGTGGACTTTAATACACAGATAATAAAGCTATTATGTATGCAACTCACTGCTTGTATTTCTCCATATTTTATTTGCAAATTTGTTGATGTGGATCTTTTCTAGGACTCAGTTACAATGGAGCCTAGGCTGGTTTCAGCTCTGTCACAAGGATGTCATCATCGTCACTGGGTGGCATTATTATTCGGATTGTTGCGTTTCAGCAATTATTTGTTACAAAATCAGTTTCACCTTTCACTAACTTGCAAACCGACACCGGTGACCCTTCTAATGGAAATGGAAAGAGAAAGGATAAAGGGTAGAATCCAAGATCTCGTAGATTCATGTGGTATCTTGAGCTACAAATTTCTGGTATCACTCTTTTTTACTTAGCTTTTATTTTTTTGTGTCTTGTGTTCTTTCTTAATTTAATGTTCTAATAAATATAACTCACAGATGTTTCTGGAATTACAAAAGTAGCATATTTGAAATTAAGGATCTTTGGAACCTGTCCAATGGCACTAAAGTGGTGTTGCCACTTAATAATTGAAAAGAGGCATTAGTAGAAATATAACTTATGATCAATTACAAATATAACTCACAGATACTGTAAGGGAATCTCATGATCAATTATACATTGCCACGGATATTTCTCTAAATGTACTTTAGTTTTTGTTTGAATTGTGTTCCTTAAGATGTTGTTCCTGGTTTTTAATGTTTATGATGAATTTACTTTGATGCTTAATTAAAGGCTTTTGCTGATACAATCTATAGATTCATGCAAGAATAAGTGATCATGAAAAGATGAGAATATGTTCCACATTAAAGCCTGAAAAGTTGTCAGCTGAAGCTGTGAGACATCTTAGTAAAAATCTGGCGTTTCCTTCAGAAACAAAACCAAGATTGAATGTAAATAAACAAAGTCGAATGAAAAGCCTGCTGCAGGAAAATGATCACTTGAAAAGCTTCTTTGATTCCATATTTCTCAAAAGCTTCAAGAACATTATCATTGATGTGAAAGAGGATGCTAAAAAGGGGTTAATTTTATATGATGGTGATGAAAGAATACATAGTAGCGGGACTTAATTGGCAAGTCTAAAGAAGATAGGGAATCATACTTTGAGTTTGAGCAATGCTACTGTTTATTACCTGCTAAAACTCTGTGCATAAGATTAGCTTAATTTTTTATTTGACACTCAAGTATATACTTTCATTTCATGTATAATATATTTGACATACGACAATATTATTTATTAAGAGTTGTTTGCTTTCTTGCTTGTGTTTAAATGAGAATGGATCGTTCCAAATTAAAGGTGACAGCATCAAGTGATTGTTTGGAACTTTTCTTGTATACAATAAATGACACAAAAACAAAAAAAATTTTTACTTGGATGCAAAGTGTTCCGTCCTAGGTAAGCCGAGATATACGACTTTTATGATAGCTGCTTGATTTCTGGACAGAGTTATACGTCGTCCAGGGAGCAGCGTTATAAGTGAACCTCGGCACTGTGAAACACGGCGGCGGGAGCACCTACAAAAAGCACTCCGACGCTCAAGTAAGAATATGAGTTATGAAAAAGTAAGAGAAATATATTAGAGTGAGTTCTGTGACCTGTCTTCGCTAGTTATTTTTGCTCGTTCTTATAGGCAAATGGAGGGTTTATCTGCCCTCTGTTTGTGCCGATATTCTCGGTTAGGTGAGTGCCATTACAAGTAACGGAAAAGAGATGATAGCTGACTCATGTGGAGCCGTACTCTGTAGTGCTGCTTTCCGGATTATTTGGTCGATTTTGTTGGTGAGGTTTATCGGGTTTAGTGGTACACGTCATAGCCCGCAAGCTTGTCTGGCTATGTGTTCTAAGTGACAGGCAAGCTTTGATGTGCTCGGCTTAAGTGTACGCGTGATGGTTTCTGGTTATTGGGCTGTTTTGTATGTTTTTTTTTTTTGGAAAGTAAAAGGGAAGTCAAGGGTTTTTCTACCTTGTAGGGAGTGCCGTGATTAATGCGCCCTTTCCCCGTTTTGGTTTTCGATGCTCCTTAACGGTTACCCCTTTTGTTTTACCCATTAAGTTAGTGGGCTTTGTAATGGTATTGATTGTTGCTTTGGAATCTGCTGCTTCACATTATTACAGTTTACCCCCAACTATGACTTCGAAAGGTTAGTTTCTCTTCTTCTAATTTTTACTGGTGCTTTTGTCTTCTATTCATGGTGAGAGAGAAGGGAAAAGAGAAAGTAAAAGTAGTTGAGGTTAAGGAGGGTGATCCATACCACTGGGTGCATGACGACGTGAAGACTCGTTCCTCCTCGTTTACCAGTGTTGAGTCTATGTCTGAGTTAAGGGGTCTGAATCTTGTAAGAGGTGGTTCTAATGTTGCTGTCGAACTTCTCTCCTGTTCCAGTGGTGACAGGGTTTGTGAAAGGAGGGGTGATTGGGGGTATTTTTATATGTATACCCCCTGTTTGATTGAGCTGGGTGTAAGATTTCCTTTTTCCTCTTTTGAATGTGACGTTTTAACTCAACTCAATTGTGCGCCTTCCCAGTTGCATCCAAACACCTGGGCCTTCCTTCGTGCTTTCCAGTGTTTAATGGAGTTTTTGTCTGTTCCTTGCTCTCTTTCTGTCTTCTTTTCTTTATTTCAATTTAAAGGGGTTCAAAAGGGGTTGTGGGTGTGCTTGAGCAGTTTTCCTGGGCGTTCTCTTTTTCTGTTGTATAAATCTTCCTTCAAGAATTTCAAGTCTTTGTTTGTTAAAGTTCGTTCTGTGGAGGCGGAGTACCCTTTTTATTTGGATGAGGAGCTTATAGAAAAGTTCTCTCTTTACTGGTGTTCGGAACCGTATCAGATTCTCGAGGCTACTGAGTGGACTGATGAGGAGGAGTATTTGTTGGAGTTTTTAGTAGAGGGTTTTGCTGGTGGAGAGTGTTTGTCAATTAGCGAGTTGCTTGGTTTTTATAATTCTGGTGATAGTGTGGGTCTGCAGGCTTATATAGGTATTTTGTTGTTTTTCATTCTTTCATTCGTGTACTGTGTTCTGACATTGTTGTTTTGAGTAGGTGGATGAGTTCCTGTGATCTATCCTTCTCGGTTTCAATCCTTCTTGAAAAAGAAAAAGGAAAAGGATGCTGCTGATGAAACGGGAGGTTCGGGAATTCCAAAGGGTGGGGCTGGTGGCGACGCTGCTTTTTTCACTGCTCAACCCGCGTCCTCATATAAAAGGAAAAGGAATGAAACCGATTAGTCTTTGGAGGTCATCTCTGAAGGGGATAGAGAAGCCGTTGGCAATAAATCTGTTTTTGATCGGTAGAAGAGGTTTCATGGTTTCCTTCCTGGTTTGAGCCCCCATTCTTTGTGGAGTAATTAATTCCCTATTGCCGAGATTTCGGATAGGGTTTCTCAGTATCCAGGTGATATGCTGATGACCCACTGAGTTGGTATGGAGAGCTTGAGAAAATTCGTTCAGGTTGGTCTGTGTATATTGTTTTTCATTTTTTTCTTCTTGTCCTTTAGTTGATGTTTTGGTTGTGTATTCTTGTTATAGATCGTTGCATTGCATTTGATGTGTGTCGGTAGTACCACTGAGCTGATTGGAGCTGAGCAGCAGGCTGCTATGGGGAGGGTTGCCGAGCTAGAGAAGTTATTGAGGGATAAGAATGCTGCAGTGGAGAAGTCCTTGAAGGAAAAAGATGAGGTAATTGTGGATGTGACGGCGAAGATGAAGTCGTCTGAAGACGAGGTTACCGTCTCAGAGATCAGATTCGGCTTCTTCAAGTCGAGATAAAAGATAGTGATCTGGCTAAGGGTCAGTTGACCTCCAGGGTTCATGAACTGGAGGAGTTGGGGATGGAGATGTTTTCCTCCGGTTTTGACCGAGCTGTTAGTCAAGTTGTTGTCTTAGTTCCTGAGTTCGATTATACTCGGTTGGATGTGACAAAGGTGGTTATTGATGGGAAGCTTGTGGTAGATGGGACGGTGGAAGATCATGATGAGTATGCCCCATCTTCTTGATTTTCATAGTATTTTGTTTATTTGTATGTATTTGATTGTCGTTTTTGTAAACTTTCAGTAACACTTGGTTTGTTTTGGCCGAGTCGTGATTGGCTTTGACTTTAAATATTTTGTTATGTATGCAAGTATAACTTGTTTGGGTAAATGCTCTTTGAGTAGTATTTGGAAAAATAGAAATAGATCGGTATTTATAACTTATTGTTTGTATTGATTGATATCAACTTTTGGGCGTCCGGCCTCATTAAAATCCTCCTTAGATAAAACCTTTATATGGGAAAAAAACCTCTAAGGGGGAAAAAGAGTACCTTCATTTGCGTATTTGTACAAGTTATGATCTATAGATTTTCAAAGAAGATACGTTCTAGTTTCCTGATACTGGTTCGTCGTGTAGTGTTTGGAGTTGGTAAGCCCCATGCCGAGTACTTTTGCTACCCAGAATGGTCCTTCCCAGTTTGCGGCGAGCTTTCCATGCGAAGGAGGTCGCCTTGCTTTCTCTGTTCTTCTGAGGACTTGGTCTCCTTCGCCGAATATCCTCGGCACTACTCTTGTGTTGTGCTTTCTCTCAGCCAACTGCTTTTTAGATCTCTACTTGATGGCGGCAATGTCCCTGTCTTCTTCGATCAGATCAAGCTCGGCATTTCTCACATTTATATTGTGTTGTTCATCGTATAGCTCGGTTCTCAATGTAGGAATGCTGACCTCAATAGGGATTAGTGCTTCTGACCCATAGACTTGTTTGAAGGGCGTCTCGCCCGTGGTGGATTGTATCGTTGTGTTGTAGCTCCGTAATATTTCTGGGATTAGCTCCACCCATTCTCCCTTCGCGTTATTGAGCTTTTTCTTTATTGCTTGCAATATAACTCGGTTAGCAGCTTCGGCCTGCTCATTGGTTTGTGGGTGTTCGAATGAGCTAAAATGATATTGTATGTTAAAATTTTTTAGAAATGATGCGAGTTTGTTATCTGTAAATTGTCTTCCATTGTCTGATATTATTTCCTTTGGTATTCCAAATCGGCATATGATGTTTTTCCATATGAAAGATCGCACCTTTTCGGCAGTTATCCTTGCTAATGGTTGTGCTTCTATCCTTTTGAGAAATAGTCTATTGATACTAAAAGAAATTTTACCTGTCCTGGCGCTATTGGAAATGGGCCGAGATATCGAGCCCCCATCTGTGGAAGGGCCAGCTTACCTCCATGATGTGCAATACTTCGGCCGGCTTCATAGAGATGGCGGCATGTTTCTGATAGTTGTCATATGTTTTGACCTTTGTTATGCAATCCCTCTTCATGGTCGGCCAATAGTATCCTGTTCGGATGATCTTTGCCACAAGAGCTCGTCCTCCGATGTGGTTTCCATATACACCCTCATAGATTTCGTTCATTACTTCTTTTGCTTCATCGTCATTGAGGCATTTTAGCAATGGTTGTGAGAAACCGCACTTGTATAGTTCCCCTGCTATGTTTGTGTAGAGACTTGCTTTTCGTCTGAAATGTTGAGGGTTAAGTTCGTTTCTGGGTATGATCCCTGCATTAATATATTCAAGGAAAGGTGTTCTCCAGTCGTGAAGGTGGTTAATGCTTGTTATGGATAATAGTTCAATTCTAGGCTTTTTTAGTGTAAGTTGTGATAATGTCGATGTTTGTGTATCCGCCCTAGTGGCAGCAAGTTTAGATAATATGTCTGCTCTAATGTTCTTCTCTCTATGCACATGTAATATGATGAATGTGTCAAATTTTGAAATGAGATCTTTTGCTATGAGCCAATACCGCTCTAGCAAGGGATCTTTTACTTGAAATTCTCCTCGGATTTGTTGAACCACCATGAGGGAATCACAATGTACTGTTAAGCTATGTACTTGGAGGTTGAGGGCGAGCTTGAGTCCTGCTATGAGTGCCTTGTACTCAGCCTGATTTTTGCTTGCTGAGAAGTGGAATTAAAGGGATTGTTCGGCCATCACTATGTCTCCGTCTTTCAGGACTACCCCGGCCCCGCTTCCTTCTCAGCTTGATGCCCCATCAACGTGTAACTCCCAGGTCTTGTTGTAGTGGTGCTCGCCAGGTGTGAGTTTAGAGACAAAGTCTGCTAGGATTTGTGCCTTCAGGGCTGGCCTTGATTGGAACTGAATATCGAACTCAGAGAGCTCGATGGACCATTTGGTTAGTCGTCTGGCCAGTTCTGGTTTTGTTAGTATTTTCCTTAATGGTTGGTTCGTTCTTACAATTATTGTGTGGCTCTGTAAACAGTGTCTGAGTCTTCTTACTGTTGTCACTAGTGTTAAGGCCAACTGTTCTATTCTCGGATACCTTTGTTCCGTTGGTTGCA
This sequence comes from Arachis hypogaea, assembly GCF_003086295.3. Lineage (NCBI taxonomy): Eukaryota > Viridiplantae > Streptophyta > Magnoliopsida > Fabales > Fabaceae > Arachis > Arachis hypogaea. The sequence goes on along the minus strand of NC_092054.1, from coordinate 34,343,504 downwards.
TGACTCTGCTGACGAAGTATACTGGCTTTTGTATTTTTCCTGTCTCAATGACAATAGCCGACCTTATAGAATAATTTGAAGTGGATAAATACAAGTATAAAGGTTTACCGACTTCTGGTCTTTGTAACACTGGTGGCGATGATAAGATGGCTTTGAGCTCGGTGAATGCCGTCTCGCATTATTTTGTCCATTCGAATTTCTTATTCTTTGATATCGTCTGGAAGAAATGGTATGATCGGCTTGATACCATTGGCAAGAACCGTGACAGAGCAGCTACTCTTCCTGCTAATTGTTGTACCTCTTTCATTATTTTAGGACTTGCCATGTTAAGTATTGCGTCACATTTTTCAGGGTTTGTTTCGATTTCCCGTGAGGTCAGTATAAATTCGAGGAACTTGCCTCCTTGTACCCCAAAGGCACATTTCTCCAGGTTGAGTCTCATGTTGTATGCTCGGATCTGCTTGAATATCTCCCTGAGGTCTTCACAGTGGAATCTTCCTGGGGGGGGGGTCTTGGCGACCATATCGTCCACATAGATTTCCATATTCTGACCTATCTGATGGCGGAATACCTTGTCCATTAGTCGTTGGTATGTTGCACCTGCGTTCTTTAGACCAAATGACATTACTTGTCCATCATAAGTCTTGTGAAGTAGCCTTGTTATTGCACAATGCATGCAGCATAGAGTAATGAAATAATGAAGTATTAAAAAGAAATGTTGATGGACATTTTGTCACAAAAATTTTTTATTGTCTCAAATTTTATTCATTTTCTTCACTATTTGTTAATAGAATGAGAACCATACTTAATCACATTAATCTTGATATGTTCATTTTTTTCCGAGCTTCTGTTTCAGTCTCCAAAATGCTTGAGATATTAGACATATGTATTAGGATCAATGGTACAACTGAACATTGGGTGTATGATGCCTTGAACTTATGAATGTGATCCCTTCAAGCTTTTAGCAAACTAAAAAATAATGTAATTTACATATGATCTATGACATTTTCTCTGAATGTGAAACAGAAAAAAAAGAGAAGGAATTAAGATACAAGTATATCTATATCTGGTCTAGGGCTATATGAACCAGTTTTTTCACCAAGTAAAAGTGCCTTCAAAATAGCCTCACACAAACCACTATAATGGATAATCAAATGTCCACCATCTGAAACTTTATGGTAATTTATCCATGGCATATTCCTTGAAACAAATCTCTGGATTTGAGAGGGCACAACCTTGTCTTCATATCCCTGCCAAATGTGAACTTTACTTGTGTTGTGAGAGAATAGATTGCTCAGCTTCAATGGATCAAACTCCCAGTTGCAATAGTCTTGGAGAATCTTTTGCAAGCCAAAGTTCCCATTGGATCAGTCTTTTCTGTAGTCCATATCCAACTCTATCATATTGCACAAAATATATACCCAATGCATCTATTAGTTCCTGCACGTTTAGTGTCACATCAATGTTATATATATTATCATCAACATACATTTTGAATCTATTCCACTCACTATTGATAGCTCACGAGTATTCAATAATCAATTAGATCTAAATTCAACCAATAATTTTCACATCACCATAACAGAGTCAATAAAAGATTGATCTTTTGTACCAATTTTCATAACTGGATACTGATGATTAGGGATGGAAATAGGCCAGGCGGCCTGTCACGAGCCTGCAGCCTGGCCTGGCCTGTTATAAAATATGCACATGCTTAGACCTTTGTAAAAGCCTTAATATGTTAATAAGTCAGGCCCAGCCTCGCTAATTAGCCTTATTGGCCTGTTAAAACATAATTAAATATATAAATTATTATTTTTTTTATTATTATAATTACTAGATATTTTAAATTTATTATATTTTATTATAAATATTTTTGTATATTTTAAATACTTTAAAAGTTTAAAAATTCTTATAAATATTAAATATGATATATTATTTATAAATTTTTTTATTAAAATTTTTTTTAAAATAATATTTTTATTTTTGTAAAAAAAAATTATCAGGCCTTTTAACAGGCTACAGGCCATGCCAGAATGAATAACAAGCCAGGTTTAGTACTTTGAAAAAAGCCTATAACAGGCCTAGGCTAATTAACTACATAACAGGCCAGGCCTGTTAAGAGTAAAGCCTGGCCTGTTTCCACCCCTACTGATGATGGCCTAAAGTGATTTAGGAATTTTTCTCAAAATAGAATTGGCGTTGCAAGTATAGTCCAAACCCAACAATTGACCATCAATCAAAGTTTAAATTAAAGTTTTGTCACAATTCAAATCAAAATAACCGGGAGTTTTAAATCTCGGGTCATTCTCCCTAAGAATTGCAATTAAGTGCGTAGTTATTAGCTATGAGAAAACAAGGGGTTTTAATGGCAATTGATAAGAAAATTAAAAGGGCAAGAAAGTAAATAAAGCATGCAAGGGAATTAAAACTCAAAGCAAGTAAAGCAATGAAAATGGAATTTAAGTGGCAAAAAGAAACTCTTGACAATGGTTGGGAATTAAAGATTCCTATCATAATCATAGACCACAAATATGGTAATTGTGTAGAATTAATCCCAATTAGTCAATCCTAACATCGAGAATTAGTCAAAAGGGCATAATTGATCTTAATCCACAAGTCCTAATCAGCTCAGTAATTAACTTAATGAAAGACTAGCGTTAGTAAAAACCAAATCAACTAACAATCCTAACACAATGTAGAATGGACATCCATGACTCAAGTTCTAATTACCCAATTTCACGCCAAGAATGTGAAAAACTATACAAAAACTATAAGAGACATTTTATCAAACACCTAGCATGCATATAAGAAAAAATATCATAAATTGTAATAAAAATAAAATCTATAACTACCAATTGTAATAAAATGATAATAACAACTCAAATAAGCATTAAACAAATATAAATTATCAAAATTGCATTAAATGAAATTAAAAAAAACAAGAGTGTTCATGAAACTAAAGTAGCATTAAAGAGAAATTAACAAAGTAAACTAAGAGATGAAAGACAAGAGAACATGAAAATGTAAATGAAACTATACTAAAATAAGAATTAAATGTTGAAATTAAAGAGAAATTAAACTAAGAAACCCTAAATTTTAGAGAGAAGGGAGAGCTTCTCTCTCTAGAAAAACTAAGCTAAAACATGTAAAAACCTAAACCTAAGTGCTCCCCCTTCATCCTTCTTCAATTTGGCTTGAAATAGCTTCAGAAATGAGTTGGATTGGGCTTTGGAGGCCCAGAATTTGCCCTCAGCGAATTGCAATTAATGACCTTACGTGCATGCATTCGTGCGTATGCACGGGTGTGCAAAATTCTCATTGTGCGTACGCACTAAAAGTTATGCGTACGCATGGCTGCATGAGGTTGCAATTGTGCGTACGCCTCCTTGTTGTAGTTTTCAAACTCCATTTTCTTCATGATTTCTCCTCTTTTGAATGCTCTTTCCTCACTACTTCAACCCATACTTGCCTTGGAAACCTGAAATCACTTTACAAATACATCAAGACACCAAATGGGATTAAAAGGAATAAAATTTAGCAATTGAAAGGCCTAAAAAGCATGTTTTCACTTTCAAGCACAATTTAGGAAGAAATAATGAAACTATGCTATTTCAATGGATAAATGCAAGAAAAGTTGATGAAATCCACCCAAATAGAGCAAATAACCTCATTTTGTTGAACATTTTGAAAGCATCAGTTTCCTCTTCTTCCTGCACGTATCCAACAATAATGGCATTCAAAGAAATGTTATCTCGGGTTTTCATGAGCTCAAACTGTTTCCTAGCTTCCTTCAAAGCCCCAGCCTTGGCATACATATCTACCAATGCATTGTTCACAAATAAATTGTTTGCAAAACTTCTCTTGATAATAACTGAATGCACCTGACGACCAATTTCTAAGCTTTCAAAACAAGCACATGAACTCAAAATGCTAGTGAAGGTAAATTCGTCCGGTTCAATGGTAAGTCGTGTCATATCAAGGAATAGCTCCATTACATGATTGAAATAACTATTCTGTGCATAAACTCCCATCATGGCATTCCAAGTGACCATATTTTTCTCAGACATGACATCAAATACTTTCTTTGCAGCATCTAACATTTTGCACTTTCCATACATACTGATCAAAGAACTTTTCACATATATACTAGAACCCAAACCTTGTTTGATAGCCTCTCCATGGACTAGTAACCCATAATCCAACGCAACTAAGCTGGCAATCGCACTAAGAACACTTGCCCACGTGGACCTTGAGGACTTTATACCACACTTCCTCATTTCGAGAAAGAACTCAATGGCCTCCTTATGATGGCCCCTCTTAGCATGACCAGAGATCATCGCATTCCATGCCACAACATTGCTAGTGTGCATGTCTCAGAACAATTTACAGGCATCATCCAGCTTAACCAAATTCACAAGAACATTGAGAACAGTCACAAAAATCACCTGGTCAGGAGAGCAGCCAGCTATCTGCATTTTGTCAAAAACCTAGAGGGCGTCCTGCGGTAGCTCGGCTCGAACATAACCAGAAATCAAAGCCGTCCAAGAAACAGTGTCCAAGTGGACTGCGGCGTCAACTATGGCACTAGCATGGCGGAGAAAGCTGCATTTGGCATAGAGATCGATAAGAGCACCCTGGCAGAACGGATTGGACTCAAAACCTGCCTTGATCACGCAGGAGTAAAGCAACGTGCCGAATTCAGTATTCCTGAGCTTTGAACAAACAGAGAGAGCTAAAGCGAGTGTGAATTGATTAGGTAACTGGCCAAAACGCATCATAGAAATGAAATAACAGAGTACATTTTGGAATAACCCCTGCCTTGAGTACATGGAAATGATATAATTATAAGCGGATAAATGTCTCTGACAGGGATGGAGCTGGTTGAAGAGCCTTTAAGCGAAAGGGACATCACCGGCAGCGGCATAGAGATCGATGGTGGCACTTGCGAGGAAGCCATCAGAGGAAATTTTGTGTTTGATGGCATGTGCATGAACAACTTTGGCCATTTTCCCGTCGCCGTGGTTGGGAATATTATCGAACACAAGGTAGTCGTGATGGTGATGGGGATTAGTTTTAGTTTGTTGTAAGCAGAAGTAAATGCGGAGAAGGTCGTCGTACACTTGTGAGATGGAAGGAGGAGAAGGGGAAGGGCAGTGCTCAATGGTGAGTGAATAAAGTCTTAAGAATAAGAAATCTGGGACTTGAGGTGCAACTGCAAGACGCATCGATAAACAAACAAAACCACCTTGTTAATGCTTCTATTGCATAGATGTATATTGCGTACTGTGAAATGAAAGAAAGGAATTGGATAAGGGTCCTATTTAAAAAAAAAAACAGTTAGCGGCTAATCACATTTTAGTCCATATAAAATGTTGTATCACTAATTCACTATATGTTATTCTTATTATTTTAAAAGACTTAAATCATAATGCAAAAGACAAATTTTATAATCTTCCTTAAGGACTAAAGTAATAACATGGAAAGATAAACTTTGTAACTATTTCAAATCAATAGGTTAGGTAATGACAACAATTTTAAGGACGGTGACACTTACATTTCAGTAGTATCTTTTTAAGGAGTATAAAAAAAGGATGGTACTACAATAATTACAATAGAAGTAAAGTTAATCCCCTGTTTTATAGGTGCCAATGCAATTAGAATAATAATCTAGGCTTTAAAAAACATATTGGAAATGTGCATCTAATAGCTTCAAAGTTCCATGAGACAATTTAAGCTTTAATTACAATTAATAACTTCAAACCTAAAGATAAAAAACATGAATGAAGGAAGCTACTTCAAATGCAATTAGACCAAAAAATATAAAAAGCTTATAAAATTTATTCATATTCAGTCTTTCCAAGTCCCACTTAAAATAAAAACACAAAAATACTCCAAAAAAATGGGCATAATGATTATTCCAATTTCCAAATGCAATTATTAGATAATGTAACCCTATTACATGTACTCTATGAAATTTTTAATTTTGAGACATTACCATGCGTAGGTAATATTAGTAATAGTTTTGTCCAGTGATTCCACTTCCTCTTTGTCACAAACTCTGCCGGCATAAATATAAGCATGTGGGGGCCTTGTTCACAAAATTTGATGTGTCCCATACTCCCTTCCTTTATTATTTATTTCCCAACTTGGATGTACCTATTCTTAAGATTTAATATGAGACATTAGGGAAGAATAAAATAGAAGAAGACATCTTCAATTATAATATATATAAGATATGACTCCTAATTATATTAAATCACCAATGTACATGTAGTAAGAAAACAAATAAATCAGTGCAACATCATAGCAATAAGGAGCTGTTGTTTCTTGCAGTGTGAGTCACAAACTAAAAATCTAGAACTTATTTCACGTGGATTGTTTCTTGCAGTGTGAGTCACAAATTAAAAGTCTAGAACTTACTTCACGTAGATTGTTAAAGTGTTAAAAGTCAAGAAAAATATAGATAGGAATAAAATTAGAGGAGCTTAATCCAGGTAACGTGACGGTTTACTTTTTATTTTTTAAGTTCTAACTAGAAACTTATGTTCAAACACATAAATATGCATAACAAATTGACAATAAATAGTTCATAAGTAATGCAAATAATAATATAATGCTTTCCCTTTGCCAGAAAGCTAGAACAATAGAATATATGTACGATTTGTTTTTTGTCAGAATGCAAATCTGAGTTGATTGTTTGATTTCCTATTACTGTGAAAAATTAAATTTAACTAACAAATAAAATTCTATCATCCTGAAATCTGTTGTCTCTTATGAGTGCTGTCAAATGCTTCAAAGAATGTTAAATTTTAGCATAATTAGGATGTGATATATCATTTGTAACAAATGAGTTTGTCTTTTGTCCTACAACAATCCAGCTACACCCAGGTATCTTTTGGATTTCTTTTTGTATCATAGTTCTCCTCAAGGATCTAGCTTCATTCCAATGTATTGATGCAGCGTACATATTAGAAAGCAATACATATGGGAAAGAATTGTCAGGTTCTAACTTAATAAGGTTCTTAGCTGCTCGCTCTCCCCTTATGTCATCACCATGAATTCGGCAAGCTCCCAATAAATTGGCCCAAATCATAGCATTCGGTTCAACATTTAGATTGTCGATGAACTCTCCACCTTCTTTAAGATTACCCCAGCGACCAGGAATATCCATAATGCAAGCATAGTGATCAGCCATGGGTTTAATGCCATAACAGTTCACCATGAGATAAAAAATTTGACGGCCCTCGAAAACCCACCCTACATGGCTGCAAGCAGTGAGCACTCCGAGGAATATGACATCATCTGGTGTAACACATGAGTGAGCCATCTCATTGAAGACCTTCAGAGCGCTTTCTGCATGACCCTTTTTTGCAAATCCAACTATCATTGAGTTCCAAGAAATCACATCCTTTTTAGTACCCATTTCTTCAAAAACTTGCACAGCACTTTTTACATCCACACATTTAGCATACATGTCTATGAGTGCACTACTGGTTAACTCATCCAAATCAAAACCAGTGTGGAATATTAGAGAATGTATCTCTTTCCTATCTTGCAATGCTGATAAGAGAGCACAAGCTCAAAGAACTGAAACAAATGTTGCTTGGTCAGGGAAGATACTGTTGTCCCCTATTTCTCGGTATGAATTTATGGCCTCGTGATAGCAATCATTTTGAGTATACCCGGAAATTAAAGCAGTCCACATAACAATGCTTTTAAGGTTCGAAAATTCTGAGAAAAGTAAGTTGGCATGTACAATCCTTTGCGAGTCCATTTACATGCCCAACAAAGAGGTACCTAAGAACTCACTACCACATAAAAGACCCATCTTAACTATAGCACAGTGGATCTGCAACCCTGAAATTACCTGAGAACCCTTACAAGCATCTATCAGGCTTGAAAATTTAATTTCAGATGGCTTGAGCCCCAATGCCAGCATCTAACTAAGAAGATTAATAGCTTCTTTTTTATTTTTTAGAGCATATCCTGAAATCAGAGCATCCATGGATACCACACTCCATTCAGCCATGCTAGAATAGATTTTTCATGCATCTTCAATGGAACAATATTTAGAATACATGTCAATAAGAAAACTTCCAACAAAAAGGTTTGTTTCTAATCCCAACTTAATTGCCAGGCAATGGAATTTCAATCCTGCTTCTAATAGCTTAACATTTCCACAAGCGCTAAGGATGCTTGCCAAAGCTACCTCATCAGGTACTATGCCATGTAACCTCATTCTGTTGAACATTTTGAAAGCATCAGTTTCCTCTTCTTCCTGCACGTATCCAACAATAATCGCATTTCAAGAAATGTTATCTTGGGTTTTCATGCGCTCAAACTGTTTCCTAGCTTCCTTCAAATCCCAAGCCTTGGCATACATATCTACCAATGCATTGTTCACAAATAAATTGTTTGCAAAACTTCTCTTGATAACAACTGAATGCACCTGACGACAAATTTCTAAGCTTTCAAAACAAGCACATGAACTCAAAATGCTAATTAAGGTAAATTCGTCTGGTTCAATGGTAAGTCGTGTCATATCAAGGAATAGCTCCATCACATGATTGAAATAACCATTCTGTGCATAAACTCCGAGCATAGCATTCCAAGTGACCATATTTTTCTCAGACATGACATCAAATACTTGCTTTGTAGCATCTAACATTTCGCACTTTCCATACATACTTATCAACGAACTTCCCACATATATACTAGAATCCAAACCTTGTTTGATAGCCTCTCCATGGACCAGTAACCCATAATCCAACACAGCGAAGCTGGCAATCGCACTAAGAACACTTGCCAGTATGGACTGATGACCGGAATTCACTACCTATATTATGAATCCGTTCTTTGGTAAGCGCACCAAATTATCGTCAAGTAATAACTCACTATGAGTGAGGTCGAATCCCACAGAGATTAACAGATTAAGCAAGCAATAGTTAGTTAATTATTCTAGTTAGACAAACATTAAGGAGAGATAATTAACAAGAAATGTAAATGACATAAAAGTAAAGGAAAGTAATAAAGTGCAAGAAAGTAAATGGCATAAATGTAAAGTACAAGAAAGTAAAGTGCTGGAAAATAAATGACCATAAAGTAAATATAAGAACTAAAGATAAAATAAATATTTGGATCAAGAGATATTGCATTCTCCGGATTAATTGATTTCATCTCATCTTCAATCATACAATTCATTGACCTCTTGCCAATCATGAGTGATTGAATCTCAATTCCGTGGTAACTCAATCTCTCCAATCTTGATCAATAGCCAATTCCTTGGTCTAGTTGCTCATGAGAAGAGATGAAGCTTGGTCCCTGATTATACCACACATCCTCATAAATCTAAGTAGTGGGTAGATTAAATGTCATAATATCCAACCCAAAACCCAAATCTACTCAAGTGTGAGAAAGAATTTCAAGCATGATTTTATGATTCCTCTTCCAAGGTTCACATAAAACTCAAATACATTCAATCTCTTTTCCAAGATAATTGAATGCTAACATGAAGAATGAAATTTCTTCTAGTAAATCAAAGAGAGATGAAGAGAAGAAGAAGAATAAAAACAACTTAATCCATTGAAAAACAATAGAGCTCTCTTTCCCAATAGAAAGAGTTAGTGATTCATAACTAAAATATTTACAAGTAAGAAAGTGGAAGAGGAGAGAAGTGTGGGTGAGAAGATGGCGTCCGAAGACACCTCTCTAGTAGAATTATTGGCCATCCCCTGATTCTATGAAACTAAAGCCTTTATATAGGCTCTCCTAAATTACAAACTTAAATGAAATTAAAAGTAAATTACAATGAAATGAAAATGAACTATTCTAGATGTTTCTTCTGGCCTTGATTGGTTAACAATTTTGGCTTGAAATAGAGTTGATGTGGACTTGGTTGAAGGTTGGGGCTGCAAGAAGAAGTTGGCGTGTGGGTTCAAGTGTCACACACAATAGAATTTGCTCTTTGGATTGTGACCCACTTTGCAACATTGAAAGTATGGAGTTTTTTGGGCCTCAATTGAATGTCCACTATAAAGTATTATATATTGTTAGAAATCTCTAAATGTCATATTTCTAACGCCACTTAAATCAACTCATTTGGACCTCTGTAGCTCAAGTTATGCCCATTTGAAGTTAAAGAGGTCAATCTGCCGAATGCCTCGGCGTGCCACGCCCATTCTCGGCGTGCCACGCCTCTTGTGTTGTGAAACTGGCATGCCACATCTATTCTTGGTGTGCCGCACCTTCAATGATGTACTAAATCTTCCTCTCTGACTATTAGAACTGGCGTGGCACGCCCAAGACCTGGCGTGCCACGCCCTCGAGCTGGCGTGCCAGGCCCAGGTTTTGTAATACTGAAATAATGGCCTTGTTTACCTTCATGTTTAACGTCCACCGTATAGTGTTATATATCATTAGAAAGTTCTTGATGTCAGCTTTCCAACGCCACCAAGATCACATCATTTGGACCTCTATAACTCAAGTTATGCTCCTTTGAAGATGAAGAGGTCAGGCTGGTAACTCTGCAGGGACGTGTTTTTCTCCTTGTATTTTCGGGGTCAATATCTTCCTCAATTCCAGTATCCACCATAGAGTGTTATATATGGTTGGAAATCTCTAGATGTATACTTTCTAATGGCACTAAAATCACTTCTTTTGGAGTTGTGTAGCTCAAGATATCTTTATTTGAATTGGAGGAGGTCAGGCTAGCATATGCCCCGGCGTGCCACGCCAATGCTTGGCGTGCCACGCCCATAGTGGGGCTCAAAATCGCTCCTCTGGAACTTAAGCCTGGAGTGTCATGCCCAAAACACCTAGTGGCATGCCCTCTTTGAGATCTTGGCTTCCCAAGCTTGGCGTGCCACGCCCAGAGATCCAAGTGGCACGCCCATTGTATTGTGTTTAGCAACCCTTCTCTGTTTCATTGGCCTGGCGTGCACGCCCATAATGCTGGATCAAAATCACTCCTCTGGAACTCAAGCTTGGCATGCCACGCCCAGGCACCAAGTGGCACGCCCAAAACTTCTTATTCTCTTCTTTTGAGCTTGTTTTGTGCTTTTTGCTTCTTTTTCCACCATTTTTTACAAAATTCATCAAATCAAAAGATCAAAGTAATATACAACTTAAGCACAACAAATACTCAATAATTGGGCATTATGAATTAAATTTTGATATGAAAAAGTATAGAAAAATATGACATGATGCGCAGTCATCACAACACCAAACTTAAACTTTGCTTGTCCTCAAGCAAACAAGAATCATGCAATAAAGTTTGACAAACCAAGGTGAGAAGAATAGCAATTTTTATGTTCATAGTTTGCTAGTTTCTTATGCATGCTACAATCACAAAAGAGATTCAAATGATTGATGCTTCTATCTAGCTCATTTTATGAAATCGTTTTCTTTATGTTCCTTCCTTGAAACAAGCATTCCATTCTTTTCTCAGCTTAGCTTCTTGGGTGCTTTGCACCATTTGTTGAAAGCTATGACTCTAAATGCTTTGTTTTCAAGTATTACTGCTTGATACATAAGCACCACAAGTATTTAATTAGAGGAATCCTTTAGCTCATTTGTTTCTTTTCTTTACTCTCTAATCATTGATGCTCAGAGCCTTGAGCTTTGAGGGAGTGCTTTGCACTTGAGCCTAGACTTCACTCTAAGTGTTTTGTTTTCATGCTTTTTGCTTGATACAGAAACACCACAAGTACTTGACAAATGAATTGTCATTGGTACTCAGAGCCTTCAGCTTTCTCATTCTTTCCCTTTTCTTTTCTTGCCTTATTTGCATTTGCTTCTTCAAGGTTTTCATGATTTCAAAAATTTCATAAATGTCCTAGATGAAAACTTCAATTAAACAAATTCAAATGCAATTGAGCAACAATAGTCATGCTAGCTTTCCAATACTTATAAGCTCATGCTAACTTCTTCTTTAATTACCTTGTTTGTTTATGCTAATGATGCTTAATTACTTGGAACTCACAAAACTCAAGATGATAGTCATAATGTCATAGCACATGTTACAATTCAGCAATCAAGCTATGCTTATTCACAACACGCATGCATACAAAGAAAATAGTAGACAATCATGCAATTAAAATACTGGAAACAAATAAGAGAAAAAGGAGCTTTACCACCTTGTAGTTCATCTTCGCTGTTGTCACTTTCCTCCTATCTTTCCCTTCTCACACCAAACTTAGAATGATTGCTTGTCCTCAAGCAACAAATAAAACAGTAGTGATGGAATTTATGATGGGTCATGAATGTGTTAACAATGAATTGTAAGTAAGGCATGTGTTCAAGCAAGCAAACTAAGGATACAATAAAGGCACAAGAAGTAAAAATAGAGATAATATGATTGCATTAATAAGTGGTGTTTGCATGGTACTTTGCATGAAAAATAAGTGGTAACACCAAACTTAGTGTGACACTTTCATTTTAGAATGATGCAAGTACCCAGTGAAGATTCTAAATCAAATTGTTGCATGGAAACACCAAACTTAGAATGCAATCATATGCCAAATTATTGAAAATAAACAAAGCAAAGAAAGGAAATGTTACCTATAGTTGGGTTGCCTCCCAACAAGCGTTCTTTTAATGTCATTAGCTTGACATGTTGATCATGGCTTTCTTCCTCTTTTCCAGTTGGTTAAGAGGAATGTGACCTCAAGAGGAAAGAGGGGCCAGTCAATGCCCCCTGTTTTGAGTGCCTCTCCCTAGCAAGCTTTCTTTTGTTGTTAGCTTGAGTAGACTTGCTTGTTAGAGTAGGGGTGGGATTGCTTTTGGTTGACCTTTTCTTGGATATTGTCCTTTTTTCTTGGTCACCATCCTCTTTTTAGTGCTTTTGTTGATTGCCTTCACTTCTTTGATTTCAAGCCTTAGTTGTTGTGTGCTGGTGGGAGTATCCTCTTCATCATGGGCTTCTTGAACTGGTGGTTCAATGAACTCACCCTTTATGCAACTCTCTGTTTCATTGGAGTGTGGACTCCCTTGATTGACTTCCTCCCTTTCTTCTGCATGATTTTGTATTGCTTCCTTTAGGAGTGAGTTTGTATGTTCATTTGTCACCTTTAGTAGCCTCTGTGGGTATGGAGCCCTAGGCTTGTATACTCTCACAACTTCCTCCTTCTTCATTAGAGTCTCACTTGGTATGGGTGCCTCTTTTTCTTGTTTTTCCAATTCTTCTATCATTTGGTCTAAATGCATTCCAATGTTCTTGAGAGAGATTTCATGTTCTTTAAAAAAAATCCTAGACATTTGGGTGAAATCCTCTATACGTTCCGTACACTTCTCTTCCCTTTCTCTAATGATTTTTATATTCTCTCCATGGCTTTCAAGGAGGGCTTCAATCTTGGAGAATCTTTGGGTGTCTAAGGAAGGTTGTGGTGATTGGCTTGTGTTTTGTAATGAATTTTGTGTTGAGGCATACTCAAGTGATGAAGAATTTGGACATGTAAAACTAGGAGGTAAAGTTGGATAATTAAGAGGTGATGGCTCTTGATGAATGGGGTATGAATAAGTGAAATCTCTTTGATTTTGATCTTCCCAGCCACAATATGAGTAGTGATTACACTCATCAAAATATAGACCATTTTGTGGCCCTGGGAAGCACCACATTTCATGTTCTTGATACTCCCACCCACCATGAGCATAATAACGTGAATCATTTTGTCACGGTGGAAAGTTTCCCATGAAAGTTGATTGACCAAAATATGATGGATACTCCATACTTTCTTGAAAATTCTCTGTAACTAACACAATCACCAAAAGAAATTGGAATCCCCCTAGTCACAAATGAGGGATTCTTAGTGAGGCAATATCACAAACAGTTAGTTAGCACAAGAAAATAAAGAAACAAAAGAAATCAAAGACAAAAGAAAAATGTCTAATCCAGTAAATCAATCAACCAGTAGTTTGTTAATCACAATTAATCCCCGGCAACGGCGTCATAAAACTTGATGACCGGAATTCACTACCCATATTATGAATCCGTTCTTTGGCAAGTGCACCAAATTATCGTCAAGTAATAACTCACTATGAGTGAGGTCGAATCCCACAGAGATTAACGGATTAAGCAAGCAAAAGTTTGTTAATTATTCTAGTTAGACAAACATTAAGGAGAGATAATCAACAAGAAATGTAAATGACATAAAAGTAAAGAAAAGCAATAAAGTGCAAGAAAGTAAATGGCATAAATGTAAAGTACAAGAAAGTAAAGGGCTGGAAAATAAATGACCATAAAGTAAATATAAGAACTAAAGATAAAATAAACATTGGGATAAAGAGATATTGCATTCTCCGGATTAATTGATTTCATCTCATCCTCAATCATGCAACTCATTGACCTCTTGACAATCATGAGTGATTGAGTCCCAATTCGTTGGTAACTCAATCTCCCCAATCTTGATCAATAGCCAATTCCTTGGTCTAGTTACTCATGAGAAGAGATGAAGCTTGGTCCCTGATTATACCACACATCCTCATAAATTCAAGTAGTGAGTAGATTAAATGTCACAATATCCAACCCAAAACCTGAATCTACTCAAGTGTGAGAAAGAATTTCAAGCATGATTTTATGATTCCTCTTCTAAGATTCACATAAAACCCAAATACATTCAATCTCTTTCGCAGGATAATTGAATGATAACATGAAAAATGAAATTCCTTCTAGTAAATCAAAGAGAGATGAAGAGAAGAAGAAGAATAAAAACAACTTAATCCATTGAAAAACAAAAGAGCTTTCTTTTCCAATGGAAAGAGTTAGTGATTCATAACTAAAATATTTACAAGTAAGAAAGTGGAAGAGGAGAGAAGTGTGGGTGAGAAGATGGAGTCCGAAGACCCCTCTCTTGCAGAATTATTGGTCATCCCCTGATTCTATGAAACTAAAGCCTTTATATAGGCTCTCCTAAATTACAAACTTAAATGAAATTGAAAGCAAATTACAATGAAATGAAAATGAACTATTATAGATGCTTCTTGTGGCCTTGATTGGTTGACAATTGTGGCTTGAATTAGAATTGGAGTGGGCTAGGTTGAAGGTTGGAGATGCGGGAAGAAGTTGGCGTGTGGGTTCAAGTGCCACGCACAATAGAATTTGCTCTTTGGATTGTGACCCACTTTGCAATGTTGAAAGTATGGAGTTGTTTGGGCCTCAAATTGAATGTCCACTATCAAGTATTAGATATTGTTAGAAAGCCCTAAATGTCATATTTTTAACGCCACTAAAATTAACTTATTTGGATCTTTGTAGCTCAAGTTATGCCCATGTGAAGGTGAAGAGGTCAGTCTGCCAAATACCCTGGTGTGCCACGCCCATTCTCAGGGTGCCACGCCCCTTGTGTTATGAAACTGGCGCGCCACCCCATTCTTGGCATGCCACGCCTTCAATGATGCACTAAATCTTCCTCTCTAGCCATTAGAACTGGCGTGCCACGCCCAGGTTTTGCAACGCTGAAATAATGGCCTTTTTCACCTTCATATTTAACTTCCACCATATAGTGTTACATATTGTTGGAAAGCTCTTGATGTCAGCTTTCCAACGCCACTAAGATCACATTATTGAAACCTCTACAACTCAAGTTATCCTCTTTTTAGGGTGAAGAGGTCAGGCTGGTAACTCTGCAGGGACGTGTTTTGCTCCTTGTGTTTTCAGGGTCAATATCTTTCTCAATTCCACTGTTCACCATAAGGTGTTATATATGGTTGGAAAGCTCTAGATGTCTACTTTCTAATGGCACTAGAATCATTTCATTTGGAGTTGTGTAGCTCAAGATATCTTCATATGAATTGGAGGAGGTCAGGCTGGCATATGCCCCGGCGTGCCACGCCCATAGTGGGGCTCAAAATCGCTTCTTTGGAACTTAAGCCTGGTGTGTCATGCCCAAAACACCAAGTGGCACGCCCTCTTTGAGATCTTGGCTTCCCAAGCTCCAAGTGGCACGCCTAGAGCTCCAAGTGGCACGCCCATTGTGTTGTGTTAAGCAATACTTCTCTGTTTCGTTGGCCTGGCGTACCACGCCAATGCTTGGCGTGCCACGCCCAGGCACCAAGTGGCATGCCCAAAACTTCTTCTTCTCTTCTTTTGAGCTTGTTTTGTGCTTTTTGCTTCTTTTTCCACCATTTTCTACAAAATTCATCAAATCAAAAGATCAAAGCAATATACAGCTTAAGCACAAAAAATACTCAATAATTGGGCATTATGAATTAAATTTTGATATGAAAAAGCATAGAAAAACATGACATGATGCGCAGTCATCATAGACCTTGAGGACTTTATACCACACTTCCTAATTTCGAGAAAGAACACAATGGCCTCTTTATGATGGCTCCTCTTATCATAACCAGAGATCATCGCATTCCATGCCACAACATTTCTAGTGTGCATATCTCGGAACAATTTACAGGCAATATCCAACTTAACCAAATTCACAAGAGCATTGAGAACAGTCACAAAAATCACCTGGTCAGGAAAGCAGCAAGCTATCTGCATTTTGTCAAATACTTGGAGGGTGTCCTGCGGCAGTCCGGCTCGAACATATCCAGAAATCGAAGCCATCCAAGAAACAGTGTCCAAGAGGACTGCGGTGTCAAATATGGCACTAGCATGGCAGAGAAAGCTGTATTTGGCATAGAGATCGATAAAAGCACCCTGACAGAATGGATTGGACATAAAACTTGCCTTGATCATGCAGGAGTGAAACAGCGTGCCGAATTCAACATTCCTGAGTTTGGACAAACATAGAGAGTTATAGCGAGCATGAATTGGTAAGGAAATTGACCAAAATGCATCATAGAAATGAAACAACGGAGTGCATTTTGGAATAACCCCTGCCTTGAGTACATGGAAATGATAGAATTATAAGTGGATAAATGACTCTGACGGGGATGGAGCTGGTGGAAGAGCCTCTGAGCGACAGGGGCATTGCTGGCAGTGGCATAGAGATCGATGGTGGCACATGCGAGGAAGCCATAAGAGGAAATGTAGTGTGCATGAACAACTTTGGCCATTTCCCTATCGCCGTGGTTGGGAATATTGTCGAACACATGGTAGTCGTGATGGTGATGGGGATTATTTTTAGTTTATTGTAAGCGGAAACAAATGCAGAGAAGGTCGTCGTAGACTTGTGAGATTGAAGGAGGAGAAGGGGAAGGGCAGTGCTGAATGGTGAGTGAATAAGGTCTTAAGAATAAGAAATATTGGACTTGAGGTGCAACTACAAGATGCATCGACAAACAAACAAAAGTACCTTGTTAATGCTTCTATTGCATAGATGCGTATTGCGTGCTGTGAAAATGAAAGAAAGGAATTGGGTAAGGGTCCTATTTAAAGAAAACAGTTAACGGCTAATCACATTTTAGTTGTAACACCCTAACTACCAAAGCTCACGCTTCCGGCTGCGCGACTCTGATAGCTCAGACATTACGACGACACTTATACTATTTAATACTAAAATATGAGCCTGTTTAAAACTTTAAACCGTAATACCGCTCCCAAAAATACTTTCGTTCGATAACGTACATCTATAAATACCATACAACTTACAAAAACTCATAAAGAGTACATACATATATACATATACATATATAATATTACAAGCATTAACCAATACAATTCCTATCCCTCTTACAGAATATATCAAGATAATAACGAGGGTTCAAAAAATAATAATCTAAAGCAATACAGAGCATTTCAACAACAACTAAATAAACTCTGTGACTTCTGTGCCCATATCCTAAAAGGGGAAAAATGTAGGGGGGTGAGAACATCATCCTCGAAAGGGTTCTCAGTAGAGGATTTTTGGGAATTACTGTAATAGGATACGTGAAGATAAACCGTACTAATGATTAATAACCGTCTTAAGCCTTCTTTTAAAAAACAACGGTTTACAATAAAAGTAAAGTCTAAAAATCTTTCTGAAAGAAGAACTGTTCAATTCTCAAAAACTCAAAAGCCTTTCAAAACGGTTTATCTATGCGGAACCAAAATAGCCTTTCATATTTTATTCCAAACCAGAAACACAAAACCGAAATCAACCATCGGTTCATCTCATTCCAACCACGGCCCTAGACCCAAGCAAATCCAACTAACAACCAATCACCACAGTCCAACAGAGTCTCAGCAGCAAACACAAATAGGAAGATGCAAGCACAAACAAACAGTTATTGCAAGTAGAACAATTAGCAGTTAATTACAAGTAGTCACAAAGGCAAACCAAGTACAATATGCACACCCAAACAATGTCACATAGATGCATATGATGCATGCCTGTTCCTAGTGGCTGATGATATCATCTGTCGGTTATAGAGCCAACCCGACAAGTCCTAGTAGCTAACCATTGGACTGTCCCTCTGTCGCGCATCCCCAACTCGAGTTATACTCATCATAAACTTGATCATAATCATGATCCATATCCATCATCCTCACTGGTGAATATTTACGGGGGCGAGCTCATCCGGGGCTTTCACAGTGTCCGACCACACTTACGACATAGGGTCAGCAGGGTCTCGAGTCTCCACCTGGAGCACGTGGTGGCTAGCCACTGCTTTCTCCCAGGGAACTCGTGCCTCTGATAGTGGAAGTGCAAATCACAATTATCAATAATTCAGCATATACATGCATTCATTCTCATCCATGGATCAACATCCATCTCAGCCATCCGGCTCACGATTCAGTCCAGAACCAGCCAATATTCATAGCATACACAGCCATTCCGGCTCACGGTTCAATCCAGAACCAGCCAATATTCATAGCATACACAGCCATTCCGGCTCACAGTTCAATCCAGAACCAACCAATATTCATAATCATACACAGCCATTCCGGCCCATAACAAAACAGCACTTCCACCAATCAACATCATCAAATTCATAAAATCGGCATTTAAGCCATAAATCACTTTTTCTCAATTCATTTCACTTTGAAATCAAGTTTCAACTTTTTTCAGCCTTGGCTTTAAAGATCTCATTTCTCAAATCATCTCAGGCTCATAAGCCACTTTTACTCAAGGTAAATTCCCCTTTGAAAACAATGCCACTCTCGGCATGCTCTTTCCAAACTTCCATAATCATGGCAAGTTAAAGATTTATTTTGAAACATTCAAAATCATCCATTCAACAATGGGATTTTATAACAAAAGTTCCTTGGCAGAGTCCCAAGTCTTTAGGGGAGGATAGCATAACTCATTTCGCCAAATTCATTTAAAATCATTAAAACCTTGGCTTTTCTATTTGAGTAATAAAATAGGGTCTAAGCCAAACCGAGTCACGTAATCATTTACTTCTTTCTAAGCCGTTTCCTTTACTTAGGCAAAACCAGCTTTAACCCCCATGATGAATTCTAAAGCATTTCAACTGTTCAAAATTGTTTTAGTCTTGCAAAAATTCAGAATTCAAAGAGTACTTAAAACCTTTCTCAAAACATTTCAAAATGAAACTTGTCAATAGACATTCAGGTTCTTTCAAAGTCATTGAAACTTCTTTAATTGAAACCCCCAAATCAAATTCAAAGGCATAAACCCTTTTCACATTCAAACAGCTTTAAAACACAAGTTTTATCTAAATAACTTTCTCCTGAAAGAGATACAATGCCTTTCTTAAGAAGCAAGACTAAATCACAATTTTCTCTTTACTAATTCATTTCGAAAGCATGAATCATCATTTTCTCGATAATTCAAATAAAATAGTAGAAGTCTTTAACTCATCACTCTCCAGACAACATTTCAATAAAGACTCGGATTTTATAGAAATTTCAGCAGTATCTCCCCTAAAACTTGGACTTTGCCACCTGGTTCGGGTCCCAACAAACCGTCCACAATCCTTTTCAACAGCCCAAAATCCAAAATCAGTTCAAGGCAAGCTAAACCCAACAGTCATCTCAATTCCATATTCCAAGAAAACCGTTTCAAAAATCAAATCATTATCAGCCGAATAAACTCATTTCTAAAGTTTCAAAGAAATGGTTCAGTAATCATTCATCAAAAACCAGATCATTTAAAGCAAGCCAGGCTGAATTCAAGAGTGGATTCTATTTTTCACATTCTCAATAAAATTAACTCAAATCAATTCTCAACGGATTAAACTCGATCTCAAAGCTTTAAAAGAATCAACTTGAAAAGCATTTCGTTTCACAAAACCACACAACAATTCAATCAACAGACGTTCGTAACCAACCAAGGCAAATCAAGCCATACATAAGGCCGATACAATCACCAAATACACATTCTCTCACATCAGTATCCATATGTAATAATTCTAATATATAAGAATATAGTTTTTGGAAAGCGCCCCAACCTCAAAATGCAAATCCATAACCCAAAAGTCTCACAGAGTCCTTTCCGCCTCAATCCGAACTGACGGCAACCAAAACCTCAGCTCCCAACCACGTTCGCAATAACCATAGCAACATTAATCGCAACATATAATAATCAGGACTCGATCTCACGTTACCAAAACTCATATTCATTAACCAAACACAACCGAATACTAATGCGAGGCTTTTCGAAACATAATTTCTTACCGAAATTACACAATGAGGCAGCTGCAATTTCGAGCCAGCCCGGCAACAGCTCCGGCGGCGGTCAGAAGCTCTTGTGGATCAACTATAAAAATTACGTAGCATTAAAACCTTCTCGAAATCCAAAAAGGCAGAAACCTCAACTAAAACCCTTACCGGCAAACTTTTTCGGCGACAGCAGCAGGGTCTCAAGTGGCAAAAGCTCAGCCCAGAGCTTCAGCCGTGGTCCTGGAAGTCATAGAACCATCTCCGGCGGTCAAAATCACAGAGATGCGGCTCCCTTCTCCGACAACGACACCTGCGGCGGCAAGAGCGGCGGTGGCTGGTGCAGATCTCCCCTCTCTCTGCTCCCGTGCTTTCTCTCCCTCTTACTCTGTGTGGCTGGACAGCCTTCTCGACAGCACGGCAGCGGCGACTCCACACGCGGCGGTGACAATGTCGGCTTCGCCCCCTCCATGCGCCTCAACCTCCCGTCAGTCTCTCTCTCTCTTTCTCTCTCTCTCTCTCTCTCTCTCTTCGACGGCGGATCGGCGGCTCTGTGGTGACAGCATGGCAGGATGCGATGGTAACTGAGTGCGGCGGTGCATCCACATGCGACTGCGACACTGGCGGCGCTGGCATTCCCCTGGCGACGATGATAAACCACTATTTCATGGTTTATCTTGTGCTCAATTGAGTGGATTTTATCAACTTTTTACCCACTTATTTATACTATTTGCATGGTTTTGCATTTGCCTTCCTAATTATGTGCTATGATTGAAAACATGCTTCTTTGGACTTATAATTGTTAATATTAATCCTCTCTTATTACCATTAGATGCCTTGATATGTGTGTTAAGTGTTTTCAGATATTATAAGGCAGGAATGGCTTGGAGGATGGGAAGAAAGCATGCAAAAGTGGAAGGAATGCAAGAAGTTGGAGAAATTGCTAAGCTGTCCAGGCTGACCTCTCTGCACTCAAACGACTATAACTTTAGCTACAGAGGTCCAAATGATGTGGTTTTAGTTGCGTTGGAAATCTAACGTCCGGGGCTTTGATTTGATATATAATATATTATAGTTCCTCTGAAGCTAGGTGACGCGACTGCGTGATCCATGCGGCCGCGTCGCAGTGACGGAAATCAGCGCATTAAAATTCGAAACCAGCGAATTCTGGACTGTTTCTGACCCAGTTTGCGGCCCAGAAAACACATATTAGAGGCTATAAAGTAGGAGAATGCATCCATTCATAGAGAGGCTTACACATTCACAAATTTTAGGAGTAGATGTAGTTTTTTTAGAGAGAGAGGTTCTCTCCTCTCTCTTAAGATTAGGATTTAGGACTTCTCTTAGTTTTAGGAGTGACTCTCAATCCAGGTTCAATATTCTTTTATTTATTTTCCATGCATGTCTATGTCAGATTTAAGTTCTTTTGTTAATGCAATTTGAGGTATTTCAGTTTAATATTGCTTTCTTTTATTTACATGATTATTGCTTCCCATCTGAAGGCATTCTTATTCCAGTAGATTTACTTTTCCCCTTTTGGTCTTAGTTAAGAAATTAGTAACTCAGGAATTATCCAACTTAATAGCATAATTGTTAATTGTTATCTTGCCAATTGAGTTGAACTTCAATAATCCCATGCTTTTCTTAGGAAATAAACAGGATTCGAAGATCAAACCAATTTGTCCCTTGACTTTCCTTTGCTTTAGTAAAGGTTAACTAAGTGGAATTAAAATTCAACTTTCATTGTCATTGATAAGGATAACTAAGTCTGGACTTCCAATTTCTTATACCTTGCCAAGAGATTTTATTATTATTATTTTATTTTACTTGTCATATAACATATTCCCACCTTACTTCCAAAACCCCCAATTTACAATCTTCATAACCAATAATAAGAACATACTTCCCTGCAATTCCTTGAGAAGACGACCCGAGGTTTAATACTCGGTTATCAATTTAAAAAGGGGTTTGTTACTTGTGACAACCAAAACGTTTGTACGAAGGGATTTCTGTCGGTTTAGAGACTATATCTACAATGCGACTGTTTTTATGACATTCTTTACTGGCAAAAATCCTAACGTCAAAATGGTGTCGTTGCCGGGGAATTGCAAACGTGTGCCTTATTATTGGTTATTGTAAATATTTGCTTTTTGATTTGTTTTTATTTTTATTTTTATTTTTATTAAATTAAGAGGTTATTGATTTTTATTTTAAAATTTTTATCTTATCTTATTTCAAAAATCAATTTTCAAAATTCAAATTTAAAAAAAAATTTCAAATTTTAAATAACCTTTTAATTTCAATTTGTTTTTATTTTTGTTTTTAAATTTTTATTAGTTACTATGAATTCTCACCCCTCTCGCTTTAAGTTTGATTCCAATGTTGTTGTTAGGAATGGAAACTATAATGAAAATATGCATCAAAGTTGGGAGAATCAAAGATGGGAGGAGCCACAAGGATTTAATCAACCCTCATGGCAACAACCACCTCCAATGGACTATCAACAACCATTCTGTGATGCATATCAAGGCAATGGCTATGGTGAGCACTCTTTTGATTATCAACAACCACCACCATATGCCTATGAACCCTCTCCTCAACATAACTTTGGACCACCAAACTCACAAGCCCCTTTCCGCCATTCACCTCCATATGACCCTAACCCTCAACCACCATACCAACCACCTTGTGAGCCATATGAACTATATATAAAACCACCCCAATTCCAACCCAATTACTCACAAGAACCACCACTTCAATATTCACCATCTCCATATCCATCAATCCAAGAGCACTATGATCCTATTTATGAAAGCCGATTGCATCAAGAGGCAAAGGATCGTCTCAAGGAAACAGTGGATCGATGTCAGGCAACCGTTCAACAACTGGGGCAAGCATTAATTCAATGGGCTTCTAGGTGCTCAAATATACAAGGATCGGCCACAGCTCCATGTGGACAGTCTAGTGAAGAGCGTAGCATGAAGGAGATACCAGAAACCCCAGTGGACAAGACAGAGAATGAATTCGTACTAGAACAAGTAGAAGAAACTGTCATTGTTCAAGAAGAAGAAGAAGTGGTTGAAGACTTAGGAGATGCAGAACCTCCATGGGAAAGTCAAGACATAGAGCCTCCTTCCAAGACGGTTGAAATTGATGCTGAGGAGGGTGTACAACCTCCAAAGCATATCATAGTTGAAGACTTGGAAGAGGTTGATCAAGAGATGGAGATTCAAGAAGAAGAAGCATAACCTCCCATGCCCTTGGAAAGTAATGAAGAGGAGATTGAATTGAAAGAGAGCTACCAAGAGGAAGAGGTTGAAATTGAAGAAGCTTGCAAAGAGGTGGTAATTATCAGAGAAGAGCACAAGGGAGTGGAGCTTGCAATTTCATTAAAAACACCTCCTCCTAAGTTGCCATCATCCTTCACAACATTCAAGTGGGTAAAATTCATATCCCATAGCTTTCTAATCCCACTTGAATATGGGCTACTGGAGACGGATGGTCAACTTAGAGCTCTTTGTGGCATTAAGAGTAAGAGGAAAATGGTCAGTGGTAAGAATTGTCCTGCAAGGTTCATTATGGTTGGAAGCTTTAAGTTTAAACGCAAAGGTTGGTATAAAGCTCAACTGAATGGGTCTAGGAAGCTGTTTGGATGTCTCAGTGAGAATTCTGACTGTTCACCACCCAAGTGGAAAAATGATGATCAACAAGAAGATGGGTGCAAAGGCAAGGTCTGGGACCCCGAAATTCAATCTAGAAATCAGTACTCTTGGGGCCTTGTCACTTGCTTTAACTTACTTAAAGGCTTTCTGCGCCAAGTTTGGGACCCTGGAGGTTATTGGAATCACAAACATTGGTGGAGATTCCTGGATCAGTACAAGCACAAGCTACCATAACAGGAAGCTCATCAAATGTCCAACTTAAGGACTTTAACTAAAAGTGCTAGGTGGGAGACAACCCACCATGGTATGATCGTCCTTTTTCATTTTTTATTTGTTTTTGAATTTTATTTTATTTTGTTATATTGAACCTGGAGTTTTGTATCACATTCATATTAACACTGTATTCTGCATTTTTCAGATTACAAAAAAAAAAAAAGCGAGCACGCGACGCGACCGCATCAGCGACGCGTCCGCGTCGCAAGGAGATGGGAGAAAAATAAAAACGAACAGAGAGTTTCGCAGGAGCAGCGCTGGAGGTGTGCCAATGGCACAAATCACCCCACACGACCGCGTCGCTGACGCGACCGCGTCGCTGACGCGACCGCGTCACCTGTGAATAATGGCCTCCCACGCGACCGCGTGACCTGAAAATCGACGTCAACCGGGTGCATGGCCGAAAGTTGAGCTGGAGTTGGGTTGGAATCGTGTTGGAAGCCCAAGCCTCACCACGCGAACGCGTGCCCCATGCGTCCACATCATATTGAAGATAAGGCCATTCACGCGATCGCGTCAACCACGCGACCGCATCACCCAGAATTTTGGCAAAGAGAGTTTCGAACAGAGAGTTGTGTGACTGCGAGGCTGCACTCGCGCCACTAGCACAAATCGAGTCACGCGATCATGTGCCCCACGCGTCCGCATCGCCCAACCTTATCGCGCACCACGCGATCGCGTCACCCACGCGACCGCGTTGCCAGCGTCGCACAACCTATCCAGATTAGTGCCAATTTTCTTATCTTTTCTTCTCCGAATCCTTATTCTTCTTATCTTTTCTTATTTCTTTCCTCTTCCTTTCTTATTTTCTCTCACTTCCATTCTATTTTATTTAATTTATTTGCATACTTTCATTCATTGCATATTTTTATTTTTCTAAAAATTATTATTGGTGTTCACATATTCTTATTCAACTGTTACCTCTTTTCTGGTATTTTCTTGGTGCTTAGTGACTTGTTTAATTCTGATTGGGTAATATTATTTAAAATCAATGCTAATTTTTATATTACTGATATTCTTTTTGCATTGACATGAATTTACATTGTCTTTCATTACCCACCTTTTTTCCCATGGTTGCAAATTTTGCATCACTGGTATGCCATGGCTTCTATTGTTTTCTCACTTGCATGTTGTAGCTACCATGTAATTGAGACCCTTATTATTTGGCATTAACCAACTCATGTTTTATTTATTTTCCTATCTTTATTTCTGGGTTACTCTTCTTCCCTTTTTTCTTTCAGGATGGCCACCCGGAAGAGAACCGGAAGACGTTTACATAGGGAGACAGGCAAGTCAATTTGCACAATCTATAGAGAAAGGCATCAGTTGGAGCAACCCATCCACTTGTACATCTTAGCATGCACCGAGGACGATGCAATCTTTAAGTGTGGGGAGGTCGATACCGATCTCCATGGGTTAGTACTTTCCTGTCTCAAACACCAATATTTTATTTTCTTTGTTAATTGTTGCATTTGCATATTTAATTGCATGTTTATTTGATTTTTGCATTTAGTTACTGCTTGGTTAAAATAATAAGTTTCTTCTTAAGATCCTATTTTTTTTTGAAAATTTTCACTAATTTAAAACCAAAATTTTTGTGTTAAATTTGTTTGAGTTGTATTTGGAACATGGTTTTTGAGCCAAAGAACACACAACCTGTGAGATTTTGAATTTATTTACATGGTTACATTATTTAACCATAAATTTTTATTCCTGTGTGTTTCCCTTCTCTATAATTGTAATCTATATTTTGTTCCAATCTATATGTCCATTATTTAGTGTATTTACATGCTTGCATATGATTGAGGCCATTGTTTGATTTTAGCTCACTTATCCCAAATAAGCCTACCCTTTAAATCACCCTTGTCAGCCACTTTGAGCCTTTTAATCCCCATTTATTCTATATTTTACCACATAACTAGCCTTAAGCGAAAAACAAACTAATTATCTCAATTGAATCTTTGGTTAGCTTAAGATAGTGTGTTAATTAAGTGTGGGAAAACTGTGGGAACATGGGTTAATAAGCGAATGTATCATGTTTCTAATTTATTTGAATATTGGGAATTTGGGAACTTACTCATGAAAAACCTAAAATAGAAAAATAATAGAAAATTCATGTGCATTGATAAGTTATGTTTATTTCTCTAAAAAAAAGAGAGAAAAAAATAAATAAATAAAGGGGACAAAATTACCCCAATATTAAGTTTAATAAAAAATCAATGCACATGTGATAAAAATTAAAGAGAATTTGGTACATGAGTATGGGAATTATACAAAAGTGAGAATTATGGGTAGTTAGGTATGATTTTAAAGTTATATAGAGTATATGTATATTAGGTGAGAGTTTAGGTTAATTAAAGATTCATATTATAGCTCACTTGCCCATACATATATCCTCACCTTTACCTCAGCCCCATCACAACCTTGAAAAGACCTCATGATGTTTGCATTGGTACATTAAATATTTGTTGATTGGTTAGATGAAGAACAAGGTTTAGAAAGCATGACTAGAGAAGAGTAGAGTGAAAAACCCTATACACTTGAGAGATTAGAGTGATATACACTACCAGTGAGGGTTCAGTGCTTAATTCTATGTTCCCTGCTTTCATAAGCTATCTTCTTACAAGTTTACTTGTCTTTTACTGTATAATTTGAATTAGTGAAATCTGATTTATGTTTGTCTTGAAGAGCTTATTTACTTTTTAACCAAGTAGGTAGAATCATTTCACATTTAGTTGCATTCATATAGATAGGATTGCATTTCATACATTCTATCATTCCTCTTCACCTTTATGGCTTCTCTTGAGCTTAGCATGAGGACATGCTAGTGTTTAAGTGTGGGGAGGTTGATAAACCACTATTTCATGGTTTATCTTGTGCTCAATTGAGTGGATTTTATCAACTCTTTACCCACTTATTTATACTATTTGCATGGTTTTGCATTTGCCTTCCTAATTATGTGCTATGATTGAAAACATGCTTCTTTGGACTTATAATTGTTAATATTAATCCTCTCTTATTACCATTAGATGTCTTGATATGTGTGTTAAGTGTTTTCAGATATTATAAGGTAGGAATGGCTTGGAGGATGGGAAGAAAGCATGCAAAAGTGGAAGGAATGCAAAAAGTTGGAGAAATTGCTAAGCTGTCCAGCCTGACCTCTCTGCACTCAAACGGCTATAACTTTAGCTAAAGAGGTCCAAACAATGCGGTTTCAATTGTGTTGGAAAGCTAACATCCGGGGCTTCGATTTGATATATAATATGTTATAGTTCCCTTGACGCTAGACGACGCGACCGCGTGATTCATGCGGCCGCGTCGCAGTGACGAAAATCAGCGCATTAAAATTCGAAACCAGCGAATTCTGGACTGTTTCTGACCCAGTTTGTGGCCCAGAAAACACAGATTAGAGGGTATAAAGTGGGGAAATGCATCCATTCATAGAGAGGCTTACACATTCACAAATTTTAGGAGTAGATGTAGTTTTTTAGAGAGAGAGGTTCTCTCCTCTCTCTTAGGATTAGGATTTAGGACTTCTCTTAGTTTTAGGAATGACTCTCAATCCAGGTTCAATGTTCTTTTATTTATTTTTCCATGCATGTCTATGTCAGATTTAAGTTCTTTTGTTAATGCAATTTGAGGTATTTCAGTTTAATATTGCTTTCTTTTATTTACATGATTTTTGCTTCCCATCTGAAGGCATTCTTATTCCAATAGATTTACTTTTTCCCTTTTGGTCTTGGTTAAGAACTCAGTAACTCAGGAATTATCCAACTTAATAGCATAATTGTTAATTGTTATCTTGCCAATTGAGTTGAACTTCAATAATCCCAAGCTTTTCTTAGGAAATAAATAGGATTCGAAGATCAAACCAATTTGCCCCTTGACTTTCCTTTGCTTTAGTAAAGGTTAACTAAGTGGAATTAAGATTCAACTTTCATTGTTATTGATAAGGATAACTAAGTCTGGACTTCCAATTTCTTATACCTTGCCAAGAGATTTTATTATTATTATTTTATTTTACTTGTCATATAACATATTCCCACTTTACTTCCAAAACCCCCAATTTACAATCTTTATAACCAATAATAAGAACATACTTCCCTGCAATTCCTTGAGAAGACGACCCGAGGTTTAATACTCGGTTATCAATTTAAAAAGGGGTTTGTTACTTGTGACAACCAAAACGTTTGTACGAAGGGATTTCTGTCGGTTTAGAGACTATATCTACAACGCGACTGTTTTTATGACATTCTTTACTGGCAAAAATCCTAACGTCAGACGACGAAGGCGGCATGGGCCGTAGTGGCTGCACGACGGAACAGTTACTGGGTGGCTCCTCCAGCAACGCGTCTCCTCCCTCCTCCTCTCGGTGACAGAGGCGCGATTCATGGCTCTGTGGACGGGACGACCATGGCGGCGCGGATTGGGTAGCAGCAGCAGGTGATGGCGCGAGCAACTCTTCCCTCTCCCTTCCTTCTCTGTTTGGCGGTGCCAAGTTTCCCTTCTACTATCAATGGGTGTGGGATGCGCAGGGAAGAGGGTGAAGTGAGGCTGGAGCTGCTGTGTGTTTTGGTTTGAGGAAAGGGGGAGCATTTGTGTTGCTGCTGCTGGGTTGGGGGAGAATGTAACCGGGTCACGGGGTAGGGTTTCAGGATTAGGATTTCATTTTCAAAAATTAGGGTTAGGGACCTTCTGGTAATTTCACATAAAATTGAGAATAATATAATAATTAAAACCCACATTAAATCCAATACTAATTGCATATAGAAATTACTATTTGCTCACCAATTTTATAAATTATTTTCCATAAAATGCCCAAATCTAAAATTTAGAAATAATATAATTAATTTCTCTATTTTTCAAAATAACAGTATTAATATTTAAAATATTAATTATTTAATCCAAATCATATAGAAATCCTTATTATTTCACAACTACCAACTTTATAATTTAAATATAGAAAATAATCCAATAATTATAAAATTAGATAATAAATCATAACTTGTCTCAAATTCAATAAATCACAACTTGCCTTAATTATCTTTTAT
The DNA here is from genome assembly GCF_003086295.3 of Arachis hypogaea. NCBI lineage: Eukaryota > Viridiplantae > Streptophyta > Magnoliopsida > Fabales > Fabaceae > Arachis > Arachis hypogaea. The sequence goes on along the minus strand of NC_092054.1, from coordinate 34,314,018 downwards.
AAAATAATCTCTGAAATTAAGGCTATAAATAATTATATGATTTGAGACTTGATCATAATAAGAATTTTCAAAAGTTCTGGGTCTTACATTAGTCCATATAAAATGTTGTGTCACTAATTCACTATATGTTAATCTTATTATTTTAAAAGACTTAAATCATAACGCAAAAAATAAATTTTATAATCTTCCTTAAGGACTAAAGTAATAACATGGAAAGATAAACTTTGTAACTATTTCAAATCAATAGGTTAGGTACTGACAACAATTTTGAGGACGGTGACACTTACATTTTAGTAGTATCTTTTTAAATCATTACCATGCTTAGGTAATATTTATAATAGTTTTGTCCAATGATTTCACTTCCTCTTTGTCACAAACTATGCCGGCATAAATATAAGCATGTGGGGGCTTTGTTCACAAAATTTGGTGTGTCCCGTACTCCCTCATTGTATTATTTATTCCACAACTTGGATGTACCTTTTCTTAATATTTAATAAGAGACATTAGAGAAGAACAAAATAGAAGGAGACATCTTCAATAATAATATATATAAGATATGGCTCCTAATTATATTAAATCACCAATGTACATGTAGTGAGAAAACAAATAAATCAGTGCAACATCATAGTAACAAGGAGCTGTTGCTTCTTGCAGTGTGAGTCACAAATTATGTAGTCAGAAATTAAACCAGTCCACATAACAATGCTTTTAAGGTTCAAAAACTCTGAGAAAAGTAAGTTGGCATATGCAATCCTTGTTGAGTCCATATACATGCCCAATAAAGAGGTACCTAAGAACTCACAACCACATAAAAGACCCTTCTTAACTATAGCACAGTGGATCTGCAACCCTGGAATTACCTGAGAACCCTTACAAGCATCTATCAGGCTTGCAAATGTAATTTCAGATGGCTTGAGCCCCAATGCCAGCATCTCACTAAGAAGATTAATAGTTTCTTTTATATTTTTCAGGGCATATCCTAAAATCATAGCATTCATGGATACCACACTCCATTCAGGCATGCTAGAATAGATTTTTCATGCATCTACAATGGACCAGCATTTAGAATACATGTCAATAAGAGAACTTCCAACAAAAAGGTTTATTTCTAATCCCAACTTAACTGCCAGGCAATGGAACTACAATCCTGCTTCTAATAGCTTAGCATTTTCACAAGCGCTAAGTATGCTTGCCAAAGCTACCTCGTTAGGTACTATGCCATGTAACCTCATTCTGTTGAACATTTTGAAAGCATCAGTTTCCTCTTCTTCCTGCACATATCCAACAATAATGGCAATCCAAGAAATGTTATCTCGAGTTTTCATGTGCTCAAACTGTTTTCTAGGTTCCTTCAAAGCCCTAGTCTTGGCATACATATCCACCAATGCATTGTTCAGAAATAAATTGTTTGTAAAACTTCTCTTGATAACAACTGAATGCACCTAATGACCAATTCCTAAGCTTTCAAAATAAGCACATGAACTCAAAATGCTAGTGAAGGTAAATTCGTCCGGTTCAATGTTACGTCGTGTCATATCAAGGAATAGCTCCATTACATGATTGAAATAACCATTCTGTGCATAAACTCCTAGCATGGCATTCCAAGTGACCATATTTTTCTCAGACATGACATCAAATACTTGCTTTGCAGCATCTAACATTTCGCATTTCCTATACATACTGATCAAAGAACTTCCACATATATACTAGAACCCAAACCTTATTTGATAGCCTCTCCATGGACTAGTAACCCATAATCCAACGCAGCTAAGCTGGAAATCACACTAAGAACACTTGCCAGTGTGGACTTTAAGGACTTTATACCACACTTCCTCATTTCGAGAAAGAACTCAATAGCCTCCTTATGATGGCCCCTCTTAGCATGACCAGAGATCATCGCATTCCATGCCACAACATTGTTAGTGTGCATGTCTTGAAACAATTTACAGGTATCATCCAGCTTAACCAAATTCAGAAGATCATTGAGAACAGTCACAAAAACCACCGGGTCAGGAGAGCAGCCAGCTATCTGCATTTTGTCAAAAACCTGGAGGGCGTCCTGCGGTAGCCTGGCTCGAACATAACCGGAAATCAAAGCCGTCCAAGAAATAGTGTCCAAGTGGACTGCGGTGTCAAATATGGCGCTAGCATGGCGGAGAAAGCTGCATTTGGCATAGAGATCGATAAGAGCACCCTGGCAGAGCGGATTGAACTCAAAACCTGCCTTGATCACGCGGGAGTGAAGCAACCTGCCGAATTCAACATTTCTGAGCTTTGAACAAATAGAGAGAGCTATAGCGAGCATGAATTGGTCAGGCAACTGGCCAAAACGCATCATAGAAACTAAACAACGGAGTGCATTTTGGAATAACCCCTGCCTTGAGTACATGGAAATGATAGAATTATAAGCGAATAAATGTCTCTGACGAGGATGGAGCTGGTGGAAGAGCTTCTGAGCGAAAGGGTCATTGCCGGCAGCAGCGTACAGATCGATGGTGGCACTTGTGAGGAAGCCATCAAAGGAAATGTCGTGTTTGATGGCGTGTGCATGAACAACTTTGGCCATTTCCCCGTCGCCATGGTTGGGAATATTGTCGAACATTTGGTAGTCGTAATGGTGATGGGGATTTGTTTTAGTTTGTTGTAAGCGGAAGAAAATGCGGAGAAGGTCATCGTAGACTTGTGAGATGGAAGGAGGAGAATGGAAAGGGTAGTGCTGAACGGTTAGTGAATAAGGTCTTAAGAATAAGAAATCTTAGACTTGAGGTGCAACTGCAAGACGCATCGACAAACAAACAAAAGTACATTGTTAATGCTTCTATTGCATAGATGTGTATTGCGTGCTATGTAAATGAAAGAAAGAAATTGGGTAAGGGTCCTATTTAAAGAAAACTATTAGCGGCTAATCACATTTTAGTCCATATAAAATGTTGTGTCGCTAATTCACTATATGTTAATCTTATTATTTTAAAAGACTTAAATCATAACGCAAAAGACAAATTTTATAATCTTCCTTAAGGACTAAAGTAATAACATGGAAAGATAAACTTTGTAACTATTTCAAATCAATAGGTTAGGTATTGAGAATAATTTAAGGACTGTGACACTTACATTTCAGTAGTATCTTTTTAAGGAGTATCAAAAAAGGATGATACTAAAATAATTACAATAGAAGTAAAGTTAATCCCCTGTTTTATAGGCGCCAATGCAATTAGAACAATAATTTAGGCTTTAAAAAATATATTGAAAATGTGCATCTAATAACTTCAAAGTTCCACCAGACAATTTAAGCTTTAATTACAATTAATAACTTCAAACCTAAAGGTCAAAGAACTGAAAGAAGGAAGCTACTTCAAATGCAATTAGACCAAAAACTATAAAAAGCTTATAAAATTTATTCATGTTCAGTCTTTCCAAGTCCCACTTAAAATAAAAATTATTCCAATTTCCAAATGCAATTATTAGATAATGTAACCCTATTACAAGTACTTTATAAAATTTTTAATTTTGAGACATTACCATGCTTAGGTAATATTAGTAACAGTTTTGTCCAGTGATTCCACTTCCTCTTTGTGACAAACTCCGCTAGCATAAATATAAGTATATGGGACCTTGTTCACAAAATTTGGTGTGTCCCATACTCCCTTCCTATATTATTCCCCATTCTTAATATTTAATATGAGACATTAGGGAAGAATAAAATAGAAGGAGACATCTTCAATTATATATATATATATATATATATATGGCTCCTAATTATATTAAATTACCATGTACATGTAGTGAGAAAACAAATAAATCAGTGCAACATCATAGCAACAAGGAGGTAAGGAACTGTTGCTTCTTGCAGTGTGAGTCACAAATTAATAAGATTCTAACTTATTTTATGTGGATTGTTAAAGTGTTAAAAGTCAAGAAAAATATAGATAGGAATAAAATTAGAGGAGCTTAATCCAGGTAACGTGAGAGCTTACTTTTTATTTATCAGGTTCTAACCAGAAACTTATATTCAAACACGTGAATACGCATAACAAATTGACAACAAATAGTTCATAAGTAATGCAAATAATAATATAATGCTTTCCATTTGCCAGTAAGCAGGAACAATGGAATATATGTACGATTTGTTGTTTGTCAGAATGCAAATCTGAGTTGATTGTTTGATTTTCTCTTACTGTGAAAAATTAAATTTAACCAATAAATAAAATTCTATCATCCTAGAATCTGTTGTCTCTTATGAGTGCTGTCAAATGCTTCAAAGAATGTTAAATTTTAGCATAATTAGGATGTGATATATCATCTGCAACAAATGAGTTTGTCTTTTATCCTACAACAATCCAGCTACACCCAGACATCTTTTGGATTTCTTTCTGTATCATAGTTCTCCTCAAGGATCTAGCTTCATTCCAATGTCTTGATGCAGCGTACATATTAGAAAGCAATACATATGGGAAAGAATTATCAGGTTTTAACTTAATAAGGTTATTAGCTGCTCACTCTCACCTTATGTCATCACCATGAATTCGGCAAGCTCCTAATAAATTGGCCCAAATCATAGCAATCAGTTCGATATTTAGATTGTCGATGAACTCTCCACCTTCTTTAAGATTACCCCAGCGACCAGGAACACCCACAATGCAAGCATAGTGATCAACCATGGGTTCAATGCCATAACAGTTCACCATGAGATAAAAAATTTGACGGCCCTTGATGAGCGGATAATTTATACGCTTTTTGACACTGTTTTTAGTATGTTTTTAGTAGGATCTAGTTACTTTTAGGGATGTTTTCATTAGTTTTTATGTTAAATTCACATTTCTGGACTTTACTATGAGTTTGTGTGTTTTTCTGTGATTTCAGGTATTTTCTGGCTGAAAGTGAGGGACTTGAGCAAAAATCAGATTCAGAGGTTGAAGAAGGACTGCTGATGCTGTTGGATTCTGACCTCCCTGCACTCAAAGTGGATTTTCTGGAGCTACAGAACTCAAAATGGCGCACTTCTAATTGCGTTGGAAAGTAGACATCCAGGGCTTTCCAGCAATATATAATAGTCCATACTTTGGCCAAGAATAGACAACGTAAACTGGCGTTCAACGCCAGCTTTCTGCCCAATTCTGGCGTCCAGCGCCAGAAAAGGATCCAAAACCAGAGTTGAACGCCCAAACTGGCACAAAAGCTGGCGTTCAACTCCAAGAAGGACCTCTACATGTGTAACACTCAAAGTCCAGCCCAAGCACACACCAAGTGGGCCCCGGAAGTGGATTTATGCATCAATTACTTACTCATGTAAACCCTAGTAGCTAGTTTATTATAAATAGGACCTTTTACTATTGTATTAGGCATCTTTTGAACCATCTTTGATCAGTGTAAACCATCTTGGAACGCATTGTTCTTAGACCATGGGGGCTGGCCATCTCGGCCATGCCTGGACCTTTCACTTATGTATTTTCAACGGTAGAGTTTCTACACTCCATAGATTAAGGTGTGGAGCTCTGCTGTTCCTCAAAGATTAATGCAAAGTACTTCTGTTTTCTATTCAATTCATCTTATTTCGCTTCTAAGATATCCATTCGCACCCAAGAACGTGATGAAGGTGATGATTATGTGTGACGCTCATCACCATTCTCCCCTATGAACACGTGCCTGACAAACACTTCCGTTCTACATGAAATAAGCTAGAATGAATATCTCTTAGATATCCTAACCAGAATCTTCGTGGCGCAAGCTAGAATGATGACGGCATTCAAGAATCCGAAAAGTCTAAACCTTGTCTGTGGTATTCCGAGTAGGATTCAATGATTGAATGACTGTGACGAGCTTCAAACTCGCGAGTGCTGGGCGTTAGTGACAGACGCAAAAGGAGGGTGAATCCTATTCCAGCATGATCGAGAACCGACAGATGAATAGCCGTGCCGTGACAGGGTGCGTGAGTATATTATTCACTGAGAGGAGGGGATGTAGCCACTGACAACGGTGATGCCCTTGCATAAAGCCAGCCATGGAAAGGAGTAAGACTGATTGGATGAAGATAGCAGGAAAGCAGAGGTTCAGAGGAACGAAAAGCATCTCCATTCGCTTATCTGAAATTCCTACCAATGATTTACATAAGTATCTCTATCCCTATTTTATTAATTAATATTCGAAAACACCATTATCAATTTATATCTGCCTGACTGAGATTTGCAAGGTGACCATAGCTTGCTTCATACCAACAATCTCCGTGGGATTCGACCCTTACTCACGTAAGGTATTACTTGGACGACCCAGTGCACTTGCTGGTTAGTTGTATCGAAGTTGTGAACCATGGTATTGGCACCATGTTCTTGGCGCCATTTCCAGGGAAAGAAAGAGCCATGAATTTTACATAATTAAAGTGTAATCACGATTACGCGTACCAAGTTGCTCACGTTGCCAGGGATTCGAGCCTAGATATCACAATTTCGTGCACCAGCCCTCGAAAACCCACCCTACATGGCTGCAAGCAGTGAGCACTCCAAAGAATGTGACATCATCTGGTGTAACACATGAGTGAGCCATCTCATTGAAGACCTTCAGAGCGCTTTCTGCATGACCCCTTTTTTGCAAATCCAACTATCATTGAGTTCCAAGAAATCACATCTTTTTTAGTACCCATTTCTTTAAAAACTTGCACAACACTTTTAACATCCACACATTTAGCATACATATCTATGAGTGCACTGCTGGTTAACTCATCCAAGTCAAAGCCAGTGTGGAATATTAGAGAATGTATATCTTTCCTATCTTGCAATGCCGATAAGAGAGCACAAGCTCGAAGAACTGAAACAAATGTTGCTTGGTCAGGGAAGATACTGTTGTCCCGTATTTCTCGGTATGAATTTATGGCCTCGTGATAGCAATCATTTTGAGTATACCCGAAAATTAAAGCAGTCCACATAACAATGCTTTTAAGGTTCGAAAACTCTGAGAAAAGTAAGTTGGCATCTACAATCCTTTGTGAGTCCATTTACATGCCCAACAAAGAGGTACCTAAGAACTCACTACCACATAAAAGACCACTCTTAACTATAGCACAGTGGATCTGCAACCCTGGAATTTCCTGAGAACCCTTACAAGCATCTATCAGGCTTGAAAATTTAATTTCAGATGGCTTGAGCCCCAATGCCAGCATCTCACTAAGAAGATTAATAGCTTCTTTTATATTTTTCAGAGCATATCTTCAAATCAGAGCATTCATGGATACCACACTCCATTCAGCCATGCTAGAATAGATTTTTCGTGCATCTTCAATGGAACAACATTTAGAATACATGTCAATAAGAGAACTTCCAACAAAAAGTTTATTTCTAATCCCAACTTAATTTCTAAGCAATGGAATTTTAATCCTGCTTCTAATAGCTTAACATTTCCACAAGCGCTAAGGATGCTTGCCAAAGCTACCTCATCAGGTACTATGTCATATAACCTCATTCTGTTGAATATTTTGAAAGCATCAGTTTCCTCTTCTTCCTGCATGTATCCAACAATAATGCCATTCCAAGAAATGTTATCTCGGATTTTCATGCGCTTAAACTGTTTCCTAGCTTCCTTCAAAGCCCAAGCATTGGCATACATCTCTACCAATGCATTGTTCACAAATAAATTGTTTACAAAACTTCTCTTGATAACAACTGAATGCACTTGACGACCAATTTCTAAGCTTTCAAAACAAGCACATGAACTCAAAATGCTAGAGAAAGTAAATTCTTCCGGTTCAATGTTACGTCGTGTCATATCAAATAATAGCTCCATTACATGGTTGAAATAACCATTCTCTGCATAAACTCCCAGCATGGCATTCCAAGTGACCATAGTTTTCTCAGACATGACATCAAATACTTGCTTTGCAGCATCTAACATTTCGCACTTCCCATACATACTGATCAAAGAACTTCTCACATATATACGAGAATCCAAACCTTGTTTGATAGCCTCTCCATGGACTAGTAACCCATAATCCAACGCAGCTAAGCTAGTAATCGCACTAAGAACACTTGCCAGCGTGGACCTTGAGGACTTTATACCACACTTCCTCATTTCGAGAAAGAACTCAATGGCCTCCTTATAATGGCCCCTCTTAGCATGATCAAAGATCATCGCATTCCAAGCCACAACAATGCTAGTGTGCATGTGTCAGAACAATTTACAGGCATCATCCAGCTTACCCAAATTGACAAGAGCATTGAGAACAATCACAAAAATCACCTGGTCAGGAGAGCAGCCAGCTATCTGCATTTTGTCAAACACCTGGAGGGCGTCCAGTGGCAATCCGGCTCGAACATAACCAGAAATCAAAGCCGTCCAAGAAACAGTGTCCAAGTGGACTACGGCGTCAAATATGGCGCTAGCATGGCAGAGAAAGCCGTATTTGGCGTAGAGATCGATAAGAGCACCTTGGTAGAATGGATTGGACTCAAAACCTGCCTTGATCACATAGGAGTGAAGCAGCGTGCCGAATTCAACATTCCTGAGCTTTGAACAAACAGAGAGAGCTATAGCGAGCGTGAATTGGTTAGGCAACTGGCCGAAACGCATCATAGAAACGAAACAACGGAGTGCATTTTGGAATAATCCCTGCCTTGAGTACATGGAAATGATAGAATTATAAGCGGATAAATGTCTCTGACGAGGATGGAGCTGGTGGAAGAGCCTTTGAGCGAAAGGGACATTGCCGGCAGCAGCGTACAGATCAATGGTGGCACTTGTGAGGAAGCCATCAGAGGAAATGTCGTGTTTGATGGCGTGTGCATGAACAACTTTGGCCATTTCCCTGTCGCCGTGGTTGGAAATATTGTCGAACACATGGTAGTCGTGATGGTGATGGAGATTAGTTTTTGTTTGTTGTAAGCGAAAGAAAATGCAGAGAAGGTCGTCGTAGACTTGTGAGATGGAAGGAGGAGAAGGGGAAAGCAAGTGCTGAATGGTGAGTGAATAAGGTCTTAAGAATAAGAAACCTTGGACTTGAGGTGCAACTGCAAGACGCATCAACAAACAAACAAAACCACCTTGGTAATGCTTCTATTGCATAGATGCGTATTGCATGCTGTGAAAATGAAAGAAAGGAAATGGGTAAGGGTCCTATTGAAAAAAGAGTTTGTCTAAAATCAGCTCAAGTATTTTAAGTTTATCTAATGCACCATAAAATTTAACGCATTGGATTAGATTAATAATTGTTCTAATGGTCTAGATTTAATTTATTTATAATTTATTAAAAATTACCATAAAAGATACAAATTTTTTATATTTTAAAATTACCCCCATATAAACTTGAGAACTAAACCTAGCTGCTTGTTGCCTTCTTCCTCTTCGTGATGGCCCTCCACTTCTTCCCCTACCCTCTTTCTCACCAGATACCTTCATGTTTCAATTCAATTTCTCGATTTCATCCAAATTCCTTTGAATTCGTTTCAGACGCGATGCCTCACCACAACAACAACCACCTCTCATCCCTCAAATCCTTCTTCATCCCTTCTTCTTCCGCCCAGAATTGTCCATAATGTCTGGAAAGACATAATCCTAACCCCCTCTCAAAGAGACCCACCTCACCATAAGCACCACCCGTTCGAAGAAATGACCCTTAAGGCTCTCCTCTCAAAAAATGCTGCCGTCATTGGTGACGACGTCATCTCTATTGTTTCTCTTTATAATCATCATCCTGTTCCTCATCGGTTCCTGCAGGTGCCCGCCGTTGAAAGCTCATCCTCCTCCGCAGCTGCTTGGTCCAGGGAACGCAAACAGGTACTTATCCCCTTTTTCAAAATTTTTTTAATAAAGTTTTATTTTTTTATATATTTTTATTTGATGTTTGAAAAATGAAGATTCTTATGTGGTAAGTGAGATTCACTATTCCTGGGAATCTCACTATTGGGGCTCTAATTGTTAAGTTGGAGGGAACAAGAACTAAATTAAAGTTGAGATTTTTCAATCTTATCTCTATAACTTTAAATTACTTGTTGCATAGCTTCTTGAGTTCATCATTCCAGTATCTGATGAATCCATATTTAATGTTATTTATTTGCTCTATTTGGGTGGATTTCATCAACTTTTCTTGCATTTATCCATTGAAATAGCATAGTTTCATGATTTCTTCCTAAATTGTGCTTGAAAGAGAAACATGCTTTTTAGACCTTTTAATTGCTAAATTTTATTTCTTTTAATCCCATTTGGTGCCTTGATGTATTTGTTAAGTGATTTCAGGTTTCCAAGGCAAGTATCGGTTGAAGTAGTGAGGAAAGAGCATTCAAAAGAGGAGAAATCATGAAGAAAATGGAGTTTAGAAGCTGCAGCACGAATGCGTATGCACAGCGATAAGTGCGTACGCACAATTGCAACCTCGTGCAACCATGTGTACGCGTAACTTTTGGTGCGTACACATAATGGGAATTTTGCGCAACCGTGCGTATGCACGGTAGGTCGTGCGTACGCACGAGTGCATGCACGTGAGGTCATTAATTGCAATTTGCTGGGGAAAAATTCTGGGCTTCCAAAGCCTAATCCAACTTATTTCTGAAGTTATTTCAAGCCAAATTGAAGAAGGGTGAAGAATCTGCGTTATTACATATAATTTGCTGAGTTAAATCACATTCCCTTCCATATTTATTGATGAGGATTCGAGTCCAAAGGGAATCTTGGTCTTGGTTAAGTCTCTAGAGAATCTTCATTAAGAAAGCTTTATTCAAAGCATGGAGTGATTTAAAGCCCATGCCTCCCATACTTCTTGGTTTACATAGCAGTTCCCAGCTAATATGGTGCATTTTTCGTTGCTCTCCTACCTCCCCCCAAATAAATTTATGTTGCAATTTTTCAATTTCATTGCATATGCCAGTGGGAATCATGGAATACGTGGCTAGAGAAAGATGAATCCCTTCTCCATTATGTCATCAGACCGGTTGAAGAAATGCTGCAAGACATGAAAGTTTATGAAGCAAAGTTAAATGAAGACTCTTGGAACATCCTGTTTCTTAGACAATACCTTGATGAGGACACCATTAGAAAAATTCAAGCTATCCTCCCCCAACAGACAGTCTCGGACAAGATAGGAAGAAATGAAAGTTCACTCAACATAGAAACTTTTCAGTGGCTAGTGCTTACAAGGCTCTGAAAAATGATGCAGGGATTAAAGATTGGATTTAGAACAGTGTGTGGAAATGGCAAGGCCCCGAAAAGATTAAATGCTTCACTTGGATGGCTACCCACCAAAAATTACTCACAGCACAAAGGAGAGCGCATTTCCTTAGTTTGGACTCTAGCTGCCATCGATGTAAAGGAGTGCCTGAAACTATACAACATGTTTTACGAGATTGCCCAACGACATCCAGGTTATGGGTAAGAATCATACATCACACTCATATCAACTTTTTCTTTAGAGCTCCCTTTGATACTTGGGCTTCGTTGGAACCTCACAACGAATGCTTGAATCGCCACCAACCAAGAAACTTGGAAAACTCAATTCCTTGTTTCATGTTGGTGACTTTGAAAATGGAGGAATAAAGAACTCTTCTCACCACCCTACCAAACATCCCACAATGAACATGTTATAGTTCTGAACCATGCTTATACTATTAAGATAGCTTTCGAAAAATCTGGCCTAACCCCTCAAGGAAGAAGGCACAGAAAAGTCCATGTAGCGTGGAGTTACCCACCTGAAAATTGGATAAAACTTAATATGGACGGTGCAGCATCAACAAATCCGAATGCAGGAGGATGCGGGGGTGTTATTAGGAATGAGCAAGGAAGATGGGTGGCTGGTTTTATGGCCAATCTAGGATGCTGTTCGGCATTTCGGGCAGAAATGTGGGGCATCTATCATGGATTAAAAATTGTTTGGGATCTAGGCTTAAGAAGGATTATAGTGGAGTCAAATTCAACAACAGTAGTCACTATACTTAACAAGAAGGAGGGGTTGCACTCCCATCCTAAACCTCTTGTGAGAAGCATTGCGAACTTGATGCAAAAGAATTGGGAACTAAGAATAGAAAATATATACAGAGAGGGCAACAGATGTGCGCATTGGCTGGCCAAAGAAAGTTTAAAATCACCATCAGGATGTCAGTTTATTGATAGTCCTCTTTATAATCTTAGATTAATCCTAGATGATGATTGTAGAGGGTAACCTTACCTCGACTTGGTTCTATTTTGTAGTTTTCTTTTGGGTTTAGGCCCCGGCATTTTACCAAAAAAAAAATTGAAGAAGGATGAAGGGGGGAGCACTTATGTTTATGTTTTTACATGTTTTAGCTTAGTTTTTCTAGGGAGAGAAGCTCCCCCTTCTCTCTAGAATTTAGGGTTTCTTAGTTTAATTTCTCTTTAATTTCAGCCTTTAATTCTTATTTTAGTATAGTTTTATTTACATTTTCATGTTCTTTTGTCTTTCATCTTAGTTTACTTTGTTAATTTCTCTTTCATGCTACTTTAGTTTCATGAACACTCTTGTTACTTTTAATTTCATTTAATGCAATTTTGATGTTTTATAGTTCTTTAATGCTTATTTGAGTTGTTATTATCATTTTATTGCAATTGGTAGTTATAGATTTTATTTTTAATACAATTTATGATATTTTTTCTTTTATACATGCTAGGTGTTTGATAAAATATCTCTTATAATTTTTGTATAATTTTTCACATTCTTGGCGTGGAATTGGGTAATTAGGTGAACTTGAATTATGGATGTCCATTCTACATTGTGTTAGGATTGTTAGTTGATTTAGTTTCCACTAACGCTAGTCTTTCACTAAGTTAATTAGTGAGTTGATTAAGACTTGTGGATTGAGATCAATTATACCCTTTTGACTAATTCTCGATGTTAGGATTGACTAATTGAGATTAATTCTACACAATTACCATGTTTGTGGTCTATGATTATGATAGAATCTTAAATTCCCATATGTCAGTCAGATACACCATATGTCAGTCAGATACACCCATAGATCATTCACATACACCCAAACCGATTTCATAAGTATTTAATGAGATTAGTTCAAAATGATGTTCAATTCACTCAAACATGGATAAATATACAAGCTCAAGCAATATTACAATGTGTCAATGTCAAGCAATATATACCCAAGGACAAGCAATATTAGAACAGTTGCAACAGTTGAGTATATTAAATTATATGAGTTCAGAAATATACACTGAACAAATTACGCGATATACACCCAACAATCAACCATATACACCCAACACATTACGCCATATACACCCAACAATCAACCATATACACCCATATAAATTACGCTATATACAACTAACAAATTAAGCAATATACAGCGAAAAATCAGTTACGAGAAAAACTAGAACAAGAAGAACAGTAAAATCTAGAACCACTTAGAAGAATAGTAAAATCTAGAGGAACTTAGAAGAAGAGTAAAACCTATAATAAGAAGAACAGTAAAAACAGTAATATGAGATTTAGAACAAGAAGATCAGTAAAACCTAGAAGAACATTAAAACCTAGTTCTTCGATTTCGAAATCAGAAACAGAAATGTGGAAAATCTACAAGATGAGTAAAACAGTAACGTACCTTGAATAATATTTCTTCGTTTTTTCTGGAGATTGTTGATGGAGAGTTCTATCTTTTGTTGATGGTTTCTGCTAATCTTCGCAACGAGTTCGAACATCTCTTCAGTTTGGAATGTTCCTCGAAACTTGACGGTTTGTGTTTTTTTCGAAGGAGAAGAGGAAGAGTGCGCCATAACGAGCGCTTTTTGCGAAGCGTAACCGTTGAGTGACGCGCGTGGGATTGACGATCCATTCAAAGAGAGTGAGTGCGCGTAGATTATTTCTGGGCTGGACCAACTTGTAAGGCTTGTAAACTTTATTTGCTTGTATGTGTAGGACCCCTTTTTAAATTTGGATCCGATTCGATCCGATCTACACATTTGCATATCGAATCTCGAATATATCCGTAAAAATATATAAATATTTTTAAAATTATATTTTTATTTAAAAAATCAATAAAATACTATTTTTCTATTCTTTTAAACATGTATACTCTTAAAATATTATTAAACATATTTTTTTTTAAATAATAAAAATAAAATCATACAACATATACATAAAAAAATATTTACTTATTTATTTATTTATTTTTACAAATTTGTGAATATACTGATCAAATATACAAGGATCGATATCCGCAATTTCTAAATCAAATTCGGATAGATACCTCGAATATGCTGTTCGAATCCCATGAATGAACACCCCTATGACTTCGCACGAACCACCACCCACCCCCTCCCCCACGTTCATATTTCCTCTTCTTCCCTCACGTTCAACTTCCCCACCGTCAACCACCATCATCACTCAACCTCCACCACCACAACCACCGGCGACCACCAAGTGCCGCCACCCGCACCCCGTTTCCTTCCTTCTTTCTCTCCCTCTCATCCCTTCTCACACCCCCTGCCGTCACAACCGCCGCGGCATCACCGTAGCCGCCGGCGTCCCCTCCACCCACCACCACCTTTCACCACATCCCCTCCCCTTCCACCACATTTCACTCACATCATTTCCATTTCCCTTATTCTGTTCGAGGGAAGAACAGGGGCAACCCCTGTTTCTCAACGCGGCGCTACCGAGCACCAACGCCGCTTCTGTTTCTGAGCACCACCGCTGCACCACTGATTGACCCGCCGCCTCTTGGCCGGCATTGCTTCGCCCCACTTTCCTTCCCTGTCCAGTTCCATTTCTGTTTCTGCTTCTCCCAGGTTCGACCCCTGTTTCCATTTTGTTCTGGTTTCTTTAGTTAATTTCCTTTGATTTGTTAAGTTAGGATTGATTAATTAGTTTAATTTTTGTTAAATTAGGTTAGTTAGAGATGCATGTTTAGTTATTAGGGTGTTAGAGAATCTGGACTGGATAGTTGATTTAGGTCTGTTAATTGTGATTGCTGCTGGTGTTTGGGAATGGAAAATTTTCTTTGTTTGAAACTGGATTCTTGATGTTGCATAGTGTTTATGTTGCTTTGTTCTTGCTGAGGTCTGTTATTTGATATGAGCAATTTCTGCACTGTGTTGCAGCGATGACAATTTTGTTGTTGCTTTATTCTTGCTTTAATGTATGAATTTAAGTTGTTATTGCTGCTCTATACTTGCTGTTGATGCTGAATTCCTTCTTTGCTAATCTGGATCGTCCCCTGCCGCTGTGTTCTTATTAATTGCCGCTGTTTGGGATGAGTATGTTCTAGATTTTAATCCTTCTTTTGATATACGGATAAGTTCAGAAAGACCCCTTACAGAGAAAGGTATATGGAAGTTAGATACATGGGATTGGACTGAGACGCTGAATGAAAAGTATGAGTTTTCGCTTTACTTAAGCTTTCTTTTGGCATTAATTGTTGTATTTCATGTTTGCTTTATAGTGCCTCTTGATTCTGTAGGTTCCAGAGATGTTGGGTAGAAGAATCTCGGAGGTTGAAACCTTGGCTTTTAAGAGCATTGAATGCAAGCCTTGGTGGGAGGTATGACCGATTTGTGTTGAACATGATAGAGTGTAGAAGATAGACAATGGTTTTTGGTGTTACTTTATGATCACTTGCATAAGTTGAGAGTTGAGACCATCAATAATGGCTCATAATGAGAGGGCAGATATTGAAGTAAAATGGTGCTTGGCACTGATAAGTTAATCTTGGCCGACAAACTTAGACTCCTCTATCTTCTTCTGTGTAGTAAAATTAGTTCGTGATGATGAAACCACTTATTGTACAATATATAACTGAATGTTCTTTGCTTCTTTTTTTTCCCCGACTTTGTTTATTTTTGTTCATGTATCTCATTTGTGTTTATGCGTTCATATATCTTTGTGCTTCGGTTTTCTTGTGCTTTACAGGTTTTGGTGGGGAGGATTTTGGAAGGTAATGTTCTATTTCTTCTGTGGATATAATCATTTCATTTGGTCGCTTTCAATATTTACATGTGTTAAACTTTGCTGTATGTCAAAATGCATTGTCAATTTTAATATCTTTGTTAATCTGTTTACAATATGTAGATTGGAAATGATCTCTCCCAGTTTTTGGGCCCACTAATATTGAATCAGCTGCTAGAGGTCAGTTACTGTTTTACTGAAATCACTGGTTAACCACCTCTAGTACAAGTTATAGTGCTCTAACAAATTCTTCATTATTATTTTGTTCTAACAATTCTCTATCACTTGATGTGTCCTATTAATTGCCTGCAGTCTATGCAAAATGGTGATCCAGCCTGGATTGGATACGTTCTTGCCTTCTCAATATTTGTTGGAGTGGTATGATACAAAATCTGATTAAATTGTAGATGATAATGTTGTATTCTTAATTTTCTGTGATTAATGATACCGCAGGTTGCTTCATATTCAACGATTTAAATTTGAATGTATTTCTTGTACCCCTTTTCTAATTGCTCTGCATAGTTGGATTGTTCATAAACATTGAAGACGCCATCCGTTTTTTGAATAAACTGGGGCAAATAATTTAAAACATGTAGATTTTACTAATTAGGATTCTTTCCTATCTGAATTTCTGTTTGATAGGTCTTTGGGGTGTTATGTGAAGCTCAATATTTTCAGAATGTCATGCGTGTTGGATTCCGGCTAAGATCAACACTGGTAATTTTATTATTGTTTCATTTCTTTGTGTCTTACATCTTTAATTCCCACCTAGTAGGTTGTCAAAGAATTGCTTGACCTAAAAGCTTAACTCATAAAGTTAGTTGCCAACGATGATTTTATAAGTGAAATCCCAATAGGCTTGGAACAGAATGTCTTACATGCTCAAACAAGTAGAATTCATTGGTCACTCAATCACACTCAAAATACTGATTTTGTTATTCAATTTTTCCCTTTTATTTTCTTCGTTGTAGGTAGCTGCTGTATTTCGCAAATCATTAAGGCTTACCCATGAAGCTCGAAAGCAATTTGCATCTGGAAAAATAACCAACTTGATGACTACTGATGCCAAAGCACTTCAGGCATGGTTTCCTTCTATTGTTTGCTTGCTGTTCATGTAGTTGCTGCTTAAAGGTGTCAAAGAACTACTTGAAAGTTATTAATATGGGACCAATACTGGATTTGATAACAGTAACATGCCCTCTCGAATAAAAGTTTCTTCGTTTGTACCTAAAATCCAATTATTTAAGGTTAAATGCTATTTTAAATTGGGTGGCAAGGGACAGACTCTAGATTATTTAGTCACTGTACTATTGTAGCTTAATTCTAGGGTTTATGCATTTTCTATATTCTTATGCCACAAACATTCTCTGAATATGTTTGATGTTTTAATACTACTGTTTTGCAATTAACGTCTGGATTTTTTTTTTACCCAAACAGCAAATATGTCAGTCACTTCATACTCTGTGGTCAGCTCCGTTCCACATTACCATTGCCATGGTTCTTCTTTATCAACAACTAGGAGTTGCTTCCCTTTTGGGCGCTTTGATGCTAGTCCTTATGTTTCCATTACAGGTACAGGAGTTCACCTGATTTCTCTAGTTTGTTTTACCCCTACACTGCTTTGAATCTGTTAGTTAAAATGCACTCTTATTACAATTTACGGCTTCTGTTCCTCTCTGCATATCTTTTATTCTCTAGTCTCTTTGCATTAATGCACTGAGGTGGTAATGGATATAACCTTATTTTTTAAGAACTTCATTCATAAGCTAATAGTCTGGGTTGTTAACCATATTGAAAAACTTGAATTAATTTTATAAGATTCCCTGAACTTAATGTTGCATTTTGTGGGAGCAGACATTTATCATCAGTAGAATGCAGAAGTTGTCTAAGGAAGGATTACAACGTACAGACAAGAGAATTGGCCTTATGAATGAAGTTTTGGTAGCTATGGACACTGTAAAGTATGTTCTTTTGAACTTTATAATAATTTTTTTCTAAATTTAGTTAAATATCAAGTTCTAACCATTCTGTTGTTGGCTTTTCTGACATGGCTTAGATGTTATGCATGGGAGAGTAGTTTCCAGTCTAAAGTTCAGAATGTCCGAGATGATGAATTATCATGGTTTCGAAAAGCATCATTACTTGGAGCGGTATGACACAAAGCCAATATTTAATATTCATGTTCCAATCATTTTTTGGACTTCAGCTTATTTATCTTGGCTCCCCCTACGAAATTCATGTCTGTATTGCATTCATGTGCATCCATTAAGATAGTATAATAGAACGAATGGTGGCCTGCACTGTATTAAGATATTGAAAGTAAAAGGATAGATTTAACTCTAGCCAAATCTATCAATGTTATACTTTCTAATTTAAATCAAGTACAATACTACTACTAGTAGACACTTAAGTTCACTGGTAACGGCTGTCATAAACATAGTAGAATTCAACTGACCTCATGATGCACTTTTTTAGACTGACCTTTCTAAATACCTGTCAGAAACTAGATAGCTACTTGATGAATGTGGTCACCATTTTATTTAAATCATATTATGTCCAATCATCATGAACAAAAGAAAATGCTTTATTTCTGATATTTGGCTTTGCACTGTTTGAATTTTTCTTGAAATTCAAGTGTTGAGCATGGAAAACGTAAATCCAATGTTACAACTTTTTCTCATGTTCTTACTGACTCCAGCTGTTTTTGTTGTAATTTTTCTTTTTTGGCAGTTAAATGGATTCATACTGAATAATATTCCAGTTTTTGTAACTGTGATTTCATTTGGAATGTTCACCTTACTTGGAGGGAATTTGACACCCGCAAGAGCTTTTACATCACTTTCTCTGTTTGCTGTGCTTCAGTTTCCTCTTTTCATGCTTCCTAATATTATAACTCAGGTTATTCTCCATTGTAATTTTCTTTTGTTTTGTTGATTTACCAGCAGGATAATGACATAATGCACCCTTCATTCTTGTAATATCCTCTATTAGTGTTTGCTTTTCTATTAAATACTTATTGTTGTTTTGTTTCTTCTAAAATAGCAGAAAGAGTGTTAGTTTCTCTAGTTTATAATGGCCAAAGCGGGTGGAAACTTGTTTAGTATTATTGTTGCTGATTGAAGACTGATTTTTCTTTTGTTTTAAGGCGGTTAATGCAAATGTATCATTGAAGCGTTTGGAGGATTTGCTCTTAGCAGAAGAGAGAATACTTTTTACCAAATCCACCGCTTGAGCCAGGATTACCAGCCATCTCAATCAAAAACGGAAACTTCTCCTGGGATTCCAAGGTCCATGGTCTTGTCATTGTATGCTTGCATATTTCATCATTCTGCATAGTTGACTTGCACAAAGGACATCTGTTCATCATTACGTTTTTGCTGTGTGCAATTTTTATCTTCTATGGCCAGAATTGAAATGAATTGTATGATATTATTGTACTTGTATTATATATCTTCCCGGTAGCTCTAAATCTTTTGTTTTCTTTATTCAGGCAGAAAGGCCTACATTGGCAAACATAAACTTGGATATACCTGTTGGTAGCCTAGTTGCAGTTGTTGGAAGTACAGGAGAAGGGAAAACATCACTAGTATCTGCAATGCTTGGAGAACTTCCTGCAGTTGTAGGTTCAACTGTTGTTATGAGAGGGACAGTTGCTTATGTACCCCAAGTCTCTTGGATTTTTAATGCAACTGTAAGTTAATAGTATTCATAATCACGTATAGTGATGAACATGCTTAATAATTCTTAATTTTTTTAACAGAACATATATATCTATTGCTATTGGTATGCTCAGCTGATAATTGACTCATACAACTGTTTCTTCAGATGCATTACAAATGACCACTTCCACAAGCACTATAACTTTTCTCATTGCTGCTACTATAACCTTTTAATTTGGAATTATGGTTTGCATATGAATTAGGTTAAAAAAGAATTATGGACAGATAATATATTTTTCAAGTTTATTTCAAGCTATCTTTTGTGTAAGTTGTTGGGAGGAGACATTGGAGAGCTTATCCAAGAGATCTTGCTATCTTTATGATAATTTCGTGTAATCTTAAAATCCAGCGATATAGCAAGATGATTTGGACAGGGCTCTCACTTTTCTGATGCACGTGGAATAATTTGTGTTCCAATTCAAAAAATATAAAATTAATGAAGTCTGAAAAAATTTAAAGTCGCGAAAAATTTCTTACTAGTTATGAATTGATTTTATGGTTTTGGTAAGGGTAACAAGGTTCAAGGCTGTTAGCATGCCATTATGATATGATATGTGGCTTATAAAAGTTATTTCTGCAGGTGCGGGATAATGTTTTATTTGGTTCTGCCTTTGACCCAATAAGATATGAAAGGGCAATAGATGTGACTGAACTACGACATGACCTTGAGTTACTGCCTGTGAGTATATGCACTACTTATTGCATTTAAGTGGAATATAATGTGTCAAATTCTTTGTTAAAAGTTGGTGGCATTTGCTTGTCCTTTCTCTAACATGCCTATCAATGACTAGGGTGGTGATCTTACCAAAATTGGAGAAAGAGGTGTGAACATCAGTGGTGGTCAAAAGCAAAGAGTATCCATGGCTAGAGCTGTTTACTCCAAATCCGAGAGTACATTTTTGATGATACCCTTAGTGCTCTAGATGCGCATGTCGCTAAACAGGTTATGCTGAGTGATTCTACTTTACATACCCGCTGTTATTAACAGGAATGTTTTCTATACACAAGATATGGTGCATATTAACATATACATGTTTGTACTTTGCAAAGTAACACATTATGAATGATGCATGTGATTGACATGCTTCAGTATTGCCTTTTAACTTAGTCCACTGATTCTCTAAATCCTTCTTAAAATTCCTCCAATTGTTACCTAAAGGTATGCTAGGCACGTGCCTCCAACAATAAAGAAAACGGAGAGAGAAAAAGACAACAGTGCTGCTAAGGTAGAAAAAAAACATTGCCTCATGGAAGAGGCACACCTAAACTATCCAAGTCGCAAAAGCCTTGCAATGCCTAATCTTAGTACCTTTGATCATACTTTCTAATAGCGAAATAGTTGCTGACCATGTTCTGATAGTTGTTGGGTACTGTATGCAATTGATCCCCCGTTTATTGCTGACTGTAAACTGGGTTCCATTTATTATCTTAACGTTGTGTAGTATTTTCCACTGCATGTCATTTCAGGTTTTTGATAAATGCATCAAGGGAGAATTGAGAGGGAAGACCCGAGTTCTTGTTACAAATCAACTGCATTTCCTTTCACAGGTGGATAGAATCATTTTGATCCATGAAGGTACTGTGAAAGAGGAGGGAACATTTGAGAAGCTCTCTAACCAGGGGCCATTGTTCCAAAAGCTTATGGAAAATGCTGGAAAGATGGAGGAGTGTGAAGAAGAAAAGGTAGATACTGAAACTGCTGATCCGAAGTCCTCTTCAAAACAAGTGGCCAATGGAGAACTTGATGATACTGCAAAGAGTGGTAGTAAGGCAAAAGAAGGAAAATCTGTCCTTATTAAACTGGAAGAACGGGAAACAGGTGTTGTCAGTATGAAAGTTTTAGCAAGGTAACATGATTCATGCAAATAGTTTTGTATTGATTGCAATTTAGTGGTTTGTAATCATTTACTAACAACTGGGTGTCTCCTTTTGATACCCCGTCAAATTATTAGATGTGCTTATGTACATGCACAAACATTTACATTGTGAATATGCTTCTTTCTCCCCACTGCCATGCTCTGCTTATGCATAATCCTGATGGAAATCTATTGAAAAGTGTATTATTTTGCAAATTTATGTAGTGATCCTGTTTTCTTGGTCTTTTTTCCCCATTTGCTCCTCCTTTTTATCATACTATCTTGAATCTTATTGTTGTCCTTTCAGATACAAGACTGCATTAGGAGTTCTTTGGGTGGTTGTAATACTCTTTGGATGCTATTTCTTAACAGAGGTGTTACGAATTTCAAGTAGCACATGGTTGAGCCATTGGACTGATCAGAGTGCTTCAGTGGGCTATGATCCTGGATTTTATAATCTGATATATGCAGCTCTATCATTTGCTCAGGTATAGCTCTCTTGTAACATGACTGAAGAATATGGTGTAATTATTCCTTTTGCATAAGTTCTCATTCATTTTCTGTCACATCTGTACCAGTGCAGTGTCTGCTTTTTGTCCCATGAGAATCCATATTACTCTAAATGACTGCATTCCTACTGAATTACATCTGTGGAATATGATAATTTGGTATTTTTCTCATTATTTTCCCTTTCAGGTTATGGTGACTTTAACAAATTCTTATTGGTTGATCATATCAAGTCTATATGCAGCCAGAAGGTTGCATGAAGCCATGCTTCACTCCAAATTACGAGCTCCTATGGTTTTTTTTTTCATACAAATCCACTTGGAAGAGTAATCAACAGGTTTGCAAAGGATTTAGGTGACATTGATCGTAATGTTGCCCCATTTGTCAATATGTTTCTGGGTCAAGTGTCTCAGCTCCTTTCAACATTCGTCCTGATAGGGATTGTCAGCACAATGTCCTTGTGGGCAACAATGCCGTTGTTGGTACTGTTTTATGGAGCATATCTCTACTATCAGGTATTAACATTGTTTTCTTGCTTGCACTGGCTTCTATTTACTTTCTGAAACCCTAAACGGTATCCGGCATTAGATAGTAGAACGTATGGATTTGAAGTCTGTCTAAATATACTTTGCTTATATGCTAGTTTTCTGGCTGAGAATAGTCTAAATGCTGTTGAGCGTGTTGGCACTTATATAGATTTGCCTTCAGAGGGACCATCCATCATTGAGGATAGTCGCCCCCCTCCAAGCTGGCCCTCATCTGGATCAATCAGATTTTAGGATGTTGTACTTCGATACAGGCCTGAACTTCCTCCTGTCCTTCATGGGGCTTGAATTTCACAATTTTTCCAAGCGATAAGGTTGGCATTGTAGGAAGGACAGGAGCTGGAAAATCTAGCATGCTTAATGCTTTATTTTGAATTGTGGAATTGGAAAGAGGAAGACTATTAATTGATGATTGTGATATTGCAAAGTTTGGGGTCTCTGATTTGTGTAAAGTTCTTGGCATTATACCACAGTCCCCTGTTTTGTTTTCAGGTATATTTAAGATATGATATTTTCCATCGTATTTTCATATTGGCAACTTAGGCTGGGATTCTGTTATTTTGTTTCCAAGTTACCAACTGACCAGAGGGAAGAGTATGTTGAACAATAATGTTGTAAGAATGGACTTATTTCTTTTTTTATTATTATTATTATTTTTACTTATAGTAAAATGGACTGTAGATCTTGAATTTTTTAAAGCTGATTAGCTGAGAGATCTGTTTTGGCAGGAAGGGAATTCTAACTCCTTTTAGAGCCACATATTAAAGGTTATTGATAATTTGATTTTTATAAAATACAGTAAGGGAAAAAAACGAATGAGAAAATAAGGATAAATATGTTAACATGAAAGTTAAGAAATTCGTTGATCTACTTGAGTGAAGATTGGAATACTTGTGATGTCAAAACTGGAAAGCAATAATAAGTGATGTTTTGCTTTGCTAGATATATGATTGTGTTGTTGATTTTTATAATTTTTACTCTGTAAATTGTGAAGCATATTAATCTTTGAATTAATGTAATTGTATTTATATTAAGCTTAATTTAATTTTTTATAGGAACTGTAAGGTTTAATCTTGACCCTTTTAATGAACACAATGATGCTGACCTCTGGGACTGGGAGGCTCTGGAGAGGGCACATTTGAAGGATCTCATTCGGAGGAATTCTTTGGGGCTGGATGCTGAGGTAAATTATGATTTCTTGATTACACAGTGGCTTTTTTTGTACAGAACCATTTTTATTGCTGAGTATTTTTACAATGGTCAATAAGTGATGTTTTATTGAAAGCAATATAATATTTATGAAAATGTACTTTGTTTAGGTCTCTGAGGCAGGCGAGAACTTAGTGTTGGGCAGAGGCAACTGTTGAGTCTCTCTCGGGCATTATTGCGTAGATCAAAGATATTAGTACTTGACGAAGCCACTGCAGCAGATGTTAGAACAGATGCCCTCATACAGATAACAATTTGAGAGGAATTTAAATCGTGCACCATGATCATCATTGCTCATCGTCTTAACACCATCATAGACTGATCGGATTCTTTTGCTTGATGGTGGTAAGGTAAGCACTGTATTTAAATGGTACTGCTGGTTAAATCTTATAATATGGTTATCCTTTGGCACTAATTTAAGTAATATTAATGCTAATTATACAACATAAAATAATACTGATGCTAGCTTCTTATGTTTAAAGGTTCTTGAGTATGATACCCCTGAAGAACTGCTATCAAATGAAGGCAGTTCGTTCTATAAGATGGTGCAAAGTACAGGAGCCGCATATGCCCAATATCTACGCAGCTTAGCATTCGGGAGTAAGTCAGATAGGGAAGAGAGTAAGCATAATGATGGCCAGAAAAATGGCTTGCTTCGTCTCGCTGGGCTGCTGCAGCTCAATTTGCCCTTGCCGTCAGTCTCACCTCATCACAGAATGACCTGAAAAGATTGGAAGTGGAAGAAGAGAATAGCATACTCAAGAAAACAAGGGATGCTGTGATAAATTTGCAGGGGGTTCTGGAAAGGAAGCATGATAGATTGATAGAGAAATCGAGGAATCTTTAGACTGATACCAAATATCCTCGGACAGTTGGTGGTCATCACTCTACAAGATGATTGAAGGTATGTATAACTTTGTGCCATCTTTTACATATCCTGCCCTTGCAGTGAAATTTTTGAAAAATTAAATTCTGAGACCACTTCATGTTTTGTCCATGAACGCATTATCCCCCCTCTCCTTTCTTCTTTCCCTTTTTTCTCCTATATATTTTGTCTCAAATATTTCTAAGTTAGTGGTAATCCTGGAAGATATGGTATCATAGCTAAATGAGCTTAAATTTCTAAGATTAAAGAATCTCAGGATTTTCAATGTGGTTGGAGATGAAGTGTAAGCTTCTCACTGTGTAGATGATGTAATTGCATGTCTTTTTCGTTTTTGTAGGTCTTGCAATGATGAGCAGACTGGCCAGGAGCAGGCTTCATCAATCAGACTTTGATTTTGACGATAGATCAATTAACTTTGATCAAGTTGATAT
This sequence comes from Arachis hypogaea, assembly GCF_003086295.3. Taxonomy (NCBI): domain Eukaryota; kingdom Viridiplantae; phylum Streptophyta; class Magnoliopsida; order Fabales; family Fabaceae; genus Arachis; species Arachis hypogaea. Next base: position 34,288,982 of record NC_092054.1, on the reverse strand, counting down.
GTAGCCAAAGCTGCACTGTTATATATTACCTCTGCTTCAAAATAATTGTTCATTTGGACAAACAATTATTGTGAATTGCAGGGAATATAACATGTGCCACAGTCCCACCAACTGATTCACATACCCAAGGTTGTGCTAACTCTATTTTTGGCAATGTAGCTCCATCACTCAGCCATGAGACATGAGTTCGAAAATGCAATAAGTTTCATTTTGATCTTAATCCAGCAATTAACCCAATTTCCCTTATCATTTGTAATGTAATTTTTATTGCCCAAAATATATTAGAGAAAAAAAAATATATCTTTTAGGTCTTGAATACTTGTGTTTGGATTTTGGAAAAAATTCTCTAAAACGAAGTGAGAAAATAAAATGTTGATTATTCTTAAATCAAGGTAATAAGATTTACATACGCTGACAATTATAAATTCAGTAGTGATTAAATGTTTATTTATTTATTTTTCTAATTTTTTTATTTTAGAAAAAGTTCCTTTTTTGATCCTGTTATGCCACAATTTTACACTAGTACTGTTATATTCAACTATTCCAAGCATCTTTCAAAATCACAAATTCTCGTCAATCAAGCAATTATACTCAAATGTCTTACATGGAATAGAAGACGAAAGAGAGTCTCTTGCTTTTAGACCCAGTATGTGAAAATTATCTTTATATTTCCATTTTTAGAAGAACCATATCATCTTAAAATTTGTTAAACGCTAGTGTTGTGTAACTTACTTTATTATTTCCTAATAATACAAAATAAAATAAAATAAAATGAAAGAATGAGTTTATAGATAAATTAGTCTTTGAAGAATGGATTATTTTTTAAATTTATCCACGATTGAAACGTTAATTATTCGAACATAAACAACAATCAGCCCAAATAAAATTATGGTTTTTAAAATCGAACCGGACCGGTCAGTTCAACCGGAATAATCGGAAATCAGTCATCTAATCGGTTCACTCGACTATAAAAATCGTTTGGTAAAAAACTGGCCGAACCGACAGTTAATCGGTAAATTAGCAAAACCGGCCGGCTTTTTTTAGAGATTTCCGGTTCTGTGGCAACCTCAAAACGGTGCCGTTTAAGTTTTTATAAAAAAAAAAAAAAAAAAACCATTCCCTGCCCCACCCGTATTTGCCATCCCAGACCCCACCCCTCTCTTTCTCTCTGAAAATTGGAGAACTCTAGTCCCCAAACGGCCAAACTCTTCTCCTCCGAACTTCGAAAGCAGCCCGTAGCCACCATTTCTCTTCGAAGTCATCGCCACTCTTCTCCTCCGCACAGACGGTGGGTGCGGTGTCGCGTGTGGAAGGCTGGAAGCTCTGTTCGGCGGAAGTTTGTACGCAGCCCGCAACCGCCATCCCTCTTCTCATCCTTCCTCATTTCGCCGCCGTTGTAGGAAGGTCTCCTACTCTCCTCTCCTCTCCTCTCATCGTTCTCGGTCATCGTCTCCTCTGTTCGAACTCTCTCTCTCTCTCTCTCTCTCTCTCTCTCTCTCGTAGTTCCCGCTCCTCCGTCACCGTCACTTCCTTTCCTCCCTCACCGCCAGTAAGCACTGTTGCTTGGAATTATTTTTGCTTGTTTTGTAATTTGCACTGTTATTATAATATTGAATTGCTGAATGATGATTTGCAGATTTTGTTAATACTTTTGTTAATTTGCACTGATTTTGTTAATACTGGATTTACTGATTTTGTTAATTTGAACTGGCTTTACTGATTTTTTGTTGCTGAATGATTCTGTATTTTTTTCTGAGTTAATTTTGGTCATGTTTTTGCACTTCAGGCTCTCATGTTTTTGCTTTTCTTTTGTGTTGATGTTGAAAATGCAATTCTCACAGTGGATAGAGTAAGTTTCTAAACCCAATAAGAAAGCAGTTAATAAAGCATTGTTAGGTGCAAAAGAAGCTATGCTTGGGATTAGATGAGGCTGCAGGTGTTCCTGTAAGTTCTTTTCATTGATTTTACACTTATTATTATGCTTCTTCTGTCTGAATGATGTTGATTATAAATGGTATCTGCTGCTAATAACTACTGTGTCTTTGCAGTTCATGCAGATTGAACCAGAATCACAAACAAAACTTTTAGATGCTACACTGAACTTGGAAGGAGTGTTGTTGGCTGGAGTTCCAGGAGCAGGAGGATTTGATGTTGTCTTTGATGCTACTTTGGGAGATTGAAGCAGCAATGTGAAAAAAATATGGAGCTTACTCAATGTTATTTAATATTTAATTAAACCGCCCCTGGTTGAACCTCGGTCGAACCGTTGAACCAGTGAACCAGTCACCTTACCGGTTTGTTGACCGGTTCGGTTTTCACAACCTTAAAGATCAGCTCATTCCCAACCAACCAACCAACCCAGCAAAGTTCAAAATCACCCAACCAAACACTAGGTTCTCCCTGCAACGGTTCTGCCGTACTGCCACCGCCGTCCATGCTGTCGGCGCCTCCACGTCCTCTCTTGTAGCCCAGGCCCTCTCTTGTAGCTCGGCGTCCTCCTTCCCGCTGTCCCCGTCCTCCCTGGCTTCTCTGTTCAAGGCTTGGAGCAGCTCGCCGTCATTTCACCAGTCGCCGTCCGTGTCTCCGTCGAAGGTTAGTGGCATTGCTTTCACTTCTTCAGTTCTTCCCTTCCTTTTATGCTCTGTTTGCTGATTTGTGAATGGATTAATGAAAATCAAATAATTGATTTTGTGCTGCTGCTCTTTTTTTAATTCCTAAAATTTTTGCTGAAATTTTCTTGCTGCTGCTAAAAATGGATTAGGGATTAGGGATTAGGGATTACTTGTTGCTATTTTGTAATTAGGGATTATGCTATGTTAGCTTTATTGATTTCAGGTTTAGTGTGATTAGGGATTACTTGTTGCTGTTTTGTAATGTTTGTTGCCGAATGCTAAAATGGAAATCAAATTAAATGCTGTTTGTTGCTTCCATATATTTTCTTTGATAGTATTTTTCCGATTATAAATTCTGGTTTTGAGTCAAAACTTTGTATTTGTTTTGTTTGTAGTTTGATTTGAGATCATTAGATCTGATCCGATCCTATTAAGTTCAAACTATGCCTTTGGATTTTTGGTGTAGAATTGTTGGTTACCTGTTTGAAGTTTGTATTTCTTGTAATTGGATCTGTTTTGAACTGGATTGTGATTTTATGCTGCATTAGGTGTTGTTGGGTGTAGTTTTGGGATCATTTACTTGTTAATTCTCGGACATTCAGTTTAGTAAGGATCTTCTTGTACAAATTTGTTATCTTTCTTTAGGTTCCTTATAGATTTATTGGTAATAAATTTATATAAATGCTGGATCATTTTGAACATGTCTGTTGGTGTAATTTCACTTTGTAGTATATATCATTATATCTTAAATGGTCTCTAAAGTCTTATCTTTGAACGAGGTGTTTTTGTACTCTTTTATTTTTAGTTAGGCCATTTTCAAGATGGAGTATTAATTTTTTTTCTTTTCAGTATATATAACATTATTAGCTGTTTTTATCTCTCTAGGTGGCCACAAGTCCACAACTGAAGGAGTATATAGGTTATGTAATATTTCTAAAGAGATTTAGGCATAAATATGAACAAAACTTCTATTGGAATAGCATTTCTTGTCTTTTATTTGTCTATAGAGATTCAGACATAAATATGAACAAAATTAATATTTGATTATTATTATTATGTTTGTAAAGACTTACATTTTAAATTTTAATACATAATTTTAATTGTATTTATATAATTTTATAATTTTTTTTTAACTATGACCGGGTCAACCGGGTGAATCAGTAATCTACCGGTTGAACCAGTGATTCGGTGACCCAGTCATATGACCGAATTGATTGCCGGTCTGATAACTATGGACAAAACTATTATTATTACCTAAGCATGGTAATGACTCGATTGAAAATTTTATAGAGTACTTGTAATAGGGTTACATTATCTAATAATTGCATTTGGAAATAGGAATAATCACTATGCCCCTTTTTTTTGAGTATTTTTGTGTTTTTATTTTAAGTGGAACTTGGAAAGACTGAATATGAATCAATTTTATAAGCTTTTTATAGTTTTTGGTCTAATTGCATTTGAAGTAGCTTCCTTCTCTCAGTTCTTTGACCTTTAGGTTTGAAGTTATTAATTGTAATTAAAGCTTAAATTGTCTGGTCGAACTTTGAAGCTATTAGATGCACATTTCCAATATGTTTTTTAAAGCCTAAATTATTGTTCTAATTGCATTGGCGCCTATAAAATAGGGGATTAACTTTACTTCTATTGTAATTATTTTAGTACCATCCTTTTTTGATACTCCTTAAAAAGATACTACTGAAATGTAAGTGTCACCGTCCTTAAAATTGTTGTCATTACCTAACCTATTAATTTGAAATAGTTACAAAGTTTATCTTTTAATGTTATTGCTTTAGTCCTTATGGAAGATTATAAAATTTGTCTTTTGCGTTATGATTTAAGTCTTTTAAAATAATAAGATTAACATATAGTGAATTAGTGATACAACATTTTATATGGACTAAAATGTGATTAGCCGCTAACTGTTTTCTTTAAATAGGACCCTTACCCAACTCTTTTCTTTCATTTTCACAGCACGCAATACGCATCTATGCAATAGAAGCATTAACAAGGTGGTTTTGTTTGTTTGTCAATGCGTCTTGCAATTGCACTTCAAGTCCAAGGTTTCTTATTCTTAAGACCTTATTCACTCATCATTCAGCACTGCCCTTCCCCTTCTCCTCCTTCCATCTCACAAGTCTACGACGACCTTCTCCGCATTTGCTTCCGCTTACAACAAACTAAAACTAATCCCCATCACCATCACGACTACCATGTGTTCGACAATATTCCCAACCACGGCGACGGGGAAATGGCCAAAGTTGTTCATGCACACGCCATCAAACACGACATTTCCTCTGATGGCTTCCTCGCAAGTGCCACCATCGATCTCTACGCCGCTGCCGGCAATGTCCCTTTCGCTCAGAGGCTCTTCCACCGGCTCCATCCCCGTCAAAGACATTTATCCGCTTATAATTCTATCATTTCCATGTACTCAAGGCAGAAGTTATTCCAAAATGCACTCCGTTGTTTCGTTTCTATGATGCGTTTTGGCCAGTTGCCTGACCAATTCACGCTCGCTATAGCTCTCTCTGTTTGTTCAAAGCTCAGGAATGTTGAATTCGGCACACTGCTTCACTCCTGCGTGATCAAGGTAGGTTTTGAATCCAATCCGTTCTGCCAAGGTGCTCTTATCAATCTCTATGCCAAATGCGGCTTTCTCCGCCATGCTAGCGCCATATTTGACGCCACAGTCCACTTGGACACTGTTTCTTGGACAGCTTTGATTTCTGGTTATGTTCGAGCCGGGCTGCCGCAGGACGCCCTCCAGGTGTTTGACAAAATGCAGATAGCTGGCTGCTCTCCTGACCAGGTGGTTTTTGTGACTGTTCTCAATGCTCTTGTGAATTTGGGTAAGCTGGATGATGCCTGTAAATTGTTCCGAGACATGCACACTAGCAATGTTGTGGCATGGAATGCGATGATCTCTGGTCATGCTAAGAGGGGCCATCATAAGGAGGCCATTGAGTTCTTTCTCGAAATGAGGAAGTGTGGTATAAAGTCCTCAAGGTCCACGCTGGCAAGTGTTCTTAGTGCGATTGCCAGCTTAGCTGCGTTGGATTATGGGTTACTAGTCCATGGAGAGGCTATCAAACAAGGTTTGGGTTCTAGTATATATGTGGGAAGTTCTTTGATCAGTATGTATGGGAAGTGCGAAATGTTAGATGCTGCAAAGCAAGTATTTGATGTCATGTCTGAGAAAAATATGGTCACTTGGAATGCCATGCTGGGAGTTTATGCACAGAATGGTTATTTCAATCATGTATTGGAGCTATTCCTTAATATGACACGACGTACCATTGAACCGGACGAATTTACCTTCACTAGCATTTTGAGTTCATGTGCTTGTTTTGAAAGCTTAGAAATTGGTCGTCAGGTGCATTCAGTTGTTATCAAGAGAAGTTTTGCAAACAATTTATTTGTGAACAATGCATTGGTAGATATGTATGCCAAGGCTGGGGATTTGAAGGAAGCTAGGAAACAATTTGAGCGCATGAAAACCCGAGATAACATTTCTTGGAATGCCATTATTGTTGGATACGTGCATGAAGAAGAGGAAACTGATGCTTTCAAAATGTTCAACAGAATGAGGTTACATGGCATAGTACCTGATGAAGTAGCTTTGGCAAGTATACTTAGCGCTTGTGGAAATGTTAATCTATTAGAAGAAGGATTGCAGTTCCATTGCCTGGCAGTTAAGTTGGGATTAGAAACAAACCTTTTTGTTGGAAGTTCTCTTATTGACATGTATTCTAAATGCTGCTCCATTGAAGATGCACGAAAAATCTATTCTAGAATGCCTGAATGGAGTGTGGTATCCATGAATGCTCTGATTTCAGGATATGCTTTGAAAAATATAAAAGAAGCTATTAATCTTTTTAGTGAGATGCTGGCATTGGGGCTCAAGCCATCTGAAATTACATTTGCAAGCCTGATAGATGCTTGTAAGGGTTCTCAGGTAAATCTTGGGTTGCAGATCCACTGTGCTATAGTTAAGAGGGGTCTTTTATGTGGTAGTGAGTTCTTAGGTACCTCTTTGTTGGGCATGTATATGGACTCACAAAGGATTGCAGATGCCAACTTACTTTTCTCAGAGTATTCGAACCTTAAAAGCATTGTTATGTGGACTGCTTTAATTTCTGGTTATACTCAAAATGATTGCTGTTACGAGGCCATAAATTCATACCGAGAAATTCGGGACAACAGTATCTTCCCTGACCAAGCAACATTTGTTTCAGTTCTTCGAGCTTGTGCTCTCTTATCTGCATTGCGAGATGGGAAAGAGATACATTCTCTAATATTCCATACTGGTTTTGACTTGGATGAGTTAACCAGCAGTGCACTCATAGACATGTATGCTAAATGTGGGGATGTAAAAAGTGCTGTGCAAGTTTTTGAAGAAATGGGTACCAAAAAGGATCTGATTTCTTGGAACTCAATGATAGTTGGATTTGCAAAAAATGGTCATGCAGAAAGCGCTTTGAAGGTCTTCAATGAGATGGCTCACTCATGTGTTACACCAGATGATGTCACATTCCTCGGAGTGCTCACTGCTTGCAGCCATGCAGGGTGGGTTTTCGAGGGCCGTCAAATTTTTGATCTCATGGTGAACTGTTATGGCATTGAACCCAGGGCTGATCACTATGCTTGCATTGTGGATCTTCTTGGTCGTTGGGGTAATCTCAAAGAAGCTGAAGAGTTCATCGACAAACTAAATGTCGAACCGAATGCTATGATTTGGGCCAATTTATTGGGAGCTTGCCGAATTCATGGCGATGACATAAGGGGAGAGCGAGCAGCTAAGAACCTTATTAAGTTAGAACCTAACAATTCTTCCCCATATGTATTGCTTTCTAATATGTATGCTGCATCAGGACATTGGAATGAAGTTAGATCTTTGAGGAGAACTATGATACAAAAAGAAATCCAAAAGATGCCTGGGTGTAGCTGGATTGTTGTAGGACAAAAGACAAACTCATTTGTTGCAGGTGATATATCACATCCTAATGATGCTGAAATTTCACATTCTTTGAAGCATTTGACAGCACTCATGAGAGACAACAGATTCCAGGATGATGGAATTTTGTTTGTTGGTTAAATTTAACTTTTCACAGTAATAGGAAATCAAGCAATCAACTCAGATTTGCATTCTGACAAAGAACAAATCGTACATATATTCCATTCTTACTGCTTTCTGGCAAATGGAAAGCATTATATTATTATTTGCATTACTTATGAACTGTTTGTTGTCAATTTGTTATGCATATTCATGTGTTTGAATATAAGTTTCTGGTTAGAACTTAAAAAATAAAATGTAAACCCTCACGTTACATGGATTAAGCTCCTCTAATTTTATTCCTATCTATATTTTTTGTGACTTAAGATGGTCAACTTTTGTGTAGTGCTGATAAGCTGAAGTTGACATATAGTTTTTAGTATCCATCATCAATAACTATGAAGCAGTTTGGTCTAATTACCTTTTATATCATAAACCATTTGTACCTTTTGCAATTATTATTATTATTATTATTATTATTATTATTATTATTATTATTGCTTTGCCATGGATGATTGTTACTAAACCAGCGTTTGTACCTTACGCAATTTTGCTATGGATGATTGGTTTAATGCACCCAAATTCTGACCCTTATGTGAGTTGAAATAATTTCTAGATTAGGACTGTTAACCACGAAAATATTTTTAGTAGTTTCTCACTAATTGTTTGATTTTTTTTCTGGTTTTTCACAAATTTCAGTAGTAGAATTTATTATTCTGTTTGTGAAATTGAATTTGAGCAACTCATGTGAGCATCATTTTATTCATTTGTATAGAGCACCGCCCATGAAGTAAAGTGCTTAGATTCAATTAGTAGATCCCCTGTTTATGCACAATTTGGAGAAGTACTTAATGGCCTATCAACAATTTGTGCTTACAAAGCTTATGACGGCATGGCTGATATCAATGGAAAGTCGATGGACAACAACATACAATTCACTCTGGTGAACATGAGTGGAAATCGATGGCTTGCAATTCGATTAGAAACGCTGGGAGGTCTCATGATATGGTTTACTGCAGCCTTTGCGGTAATGTAGAATGGGAGGGCCGAGAACCAGCAGGAATTTGCATCCACCATGGGTTTACTACTTAGTTATGCTTTGAACGTTAACAGTTTGCTTACTGGTGTGTTCAGGCTTGCTAGTTTGGCTGAGAATAGTCTAAATGCTGTTGAGCGTGTTGGCACTTATATAGATTTGCCTTCAGAGGCACCATCCATCATTGAGGATAGTCGCCCCCCTCCAGGCTGGCCCTCATCTGGATCAATCGGATTTGAGGATGTTGTACTTCGATACAGGCCTGAACTTCCTCCTGTCCTTCATGGCTTGAATTTCACAATTTTTCCAAGCGATAAGGTTGGCATTGTAGGAAGGACAGGAGCTGGAAAATCTAGCATGCTTAATGCTTTATTTTGAATTGTGGAATTGGAAAGAGGAAGAATATTAATTGATGATTGTGTTATTGCAAAGTTTGGGGTCTCTGATTTGTGTAAAGTTCTTGGCATTATACCACAGTCCCCTGTTTTGTTTTCAGGTATATTTAAGATATAATATTTTCCATCGTATTTTCATATTGGCAACTTAGGCTGGGATTCTGTTATTTTGTTTCCAAGTTACCAACTGACCAGAGGGAAGAGTATGTTGAACAATAATGTTGTAAGAATGGACTTATTTCTGTTTTTATTATTATTATTATTATTTTTACTTATAGTAAAATGGACTGTAGATCTTGAATTTTTTAAAGCTAAGAGATCTGTTTTGGCAGGAAGGGAATTCTAACTCCTTTTAGTGCCACATATTAAAGGTTATTGATAATTTGATTTTTATAAAATACAGTAAGGGAAAAAAACGAATGAGAAAATAAGGATAAATATGTTAACATGAAAGTTAAGAAATTCGTTGATCTACTTGAGTGAAGATTGGAATACTTGTGATGTCAAGACTGGAAAGCAATAATAAGTGATGTTTTGCTTTGCTAGATATATGATTGTGTTGTTGATTTTTATAATTTTTACTCTGTAAATTGTGAAGCATATTAATCTTTGAATTAATGTAATTGTATTTATATTAAGCTTAATTTAATTTTTTATAGGAACTGTAAGGTTTAATCTTGACCCTTTTAATGAACACAATGATGCTGACCTCTGGGAGGCTCTGGAGAGGGCACATTTGAAGGATGTCATTCGGAGGAATTCTTTGGGGCTGGATGCTGAGGTAAATTATGATTTCTTGATTACACAGTGGTTTTTTTTGTACAGAACCATTTCTATTGCTGAGTATTTTTACAATGGTCAATAAGTGATGTTTTATTGAAAGCAATATAATATTTATGAAAATGTACTTTGTTTAGGTCTCTGAGGCAGGCGAGAACTTCAGTGTTGGGCAGAGGCAACTGTTGAGTCTCTCTCGGGCATTATTGCGTAGATCAAAGATATTAGTACTTGATGAAGCCACTGCAGCAGTAGATGTTAGAACAGATGCCCTCATACAGAAAACAATTCCAGAGGAATTTAAATCGTGCACCATGATCATCATTGCTCATCGTCTTAACACCATCATAGACTGTGATCGGATTCTTTTGCTTGATGGTGATAAGGTAAGCATTGTATTTATATGGTACTGCTGGTTAAATCTTATAATATGGTTATCCTTTGGCACTAATGTAAGTAATACTAATGCTAATTATACAACATAAAATAATACTGATGCTAGCTTCTTACGTTTAAAGGTTCTTGAATATGATACCCCTGAAGAACTGCTATCAAATGAAGGCAGTTCGTTCTCTAAGATGGTGCAAAGTACAGGAGCCGCAAATGCCCAATATCTACGCAGCTTAGCATTCAGGAGTAAGTCAGATAGGGAAGAGAGTAAGCATAATGATGGCCAGAAAAAATGGCTTGCTTCGTCTCGCTGGGCTGCTGCAGCTCAATTTGCCCTTGCCGTCAGTCTCACCTCATCACAGAATGACCTGAAAAGATTGGAAGTGGAAGAAGAGAATAGCATACTCAAGAAAACAAGGGATGCTGTGATAACTTTGCAGGGGGTTTTGGAAAGGAAGCATGATAGAGAAATCGAGGAATCTTTAGACCGATACCAAATATCCTCGGACAGTTGGTGGTCATTACTCTACAAGATGATTGAAGGTATGTATAACTTTGTGCCATCTTTTACATAGCCTTCCCTTGCAATGAAATTTTTGAAAGGTTATATTCTGAGACCACTTCATTTTTTGTCCATGAATGCATTATCCTCCCTCTCCTTTTTCTTTCCTTTTTTTCTCCTATATATGTTGTCTCTAATATTTCTAAGTTAGAGGTAACCCTGGAAGATATGGTATCAGAGCTAAATGAGCTTAAATTTCTAAGATTAAAGAATCTCAGGTTTTTCAATGTGGTTGGAGATGAAGTGTAGCTTCTCACTGTGTAGATGATGTAATTGCATGTCTTTTTCATTTTTGTAGGTCTTGCAATGATGAGCAGACTGGCCAGGAGCAGGCTTCATCAATCAGACTTTGATTTTGATGATAGATCAATTAACTTTGATCAAGTTGATATGTAGCCAAAGCTGCACTGTTATATATTACCTCTGCTTCAAAATAATTGTTCATTTGGACAAACAATTATTGTGAATTGCAGGGAATATAACATGTGCCGCAGTCCCACCAACTGACTCACATACCCAAGGTTGTGCTAACTCTATTTTTGGCAATGTAGCTCCATCACTCAGCCATGAGACATGAGTTCGAAAATGCAATAAGTTTCATTTTGATCTTAATCCAGCAATTAACCCAATTTCCCTTATCATTTGTAATGTAATTTTTATTGCCCAAAATATATTATGGAAAAAAAAATATCTTTTAGGTCTTGAATACTTGTGTTTGGATTTTGGAAAAAAGACTCTCTAAAACTAAGTGAGAAAATTAATTGTTGATTATTCTTAAATCAAGATAATAAGATTTAGATACAATGAAAATTATAAATTCAGTTGATTAAATGTTTTATTTATTTATTCTACTAATTTTTTTATTTGAGAAAATTTTCCTTTTTGATCATGTTATGCCAAAAACTTCCACTAGTACTGTTATATTCAACTATTCCAAGCATCTTTCAAAATCACAAATCCTCGCCAATCAAGCAATTATACTCAAATGTCTTGCATGGAATGAAAGCCGAAAAAGAGTCTCTTGCTTTTAGACCCAATGTGTATTTCAATTTTTAGAAGAACCATATCATCTTAAAATTTGTTAATCGCTAGTGTTGTATAACTTACCTTATTATTTCCTAATAATACAAAATAAAATAATAAATTAATAGTTAAATTAATCCTTTAAGGGTGGATCATTTTTCAAATTTATCCACGATTGAAGCGTTAATTATTCGAACATAAACAACAAACAGTCCAAATAAAATATAAAGATCAGCCCAACCAACCAATTGTTAATTCATTCTATTTTGTCTTATTCTCACATAATACATTCTTCTAGAATGAAACTCACTATTTTGTTAGCATACAATTTTTACTTCCATTCTCCTTTCTTCTTTGGTTTTAATAAGTTGAACTAGACGCTGATAAAATATATTTATAAAAATTTATTAAATTAGTTCATTTATCTAATTACATAAATTTTAATCTCAATTTAATAAATTAATATATTTTTATAATCATATTTGATTAATGTCTAACTAAACATGTTAGATATTATATATATCTATTATCAGTTGACGTTTTATATTATTAATTAACAAAAAATTATTAATAGAATAATAAAAGAATAAATATAATTAATTTATAATTTTTTGAAGACTAATTTAATTAACAAAATTTATTATAAATAAAATAAAAAAATTTTTAGAAGTTCATTTAACTATTAACACGTAAATAATAATACCAAGCTGAATACTATAATATCTTTTAGCTAAACCATTACTAAAAACAGGTGCAAAAGCCAAAAATGACGTGGAATAGACACCAATCTTTCTTATGCTGAGGGGATCTTGTTATCAATATCATCTTTATTTAACTTTCTTTCTCCCTTTTTTATGACTCACTTAAGGGTGTGTTTGGCAAACACGTTATAAGAGAAGAAGCACGTTTAACCTTCTTGAAAGCTTCAATTTTTGGTTTGGCAAATTTTTTATTCATGAACGCAGAAGTGATTTTGCTTTCAAAACTATGGTTTTCAAGAAGTTACAATTTTAAGCTTTTGCGTTTTATCAACGGACTTCTAGCCATCAATACTCCATCTTTATTTACCTTTTACCAACTTTATCCTTTATGCATGTTATTATATTATTTATGAAATTCTTATTATTTTTGTTTACATGAACTATCTTTTTTTATTATTTATTATTTTTATTTTTTATTAATTATTTATTTAATGTTATACACTTTTATAATTATAATTTTTTGTATTATTTTTATTATCTTTTTATAATATGATTTATTATTCCATTAGGTAAAGTAAATTAAACAAAAAATTAATTATAAATAATAATAATAATAATAATAATAAATTATAACATACTAAAAAAAAGTACTAAGAGTACTAAAATATACTATATAAAAAATATCATAAATTTTTTTTTGATTTATTTCAATTACTACCAAGATAAATATTTAATTTTTTTAATTATTCTTAGTACTCTCTAAAATTTATATTTTATTAGTTTTAGTTAAAAATATATTTTGCCAATTTTTATATATTATTTTTATTTTAGTGTATAAATATTAATTTTATTATAGAATTAATTAATAAGATCTATTCAATTATCTAAATTAAAATGATAAGATAATATACAAAAATCATTTAAGTTGGTATCTATTTTAGTAATTTTTTATCTAAAAGTGATTTTGAGTAGTATAATCCAAACAACATTTATTTTACTATAATTCATTTTAATGCAAAGATTGCCAAACATAAATCACTTTAACATAAACTTACTTTTCATCAAAATCAAGTTTGCAAAATCAATTTTATTTAAACTCCTATTTATAAACTATAATCCAAACACACTAGTGGTTCACTTTTCAAGTTTCTCTTTTGGGTGCACACCATTTGCTTTTTGTCTCGTCTGGTCACTTTCTAAGTTATTTTTGGAGAAGCTACCCATCCAACGATCCAACCATCACAAGCTCCAAAATATGTTGGATCACTGAGCCATTAGTCGTTTATTTATTTATATTGTTGTAATTAAATTTGGGGACCAACGTAATAAATTAAAAAGCACCTAGGAAGATAGAGCTTGAACCATTTATGTCATGAATTATTAAATTACTTGTCCCCTTGAATACTTCATCAACTTTCTTTTATAAAGTACTCCCTTCTTGATTTTTAAGTTTGACTTGTCAATTTATTTCTTTGGACCAATCTAGTATTTATGGCAGTGCACATTTTGCAATTTCTCTCTCTTAAAAATGAAATCCAATTCAATTTCGGAATGAGTTAAATCTTAAAGTGGTCTCTGAAGTTATACTCGAGACTCATAGTAATTCTTGAAATTAATAGTTACTCATATTCATTCTTGAAGTTGCACTCCTAGATTCAGATTTGTCCTTCCGGCACATTCCATCTACTTGGTAACCGCTAGTTGACGTGGATTAGTAAACTTTTATGGTACAATTTTATCCCTAAATCAAAATAAAAAATTTTAATTCCCAAATTTAATTATCATTCTCTTCTCTATATTAGTAACCCCTCTCTTTTCTTCTCTTCTCTTCTCTTCTCCATAAAGATGTGAACGAGACTACAAATTACAACTTCATTGAAAGCACGCATATATTTTGTTAATTAAAAGTCACATACTATATGTTTGTATTTAACATTTTATGCACTCATTTAACTCTAGTTTAATTAAAATGTTTTACAAAATTCAATTTTATATTTTTATATGATTTTACAAAAATCTATCTCTTGTATTTACGAAATTAAAAAGTTACATCGTTATTATTATATACTACATTACATTTCCTTTCGAATCCTGTTCCAAAATAACCATGCACCATGCTACAACATAATAACTTAGGATCATGTATATAATTTTAATTATATATAGTGGCCATTATAGATAAATTATTCAATTTAATTATAGAAGTGATACTTAGTTTTGTAACTAAAATTTTTAGTAATTGTCAAAATAGTCATTGACTTTCAAAAATAATCAAATTGATCCTTAAATTTATAAATAGTGAATCTTTATTTTTTCCTAATTTAACTGTCATTCACATAATATTAATATTGTTCCTGTGTAGATACCTGAAGGGGAGCTCGACTTCTGGGAGTCGGCGCCGAGTTGTTATCTTCGGTGTCGATCTATGAGACTTGAGAAAGTCCGAGCTTCACGCCTGGAGAGATGTCCCATCGTGCAGAGTGTGAACAAGAAACAAGGGGGAGTGTACCTGCAAAGACACTTCAAAGCTTAAGTTAGTATTGAGAATTCAATCTGTTCTAAGGATGAGATATCATACCTTTATAAACGGAGTAGGATAGGTCGATTATACTGCTGTTGGTCATATGCATTGAAGAGTAGTCAGTAGAGTTTAGTGCATGGTCAGCGTGTCACGAAGGAGTCCAGATCAGTTTTCCGGTGGTGCTAGGTGGATGGAATGTGCCAGAAGAACGAATCTGAGTTTCGGAGTGCAATTTCAAGGACAAATATGGGTAACTTTTAAGTTCAGGGACTACTATAAGACTCGAGTGCAACTTTAGAGACCACTTTAAAACTTATCTCATTAAGAGCGCTTTCTAACAAGTTCCTCTTATCTTAACTCCTCCCATTTATTATTGTCTCTTGGCTTTATTTGACTTCTCTATCATCATTTCCCTTCCTTTCCTTTCCTTTCCTTTTACTATTACATATACTTTCTCTTTTCCTAATAGCGCCTCACTATTTCTCCTATTCACTATCCTTTGTTAATTTGAAAAAATAATGGATCAAAGTGCAATTATTTCCCCTCTACCCTCAAAAAATGTTAGACGTGTTGTATTGTAGACTAGCTAGCTATTATCAGATTTTGCCATTTTGGTATTCTTTGTTTTTGGGATTTGTTCTCTGTTATTGTCAATTTTAAGAATAATTAGAGAGGTAGGACATGCATATTCAAGAATAATTTCAATTCACGATGATCAATTATATATATCATTCCACTCTAATTATTATCGGAGTCCTTTTTGCAAGTACTCCAGACTGCTCGGACGAGGCTTGCAATTGGTGGTACGCTCCTTAGCCAGAACAACCGTGTAGGCACCTCTTGAAGCCACCACTGATCTAAACCTCGGCTCGAGCTCTTGGCAGGAACATTTGGCGCCCACCGTGGGGTCGAAGAGTTTAACTTCACCCACCTCATTATTTTAATTCCTAGCATAACCATATCTGCCTTGTACCTCCTTCTTTCTTTACAGGAAGGGAAGCATAACTGATCTCTCAGAGACTCAACAACACTCATGAACCAATGCCGACCTCATGGCCGCTAACGCCGCCCTCCTAGCAGAAAATCAACGGATGGCTGAGCTGTTAGCAGCAATACAGAACAATGGGGAACGGAAGGTCGACAGCAAAAAAACAAATGCCGATCATCACGAAGAGCATCACTCAGAGTCCAACGGAAAAACAGGGAAAACATCCCCCAAAACCGGAAGACGAAAAACAAACCCGTTTTCCGAAGAAATAATGAGCTTCAAAATGCCTAAGAATTTTACACTCCCTATGACTTTAAAACCGTATAAGGGGATCGGAGATCCTAAAGTCCATGTCAAAAAATTTGAATCTATGATGTTTCCCAATAGCGACTCCGATCCCATACTATGCCGATCTTTTCCAACTTTTTTAGATGGAGCTGCCTTATTATGATTTTCTAATCTGCCTACAGGATCTATAACCAGCTTTGACGAATTCGCCAAGATGTTCATCAATCATTTTGCAGCATCCAAGATCTATGTAAGAGACTTGGACTACCTCAGCACAATTAAGTAAGGACAGCACGAAAGCCTAAAAGACTACATGACATGCTTCACAACAGCAGCCGTGGAGATCCCCGACCTTAATCCAGAGGTGCAGTTACACGCAATCAAGAGCGGCCTACAACCTGGAAAATTCCAAGAAGCCATCGCTATAGCAAAGCCGAAAACATTGGAGGGATTCCGAGACAAAGCCACCGGTCACTCGAGATAGAAGAGTTGTGCGAAACTCGGAGAAATGAACGACCACCGTTCAGGAAAGAAGACGACAAACCCTACAGGTCCCAGAGCAGAGACCCTAAGAAACCTTTCAAACTAGCCCCGAAGTTTGACTCATACACTAAGTTTAATACTAAAAGGGAAGACATAATCAAAGAAATCCTCCACAACAAGCTGATAAAACCGCCGAGCAGAGCAGGTACATACCAAGACCAAAGGTATGTCGACAAAATAAAGCACTGTTCCTTTCACCAAAAGTTCGGCCACACCACGGATGAATGCGTGGTGGCTAAGGACACACTAGAAAGGCTGGCACGACAAGGGTTGCTAGACAAATACATCGGCAGGCAAGTACGTAAAGACCCGTCAACCTCGGCCGAAGTAGAACACCCACAGACAAACGACAAAAAATTCCAATGGCAGAATAGTCAACCACAAAAAAGGCATCAATTAGATTTCAAGAGGGTTCACATGCGGTGGAGAAACAAGCTCGGCCAGGAAAGGAAGCTACAGGACTACGCTAACAGTACAGGACGAAACACACCCTGACGTACCTATACCCAGAATCCCCGACATAACGTTCACAAGCAAAGACTTCGAGACTAAAGCTCCTAACCTCGACGACCCTGTCATCATCTCGGTAACAACCGGGGACCTCCTAATTCAGAAAGTCTTATTAGACCAAGGAAGCAGTGCCGACGTCATGTTTCTATCAACCTTTAAAAAGATGCAACTGAACGAAAAAGTGTTACAACCATCTTCCGGTGAATTATTCGGATTTTCAGGGGAAGGAATCCTTGTTACAAGTTATGTCTGGATGAGGAAGACCCTAGGGGAACCCCCTCACTCAAAAACTTTGGACATCCAATATTTAATTGTTGACTGCTTCAGTCCCTATAATATTATTTTAGGAAGACCATTTTTAAATGCTTTTGGAGCCATAGTCTCCACTATTCACTTGTGTGTTAAGTTTTGTTAAGAAAAATGAGCTATAGTAACAGTGCACTCAGACAGAAAAAGAAGCAAGACAATGCTACAACGCAGGTCTCAAAATACAGCAGACATCGGCAAGAAGGATAAACTCAGTATACAACGCCAGCGATATACCAGACTTTGTCGAATTGGACCCTCAAATAAATCATGAACAAAGACCAAAACTGGCAGATGATCTACACAAGGTAAACTTGATAGAAGACAAGAACCAATCCACTAACATTGGTTCTACTCTACCTGCAGGATACAAACAGCAGATGACAGACCTACTCCAAGCCAATGCCGATCTGTTCGCATGGACCCCGGCCGACATGCTAGGGATAAACCCGGAGGTCATATGTCATAGACTGGCACTCGACCCTAAAGCTCGACCAGTGAAACAAAAGAGAAGGCATCTCGGGAAAGAAAGGACGAAAGCATCAACAAAGTAAACACAAAAACTGATAAGCGCAGGGTTTAATCGGGAAATACAATTCACATCTTGGTTGGCAAACGTGGTAATGGTAAAAAAGAACTCGGAGAAATAGCGAATGTGCGTGGATTTCCTTGACTTGAACCGAGCATGCCCAAAAGACTCTTATCCCTTGCCGAACATCGACAAGCTCATAGACAACACCTCTGGCTATCAAATACAAAGCTTCATGGACGCGTATTCAGGCCATGCACCCCACTGACGAAGATAAAACAGTCTTCATAACTGACCAGGGCAACTTTTGCTACAAGGTCATGCCATTTGGCCTAAAAAACACAGGTGCTACCTACCAACGTTTAATGGACAAAGTTTTTCAGAGACAAATCAGAAAGAACATGGAGTGTACGTGGATGACATGGTAGTCAAGTCAAACACCAAAGAGGAACACCTAGCCGACCTAAAAGAAGTGTTCGATCAATTGAGAAAATACAATATGCGGCTCAATTAAAAAAAATGCGCATTCGGAGTTCAATGAGGTAAATTTCTAGGATTTATGTTAACACACAGAGGCATAGAGGCAAACCCCGACAAGTGTAAGGCAATTTTGGATATGAAGTCGCCATCAACAATCAAAGAGGTGTAGCAACTTACAGGAAGACTAGTCGCCCTGTCAAGATTTCTACCAACAATGGCAGCAAGATTGGACCACTTCTTCAACACACTATGAAAATCAAAGAAGTTCGAATGGACAGAGAAATGCAAAAACGCATTTGCCGAATTCAAACAAATACTCTCATCTCCTCCCATACTGGCAAAACCAAAACCTGGTAACCCGTTATATCTGTATCTTTCAGTATCTGCTAATTCAATTTTATCTGTGCTTGTAAAAGAAATAAGTCGGCAACAGAATCCAGTATACTTCGTTAGCAAGATTCTGCAAAACGCAGAAACACGGTATCCGTCCATTGAAAAACTGGCATACGCCCTAGTAATCACAGCGAGACGACTAAGGCACTATTTTCAAAGCCACAAGATCATAGTACGGACAAACCAACCACTAAGGCAGGTGCTGATAAAACCCGACCTCGCTGGAAGACTAATCAAATGGTCCATCGAGCCGTCAGAATATGATATGGAATATCAAACTTGGAGCTCACTAAAATCACAAGCGTTGGCTGACTTCGTAGCAGGACTAACATCAAACGAAGACATACACCCAGAATGGGAGCTGTATGTGGACGGAGCAGCCAATGAGGACGACAAAGGAGCAGGTATAGTCCTCAAAGATAAAGATGGAATCTCAACCGAGCAGTCAATAAAGTACATGTTTCCGGTTAACAACAACCAATCTGAATACGAAGCACTCCTAGCCGGCATGCACCTAGCAAAAGAGTGCGGAATACAAAACATCAAGGTCTACTGCGACTCTCTTTTGGTAGTCCAACAGGTAAACGACGTATTCTAGGTATGTGAACCTTCCTTAGAACAATATTACTCACAGGTAAAATATTTAGCTCAACATTTCAAACATCTAGAAATAATGCATGTAAATAGAAATGGCAATAATCGAGCCGATGTGTTATCTAAACTAGCTACATCTAGAAAAGTGGGAATACCACCTAGTTTGTCACACATAACATTAGAACAACCTAGCATATGCAACAACCTTGTCATGAGCATGTCGCAGGAACAGAATTGGAGAACACCCTACATCAAATTCTTAAAACATGGAAAATGCCAGAGAAGGAAAAAGCCCGAGGCTCTTTTAGAGGAAAGCAAGTTTCTTCACCATCATAGGAGACGACCTTTACAGAAGAGGCTTCTCCCGACCTTTGCTCAAGTGTCTAGGAGATGAAGAAGCCACCCTAGCAATGGAAGAAACACACGAAGGGATTTGTGGCACACATATTGGAGGCTGAAGCCTTGCAACAAAAATACTAAGAGCAGGGTACTATTGGCTGTCTCGAGAAGGTTCGAAAATGTGACAACTGCCAAAGGTGCTCACCAATTATCCATAACCCAGCCAAGACTTTACATACCATAGAGATCGGATGGCCCTTCCATAGATGGGGGCTTGATATACTCGGCCCCTTTCCCAATTGCCAAGGGACAGGTGAAATTTTTGTTAGTAGCAATCGACTATTTCACAAAATGGATAGAGGCCCAACCACTAGCCAAAATAACGTTGGACAAGGTAAAAGGTTTCGTTTGGAAATTTATCATATGTCGGTATGGACTGCCATGGACATTGTCACTGACAACGGTAGACAATTCACTGATAAAAAAATAGCATCTTTTTTTGCAAAATTTAAACATAAAACACCATTTCTCCTCGGTTGAGCACCCACAATCCAATGGGCTCGCCGAAGCGGCTAATAAAGTCATTTTGCAGGCTCTGAGGAAAAAGTTGACAATAGCTAAAGGACAGTGGGCAGAACTGATACTGAAAATCCTCTGGGGTTACAACACCACCCCACAAAGCTCGACTAAGGAAACACCTTTCAGGTTAATGTTCGGATCCGACACAATGATCCCGGTCGAAATATCCCAAGGGTCAATCAGAACGAATCATCTTGATGAAGACACAAACAACCAAACCAGGAAAACCGAGTTGGACACACTGGGTGAAGTACGAGAAGAATCAAGGATAAGACATGAGGCGATTCAGCTCATGATCCAACGCAAATACAACACAAAGGTCAAACCTCAGATGTTTCAGCAAGGGGACCTCGTTCTCCGACGCCTAGAAGACGTCTGAAAACCACCAGGAGAGGATAAGCTTGCCGCCACTTGGGAAGGCCCTTTCCAAGTTATACTGGTTCATGGCCGAGGTGCATATTCGTTGCAAACCCTAGAAGGAGAAGACCTACCAAATACTTGGAATATTGGTTCATTACGATTGTATCACACTTGAACATTTGTAACCTTTTGAAGATTGGGAGGTACTCTTTTTCCTACCATCGAGGTTTTTCCCATGACAAGGGTTTTATTCGGGGAGGTTTTAACGAGGCTGATCACTTCAAAATCAAAGAAACAAGTCTACTAGACGTCATTTAAACATGCTATCTAAACAAAACAAGCATGCATTCATACTAAATAGAAAGATATGTTGCATACAAAGTCTTACACATTCTCATAACCAAAATACAAAATGAACAATCCAAAAGCTTTAACAAAGTCTACAAAGATAAACTAACATTCATTTATCATTTACATTTTCATCCTGGGCTTCATCCCCATGTTCATCATCAACCAAATTTCCCCGAACAACTATTTTTGTAACGTCAAATCGACTGACATCAAAGTCAGGAGCAAAAAGCAGACACCTAACTCACAGCACAGTCAAACCCGGCAACAAACATTACTATGCCTCCATCCTCTAACTCATGAATTCAAGCAGTCAGCATACCTTTTTCCAAGTCAAACTCCTTCGACTGCTCCTGCAAGGAGCGGATCTGGTCCTATAAACACCTAACACCATTTTCCAAATCTTTCATCCTCTTAGTCAAATCAATAATCACTTCATCTCTCTCAAAAAGCGATTTCTTAAGACGCTTAATTTTCTCAGCATCTTTCCTTTCCTGAGCACCCAAGAGCTCATCACTACGACCAACACAAAGCAGCCTAGTAGCAATAACCTGCCAAAAAACAATATCATCAAAACACCAAAATTTTCCAAGGAAAAAAATCAAATATAAACCAACCTACATATATTGCCCGACAACCTATTTACCAACATCTTTCAAAAGCTAAACATCATGAGCATTCTGGCCGACCTTATCCGACAGGGCAGAAAAAGGAAACTGATCACTAAAAACAGATTCCGAGGAACCCCCGGGTGCAAAGCCGTGCAGTGGCATTTGCCTTCTAACCCCACTCCTGACCCCAGAGCCGGCAGCAACATCGAAACCAGAAAGAATTTTCAGTGAACCTTTCGGCTCAGGACTTTTCCCACTCGACTGAGCGACATCAGCATTATCTTCTTTCAAAACCTTACTCGCAGAAGCATCTTTTCCTTCCTTCTTCTCCAAAAACGACCTCATCTTCGCCGAGGACAAGCTCGGAACCCTTCTACCTAACAGCAAAAATAGAGTAGAAAACATCATCAGCACAACATAAGAATAAACAACACAGGACAAACCCAACGAAAACACTCACCAATGTATTCACTCAACCTATCAGAATCCGTCTCAAACCTAAGAAGCTCGGCAATGGACAGTAACTTCCCAGAAGAAAACACACTAATCAGATACTCCAAAATCAAATCATCCTCCTCTGATCTTTCAAAGGCATCAAGAACTTGCATAAACTCAGGACACCAATAAAGAGGAAACATCTCACCCAATTCATCATTAAGAAAAAAGGAATACTCGATCTCAGAAGAATGATTTTTTACAAACATTTCTTTAAAACTTTTGAAAGAAGATTTAAACAAGAAAAACAAAGCGCACCTTGGATAGCTGCTCAAATTTATCTAGAGACCTCTACGAACTCCTTTGAATTGAAAAAGCGAAAAGAACAAGTTCAATGAGGGAATGTGATTTAAAAACGACATTAGAACCTCAAAACCATGAAAAAAAGGCCCACGAATTAAGATGGAGCTGAGATGGGACACAGTTCAACTGAGCCAAAACCATGCATTCGTAGTTGGTGAAGGGAAGCTTTAAGTTCAACTAAGAAAACAGACAAGTATAAACATAAAAATACGCCCAATTTCCCCTTTTTATCACAGACCCTCTCTTCCCCATTACAAGCAATCAGCTCAATGCCACAACCAGCGTTCTTGCGAACTCAGTCCGAAGCATTAAGTGAAGCAAGCATTTTCAGGTTCTGATAAAGAGACGCATGACACTTAACGTCAGCGTGAACCCATTCATAAAGATCATCTTTAACCTCAACCACTTTATCCTCTTGTTTTTTCATTTTGACACACAAAAGAAAAGAAAGAAGACTACAAGCAAAAGACACTAACCTCTGGATGCCATCTCCCTTTCGCAGAAGTACAATGAAAAAACACAAAAGCCCCAATAGCGTAACATGAATCTCGGGAGCAGTCTGGGATTTAGTCGTCAAACTTAAGTTGGTTTCTACTTTCTCCACATAAATCACCATAGCAGGGGCCTTAAGAAGATAGTAGGATAGGATTGTTGCTACAGCTTCCTTCATTGTTTTCACCTGCGATGGCATCATCTGCCATTGGCTAGGTCCGTGATGCTCAATGCTGTGTCTGATTGCTTGTTCTCTCGCTCCTCACGTTTCCATCGCATTCTTCTTTTCAAACCTTTGATATCTTACCACCATTTCCACACTTGCGTCACCCACCACTATGAACTTCTCGGTTATTTCGATTCTCTTCTTCAGCAATCCCTTACTCTCCAACAAGCTCGCCAAATCCACTCCCAAATCTTCGTCGCGGATGCTCATCATTCCCCCTTCTTGGCCTCCAGGCTCATATCCCTATATTCACGCTTTGGGCTTGTCTCTGATGCACGCAAAGTGTTCAGTTTGGTCCCTTTTGACGAACTCCAGAACCTTCTTCTATGGAATTCCATCATCAGAGCCAATGTCACTTATGGGTATTATGAATTTGCGGTTCAGCTTTATGTTGCCATGCGAAAGCTTGGATTTTTGCCCGATGGGTTTACTCTTCCTCTGGTAATTCGAGCTTGTTCCAATGTTGGTGCCACTGGTCTCTGCAATATTGTCCATTGTCATGTTTTGCAAATGGGTTTTTGGAATCATCTTCATGTGGTTAATGAACTTTTGAGCATGTATGGGAAGCTTGGGAAAATGGAATATGCGTGCCACCTGTTTGATAGGATACTTGTGAGAAGCCTTGTCTCCTGGAATACCATGGTTTGAGTTGCGATCCTGTTGGTGCTTCTAGGATCTTTAAGAGGATGGAGTTGGAAGGTTTGCAACCTAACTCTGTGACATGGACTTCACTGTTGTCAAGCCATGCTAGATGTGGATTTTATGATGAAACCCTTGAGTTGTTTAAGTTGATGAGAACAAGGGGGGTTGAAATCAGTGCTGAAGCATTAGCTGTGGTGTTATCTGTGTGTTCTGATATGGTTGATGTTGACAGGGGCAGTGAAATCCACGGGTATGTTGTTAAAGGTGGATATGAAGATTATTTGTTTGTAAAGAATGCACTGATAGGTGGTTATGGGAAGCATGAACATCTTAGGGATGCTCATAAAGTGTTTTTTGAGATGAAGGCCAGGAACCTAGTAAGCTGGAATGCTTTGATATCAGCTTATGCTGAATCAGGATTGTGTGATGAGGCCTATGCATTGTTTATGAAGATGGAGAAATTGGATAGTTATTTGCTAGTGAGGCCTAACGTCATAAGTTGGAGTGCAGTAATCTGTGGCTTTGCTTCTAAGGGCCGTTGTGAGGAGTCACTTGAACATTTTAGGCAAATGCAGCTTTGCAGAGTAATCACCAATTGTGTGACGATTTCCAGTGTTTTATCAGTTTGTGCAGAGTTAGCAGCATTGAATCTTGGCAGGGAGCTCCATGGTTATGCTATTAGGACTCAGATGGATGACAATATTTTGGTGGGAAATGGTCTGATTAACATGTATATGAAGTGTGGTGGTTTCAAGGAAGGGCATTTGGTATTTGATGATATTAAGGGTAGAGATATAATCTCATGGAATTCATTGATTGGTGGTTATGGAATCCATGGACTTGGCGAGAGATCATTAAGAACTTTTGATGAGATGCTTGAAGCTGGAATGAAGCCAGATAACGTTTCTTTTGTTGCTGTTCTATCCGCTTGCATTGCAGCCATGCTGGATTACTGGATGCAGGTCGCGGCCTTTTCAATCGGATGGCCAGTGAATTTGGGATAAATCCTAATGTAGAGCACTATGCATGCATGGTTGATCTCCTTGGTCGCGCTGGACTTCTGCAAGAAGCAAGCGACATTGTTAGAAACATGCCAGTTGAACCTAATGACTGCGTTTGGGGAGCTCTTCTAAACTCATGTAGAATACACAGAGACAGAGACATTGCAGAATAAACAGAATCAAACATTCTGAACCTGAAGTCAGAAATAACTGGCAGCTTCATGCTGCTTTCCAATATTTATGCTGCAAGTGGAAGATGGGAGGATTCAGCAAGGGTTAGGGTCTCAGCAAAATCAAAAGGGTTAAAGAAAACACCTGGGCAGAGTTGGATTGAGGTGAGAAAGAAATTTTATACATTCTCAGCAGGAAGCATATTGCATTTGTGGCAAGATGAAACTTATGGATCCTTGCGGAATTGACACGTCAAATGACAAGTATAAATAAACGATATAGCTGCCTTAGTCAGCAATGTGTTGATGACGAATCAGAGCTCTTGCTTGTTACAAACTAGTTAGAGGCAAGAAGATTATTTATTTTTTGCACTGGGTCCTCACAGTATATAGTGGAGTTCTTGCTGCAGTGACAATCTCAGTGATCTAATCCGGCTGTGGGTGACTGCATCAACGTCGAATCCAATGATTTCGCCAGCGACAACTCCAGAGATCTGATCCTCATATGATCTTCCAGGTGATTACACCCCTTATCTTTGTTGTGGATTCTCGGGAAATATTTAATTAAACCGGTTGAACCTCTGAACCATTTATCGTATATTCGTCAAAATTTAAATTTGTCTCTCTGAATTTCTTTGTCACCGCATCCTTCAGTCTCGTCAATTTCCATTGGAAAGAACAAACTGTGGAGTTGGAAACCCTCACTGGCGACCATCCCAATCCAAACCATGTTGAGTCTCCACAATGCCACGAATGTTGTTCTCCGCCTTCGTCAAAACCTTTCCGTAAGTTCGCAAGGCTCTTCCACGGAATCACATTCACCATCTTATGATTTTTCAAGGGTTTAGGGTTCTTGTGAGTCTACTTCTAAATTTCTCAATTGGAATACGATTTCGCCAATTTTGTGTTGGTGCAAGTTTGGGGCGTGCGTGCACAAAATATAAACATAGGAGGTGGTGTTGGAGGTGAAATCCCTGATCAGAATCGCCTCCAGTATGCTCTTCAGCATATCCATGGCATTGGGCGTTCCAAGGCTCATCACATTGTCTGCGAGCTCGGTGTCGAAAATAAATACGTTAGAGATCTTAGCAAGAGAGAGTTGTACTCCCTTCGCGAATTGCTTTCCA
Source organism: Arachis hypogaea (assembly GCF_003086295.3). Lineage (NCBI taxonomy): Eukaryota > Viridiplantae > Streptophyta > Magnoliopsida > Fabales > Fabaceae > Arachis > Arachis hypogaea. Next base: position 34,262,588 of record NC_092054.1, on the reverse strand, counting down.
AGTACTTGATTGGGAATGATTTGGTACCCAATAATCAATGATCTTTGTTATTACTTGTTAGTTATTTAAATGAATTCTTGTTAGTCAGATAGTGTTAACATTTTTTGTTTGGCAACAGAAAAAGTGTGTTGAAAGAGATGTGGGGAGGTTGGTGGGCATTCAGTGCTACAGAGGCATCAGGCATGTCGATGGCTTACCCTGTCGAGGCCAGCAAACTCATACCAATGCCCGCACCAGGAAGAGCAGGCCTACTTGGAGGGGAACAAGATGAAGATGAATATTGCTGCTTGTGATCAATCAACAGATGAGTTGTGTTTTAGTCTTTTAGCTCGGCTATGAAAGCTAATTGAATAAGTTCTTATTTTTATGGAAGTTGATTAGTAACAGTTTATTGTCTTTAAGTTGGTACTGTCAATCATTTGTGCTGATTGCATAGGTGTTTTTTCTCTATTTCCCTATCTGCTTGAAGAACTATGAATCATCTTGAAGTGGAATTTGAGTTCCTACCAATTTATGAAGGTTCAACTTAGAACTTCTTTTGTGTCTGTGGTTCCGAATATTCCAGTTCATTGATCGAGTGCAATTCTATCTTTTCATATTCTTCCTATATGCTGGTAATCCAAAGTAATCCTTTTTATTTTTTTACTTTTTGTGTTCTTATATCTTGTGTTGTAGAATTCAACAAAGTTATGGCAATTGAAATTGCTACCGAATACCCCCAATTGAGGTTGGTTAAACATAACCTTGGTTAATAGACTATCAAATGAGGTAGCGGATGGTGCTAATATTGTTTTTTGGTGTTCTAGATATTGAAGAACTATATTGAGATCCATATATTCTTGAGCTGTATGGACAGGGTATACTATTTTTTCTAGTGTCAATAAGTGCAGTTATATGATCGATCACATGGAGTAATAGTAGGGATCAGTGTGACCATGAAATAGTAGTGCCATGAAGAGCCATGTATCACTCAAGAAAAAGAATGCACTTTTATAATTTTCACCGTATTTTGTACTTTAAAGTTTAAACCATTTGATAGAACAGAAATGCTTTTGCGGACACTCCCCATAGGGGATTCCAATATGAGACAACCGTACAAATGACGAGAGGTGTATATTTCAGTTTTCAATGCGAGTCACACTTCCTCAACTAACGAAATTTTGCATCAGAAATGGAATTTACATGAATTCTGGTTGACCCGAACTAATGAGTTTCTTTACACTATCCTGAGCAGCCTCATTCTGATCTCTCCACCATCTCTGGAAAAAGGCCTGCATTGAGGAAAGAAATATTTCAAGAAAAAGTTTGAAAAGGGTCTATTTCATCAAATGAACATGAACATACAGTCACATGGCATGTTCAGGTATAAAACAGTGGCTTAGTTTAGGTGATAACTGATAAGCAACCTTGACTCTCAAAATTTGAATAATCCTGCATGAATAGACTACATACAAAATAAAAATAAGAAATAAAAGTTATATATATAGCCAGTGCAGAAAAAGGGATGAATAGAAAACTTGTAACAGCACTATGTTGGACCTAAAAAACCAACTTTTTCCAGTTATATATTTTCCTCTAGGAGGAAGTAGATGCAGCAATATAATCCAAAAAGACATAGTCACATGAGCAAGAAATGAAGTCACACACACATACAAATTAAAAAAATATATATTAGCTTACTTGCTCAACGTAGATAAACTTTCGATTCTTATCAGCCAAAAGAGCTTGAACAACAGAATCCAACACATTTTGCACACAAGCCCCCTACACAAAATTTGTTTAAAAAATTACTCAGAACAACAGAGTGATCAAGGAGATTAAATTCAAACAAAATAACCATCCTCTAATATAAGCATTTGGTTTTAGACTATAGTAGTTACTGCCACTCTAGTGCAAAGATTCTAACATACACATACGCATTCATTTCAACAAATATAAAAAGGCTAAACAACAAAACCAGATATTAGATAACTGGATAATTCATAAAATGCATTCTGTGATGAGTTTAGCCATAGGTTTATTTAATATTCACTGGATTCTGAGGTTGATATCATTCTGTAGAGAAATATGCTAGCACCTTTGATTATTTTAATCAGACTTCCAGTACTTTAAATTAGGGAAACATTTTTAATTTCTTGAAATGTGCTGAATAGATTATCGATGGAACAATCAATGAGAATGGGTGCTTACTGATTAAAGCTACACATGTTGGATCAGATACTTCACTTTCTCAAATTGTTCAGCTTGTAGAAATCGCTCAACTAGCTAAGGTACCAGTTCAAAAGAATGGATTAAAGGGATAGAGTGTTATCAGGAGACGCTAGGTTTCGCTTCGGAATTGAAATAAACTTTTTTTCCTTAACGCTCGCAATGGTGAATCAATCATTCGATCTCTTTTTCCCTTTCCTTTTGTTGCGAAATCAGTTTCAATCAACAGACACATTCTTCAAAAGTTCACTGGAAAAAAAAAATAAAAAAAAATAGAAGTACCTGAATTGAATTGTTAGAACCAACATAGTACTGATCAACGGTATTCAACTAACCAACATCGTCGTGTGTATGAGCAACGAGATGAACGTTGAGCTTCCCAGGCACCACGCCCTGCGAGGTGTTATACGCTATGTACTTTGATTCCACACACAGGAACAGTATTGTTCCTAGAAACAAAATTAGCAGTTCGTTCGCCATCGGAGATCGTGCCACTGCTCATCAAACTCACTTCTGTGTATTCTCGAAGAAGGGTTTAATCAGTTGAAGGAAGAGTTCATTTGACTTCATTTATGTGTGGTCTGTGGTTTCTGTCCTTTTTCTAATATTATTTTTTATTGAAAAAAATTAGAGAAAAGGACAAATAGGTTCCTGATCTTTTGTTCTGTGGACATTTTTGTCCCTGACCTTCACAAAACTTGGACGGATCAGTCCCTGACGGAGGCATTTGGACGGAGGGACTGATCTGTCCAAGTTTTGTGAAGGTCAGGGACTTAAAAGGTATTTTTCAATGGTCAGAGACAAAAATGTTTGCAGGACAAAAGGTCAGGGACTTATTTGTCCTTTTCTCAAAAAATTATTAGTTTGCCTTTGTGAAAAACTCAAAACTGGATAAGGGGCCGCGGCCAGGGTAACTTAACGGTAGAGTGTTGTTGGTCTCACCTATGAAATCTCACACTTGAAATTCAAACTTTAGAGTATAGTTGTTAGAACCGAACCGGTGATCAAATCGATCAGGTTACTGAGTTACTGGATTATTGATTTAATCGGTAGGTTACTGGTTGAACCGATTGACCCGGTCCTATGTAAATAAAAAATAAAATATAATAAAAAAATTAAAATACATATTTTCACTATCATTTTTAAAATATCTAACTATTTTAAAATAATATAAAACAGAAACAATAAGTATTTTGTTAATTTTACTCTACCATAAATATTTTTATTTTTTTTATATTAAAATAACTATTATTTTCGAATTTTAATAATTTATTAATTAGTTTATATCTATTATACTATTATATACTACAAGTATTTATTGAAAAATAACATTAATAGATATTATATAATTATAAAAAAAATAAATGAATTTATAATTATTGTTAAATAAAAATATAATTAATTTAAGAATGAATGAGTTTATAACTAAAATTAAAATAAATTAAATAAAAATAAATTATTTGCTGAAAGATATTTATATATATTTTAATTTGCATATATATTGATAACAAGTTTAACAGCCTGGTGGTTGTGAGTATCATGTTTTTTCTTGATGAAGGGGGTTCGAATCCCAGTTTGTTTGATCGATTTGCACCGATTCATTATCTCATCCGGTCAAATCATCGAATCGAATCGGTTTAAAATTCGGTTCATCAGTTTTTTGGTCGAATCGGTCGGTCCGATCCGATTTTGCTAACAATGCTTTAGAGGAGACAAATTCTATTCCTTTTAGAAGTTATTTTTATTAGCAAAATAAACTTTTGGTTATCATTTTCTTAGTTTACCCTAATTTTTTATGATTGACTGCCTGTCCTTGGTGAAAATGTTGTTAACTCTTTCTTTTTCTGTTTTATTGTTTCTTCATTTTTTTTCCTTTTCCTCAAAGTTGGTTCGTTTTGCAATGTTTAACTGCATTTCTTTCCATCCCTTTTGAAATTCTGTGTCGCGCATTACCCTCTATATATTTGAAGTTTCCCCCTCAAACTCTGTCTCAAAGTTTCTCTCTTTTTCTTCTTTTCTGTTGCTGTGTTCATTTTCCTGTTGAAGTGTTTGGTGTTCTACTTGTCCATTCATTGTTCAGTGTTAATCTCATTGCACTTGATTGAGATAACACAGTTTTCATTTTGGTTCTGTTGAATGACCCCATAATTTGTTCTTGTGAAACTATTAAAGCATCAAAGGAAATTTAGCTTCTTTGGTTATTATTAAGCCATGGAAGAGATATTTGTTCCATTTCGTGGAATAAAGAATGATCTTCAAGGAAGATTCATGGGTTACAAGCAAGATTGGATTGGTGGTCTCAATGCTGGTTTCAGGTGCTTCTTTCTTGTAATATAAAGATTCTCGCTTTTATTTTATTTTATTTTATTTTATTTTATTTATTTATTATACTTTGATATTTTTTCTGGGACAAAAATGGAATGTTAACTTGGTACTACATACATATTTTTTGCTTCAGCAATTCCAGATATTTCATTTGGAGAACAATTGGAAAGAGATACAGGTACATGAAAGTCCTAGTTACGTTTCTATTGATTTTCTTACTGATCTCATATGTTTGTTGGATTTGATCCAAGTGTGGAGTCTTGTTTAATGATAGCTGAATGGATTAATTAAGAAAGATTAATGCGGTAAGCTGTAAGCCTCAAGTGTGATCATGTGCATTGTTCCAACAATTTCCAGATGGAGGCCAGCCTCTGTTGATTCTCGGAGTTGCGGAACCAACTGTGATTATGTGTACATTCATGTTCAATTTCGCTAAAAGTAGACCGGATTTGGGTTCTTTGCTCTTTCTGGCGTGGAGTGGATGGTATAGACTTCTTACTTTGTGATTCAAAAGTGTTTGTTTAACTCATTTTGTCATAAAATCACTTTCTTTAGCTAAAAGAAGTTTGTTTTCACATGTTTGGATGATTTTCTTTCTTCAAAAAATATTGAGCTAGGAAAAGAAAAATCTTTCAGCTTCTTTTGCACGAAAAAATAAGTTTTCGGCTTTTTCAATCATATGGAAGATTTGAGCTGTACCTTTTCAGGTTCTCGTCAATCATTTATGCTCTTTGTTTTAACTTTTCCCGCAAACACTCTTAAGCTTATTTGCCTGGTGAATTCATTGTATGTGCAGGGTATGCTTGTGGACAGCAGTTTTCTTGTTCCTGTTGGCTATCTTGGGAGCTTGCTCCATCATCAACAGGTTTACGCGCATAGCCGGGCAATGCTCTTCATGCAAGAGGCTATTAGGGTAAGAGGCATAACTTTTCTGCTTTCTCAGTATCTCAAATAAAATTTTTGAGGTCTAATGATTATGTACTTGTTGAGTATAGTAATGGAAAATAACATGCTATGTGATACATATGTATTTGGATGGCAATTGATTCAAGATGCTGTCTAATTTGGCTTAATAGGGACTCATAAATGAGTTTAATGTACCGGAAAGAGCAAATCCAGCATCACCTGAGTTTCAACCCTCATGGAGATCTGGAAATGGCATGTTTGCTTTGGTTCTGTCCTTTGGCCTACTGCTTACAGCATTGAGAAGCCGAAAAGCAAGGTCTTGGCGGTATGGTTCAGGTATTGATTTTCTTTTCTGTATAGTCAATTTGTGGATTGTTGACAGAAAGTTGCAAGAAATAGTAAGCACTTCCATTAGGATATTCTTTAATCATGTTTCAATTAGTTCTTATAAGATTTATTTTCCCTCTAATTGCAGGATGGTTAAGGAGCTTTATAGCAGATTATGGTGTCCCATTGATGGTTCTGTTATGGACTGCTGTTGTTATATACCAGCTGGTAGTGTTCCAAAAGGAATTCCTAGCCGTCTCTTAAGTCTGAATCCATGGTCCCCGGGTGCATATGAGAACTGGACTATCATAAAGGCATGATTACTTGAAAATCCCAGTTTTTTTGCTGCTACAATATGTGATTCAATTAGCCACTAATGCATTTATCAAGTTACGCGAGATGCTTATGCATTAGACTGCCCCTTTTAGAGTTTTACATTGACATCTAATTACATGTTGTCCGTTTTAGATAGCGTTTGGTGTCGAAATTAACTGCTTTTGTCTAATTAGATGTTAGCTTAAAAGAGTTTCTACACTAACTCAGTTCATAGAAATTTACCTAACATGTCTATATAAATTTGCTCACAAAAAATCACCTACAGGATATGCTGGATGTGGCAATTATGTATATCATTGGAGCATTTATTCCTGCAACAATGATTGCTGTGCTTTATTATTTGATCATAGTGTGGCATCTCAGCTTGCTCAGCAGAAAGAATTCAATCTAAGAAAGCCACCTTCTTTCCATTATGATTTTACTTCTTTTGGGATTCATGGTACATTATCCTCCTTGCTCTTTTCATCTCTTACATGTATTTAAATTCTTTCAGTTCTTTGCTATTTATCCTAAAGCTCTTCGCTTTCGCCTTGCAGTCAGATTCATTTAGATTCCATTTGAAGTTCTTTAATGTATGAGAGGTTATATTATGTGGTCTAATTGGAATTCCCCCATCAAATGGTGTGATTCCACAATCTCCAATGCATACCAAAAGCTTAGCTACACTAAAGCACCAGGTAGATATGCAGCTTTCCAGTTTTCTTGTATTGTAGAGCTTTAGCTTCACCATGATTAGGAGTAAAATGATAAAGCAAAATCAGAAGCAGAATATATAATGTTTTCTTGATATCGTTTCGTCATGTTTGTTACTTTGTAGTGATAATCATTTTGGTGATTGTCAGATACTTAGAAACCAGCTTGTCGCAACGGCTAGAAGTTGTATAACAAAGAAGTCAAGCTTGGGACAACTATATGAAAGCATGCAAGAAGCTTACCAGCAGATACAAAGCCCTCTAGTTCACCAGGAACCTTCTCGAGTATGCAGAATTGTTGTCTTTTGTTAGTTACCCTTGCTGTCTCACCAATGGCATGAATAATCTTCAATTCTGGACATATGGAAGTTGATAAAAAGTTCTTGGGCATTGGATTCTTAATTTCTGCCATGTGGTTTGAAAATTCCCTAGCCTAAGATGGATTCAATAGATCTTCATTTTATTGTTTTGACAGGGGTTAAAAGAGTTGAAAGAGTCAATGATTCAATTGACATCAAGCATGGAGAGTATGAATGCTGCAATTGATGAGTCAGTATTTGATGTCGAAAAGGAAATCAATGACATGTTGCCTATCGAGGTTAAAGAACAACGAGTGAACAACTTACTCCAATCTTTGATGGTAGGGGGATGCATAGCAGCAATGCCAGTCCTGAAAATGATTCCAACTTCTGTACTCGGGGGTTATTTCGCTTTCATGGCCATTGAAAACTTACCCGGGAACCAGTTCTGGGAACACATTTTACTAATTTTCACTGCTCCGAGCAAAAGATCCAAGTATTGGCCTAAACACCATTTCAACTCCCCAGAAAATTCATTTGAGTTTCATTCTCTAACTTGCTTTTTTGCTCTTTTCTCTTCGGTTTTTTTTTTTTTATTTTTTTCAATAAAGACACAACTTACATTGAAACAGCACTGTTCACAAGAATTGCAGCATTTACGATCTTCCAGACTGTGTACTTGATTGTTTGTTTTGGTATCACATGGATTCCAATTGCTGGGGTTCTGTTCCCTCTTATGATCATGCTTCTTGTTCCTGTAAGACAATACATTCTGCCCAAGTTTTTCAAAACCGCGCACCTCCAAGATTTAGATGCTGCGGAATATGAAGAAGTACCCGCCACACCGTTCGACCAAGCCACAGTAAGATTTATCTCTATCATCATACTGCATTGAACTTAAATGATTCTTGCATTGAAATGGCGAAAATTGCATACCAATATGTGTGAAATGGCTTTCTTGTTGCTTTTGGCCAATCTGTGACATAACCTCATGTATTCAATGCTTGCTCGGATTCTGCAGGAGGGAGACTTGGGCAAGACAGCTTCCTTCACAGATGATGGAGAGATTCTAGATGGTCTAATTACTCGAAGCCGGGGTGAGATAAGGTGCATTTGCAGCCCAAAGACAAGGAGCTCCACTCCACCAACTGGAGAGATGGCAAATTTTCAGAGAAGTTCGAGCTTGCCAGATAGAGTATACAGCCCTCGGATAAGAGAATTAAGAGGAAATCACAGCCCTCAAGGTGCTGATGGAAAAGGACCATTTAGTCCGGCTGAAGCAAGGGACTCCGATCTGAGTAACGGTGGTTGAATGCTATAGGTCTAGCTACATAACACATTCAATTGCAAGGATTGCTTGGAAAGCTGGCAAGATCCTTGTTCCATGTAAACATCTCAATCTTGGCAAAGCCAATTGTTGTTTCGGATTATTTAGTTGGGATATTGTAAAAGTCATTCTTTCTTGTCCTATCCCTTTTTTTTTTTTTTTCAATTGTAAGGCAAGAATGGTTAGTATCTTTTTTTTTTGTTAGTCCTTCAGTCTTGTTCTTTTACATTATGTTTGGTCTAAGGAAAAATAATTACTTTTTATTTCGTTTGGATGATAAAGAAAATAGAAAGGAAAAAAATTTTGGTGTGATCTCACTAAAAAATTTTCATCCATTATAAGCAAGAAAACAAGGAGGAAAATGTTATTTTTTGTGTATTTATAATATTATCCATAGTTCTATTATTATTAATAATTATCAATATAAATTTAGTTTTAATAGTTTTAATATATTATTATAATAGAAATTTACATTTAAACATTATATATGTATTAGATAAATAATTTAAATCAAATATATAAAATTATAACATTTTACAATATTTATAAAATACAATAAAACATAAACAAATAAAAATATTTATACTTTATTTTATTATAAGAGTATTAATATAATTTTATATTATTATGGTTTCTTTTTTTTCACTTTTTTTTCTATCTAAACAAAAGAAAATTTTCTTTTTATCTATTTTCTCTTTATTCAAACAACACACAATTAACTCTACATTTTCTTCTATTTTCTCTTCTCTCATTTTCTTTCCTTCTATTTTCTTTTCTATATCCAAACAAAGCCTTAAAAATGGTGACTCAAGCATGGGCTGACTGCTGAAACCTTCGTTATTTCACAAACTAATTTCACTCAAGTCCCAATAGGCTAATACCCCGCATGCAAGGCTTTGGTCTAATGGTCAATCATGTATGCCTTGTAATAAGTGCACCTAAGTTCAAGACTTAGCTAGGCTAAGTAGTGGATGGAATCCTTATGTATTGTATGTGTGTGGTGTGAGTGAGTTTGTAATGCTGAGGATTGGAAGTTGTCCAATTCATTTGACCAAAAAAAAATAAAATCCCAATACCCCATGCTTGGTTTCACATGATAAAAAAAAGTACAAATACAACAAAACATTCTAAAATCTAAACCATAAAGACCAGTATCAATTAACCACCTAAACTATTAGAAATCCAGAAATAAAAATGTCATACATTGGAACATAATGCCACGATATCTTGAAGGAGACTTCACCTTGGGAATCTTTTAATGTATAATAGACAAGGTCATTTGACAGAACATAAAATGTAAATTTAAGAAACTTTAGAACTCGACATGAATAGCACAAGTAAAAGAGAAAAAACCACCATGCTATTTTCTACAATTTTATTTTATTTTTTTCACGAATATAACAATCTCTCCAGCCCTTTGGAAGGTTCGGCCAATGGATGATCTGCCAAACCTTGCATTGATGAAGGGATTGAATCATTAAGAACAGAGCCAACTAAACTGCTTTAGGACTCTTGCTAAATTTACGACCAGATAGTTGCTCTGACTCATATAGTATGTGGTTGATAAGTCCCCTTGCTGCACTGCAAAACCAAGGGAAATAATATATCATTTTGCACCCAGAATCACTGGTGGTATGCATATCAGTAATAACTCCCACATTCATGTTCATGTTGATATCAGCCGTGTATTATCTGCTGGAATTAAAGAAGAAAAAAGCGAGGAATCTAGAATACTTGCTCAACAGTCAACATGGATACACTATATTAAAGCACATCCTTACTTATCCTTTAACTGCTGAATCTTTTCAGGATCTGTCTCGTGCATGTTTTGCTTAAACTGTTGTCTCACCATATCAACAAGAAGCTGTGTGTTATGTTGCTGCAATTGCATGCAAATACACAATGTAATCAATTTCATAAATCTTATCTTTCTAACATGCATATTAGATATCTAGCACAAATCTGGAGGGAGTACACTACTAGCCGTGAAAGGACGTTAACCAGTATAAACAAGAATACCATGATCATAGGTAATGTGAATGAAAAAAAGAAAAACGGATGAAACATACATGTGTGATGCTCATTAAGCTTTCATCAGAATTAAAATTGTGCACCTTTAAAAGTACAATCGCACTTCAAACTCAAAGAAGACAAATTTCTTCAGACATACTCCTATTATCCTATTTACTTAACGCATTAAATATTAACAAGACGGATCAGTTATATGAATGTATTAAATATAATACTCAACCAACAAATATGCAATCCACCGTTGATGTTATAATTTTCTTTTGCTCAACTACTCTCATCATGGGCTAAATACTATGTGATGTGAGTTCCCTTAATGAAAAAGGTAAAGCATCTCATATGTTTAGAAGCCACATAATACTAGTACTATATTACTTTCTTCTTCTTTGAATAACCACGAAGATTATATACTGAATCAACATGCAGTCATCCTACATGTTGAATCTTTACATACAATAGTAGTGAGCATCAAATAAAATGTTTTTTGAAAACATAGATCGCAAACTTGAGACACTAATGTTAATTTTCCTCAGCAATAAAATTCACCATGGCTACACAAGAAACCCATCATTTCTAAAAGCGAGAAGATCACGTACCCGATGGCCAATATACTTAGCTCTTCGTAGGCATTCACGGTAAAGCTGAACAAACAAAAAAAGCAGATATTTTTATCAGCAAAGAAAAAGGTCCCAAATTTCAAACACAAGCACATAGATTCCACTAAAAAGGAAGCATCAGAAAGTTTAGTCAGTGACCCTAATGGCATTGTTGGCCAGCTCAGGAGGCAGTGCTGTTTGAAGAGACGGCATTTTCGGCGAAAACTACCCAACCCTGCGAAACGAAACCAAACAAGTTAAGTCCTTCAACGTCACATAAACCAAGAAATTTTAAACGTATATTCCAAGAAATGATGAATAAACCAAACGTGAGAGCGGTTTTCACATAAACTAGAAGTTAGTGGACAGAGTTACATAATATAAAGCTGTCAAAATTATTATGACAACTACATACATCAACTAAGAAGTAAGAACTTTAACCCTTTAGCCCCAAAACAATCAATTAAATATAATTACAGTTCAATGAAGCCCTGTTTGCATTACAATTATTTACAAATGTTGAGTAATAATAACATGAAAAGATAGTTACTAGCTAATGAAGTCGAACAGAGAAGGCATGGTAGATTGGTAGTAGTATCACTGTAAATGTTTTAGTACATCCGGTGGCCACAAAATCTTACTGGAATATGATGTGTAATTATATAATTATATAATTTAACAGCATGAGAAGAGGATGGCCACAAAAAACTTAATTTCAACTTCAAATAGTAGAACTCCCCAAAAGAGTTGTTACTGACAAATTTGGTACCAATTTTATGTACCGGTTCATCGCCAAACCCCAATTTTTCCTCTCTCCCGATTCAATCCCTTTCCAACTCTCACATACCCACAAACCAAAGGTTCCAAAAGTTTCATCTTTTTCATCCAATCCTTCAATGCCCTAAGCTCTAATCGCTAACCCCATTTTCCCCTTTTCTTTTGTTACAGAAATTCAGTGGGTTTCGTCTGTTCCCATTTTTCCCTAATCACACTGAACCTGAAATTTCAATAGCAACAAGTAATCCCTAATCACACTAAACCTGAAATTTCAACAAACATTCCAAAACAGCAACAAGTAATCCCTAATCCCTAAACAAAAATTTCAATAATGATTTCATTTTCATTTTTATCAGCAGCAAAAAAATTTCAACAAAACTTTCAGAAATTAAAGAAAAAGCAGCAGCTCAAAATCAGCAAATTAGCAATTTCACCATTTCACATTAAAAATCAGCAAACAGAGGCTCTAGGGAGAGAAGACGGAGACACGAACAAGAACCGAAAAAGTGAAAGCACAAAGCAGTGACACTAACCTTCGACGGAGACACGGACGGCGACCAGGGAGACGTCGGCGAGCGGCGACACGGCGGCAAGCTGCTCCAAGCCAACAAAACAGAGAAGCCACAGAGGATGGACGGATGAAAGGGGGAAGCAGAACGCCGAGCTACAAGAGAGGGCCTGGCCACGGACGGCGCCGACGGCACGGACTGCGGCAGAACCGTTGCAGAATGCAGAGAGAGCCTAGGTTAGTGTTGGGGGTGACTGGGTGGTGAGTAAAGGCAACGTTGGTTTTTTTTTATATTTAAAACGGCGCCGTTTTTGGAGACCCGTGGTCCGGTCAAACCAGCAGGTTTCCGGCCCGTTCAGAGGTTTTGCAGTGGTTCGCGAAGGGACAGTTTTTAGAGGATGACCGGACCGTTTTAACGCCAGTTTCCAATTGAACTATTTAAAAGATAAAATCAATATAATTTATTAAAATTTGGATTATATTGATTTCATTTTATTTTTCAATCGAATCAATTTTGATTTAAATGATAAGAATTTGTATTGTATTAATTTGAATTTATTTTTTCATCCAATCTAATTTAACTATTGTGATTTAGGTTTGATCAATTTATTGACATTTAAAAAAATTATTGAACATTTTAAATTACAAAATTTTAAAAATTTAAAATTTGGATGGACATAAACCAATCAAATTTCAAAGTTTTGAATTTTTGTAATTTAAATTATATTGTATACAAATTTTAAATTTTAAAAGTTTTTTATTTAAACATTTTGAATGATGTTTTTTTTTTAAAATTGAATCAACTAATCCAATCCAATCCAATCCAAATAACAATGATTTGAATAAGATAGGAGTAAAAATTAAATTTAAATTAAATCAATACAATAAATATCATTATCGTTTGAATAAGATTGAAAAATAAACTAAACCAAGATAATCCAAACTGTATTGCAAATATTTTTTTAGTTTTCAGAAGTAAATAATAAAGTGCAAAAATGTAAATAATTTGAAAAACATAAGTAAAAGTATAAATTTCATTTATTTAAAAAAGTCACTTAATAGAATATTTATAGAACTATTTTTTTTCAAAAATATTATGTGTATATAAAAATCAACAGTAAATTACTTACATAAAATAAAGGGCGAAATACTATAATAAGCCAACATCAATCCAAATTTACCTATATGAGCCAAAATGAAAATCGATACAGCAATGAGCTAGATCATATTTTTATGTAATTCGAACCAGGCTAGTTCGAACTTCATCTTCAAATAATTCGAACCAGAGCAGTTCGAATTTCAAAGAAAAAATTGAAAGTAAATCGAACCAGGTTGGTTCGAACTAGGAATGCAAGTAATTCGAACCACGCCAGTTCGAATTATGGGTAAATGAGGTCATCATGTAATTCGAACCACCCTGGTTCGAATTACACTTAAGCTAGGTTGTTAGTAATTCGAACCACCCTGGTTCGAATTACTAGTGATTGGGCTATATAAGGAGTTCGAATCAGCCTCATTCGAACCATTCTCACCTTCCCCTGCCCCACCAAATCTCAGAGAAAACGACCCAGATTCTCTCCGAGAAAGACCTGAACGGAATACTCTGCTCATGGGGGACGATCCGGCACGGTTATATCGCTTGGACGGAGTCGCCCATATAGCTGGGGTCATCAACGAAGAGGTTAGTACGGAAATAACTTTGTTTTACCGGTACATGTGAGTTTGTGGTTTGGCATGCGAGTTAGATGTTGGTTTAATTGTTGGTTGATTTTAGTGGTTTATGTTAGTGATTTCTGTTAATGGTTTATGTTAGTGATTTTTGTTAGTGGTTTATGTTGGTGGTTTATCTTAGTGGTTTATCTTAGTGGTTTATGTTAGTGGTTTATCTTAGTGGTTTATGTATGTGGTTTATGTAAGCGGTTTACGTTAACGGTTTACGTTAGTGGTTTATGTTAGTGGTTTATGTAAGCGGTTTAGTTGTGGTTTTATAATGTTAGATCTTTCATGTCAGTAGCCTATGGTGGTTTCTAATTTAAGTTTCTTATGCAAATGGTTCTCGTTCTTGGATTTTTAAGCGGCTATACATAGTAAGATTTTTTGGTTTATCAATTATCGTGTTGATTATGTTTGTCACCGGTAATTAAGCTGGTTCTAATAATGCGGTTCATTTCTTCCGCAGCCTCAGCGATGCATCAGGAGCATGCGGCGGCAGCAGGGCATGGTCCTGGATGACAGATACGTTCCGTACCTGCAGATGGCTGGTCTTTACCATCTTGCAAGGCTGAACAATAGATGGTTCCGGTTGGACGAGGCCCTTGTCAGTGCGTTTGTTGAGCGATGGCGTCCGGAGACGCATACGTTTCATATGCCGTTCGGAGAGTGCACGATCACACTGCAGGACGTGGCATACCAGCTGGGTTTGCCAGTGGACGGGCGTTACGTCAGCGGCTGCCTATCAGAGTTCCATACCAGCTGGGTTTGGTTCGAGGAGTTGCTTGGAGTGGTACCTCCTCCTAGCCAGGTTCAGAAGTACGCGGTCAACTGCAGCTGGTTTCAGGAGACGTTTGGTGAGTGCCCGGAGGGAGCTGATGAGGATACCGTGCGTCGTTATGCCCGTGCGTACATCATGATGTTGTTGGGCACGCAGCTTTTTGCGGACAAGTCGGGCAACCGCGTTCACATCAGATGGCTTCCGTTTGTAGCTAGGCTGGAGGAGATGGGGACCTACATCTGGGGTTCTGCAGCACTGGCATGGTTGTACCGGTGCATGTGCCGTGTGGCGAATAGAAATGTTATCAAGCTAGCGGGCCCACTTCAGCTACTTCAGTCATGGATTTTCTGGCGATTTCCTCGATTTAGGCCTGCAGGATTTGAGACGTTCAGCTGGCCATTGGCCTCGAGGTACTTTACTAATCTTTGTCTATTTCAATTTACTACACATAACCGCGTGTTCATTCATAATGTATTGGATACCCTAAGCACACATATAAGTAGCGGTAACACATGTGCATGTTGCAGGTGGTCAGGTTACATCCCTTCGAGTAGCGAGAAGGGTCCTAGAGTTCAGACGTGGAGGCTCTGGATAGACCGGTTGCAGGATAGAGAGGTCAGAATATCAACTGATCCTACCACGTCGTCCTCCTCTACATCACCCAACACTCCGTCTCCGACGCCAACCGGTGGAACTCCCTGTAAAGCGTTTGGCAGAATATCAACTGATCCTACAACGTCGCCTACTCCATCATTCAGATCAACAGCAAAAGACGGGGAGGCGACTGGTTCGACCGCTGGCTCGTACACAGGGACGGATGAAGAAGCAACGGCAGGCCTGGAACTCGAACCGGCTGCCGCTGCTTCAGTGGTGGCATTCCGGTTCGAACCCCCTGAGCTGGATACCACATCAACCAACTTTGCCAACAACTCTGGTGTCCTCACCTTGGGGAACTGCCTCCGACATAGAAACATTACTTGCAGGTCCTCATCACTACCAATCGTGAAGCAATCATACTTCACCGTATCCTGCAAGACAGTGATTGGAATGCGATAGAAAAACTTCTTCACTCGCTTCGCACCTTCCAGACCAAGTTTCATCAGCACAGATCTAACAAGATCATCATAGCTCGTCGTTGGTTTCACGACAATACAGAGAGGATCCTTATCTGTAAACTTCACACCGGAGCGAGTTTTCCTCTTAATGGATCCTCTATGGTGAACCAAAACCACAAAACTCTCCTCACTAGCCATATTACACCCTCTATGAGAGCAACTCACGTTTAGAACCATATATATACTGCACTGTCTACCACTAAATCGAACCGGACTGGTTCGAATTCAGTTTGTGTAATTCGAACCAGCCTGGTTCGAATTACTTGATGCAGCGTCTCCCCATATAATTCGAACCAGCTTGGTTCGAATTATGTGCTACGTTTTCCTCCCAAGTAATTCGAACCACCCTGGTTCGATTTACTTGAATGAATTTCTCTCTTAGTAATTCGAACCACCCTGGTTCGAATTACTCATGAATAGAGTTCGAACCACACTGGTTCGAATTATATAAATATAGGGTTTGGCTCATTGCAGAAACGAATTTCACTTTGACTCATTTAGGTAATTTGCAACTTCCCTTAGTTTATTCTAGTTTTTTGCCCTAAAATAAATCTCCTCCAATATTATCCATCTATAACTTTTTTAAAAAGCTTATATTTCGCTCCTATTTTTTTATATAATTTCTAGAATCTCCAGCATATTCAAAACATATACATGCAACCTTATATTTCAATCCTGTTTAATTCTATGTAATTCATAGAGTCTCCAACAAATTCAAAATATATACATAAATTATGAGACTTTGGCATGATTTACACATAAAGTAAAATACAATATAAATTATGTCAGAGTCTTATAATTTATATGTATATTCTAAATTCTTGTTATATAATTGAATTTAATTGAATGTATGGTTAATATTTGGTAAAATATTTCCTTTTTATATACCATCAAATTAAATTAAGCATATGGTCATTTAATAATTAATACCATATCATTAATAAGTAAATAAATTATATTTAGGCCCAACAATTTATATATCTTTTTATATTTTTACTCAAATATTAATTAAATTTTAAAATATATTATATATTAATTATTTCATAAGAAAATGTCCTTCTAATTAACTAAAAAAATACAAAAATATTCTTTTTATTATATTGCAAAAGAATTAAAGTACCTTTTTCAATACTTTAATTAACCTTTCAGAATTAATTTTATATCTTTTTAAGTTAAATATTGTTAAATTGTAGTGGGAATTAAAATTTGAATTTAATTTTATAAAGACTAAAATATTCACATAATTTATCATAAGTGGCTAAAATGCCATTTTAACACTAAAATATTCTTATCTACTTTTAACATACAACAAATAGTAAAATAAAATTTTAATTATTTAACATTAAAAAAACTAAGCTACAATTAGAAAATAAGAATTTTAATTTTATATTAAAAATATTAAAATATTCTTATAGTTCATTTTTACAATACTGGTATTTATTTATATTAAAAGTTATAAATTTAAATATTTAAGAAAATGTAAAACATTCCTGTTGTAAATTTTTAGAAAAACAAAAAACTTTTTAGGGTTAATTTGAAGATATTAAAATACTCTTATTGTTACAATGGGTAATCGGAGATTAATGGATTGGGTTTGAAGGAGTGGCCTAAACGTTAGGGTGAGGTGGTCTCCAACTTGATTTGCGTCTGTGAGCCGTCGTCCGACTTGTATGAATGAAGGAATGAGGGGTGGTACCTGCAAAGACACTCCGATGCCTAAGTCAGCAAGGGGGTAAGCAAGTTTAAGGTGTATTGGAACTTAGAGATACCTGAAGGGTGTCAGTGTATTTATAGTGGTGAACCAATAACCACCGTTGGAGTAGTTCCACCTTTTAAAGAGGATAACCGTCCCTTTATCTTAGGGAAGTTGAGATATGACTCTTGGAAGTGGGTTGAGAGATTTTAGGGGCAGTTACTTATTTGAATGAATGTTATCTGCCAGCTAATCTTAGATCCCAACTTCCTTGGGGTGGAGCCTGTGTCGAATCCGACCTCTTCTGAGGAGGTCGGTTACACGGGGAGGCCAATCTATGGATTGGGCCCTTTCTAGCGTATTTGGACCTGGGCCCTAATGCTGGGCCAGGGTATGAACAATGCCTCTACTCGAGTCCAATCTCTTTTATTTTAAGAGTTGGATTCGAGTATTTGAGCTCAGACTTGTAGTCGATGTGATATGGGAACCGACGTGATTTTCTAAACCGATGTGATTTGAATTTCTCAACAGTCGCGTCTAATCAAACGTCACGTTCGTTAGAGTTTTCATATTTACATGTAGGAGCAGTTACATTGGTAACGGTGCGCATTTTTAATGGTCGCGTCGATTTACCATTATGCCCTTGGTGCGTTTATAAATACTTTTTCCTCTCTTTCTTTGTTCTTTTTTTTGAAAAACTTTTTGCCTACACTCTCTGTTTTCGAAAGAAAATTCTTCCTTCTTCGAGTGCTTTAGTCGCTGCTGCGCCTGATTCTCTTCGCAAACAAAGGTCAATTCTTTTCCTTCTCCTCTTTTATTCTTGAATGCTCTACTTTGCATTTTTAGAGGAGTTTATTGCGTGTTCGTAGCGAGTCTGACTGTAGGCCTAGTGACTCTGTTTTATTGAGGAACTTACTTTGGCCCCTTAGAGACCTTGTTTTTTGACCCTTCTCATTTTTCTTTGTAGGTCTCTTTGTCTTTTTACCTACTATACTCTTACTGGAAAAGATGTCTTCGCTCGAGTCCCTTTCGCTGTGGGTGGACAATACCGTTCTTGGGGAGGCACCTTTAGTAAACATAGATTACATCATCGACCTCTGCACCCACCATAGGATCTGTGGCTTTGATGATGACGAGCCCAAGTATGAATTGGTTGCCCCGGATCCTGAAGACCGAGTTTGTTTTGGGAGGACTGCCGATGCTGAACCTCATTTCTTTTTCATGTACGAGAGTCTCTTCACCCGTCTGGGAGTTTTTCTGCCTTTTTCCGACTTTGAGATAGAGGTTCCGAACCACTGCCGAGTTGCTCCTACCCAGCTTCACCCTAATTCTTGGGGTTTCATGAAAATTTACCAGCTTGTTAGTCGAGAACTGGATTTTCCGATTTCTTCGAAGACCTTTTTCTATCTCTTTCATATGACCAAGCCCTTCAATGGGCAAAATAATAAGCAACAGTGGATCTCTTTCCGGGCCATTCAAGGTCGGAAAGTTTTTTCTATCTTTGATGAGTCTTTTCATGATTTTAAAAACTTTTTCTTCAAAATTTAAGCCATAGAGGGCCATCATCCCTTTTTTCTGGACGAAGATTCTTCTCCTCGCTTTCCCTTTTACTGGTTAGAGGCCTCTCCTGTGGAGAAGTATGACCTGGATGATTTGGATAAGGTTGAGGAGGTTGTTGTAGGGTTCTTCCAAGAAGTTTGGGGAAGGGCCCCTAATCTGGATACAAAGAAGTTCCTTCAGGGGTCTCCGAGTTCTGTTCGGACCCAATTAGGTAGCTTTGTTGTTTATTTTTTATAATTTCCGACTTGTAATCTTCCGAGTTGTTGTAGCCTTCCGACTTACAGACTAAACTCTTTGTTTTATTTTTTCAGAGATGGTGAAGAAAGGTTCTAGCTCCTCTTACCAGAAGGTCCAGGATGCCAAGAAGAGGTCTTGGGCTCGAGTCGACGCCGCGAGGGCTGCTGGCACTCTTCCTCCTCCTCCTCCATCTCCTCCTCCTCGCAACTTGGGGACCTCCTCTCGTCCCATTATGGTATCCTCTTCTTCTGCTTCTTCTCTTCCTCCTCCTCCGCCCCGATCTTCCCCTGAACTCGAGAAGAAGAAGCGCAAGACTTCAGAGTTTGGCTCTTCTTTTTCTGGGGAAACTAATTTTGATGTCCCCAAATTCGTTCGGAATCACATCTTTCCCCATACTCGAATTAATATGAATGATATTTCTGTTCGAAACCATCTTAATATCCTGGTTCAGGAGAGCGTCCGTGCGGCTGGAGTATGTACAAAACTTCTTGATATTTTAGAAAAGACTCCCCTTAGCTCTTTGGATTTCACCCAAAAGGTTGAGGAGTTAGAGGGGAAGATCTTCCTTTATCAAGAGGAGGAGAAAAGGCTGAAGGGGGATGTCGCGGAGTTGATGGAGGAGAGGACTCGCCGGCTTCGGGAGAGGGAGAAGAAGTTGATAGGCCAGTGTGACATGGCGGAGGGCCTTAAGAAGAAGGCGGAGCAGAATTATGTCAGGCTCTTTGGGGAGAACCTTGACTTGAAGAAGGAGCTGGCAGGATGTCGGGAGGCTTTCCAGGATCTGGAGGATTCGGTGGCTGAAGGTTCAGAGGAGGCATGGAGGGTCTTTAAGGAGCAGGTCGGGGTCATTGCTCCCGACTTGGACCTTTCTCCTCTTGACCCCGACAAGATTGTAGTAGATGGGGCCATTGTCTCTCCTCCCTGACCTGAGACTGACTCCGACCTGAAGACGAGGGGGCAGAGGATAGTGGAGTCTCCTCCTTGTGAGGGGTGTCAAGGTGGAAACCTGCCGAGTTCATCTGGGGTTCCCTTTCAAGGTCTTGAATAGTCTGCTCCGTCCTCCCTTGGTGCTACTCCAACTTCTCTCCCTGCTGATCTTCGTTCTGGCGGTGCTGATCTTCCTTCTAATTGATATTTGGCTATTTGGGGGCCGGCCTGTGGGCCCCTCATTTTTAAACAATTTTTATATTTTTGTTTATTGATGGTGGTTCGTCCTTGACATTTTCTGGCCTTTTATAGCCGTAAACAAAAGATGCGCTTTAATGTTTACCCCATTTTTTGGATAAAGGGTTTAAGTTTAATTGACGCCCGTGCATGCTTTCTTTTTTGTTTAGGTTTTTCATAAGAAACCCTTTTTGATTTTTTGTCTTTGAGAAAAGCCTCTTATCTCTGGGCAAGCTGTGTTTTTGTCTAAGTTATCTTTGATTTTACAAAGACTTGAGACAACTTCTGTCCTTTTTGATGGTTTTCTTTTATCTCCTTTTGTATTCCTTATGAATTCAAATTTTCTTATTTGAATTGTGAATAACTTAGGCTATTTTCGCGATGCATTTTTGATTTTTCTCGGTTTTTACGACTTGTTGGTCGTTATGTTTCCGAGTTACATGATCGGCTTTTTTAACCTCTTTACATCGACTTGTACCTTATCGTTTTATCCTGACGACCACTTAGGTCGGTCATGGGATTTTTACGTTTTGTCGAGCTTAAGTCGGCGTGTTTCGTAGAAAAAATAACTTAATGGAATTTACAAAGAGATGTGGAAAAAATATCTTTATTTATTGGCAAAGGTACTTTTTGCTACTAAGGGGTTTAAAAATTGTTGCCCCTTAGTATCCACTTTGATGCCTCGTTAAAGCCCCCCTTCAGGAAAACCCTTTCTTGGGAAAAAAACCATGAAGTCGGAAAAAAGAGTACATCGGGGAGTGGAGTTCGGTGCCGTCCAAGTCGGTCACCTTGTAGTAACCTTTTCCTAGGACCTCACTAATTTTTTATGGCCCTTTCCAGTTGGCAGCAAGCTTTCCATCCCCAGACTTGTTAACTCCAATGTCGTTTCTGATCAAGACTAAGTCGTCTGGAGTGAAGCTTCTTCGAATGAATTTCTTGTTGTATCTATTCGTCATCCTTTGCTTTAGCGTTGCTTCTCTTATCTGGGCTTGTTCTCGGATTTCGGGAAGTAGCTCGAGTTCTTCTTTGTGCCCTTGTATGTTGCCAACCTCGTCGTAGAAGCTCACCCTTGGACTTTGCTCATTGATCTCAACTGGTATCATGGCTTCTACGCCATAAGCAAGTCGGAAGGGTGTTTCCCCTATGGCAGACTGAGGTGTAGTCCGATAAGCCCATAGTACTTGAGGGAGTTCTTCATCCCAGGCTCCTTTTGTATCTTGCAACCTTTTCTTCAGCCCAGTCAGTATGACCTTGTTAGCCGCCTCGGCTTGCCCATTTGCTTGTGGGTATTCTACCAAGGTGAACTGATGCTTAATCTTCATACTGGCTACCAAGTTTCTAAGGAGGAGTCAGTGAACTGAGTTCCATTATCAGTGGTGATGGAGTAGGAAACCCCATATCTAGTGATAATGTTTTTGTAGAGGAATCTCCGACTTCTTTAGGCTGTGATGGTGGCTAATGGTTCTACTTCTATCCACTTCGTGAAGTAGTCTACTCACACTATTAGATATTTCACTTGTCCAAGCGCTTGGGGAAAGGGCCCTAGTAGGTCCAATTCCCATTTTGCAAACGGCCATGGAGATGTTACGCTAATGAGCTCCTCGGGGGGAGCGATGTGGAAGTTTGCATGCATTTGGCATGGATGACACTTCTTTACAAACTCGGTGGCATCTTTCTATAAGGTCGGCCAGTAGAACCCAGCTCGGATGACTTTCCTGGCCAATGACCTTGCTCCAAGGTGATTTTCGCAGATACCATTGTGGACCTCCTCCAGTACTTCGACCGTCCTTGAGGTCGGGACGCACTTCAATAGTGGTGTGGATATTCCTCTTTTATAGAGGATATTTTTCACCAAGGTGTAGTTCTGTACTTCCCTTCGGATTTGCTTGGCCTCTTTTTCCTCTTTGGGTAGGATATCGAATTTCATGTATTCGATTAGTGGGTTCATCCATCCGAGGTCGAATCCGGATACTTCTAGGACGTCTTGTCTACCGTTTGTTTTTGCAACAGAGGTCTCTTAGAGAGTTTCTTGGATCAGGATTTTATTATTCCCCCTGGCTTAGTACTTGCTAGCTTGGAGAGGGCGTCTGCTCTGCTGTTGAGATCTCGAGTTATGTGTTTAACCTCAGTCTTTGCAAAATGCCTAAGATATTCCAAGGTTTTATCTAGTACCTCTTCATTTTGGGGTCTTTGGCCTGGTACTCTCCATTTATCTGGGAGGTCACCATCTGAGAGTCGCTGAACACAACTACTTTGGTTGGGCCGACCTCTTCTGCCAGCTTTAATTCTGCAATCAAGGCTTCATATTTTGCCTGATTGTTGAAGGTTGGGAATTCAAATTTGAGGGAGACTTCTACTTGAGTTCCCTCTTGGTTAACTAATAGTATGCATGCACCGCTTCTGACTTTGTTGGAGGATCCGTCTACGTATAGTTCCCACACAGTGGAAGCTTCCTCTTGATCTCCTGCATATTCTGCCACGAAGTCGGTGAGGCACTGGGCTTTGATTGCCGTCCGAGTTTCATACTTAAGGTCAAACTTGGATAGCTTTATGGCCCATTGAACCATTTTGCCCGCAACATCCGTTTTATAGAGGATTTGCTTCATGGGTTGGTTCATTCGAACTCTTATTGTGTGAGCTTTGAAATAAGGCCGTAGCCTTCGAGAGGCTACTATCAAGGCGTACGCAAACTTCTCGAGTTTTTGGTACCTTAGTTCAGGGCCTTGTAGAACTTTGCTGGTGAAGTATACAAGATGCTGCCCGACCTCATCTTCCCGTATTAGAGTGATGCTACAGCTTTGTTAGCTACGGACAAATACAGGATGAGTTCTTCCCCAACTTTAGGTCGGGTCAGAATAGGAGGTTGGCTTCCTGGAATGCTTTACGTCGGTATTTTTACCGGTAAAGAGATTCATAGAAACGGTCGCGTTGTAGATATAGTCTCTAAACCAACAAAAATCCCTTCGTACAAATGTTTTGGGTGTCACAAGTAACAAACCCCTTTAAAAATTGTTAACCGAGTATTCAAACCTCGGGTCGTCTTCTCAAGGAACTGTGAGGAAGTATGTTCTTATTATTGGCTATAAGGGTTGTAATCGGGGTTTAGAAGATGAGAAACAAGTAATTTAAATGACAAGTAAAGTAAATGGCAATTAAAATAAGTAAATACTGTAAAGCAGACTTTTGGCAAGGTAAGGGAAGTTGGAGGTCCAACGTAGTTATCTCTCTCAACTATAATGAAAGTTGAATCTAAACTCCACTTGGTCAACCTGTACTAGGGCAACGGAAAGTCAAGGGACTAATTAAATTGACCTTTGAATCCTATTTATTTCCTAAGAAAAGGTTGAGATTACTTAAGCTCAGCTCAATTAGCAAGATAAGGATTATCAATTATGTTGAGTTTAATAACTGTTGAGTTACTGAATTCTTAACCAGAACCAAAAGGGTAAAAAGTAAAATTGCTGGAATAATAAAAATATCCTTAGATGGGAAGCAATGGTAACTGGTGCACGAAATTATGATCATCAATGGCGCCATCAACATGGTACGCTCAATTGTAATCTCAACTTTTTATCACAACTTCGCACAACTAACCAGCAAGTGCACTGGGTCGTCCAAGTAATAAACCTTACATGAGTAAGGGTCGATCCCACGGAGATTGTTGGTATGAAGCAAACTATGGTCACCTTGTAAATCTCAGTCAGGCGGATATCAAAAGGTTATGGAGTTTTCGAAATCAAATAAGAAGTAAACATAAAATAAGGATAGAAATACTTATGTAATTCATTGGTTAGAATTTCAGATAAGCGTATAGAGATGCATTCATTCCTCTGAACCTCTGCTTTCCTGCTGTCTTCATCCAATCAATCTTACTCCTTTCCATGGCTGGCTTTATGTAAGGGCATCACCGTTGTCAATGGCGACATCCCATCCTCTTGTGAAAATGGTCCAAATGCTCTGTCACAGCACGGCTAATCATCTGAGGTTCTCGATCATACTGGAATAGGATTCACCCTCCTTTTGCATCTGTCACTACGCCCAGTACTCGCGAGTTTGAAGCTCGTCACAGTCATTCAATCCCAGAGTCCTACTTGGAATACCACAGACAAGGTTTAGACTTTCCGGACTCTCATAAATGCCTCCATCAATCTAGCTTACACCACGAAGATTCTGATTAAGAAATCCAAGAGATACTCATTCAATCTAAAGTAGAACGGAAGTGGTTGTCAGGCACGCGTTCATAGGGAATGATGATGATTGTCACGTTCATCACATTCAGGTTGAAGTGCGAATGAATATCTTAGAAGAGAAATAAGTTGAATTGAATAGAAAAACAGTAGTACTTTGCATTAATCTTTGAGGAACAGCAGAGCTCCACACCTTAATCTATGGAGTGCAGAAACTCTACCGTATGAAAATACATAAGTGAATATAGAGGGTAAGCATGGCCGAGTGGCCAGCCTCCCATGGAGGTCTAGAGATCTAAAAATGATCAAAAGATCAAAAGATATTCAAAAGATGTCTAATACAATAGTAAGAAGTCCTATTTATACTAAACTAGCTACTAGGGTTTACAGAAGTAAGTAATTGATGCATAAATCCACTTCCGGGGCCCACTTGGTGTATGCTTGGGCTGAGCTTGAAGTCTACACGTGGAGAGGTCATTCTTGGAGTTGAACGCCAGCTTTTGTGCCATTTTGGGCGTTGAACTCCACTTTGCAACTTGTTTCTGGCGCTAGACGCCAGAATTGGGCAGAGAGCTGGCGTTGAACGCCAGTTTGCGTCATATAAATCTGGGCAAAGTATGGACTATTATATATTTCTGGAAAGCCCTGGATGTCTACTTTCCAACGCAATTGGAAGCACGCCATTTTGAGTTCTGTAGCTCTAGAAAATCCACTTTGAGTGCAGGGAGGTCAGAATCCAACAGCATCAGCAGTCCTTTTTCAACCTCTGAATCTGATTTTTGCTCAAGTCCCCCAATTTCAGCCAGAAAATACCTGAAATCACAGAAAAACACACAAACTCATAGTAAAGTCCAGAAATGTGAATTTAACATAAAAACTAATGGAAACATCCCTAAAAGTAACCAGATTCTACTAAAAACATACTAAAAACAGTGCCAAAAAGCGTATAAATTATCCGCTCATCACAACACCAAACTTAAATTGTTGCTTGTCCCCAAGCAACTGAAAATCAAATAGGATAAAAAGAAGAGAATATACTATAAATTCCAAACTATCAATGAAACATAGCTCCAATCAGATGAGCGGGACTTGTAGCTTTTTGCCTCTTGAATAGTTTTGGCATCTCACTTTATCCATTGAGGTTCAGAATGATTGGCATCTATAGGAACTCAGAGTTCAGATAGTGTTATTGATTCTCCTAGTTCAGTATGATGATTCTTGAACACAGCTACTTTATGAGTCTTGGTCGTGGCCCTAAGCACTTTGTTTTCCAGTATTACCACCGGATACATAAATGCCACAGACATATAATTGGGTGAACCTTTTCAGATTGTGACTCAGCTTTGCTAAAGTCCCCAATTAGAGGTGTCCAGGGTTCTTAAGCACACTCTTTTTTTCTTTGGACCTTGACTTTAACCACTCAGTCTCAAGTTTTCACTTGACACCTTCACGCCACAAGCACATGATTAGGGACAGCTTGGTTTAGCCGCTTAGGCCAGGATTTTATTCCTTTAGGCCCTCCTATCCACTGATGCTCAAAGCCTTGGGATCCTTTTTATTGCCCTTGCCTTTTGGTTTTAAGGGTTATTGGCTTTTTTGCTCTTGCCACTTGGTTTTAAGAGCTTTTGGCTTTTTCTGCTTGCTTTTTCTTTTTCTTTCTATTTTTTTTCGCTATATTTTATTTTCTTCTTTTTTTTTTCTGGAAGCTTTGTTCTTTGCTACTTTTTCTTGCTTCAAGAATTATTTTTATGATTTTTCAGATTATCAAATAACATGTCTCCTTGTCATCATTATTTCAAGAGCCAACATATTTAACATTCATAAACAACAACTTCAAAAGACATATGCACTGTTCAAGCATTCATTCGGAAAACAAGAAGCGTTGTCACCACATCAATATAATTAAACTAAGTTCAAGGATAAATTCGAAACTCATGTACTTCTTGTTCTTTTGAATTAAAACATTTTTCATTTAAGAGAGGTGATGGATTCATAGGACATTCATTACTTTAAAACATAGTTACTAACTACTAATGATCATGTAATAAGACACAAACATAGATAAGCACTTAACATAGAAAACGAAATACAGAGAATGTAAGAACAAGGAATGAGTCCACCTTAGTGATGGTGGCGTTTCCTTCTTGAGGAACCAATGATGTCCTTGAGCTCTTCTATGTCTTTTCCTTGCCTTTGTTGCTCCTCCCTCATTGCTTTTTGATCTTCTTTTATTTCATGAAGGATGATGGAGTGCTCTTGATGTTTCACCCTTAATTGTCCCATGTTGGAACTTAATTCTCCTAGGGAGGTGTTGATTTGCTCCCAAAAATTCAGTGGAGGAAAGTGCATCCCTTGAGGCATCTCAGGAATTTCTTGATGATGAGCTTCCTCATGTGCCTGTTGAGATCCATGAATGTGCTCTCTTGTTTGCTCCATCCTTTTCTTAGTGATGGGCTTGTGAGATGAATCTTTCCATCTCCCATGGCTCAGAGGTGGAAGCAATTGTCTTCCCTTTCCTCTTTCTTGAGGTTTCTCTGGCCTTAGGTGCCATTAATGGTTATGGAAAAACAAAAAAGCTATGCTTTTACCACACCGAACTTAGAATATTGCTCGCCCTCGAGCAAGAGAAGAAAGAATAGATGAAGAAGAAGAAGATATGGAGGAGATGGAGGGATGTGTGTATTCGGCCATATGGGTGGGAAAGAGATTTTGAATTTTGAAGGTAGGTGGGGTGTATGGATGTGAGTGGTAAATGGAAAACAGAAGGGAGATTGAGGTGATTGGTGAAGAGTTTTGGGGAAGAGTGTTTATGGAATTGTGTGAAAGAGGGGTGAGAAGAAGTGAGTGGAGGTAGGTGGGGATCCTGTGGGGTCCACAGATCCTGAGGTGTTCAAGGATTTACAACCTTGCACCAAATTGGGCATGCAAAATACCCTTGCACACAACTCTAGGAGTTCAGCATCAGATTGGTGCTTGTTCTGGGCGTTGAACGCCCATTTGTTGCCTATTTCTGGCGTTGAACGCCAGAACCATGCTTGTTCTGTGCGTTCAGCGCCAGCTCTTCTCCAGAGTGCAATTCTAGCGTTCAAACGCCCAGATGCTGCCCATTTTGGGCGTTCAGCACCAGAACCATGCTCTGTTCTGGCGTTGAACGCCAGCCAGATGCTTCTTACTGGCGTTCAAACGCCAGTAAGGTCTTCCTCCAGGGTGTGATTTTTCTTCTGCTGTTTTTGATTCTATTTTCAATTTTTATATTTATTTTGTGAATCCACATGATCATGTACCTATAAAGACATATAACTAGTAAAAATATAGTTAAATAAAAATTGGGTTGCCTCCCAACAAGCGCTTCTTTAATGTCAATAGCTTGACAGTGGGCTCTCATGGAGCCTCACAGATGTTCAGAGCATTGTTGAGACTCCTCAACACCAAACTTAGTGTTTGGTTGTGGCCTCCCAACACCAAACTTAGAGTTTGACTGTGGGGGCTCTGGTTGACTCTGTTTTGAGAGAAGTTTTTTATGCTTCCTCTCCATGTTTACGGAAGGATAACCTTGAGTTGTAAACACAAGGGAGTCCCCATTCAATTGAAGGACTAATTCACCTCTGTCAACATCAATCACAGCTCTTGCTGTGGCTAGGAAGGGTCTTCCAAGGATGATGGATTCATCCTCATTCTTCCCAGTATCTAGGACTATGATATCAGCAGGGATGTAAAGGCCTTCAACCTTTACTAAGACGTCCTCTACTTGTCCATAAGCCTGTTTTCTTGAATTGTCTGCCATCTCTAATGAGATTTTAGCAGCTTGTACCCCAAAGATTCTCAGTTTCTCTATTACAGAGAGGGGCATGAGGTTTATCCCTAAACCAAGGTCACACAGAGCCTTTTCAAAGATCATGTTGCCTATGGTACAAGGTATTATGAACTTTCCAGGATCCTGTTTCTTCTGAGGCAATGTCAGTTGATCCAGATAACTTAGTTCATTGGTGAACAAGGGAGGTTCATCTTCCCAAGTCTCAATACCAAATAATTTGGCATTCAGTTTCATGATTGCACCAAGGTACTTGGTGACTTGCTCCTTAGTGACATCCTCATTCTCTTCAGAAGAGGAATACTCATCAGAGCTCATGAATGGAATAAGGAGGTTTAATGGAATCTCTATGGTCTCTAGTTGAGTCTCAGATTCCTTTGGTTCCTCAAAGGGAAGCTCCTTATTGATCACTGGACGTCCCAGGAGGTCTTCCTTACTGGGATTCACGTCCTCTCCCACACTTATAGGTTCGGCCATGGTAATTAATTCAATGACCTTGCATTCTCCTTTTGGATTCTCTTCTGTATTGCTTGGGAGAGTACTATGAGGGATTTCAGTGATCCTTTTACTCAGCTGGTCCACTTGTGCCTCTAAATTTCTAATGGATGACCTTGTTTCATTCATGAAACTCACAGTGGCCTTAGATAGATCAGATACTAAGTTTGCTAAATTAGAGGTATTTTGTTCAGAGTTCTCTGTCTGTTGCTGAGTGGATGATGGAAAAGGTTTACTATTGTTAAACCTATTTCTTCCACCATTATTAAAGCCTTGTTGAGGCTTTTGATCCTTCCATGAGAAATTTGGATGATTTCTCCATGATGGGTTATAGGTGTTTCCATAAGGTTCACCCATATAATTTACCTCTGCTATTGCAGGGTTTTCGGGATCATAAGCTTCTTCTTCAGAAGATGCCTCTTGAGTACTGTTGGATGCAGCTTGCATTCCATTCAGACTCTGAGAAATCATATTGACTTGCTGAGTCAATATTTTATTCTGAGCCAATATGGCATTCAGAGTATCAATTTCAAGAACTCCCTTCTTCATAGGCGTCCCGTTACTCACAGGATTCCTCTAAGAAGTGTACATGAACTGGTTATTAGCAACCATGTCAATGAGTTCTTGAGCTTCTGCAGGCGTTTTCTTTAGGTGAATGGATCCACCTACAGAAGTATCCAATGACATCTTAGCCAATTCAGATAGACCATCATAGAATATATCCAAGATGGTCCATTCTGAAAGCATGTCAGAAGGACACTTTTTTGTCAGTTGCTTGTATCTTTCCCAAGCTTCATAGAAGGATTCACCTTCTTTCTGTCTGAAGGTTTGAACATCCACTCTAAGCTTGCTCAGCTTTTGAGGAGGAAAGAACTTGGCTAAGAAAGCCGTGACCAGCTTGTCCCAAGAGTTCAGGCTATCCTTAGGTTGAGAGTCCAACCATACTCTAACTCTGTCTCTTATAGCAAAAGGGAAAAGCATGAGCCTGTAGACTTCAGGATCTACTCCATTAGTCTTAACAGTATCACATATCTGCAAGAATTCAGTTAAGAACTGAAAAGGATCTTCAGATGGAAGTCCATGAAACTTGCAGTTCTGCTGCATCAGAGAAACTAATTGAGGTTTCAGCTCAAAATTGTTTGCTCCAATGGCAGGAATGGAGATGCTTCTTCCATGTAAATTGGAATTAGGTGCAGTAAAGTCACCAAGCATTCTCCTTGCATTATTATTATTCTCGGCTGCCATTTCCTCTTCTTGTTCGAAAATTTCTGAAAGGTGCTTGCTGGATTGTTGTAATCTAGCTTCTCTTAGTTTCCTCTTCAGAGTCCTTTTAGGTTCTAGATTTGCTTCAACAAGAATATTCTTGTCTTTGCTCCTGCTCATATGAAAAAAGAGGGACAGAAAAATAATAATAATAATAATAATAGGGATCCTTTTTACCACAGTATAGAGGTCCCTGTGTGAATAGAAGAAAAGAAGAAGAGAAAATCTGAACTCAGAGAGAGAGGTGGTTCAGATTTTTGGTGAGTGAGGAAGAGATGTTAGTAAATAAATACACAAATAGAAGAAGATGAGACGGGGAAGTGAATTTTCGAAAATAATTTTTGAAAAAGAGTTAGTGGTTTTCGAAAATAGTTTTTGAAAAAGGTTAGTAATTTTTGAAAATTAAAATCAAAAATTAAAATAATTAGTTAATTAAAAAGAAATTTTGAAAAAAAAGGAAGATATTTTCGAAAATTAGAGAGAGAGAGTTAGTTAGGTAGTTTTGAAAAAGATAAGAAACAAACAAAAAGTTAGTTAGTTAGTTGAAACAAATTTGAAAATCAATTTTGAAAAGATAAGAAGATAAGAAGTTAGAAAGGATATTTTAAAATCAAATTTTGAAAAAGATAAGATAAGAAGATATTTTTGAAAAGATATGATTGAAATTAGTTTTGAAAAAGATTTGATTTTTAAAATCACAATTAATGACTTGATTCACAAGAAATCACAAGATATGATTCTAGAACTCAAAGTTTGAATCTTTCTTAACAAGCAAGTAACAAACTTGAAAATTTTGAATCAAAACATTAATTGATGATGTTATTTTCGAAAATTAGGAGATAAAGATAAGAAAAAGATTTTGAAAAATATTTTTATAATTTTCGAAAATAAATAAGAAAAATGAAAAAGATTTGATTTTTGAAAAAGATTTTGATTAAGATAAGATTTTTAAATTGAAAATTTGATTTGACTCATAAAAACAACTAGATTTTTAAAATTTTTTTTTTTTGAAAAAGTCAAATCTAATTTTCGAAATTTTAAGAGAGAAAAAGGGAAAGATATTTTTTTGATTTTTTGAATTTTTATGATGAGAGAGAAAAACACTAAAAATGCTCAATGCATGAAAATTTTGGATCAAAACAATGAATGCATGCAAGAATGCTATGAATGTCAAGATGAACACCAAGAACACTTTGAATGTCATGATGAATATCAAGACTTATTTTTGAAAAATTTTTAATGCAAAGAAAATATGCAAGACACCAAACTTAGAAATCTTTAATGCTCAGGCACTAAGAATTCAAGTGCATATGAAAAACACCATACAACACAAAACAAGAAAACATCAAGATCAAACAAGAAGACTTACCAAGAACAACTTGAAGATCATGAAGAACACTATGAATGCATGAATTTTTTTGAAAAATGCAAGATGAATATGCAATTGACACCAAACTTTCAACTTGACTCAAGACTCAAACAAGAAACCTGAAATATTTTTGAATTTTATGATTTTATGATTTTTTTGTATTTTTATTTTATATTTTTTGAAAATCATTTGAAAAAGAAAAATAAGGATTCCAAAATTTTTAATATGAATTCCAAGAATCTTACAATCTTAATCTAAAGCTCCAATCTAAGGGTTAGACATGGCTTAATAGCCAGTCAAGCTTTAGCATGAATATGGGAGTAATTTATTCAATTTTAAGCCAAAACCTCTGTCCAAAAGAATTCAGACATGGTTTTATAGCCAGCATGCTTCAACATGCTTCATGAAAATCTAGAATTCATTTTTAAAAATTCTGAAGAAAAATAAATTTTTGAAAACATTTTTATTTTAATTTTTTTTTCGAAAACAAAGGAGAAATTTTTGAACGATTTTTTTGAAAAAAATTTTTGAAAACTTTTTGAAAAGAAAACAAAAAGAAAGTTACCCAATCTGAGCAACAAGATGAACCGTCAATTGTCCAAACTCGAACAATCCCTGGCAACGGCGGCAAAAACTTGGTGCACGAAATTGTGATCATCAATGGCGCCATCAACATGGTACGCTCAATTGTAATCTCAACTTTTTATCACAACTTCGCACAACTAACCAGCAAGTGCACTGGGTCGTCCAAATAATAAACCTTACATGAGTAAGGGTCGATCCCACGGAGATTGTTGGTATGAAGCAAACTATGGTCACCTTGTAAATCTCAGTCAGGAGGATATCAAAAGGTTATGGAGTTTTCGAAATCAAATAAGAAGTAAACATAAAATAAGGATAGAAATACTTATGTAATTCATTGGTTAGAATTTCAGATAAGCGTATAGAGATGCATTCGTTCCTCTGAACCTCTGCTTTCCTGCTGTCTTCATCCAATCAATCTTACTCCTTTCCATGGCTGGCTTTATGTAAGGGCATCACCGTTGTCAATGGCTACATCCCATCCTCTTGTGAAAATGGTCCAAATGCTCTGTCACAGCACGGTTAATCATCTGAGGTTCTCGATCATACTGGAATAGGATTCACCCTCCTTTTGCGTCTGTCACTACGCCCAGTACTCGCGAGTTTGAAGCTCGTCACAGTCATTCAATCCCAGAGTCCTACTCGGAATACCACAGACAAGGTTTAGACTTTTTAGACTCTCATAAATGCCTCCATCAATCTAGCTTACACCACGAAGATTCTGATTAAGAAATCCAAGAGATACTCATTCAATCTAAAGTAAAACGGAAGTGGTTGTCAGGCACGCGTTCATAGGGAATGATGATGATTGTCACGTTCATCACATTCAGGTTGAAGTGCGAATGAATATCTTAGAAGCGGAATAAGTTGAATTGAATAGAAAAACAGTAGTACTTTGCATTAATCTTTGAGGAACAGCAGAGCTCCACACCTTAATCTATGGAGTGCAGAAACTCTACCGTATGAAAATACATAAGTGAATATAGAGGGTAAGCATGGCCGAGTGGCCAGCCTCCCATGGAGGTCTAGAGATCTAAAAATGATCAAAAGATCAAAAGATATTCAAAAGATGTCTAATACAATAGTAAGAAGTCCTATTTATACTAAACTAGCTACTAGGGTTTACAGAAGTAAGTAATTGATGCATAAATCCACTTCCGGGGCCCACTTGGTGTGTGCTTGGGCTGAGCTTGAAGTCTACACGTGGAGAGGTCATTCTTGGAGTTGAACACCAGCTTTTGTGCCATTTTGGGCGTTGAACTCCACTTTGCAACTTGTTTCTGGCGCTGGACGCCAGAATTGGGCAAAGAGCTGGCGTTAAACGCCAGTTTGCGTCATCTAAACTTGGGCAAAGTATGGACTATTATATATTTCTGGAAAGCCCTGGATGTCTACTTTCCAACGCAATTAGAAGCGCGCCATTTTGAGTTCTGTAGCTCCAGAAAATCCACTTTGAGTGCAGGGAGGTCAGAATCCAACAGCATCAGCAGTCCTTCTTCAACCTCTGAATCTGATTTTTGCTCAAGTCCCTTAATTTCAGCCATAAAATACCTGAAATCACAGAAAAACACACAAACTCATAGTAAAGTCCAGAAATGTGAATTTAACATAAAAACTAATGAAAACATCCCTAAAAGTAACCAGATTCTACTAAAAACATACTAAAAACAGTGCCAAAAAGCATATAAATTATCCGCTCATCACAACACCAAACTTAAATTGTTGCTTGTCCCCAAGCAACTGAAAATCAAATAGGATAAAAAGAAGAGAATATACTATAAATTCCAAACTATCAATGAAACATAGCTCCAATCAGATGAGCGGGACTTGTAGCTTTTTGCCTCTTGAATAGTTTTGGCATCTCACTTTATCCATTGAGGTTCAGAATGATTGGTATCTATAGGAACTCAGAGTTCAGATAGTGTTTTTGATTCTCCTAGTTCAGTATGATGATTCTTGAACACAGCTACTTTATGAGTCTTGGCCGTGGCCCTAAGCACTTTGTTTTCCAGTATTACCACCGGATACATAAATGCCACAGACGCATAATTGGGTGAACCTTTTCAGATTGTGACTCAGCTTTGCTAAAGTCCCCAATTAGAGGTGTCCAGGGTTCTTAAGCACACTCTTTTTTTGCTTTGGACCTTGACTTTAACCGCTCAGTCTCAAGTTTTCACTTGACACCTTCACGCCACAAGCACATGATTAGGGACAGCTTGGTTTAGCCGCTTAGGCCAGGATTTTATTCCTTTAGGCCCTCCTATCCACTGATGCTCAAAGCCTTGGGATCCTTTTTATTGCCCTTGCCTTTTGGTTTTAAGGGTTATTGGCTTTTTTTCTCTTGCCTCTTGGTTTTAAGAGCTTTTGGCTTTTTCTGCTTACTTTTTCTTTTTCTTTCTATTTTTTTTCGCTATATTTTTTTTTCTTCTTTTTTTTTTTCTGCAAGCTTTGTTCTTTGCTGCTTTTTCTTGCTTCAAGAATCATTTTTATGATTTTTCAGATTATCAAATAACATATCTCCTTGTCATCATTCTTTCAAGAGCCAACATATTTAACATTCATAAACAACAACTTCAAAAGACATATGCATTGTTCAAGCATTCATTTAGAAAACAAGAAGCATTGTCACCACATCAATATAATTAAACTAAGTTCAAGGATAAATTCGAAACTCATGTACTTCTTGTTCTTTTGAATTAAAACATTTTTCATTTAAGATAGGTGATGGATTCATAGGACATTCATAACTTTAAGACATAGTTACTAACTACTAATGATCATGTAATAAGACACAAACATAGATAAGCACTTAACATAGAAAATGAAAAACAGAGAATGTAAGAACAAGGAATGAGTCCACCTTAGTGATGGTGGCCTTTCCTTCTTGAGGAAC
Organism: Arachis hypogaea; assembly: GCF_003086295.3. NCBI lineage: Eukaryota > Viridiplantae > Streptophyta > Magnoliopsida > Fabales > Fabaceae > Arachis > Arachis hypogaea. The sequence goes on along the minus strand of NC_092054.1, from coordinate 34,227,399 downwards.
CAATGATGTCCTTGAGCTCTTCTATGTCTCTTCCTTGCCTTTGTTGCTCCTCTCTCATTGCTTTTTGATCTTCTCTTATTTCATGAAGGATGATGGAGTGCTCTTGATGTTCCACACTTAATTGTCCCATGTTGGAACTTAATTCTCCTAGGGAGGTATTGATTTGCTCCCAAAAATTCTGTGGAGGAAAATGCATCCCTTGAGGCATCTCAGGGATTTCTTGATGATGAGCTTCCTCATGTGCCTGTTGAGATCCATGAATGTGCTCTCTTGTTTGCTCCATCCTTTTCTTAGTGATGAGCTTGTGAGATGAATTTTTTCATCTCCCATTGCTCAGAGGTGGAAGCAATTATCTTCCCTTTCCTCTTTCTTGAGGTTTATCTGGCCTTAGGTGCCATTAATGATTATGGAAAAACAAAAAAGCTATGCTTTTACCACACCAAACTTAGAATATTGCTCGCCCTCGAGCAAGAGAAGAAAGAATAGATGAAGAAGAAGAAGATATGGAGGAGATGGAGGGATGTGTGTATTCGGCCATATGGGTGGGAAAGAGATTTTGAATTTTGAAGGTAGGTAGGGTGTATGGATGTGAGTGGTAAATGGAAAACAGAAGGGAGATTGAGGTGATTGGTGAAGAGTTTTGGGGAAGAGTGTTTATGAGATTGTGTGAAAGAGGGGTGAGAAGAAGTGAGTGGAGGTAGGTGGGGATCCTGTGGGGTCTACAGATCCTGAGGTGATCCTGTGGGGTCCACAGATCCTGAGGTGTTCAAGGATTTACAACCTTGCACCAAATTGGGCATGCAAAATACCCTTGCACACAACTCTGGGCGTTCAGCATCAGATTGGTGCTTGTTCTGGGCGTTGAACGCCCATTTGTTGCCCATTTCTGGCGTTGAACACCAGAACCATGCTTGTTCTGGGCGTTCAGCGCCAGCTCTTCTCCATAGTGCAATTCTGGCGTTCAAACGCCCAGATGCTGCCCATTTTGGGCGTTCAACGCCAGAACCATGCTCTGTTCTGGCGTTGAACGCCAGCCAGATGCTTCTTACTGGCGTTCAAACGCCAGTAAGGTCTTCCTTTAGGGTGTGATTTTTCTTCTGCTGTTTTTGATTCCATTTTCAATTTTTATATTTATTTTGTGACTCCACATGATCATGTACCTATAAAGACATATAACTAGTAAAAATATAGTTAAATAAAAATTGGGTTGCCTCCCAACAAGCGCTTCTTTAATGTCAATAGCTTGACAGTGGGCTCTCATGGAGCCTCACAGATGTTCAGAGCATTGTTGAGACTCCTCAACACCAAACTTAGAGTTTGGATATGGGAGTTCAACACCAAACTTAGAGTTTGGTTGTGACCTCCCAACACCAAACTTAGAGTTTGACTGTGGGGGCTCTGATTGACTCTGTTTTGAGAGAAGCTTTTTATGCTTCCTCTCCATGTTTACAGAAGGATAACCTTGAGTTATAAACACAAGGGAGTCCCTATTCAATTGAAGGACTAATTCAATTTTAGTATGTTTGCTTGGATACCAGTTTCCTTAAAGCTCCGTTTTGCTTTCTCCTTTCATTTTAGTATGTTTCCTTTTCCATCCTTTAAGTCATTCTGCCTTAGAAAATCTGAAACTACTCAACACACTAATCACGGCGTCGAATGGAAATAAAGGTAATTAAAACAATTAATTTTTAAAGCTTAGGAAACATGTTTTTCACAATATGACATAATAAGGAGGGGAAAGTAAAACCATGCAGTTAATACGAATAAGTAGGTGGAGGATTGAATAAATTACTCAAATTAAGTACAAAAAACTCATGAAATATGGGTTTATCAATGCTTCTTCGTACTCAGGAGTCCATTCGAACTGGCATCCTTTCCTTAATAAAGAGAAGAATGGTAGGGATCTTAGCGTTGATCCTGCCAAGAACCTGTAGAGGGCTGCAAGTAGGCCATTCAATTGCTGGACCTCCCTCAGACAAGTCGGGCTTTTCATTTTTAGGTTTGCTTTACACTTTTCGGGGTTGGCTTCAATTCCCCCTTGTGTTAGCATAAATCCCAGAAATTTTCTAGCCTCCACCGCGAAGGTGCACTTTGCGGGATTCAGCCTCATCCCATGCATCCTTATGGTGCTGAAAACTTGCAAGAGGTTAGTCAGGAGGTCAGCCTCATCCTTGGTTTTTACTAGTATGTCGTCTACGTAGACTTCCATCAAATTCCCAAGATGAGGAGTGAACACCTTATTCATCAGCCTTTGATATGTGGCCCTAGCATTTTTCAGCCCAAAAGGCGTGACCACATAGCAATAGTTTGCTCTAGGCGTGATGAAGGATGTTTTATCTTGATCTGGCTTGTACATCGGGATTTGATTGTACCCCGGGTATGCATCCATGAACGACAAGTACTAATACCCTGAGCTAGAGTCTACTAGGGTATCAATGCTTGGAAGTGGATATGTCTTTACGAACTCTGTTGCTTCCTTTTGCAAAGTCGGCCAATAGAAGCCGGCTCGGAGTACTTTTTTGGCGAGAGCCCGTGCTCCGAGATGGTTGCCACAGATGCCACTGTGTACTTCTTCTAAAACTTCCTTCGTGTTGGAAGTTGGTACACATTTTAATAGTGGTGTTGAAATTCCTCTCTTGTATAGAGTACTGTTTATGATAGTGTAGTATTGTGCCTCCCGTTTTAATCTCTTCGCCTCCTTCATATCTGTAGGGAGTGTTTCTATTTTGAGGTAGTTAATTATGGGAGTCATCCATCCTTGATCCAGACCTGTTATGGCTAGAACCTTGTCTTCTTCCGAGATTGATGGGTTCTGCAGTATTTCCTGGATGAGGCTTCTATTGTTGCCCCCTGGTTTGGTGCTGGCTAGTTTTGAGAGTGCATCAGTTCGAACATTCTGTTCTCGAGGTATGTGGCGGACCTCATATTTCCCGAGTTGTCCGAGCTGCTCCCTGGTTTTGTCCAAGTACTTTTTCATGGTGGGATCCTTGACTCTGCTATTTGTGAGGTGACTACTTGTGAGTCGCTAAAGATGATAAGCTTTTGAGCTCCAACCTCTTTAGCCAGCTTCAAACCAGCTAGTAGTGCCTCATATTCAACTTGGTTGTTTGAAGCAGGTAACCCAAATTTGAGGGAAAGTTCGATTTGGATTCCCTGATCGCTTTCTATTATCACGCCCGCGCCACTTCTGGTTTTGTTTGAAGAGCCATCTACGTAAAGATTCCATTCTGTGGGAATTTTCCGGCTAAATCTGTTTTCTGTAGAATGCCTTTTATGGGCTGGTTAGTCCGGACTTTGATCGTGTGAGCTTGAAAATATGGTCAAAGTCGTCGAGAAGTTAGTATAAGAGCGTATGCGAACTTTTCTATCTTTTGATAGTTTATTTTGACCGCTTGCAGGGCTTTGCTGATGAAGTAGATGGGCTGTTGTCCACTCTCATCTTCTCTGACTAGCGCTGAGGCCATTGCTTGATTTCCTACTGCAAGGTACAATACGAGTGGTTCTCCTTCCCGCGATCGAGTTAAAATAGGTGGTCGTCCCAAGAACCTTTTGAAATCCTAGAAAGCCTGTTCGCACTCCGTTGTCCATTCAAACTTCTTTCCTTTCCTTAGAGTGGCATAGAAGGGGAGGGATCTTATGGCTGATCCACCTAAAAATCTGGACAAGGCTGCCAGTCTTCCGTTGAGCTGTTATACCTCTTTGACACAGGTTGGACTTTTCATGTCGAGTATAGCCCGACATTTATCCGGATTCGCCTCAATTCCTCGTTGTGTTAGCATGAAACCCATGAATTTTCCAGCTTCTACTGCAAAGGTGCACTTTGCAAGGTTAAGTCGCATGTTATGCTTTCTGAGGGTATCGAACACTTGGGCAAGGTCGGACAGTAATGTCTCCTTGCCTTGTGTTTTCACCAACATGTCATCCACGTATACCTCCATGAGTTTCCCGATATGGTCTGCGAAGACTTTGTTCATCAATCTCTGGTAGGTAGCTCCTGCGTTTTTGAGTCCGACTGGCATGACGACATAACAATAGTTTGCTTTAGGAGTTAGAAATGAGGTTTTTTCCTGATCAGGTGGATACATTGGTATTTGGTTGTATCCTGAATAAGCATCCATGAACGAGAGGTACTTGTATCTGGAGGAGGCATCCACTAGAGTGTCGATATTTGGGAGTAGATAGGGATCTTTTGGGCAAGCTTTATTGAGGTCGGTATAATCAGTGCACATCCGCCATTTTCCATTTGACTTTTTCACCAAGACAACATTGACTAGCCATAGAGGGTACTTGACTTCTCTTATGAATCCTGCCTCCAGTAGAGCTTGTACCTGTTCTTCCACGGCTTAGGATCTTTCTGGTCCGAGCTTCCTATGCTTCTGTTGGACTAGCCGAGTTCCTAGGTATACCGCCAGTTTATAGCATATTAACTTGGGGTCTATGCCTGGCATGTCTGCAGCTCTCCATGCGAATAGGTTGACATTATCCCTTAGGAATTGTATCAAGGGTTTCTTTAGTCCTCATTTAAGGTTGCCCTGATATTTGTTGTTTTGTCCTGGTCATCTTCGATTTGGACTTCTTCGATCTCGCCTTCAGGTTGTGGACGGAGTTCTTCCCAACCTCGAACTCCCCCGAGTTCGATGGTGTGGATTTCTTTTCCTTTGCCTCTGAGGTTTAGACTTTCATTATAACAGCATCGCGCTATCTTCTGATATCCTTATATCGTAGCAATCCCTTCTGGAGTTGGGAATTTCATGCATAGATGTGGAGTTGAAACTACTGCTGCGAGCTGATTCAATGTTGCCCGACCTATCAGGGTGTTGTAGGCTGAACTTACGTCGACTACAATGTAGTCTATGTTGAGCGTCCTTGATCGGGTCCTTTTCCGAAGGTTGTGTGTAGTGAGATGTATCCAAGTGGTTGTATTGGAGTGTCTCCTAGTCCAAACAAGCTGTTCGGATATGCTCTAAGTTCTTTCTCCTGCAGGCCGAGTTTATCGAAGGCGGGTTTAAACAAGATATCTGTCGAGCTTCCTTGGTCTACCAGTGTGCGGTGGAGATTTGCATTGGCTAATATGATAGTGATGACCATAGAATCGTCATGTCCCGGGAATATGCCTGCTGCGTCTTCTTGGGTGAAAGTAATTGTAGGGAGGTTGGGTGATTCTTCTCCTTCCTCAACATGATATATTTCTTTGAGGTGCCTTTTGCGAGATGATTTTGAGATCCCCCCTCTTGCGAATCCTCTGTTTATCACGTGAACGTGTCTCTCTGGGGTGTGAGGTGGTCGTTCTCTTCGTCCGACCTCTTTGTCTTTTCTTCTTTTTCGAGGCTCATCCAATTTCTTGGCTAAATACCGATCTAGTCATCCTTCTCTTACCAATTTCTCAATAACATTTTTCAAGTCGAAGCACTCATTGGTAGGATGTCCGTAGATTCGGTGATATTCACAGTATTCTTTCCTGATTTCCTCCTCCTTTTTTGCTTTTGAGTGGACAAGGTGGTGGTATCTTTTCAGTATGGCATACTTCTCGGTAAACATCCACAAGAGACACCCGGAGAGGGGGTGTAGTTGTTGTATTTTTTAGGCTTCTCACTGTATGGATCTTCTTTTTTCTTGAACTCTTTCTCCTTGTCCCGGGAGTGGTAAGAGAATCCGGATTTTGAGGTCTCTCCTAGCCGAGAGTTTTCCTCCATGTTGATGTACTTCTCAGCTCGTTCCTGTACTTCATTCAGAGATGTTGGATGTTTCTTTGATATGGAGTGACTAAAAGGTCCTTCTCGTAGGCCATTAATGAGACCCATAATGGCTGCTTCCGTTGGTAAGCTTTGTATGTCCAGGCATGTTTTGTTGAACCTCTCTATGTAGCTGCGAAGATTTTCCCGATCTCATTGCTTAATCCCTAGTAGGCTTGGGGCGTGTTTGGCTTTGTCCTTCTGGATGGAAAATCAGGCAAGAAATTTCTTGGCCAGATCGTCAAAACTTGTGATGGATCTGGGGGCAAGGTGTCGAACCACTTGATTGCTGTTTTTGTTAGTGTTGTTGGGAAGGCTTTGCATCGAATAGCATCTGAGGCATCAGTGAGATACATTCTGCTTCTAAAATTGCTGAGATAATGGCTTGGATCTGATGTGCCGTCGTACGGGGTCATGTCGGGAGCTTTGAAGTCTTTTGGGACTTTGGCTTTCATGATTTCTTTAGTGAATGAGTCTTGATCCCTGTGGGGGCTATCTTCATGACCGGATCGGGTAGTCTTGGTTTTGAGATCGGCTTCAAGCTTTAGGAGCTTGTCCTCTAATTTCCGGCGTCGCCTAGTTTCCTTTCGTAGGTCCCTCTCGGCTTCCCTTTGATGCTCGGCCTCTTTTTCGAGCTGTTTGAGGCGATCTTGTTGTGCTTGAAGTGCCTCCATGATTTCTGTGCTTGGTGAATTCTTGTCTTTGTTTGGTTGAGAAGTATCCTTTGGTGTGGTGTCCGCGTTCTTGTGCGGCGTCCTGTTTCTAGATCAGAGTCGTGGTCGTCGTCAAGGTTGTCCGCCATGATGGTGGGATGACTTCCAGGTTCCCCGGAAACGGCGCCAATGTTCCGGGGGTTGCCTGAAACTGTAGGTCGATCTCGGACGAGATCTGCTATGGTGGTCGGTGCTGCTGTGTCCGACCTGTTTAGAGCTGGTGGCCGGAGCTGTCGTGTCCGACCTGGTGGAACTGGTAGAGCTGGAGATGCTGCTGATCCTTCGTCACCGGAGGGTGGTGGTACCTGCAAGAGACTCCGATGCTTAAGTTAGCATGGGCTTTAAGCAGGTTTTTAGTAAAATCAGAATATGAGTTATACCTGGGTGCTCCAGTGTTTTTATAATGGTGTGGAGTGGCCTTTCTGGAGATAAGATAGTTATCTTATCTTATCTTTGAGTGGAGTTATCTTATCTTTAAGGGAACCGCCCTTATCCTTCTAGACTTGGGTAGCCTTTGGACTTGGGCCGTGTTCCTCTGTTGGGCCCTTTTTGGGCTTCTCCTAGTGATTTGGCTGAACTCTTAAAGAAGAGGTCGGTAATCCTGACCTGAAGAAGTCGATCGACTTGTCGTCAATCAGCCCGGGTCATCCAGCTTGACCCAGGGCATGAACCGGTATCAATGCTTGGAAGTGAATATGGGTCTTTGAGACACGCCTTGTTCAGGTCAGTATAATCGACGCACATCCTCCACTTGCTGTTTTGCTTTTTGACTAGCACCACATTCGCCAGCCATGTCGGATACTTGACATATTTAATGAAGCCGACCTCTAGGAGGGCTTGTACTTGGTCTTCCACCACTTGAGCCCTTTCAGGTCCGAGTTTCCGTCTACTTTGCTGAACAGGCCACGATCCGGGGTATACTGAAAGCTTATGCGACATGAGTTCGGACTCTATCCCTGGCATGTCGGAGGCTTTTCAGGCAAAGAGGTCGGAATTGTCTTGTAGGAGCCATATCAGCCTCTGTTTCAAGTCTTCTTTTAGGCTGGCCCCTATGTTGGTATTTTTTCCTTCCTCTTTTCTGACCTGTACCTCTTCAGTCTTTCCCCCAAGTTGTGGTCGTAGTTCTTCCTTAGCTATGACTCCTCTGAGTTCAATGGTGTGAACCTCCTTGCCCTTTTCCTCTCAGATTTAGGCTTTCATTGTAGCATTTCCTCGCTATTTTTTTATCTCCCGCTATTCCCTCTGGTGTTGGGAATTTCATGCAAAGGTGGGGGTAGATACCACTGCTCTGAGCCGATTTAGGGTAGTTCTGCCTATCAAAGCATTATAGGCAGAACCCACATCGACGACTATGAAGTCGATGCTCAGAGTTTTGGATTTTACCCCTTTTCTGAAAGTTGTGTGCAGGGTTATTGTTCATACCCTGGGTCGAGATGTCCGACCCGGGATGACTAGCGACAAAGCGACCGACCTCTTTAGGTCAAACCATCCGACCTCTTCCCAAAGAGCTCTGACAAATCGACAAGAAAGCCTAAAGAGGGCCCAAAATCGAGGAACACGACCCGAATCCAAAGGCAACCCAAGCCTACAGAGAGAAGGGCGGTTCCCTTGAAGATAAGCTGACCTCACTGATGGGTTGGAAACAAAATTCCAACACCTAAACTCACCGGCAAGTGTACCGGGTCGCATCAAGTAGTAATAACTCACTTAGAGTGAGGTCGATCCCACAGGGATTGATGGATCAAGCAACTTTAGTGGGTGATTATTTTAGTCAAGCTAACATTGAAGTGAAATTGGATGAAATATAGCCAACAGAAAGTAAATGACAAGGAATTTAAATTTGCAGAAAGTAAATGGCAATATCTTAAAGAGCAAGAAACTTAAATTTCATGAAATGTAAATCAACAGAATGTAGATTGGACAAAAGCTTAGAGAGCAAGAAAAGTAAATTGGCAAAATCTTAAATGCCAAGAAAGATAAATTACATGAAGAGTAAAGGGGAATGGGTGCTGAAAATTAAAGAAAGCAATAGATCAAGCAACTGAAAATTTAAATTGCAGGAAGAATAAAGGTAATGGGTGCTGGGATTCAAAAATCAAACAAGAAAGTGTAAATAGCAATCAAACAGAGAAGTAAAAGATGCAGTAACTTGCAACCGATCTAAACAGAAAAGAAGAGTTAATTGAGGAACCAAACAGAAAGTAAAATGCAGCTCAATTGTAATAGCTAAAGGAAAGTTGAAGATCTCAAGGGTTGGATGAGACTAGAGAACAAGTCTAGATCTCAATTCCTTCCTTGATCCAACAAAGAACAATTGCAAAAGAAGAAGAAGAACAAATTTCAGAAGAAATAGAAAATGAAAGCAGTAAAGAGAACTTATATCCAAACCACAATCCTTTAAAATTATGCAGAAAGTAACAAGAGAGATCTTAGATCAAGATTGAAACAGAATTTCTTCAATTCTTAATCCAAGATTCAAAACAAAGAGTAGAGAGTGCAGAAGTAAGAACAAGGAAGAAGAGAGATCAATTCTCCTTCCCAATTTCCAAAAATCAAATTCAAAGAAGAAAATTAAAAGAGAGCTCCTACTACTACTACTCTCTATTGGAGCCATCCTTCCTATGAAAATGAGAATGATGCCTTTATATAGGCTTTTTACAAAATGAAAATAAAATGAAATTGAAATTAAAAACAAATTACAATTTAAATGAAATTCCTCATCTAATTGATCCTTGTGCCTTTGAGTGATGTTAATTGGGATTTGCTTACTTTGGATTTGAGGAAGAGTGGATCTGGTTGGCCTTGGTTTAATTGGTTTGGAGCATGGGTCAAGCTTGGTTCAAGTTGGTTTGGTGTGGGACACCTCCTAGGGCAATGCTCGGTTGGTGGGGTGAGCGCAGCATTCCCTTTGTTTTTGCCCTCCCTTGAAATTTGCGTGCCAATGCTCCTTGGGTGGCATCAGGGTAATGCTCGGCTCTCCTCAAGAGCGCAGCATTGGTGCTGCCTTGGCCCTCCAATTTGGTGCAGCACGACAATGCTCTCTCCAAGAGCACAACGCTCTCCAAGTGAGCGCTATTAGAAGCGCCCCTTTGTTTTGGAGAGAAACCCCAAGTTCGAATCCTGGGTGAGCCACTATGGAAGCATTTTCTTTGTGAAGCAAAGAGAGGTAGAGCCTTGCCTTGAGTGTGAGCTCCCTTGTTCAAACCTTGGAGGGAGCATTTCAGCCAATTTCCTTTGTGAAGAGTAGCGCTCCTTCCTTGCTAGCACAAGGCCCCCATTTCGAATCTTGGTGAAGCCACTTTGGTCTTTTTTTGCTTGTTTTTGATCCTTAAAGATGCCTTTCACTCATTCCTCAATTTCATGCCAAATATGAATTTCTATATATCATTAGAAAGCTCTAAATGTCAGCTTTCCAACGCAACTAGAAGCACATCAATTGGACATCTGTAGCTCAAGTTATGGCCCTTTGAAGGAGGCATGGTCATGCTGTGAGCGCCCAAGTTTAACTTAGCAAAAATTCTTGCTTCCAAGCTAAATTTGAACTCTTATAGCGCTCGGTTAACTACATGAGCGCAGCACTCCCTTGTTTCCTTGATTTAGTCATGGGCCACGCTTTTAAAAGCGTGGCCGAAGGCTCCAAAGTGTGCTCCAACTTCAAAGTGTGCCCCAAAACTCTTTTTTTCTCTTTTTTAGCTTATTTTGTGCTTCTTTGCTTCTTTTTTTCTACAAAGTTTATCAAATCAAAAGATCAGAGAAATATACCATTTAAGCACCAAAGCATTCAATATTTAAGCATAAATTATCAATTTCTTGTATGAAAGAGCATAGAAAAACATGACATGATGGCATGTCATCACTCACCCAAAGATAAGATAAGATAAGATAAGATAACTAACTTATCTTATCTAAAAAGTTCATTATCACACCTCTATAAATATGCTGGAGCACCCAGGTATAACTCATACTCTGATTCTACAAAAAACCTGCTTAATACCCTTGCTAACTTAAGCATCGGAGTCCCTTGCAGGTACCACCACCCTCCGGTGACAAAGGATCAGTAGCGCAGCCAGTCCAACAAGTCGGACACGACCGCTCCGGCCACCATCCACCGGCCGGACACGTCATCTCTGACCAGTACAGAAGATCTCATCCGAGATCGACCTACAATTTCAGGTAACCCTCGGAACATTGGCGCTGTTGCCGGGGAACCAGGAAGTCATCCCATCACCATGGTGGACAACCATGACAATGACCACGATTCAGATCTAGAAGATAGAACACCACACAAGAAAGCAAACACTACACCAAAAGATACCCCTCAACCTAACAAAAACAATGATTCACTAAATATGGGAGTAGTGGAGGCACTTCAAGATCGCTTAAAGCAACTAGAAAAAGAGGTGGAGCATCAATGAGAAGCTAAGAGAGACATACGAAGGGAAGTTAGGCGACGCCGCGAGTTAGAGGACAAGCTCCTAAAACTCAAAGCAGATCTCAAGGTAAAAAATACTCAATCCGGACACGAAAACGACTCCCGTAAGGACCAAGACCTATTCACCAAAGAGATCATGAGGACCAAAATCCCAAAAGACTTCAATCTTCCCGACATGACTTTATATGATGGCACAGAAGATCCCAGCCATCATCTCAGTAATTTCAGAAGTAGAATGTACCTCACTGACGCCTCAGATGCAGTTCGCTGCAAAGCCTTCCCGACTACCTTAACAAAGACAACAATTAGATAGTTCGACAATCTACCCCCAAGGTCTATCTCAAGCTTCGACGACTTAGCCAAGAAGTTTCTGGCCAGATTCTCCATCCAAAAAGACAAAACAAAGCACGTCCCAAGTCTATTAGGAATCAAACAAGGAGAACGGGAAAGTCTTCGCAGCTACATGGAAAGATTCAACAAAGCATGTCTGGACATACAAAGCCTACCAACAGAGGCCACTATTATGGGTCTCATTAATGGCTTGCAAGAGGGACCTTTTAGCCAATCTATATCAAAGAAACATCCCACATCTCTGAACGAAGTGAAAGAACGAGCAGAGAAGTACATCAACATGGAGGAGAACTCTCGACTAGGAGAGACTTCAAAATCCGGATTCTCCTACTCCTCTCGAGATAATGATAAAGAGTCCAAAAAGAAAGAAGATCGACATGGAAAAAAATAAAAAATACCACAATTACACCCCTTTTCGGGTGTCCCTTGTGGATGTCTACAGAACATTTTGCCATACTGAAAAAATACCCCCAGCTCGACCACTAAAAGGCAAAAAAGGAGGAGGAAATCGGACTGAATATTGCGAATACCATTAAATTCGCAGACATTCCACCAACGAATGCTTTGACCTAAAAAATGTCATAGAAAAACTAGTAAGAGAAGGAAAATTAGATCAATACCTGGCCACCCGAGATGATGAGCAAAGAAAAAGAAGAAGGAACGAAGATGTCGGACGAACAAAGCGATCACCTCGTACACCAGAAAGACACGTCCACATGATACACGGAGGATTTGCGGGAGGAAGAACCTCCAAATCATCTCACAAAAGATATCTTAAAGAAGTATATCATGTCGAGGGAAAGGAGGAAGCACCCGACATCCCCATAATTACTTTTACCAAAGAAGACGCATCCGGTATCATCTCAGGACACGACAATCCCATGGTCATCACTATTATACTAGCAAACGCAAATCTCCACTGCATGCTGGTAGACCAAGGAAGCTCCACCGACATCTTGTTTAAAACGGCCTTCGACAAACTCGTCCTGGAAGAAAAAGAACTCAGAGCATATCCAAACAGCCTGTTCGGATTGGGAGACACTCCAGTTCAGCCTCTTGGATACATCTCACTACACACGACCTTCGGAAAAGGAAACCAGTCAAGAACAGTCAAGATAGACTACATCGTGGTCGATGTGAGTTCAGCCTACAACGCCTTAATAGGTCAGACAACGTTAAATCAGCTCGGCGCAATAGTCTCGACCCCACATCTATGCATGAAGTTCCCAACTACAGAAGGAATAGCTACAATAAAAGCAGATCAGAAGACGGCGCGCTACTGTTACAACGAAAGTCTAAACCTCAGAGGTAGAGGAGAAGAATTCCACCCCATCGAACTTGGTGGAGTTCAGAGGCGGGAAGAACTCCGCCCACAACCCGAAGGTGAAGTAGAAAAAGTCCAGATCAGAGACACCCCGGACAAAACAACCAATATCGATACAATCCTAAAAGGAGAAACAAAAGAATCACTCGTACAGTTCTTACGAGATAACATCGACCTCTTTGCATGGAAGGCTGCAGACATGCCAGGTATAGACCCCAAATTAATGTGCCACAAGCTAGCAGTCTACCTAGGATCTCGACCAGTAAAACAGAGACGTAGAAAGCTCGGGCCAGAACGATCCCAAGCTGTGGAAGAGCAGGTACAAGCTCTACTGGAGGTAGGATTCATAAGAGAAGTCAAGTACCCACTATGGCTAGCTAACGTCGTCTTGGTAAAAAAATCGAATGGGAAGTGGCGAATGTGCACCGACTACACTGATCTCAACAAAGCCTGCCCAAAAAATCCTTATCCACTCCCAAGTATCGACGCTCTGGTGGATGCCTCCTCTGGATACAAATACCTCTCGTTTATGGACGGATATTCGGGATACAATCAAATCCCGATGTACCTACCCGACCAAGAAAAAACTTCATTCTTAACCCCAAAAGCAAACTACTGCTACATCGTCATGCCTTTTGGACTTAAAAATGCAGGAGCCACTTACCAGATATTGATGAATAAGGTCTTTACGGATCACATCGGAAAAATCATGGAAGTCTATGTGGACAACATGTTAATAAAGACACAAAGTGAAGAGACGTTACTGTCCGACCTCACCCAAGTATTCGACACTATAAGGAGGCATGGCATGCGACTTAATCCTGCAAAGTGCACATTTGCAGTAGAAGCTGGCAAATTCTTGGGTTTTACGCTCACACAAAGAGGAATTGAGACAAATCCGGATAAATGCCAGGCCATACTCGATATGAAGAGCCTGACTTGCGTAAAAGAGGAACAACAGCTCAATGAAAGATTGGCAGCCTTGTCCAGATTTCTAGCGGGATCAGCAATAAGATCTCTCCCCTTCTATGCTACTCTAAGGAAGGGAAAGAAGTTTGAATGGACAACAAAGTGCGAGCAAGCATTCCAAGATTTAAAAAGATTCCTAGGGTAGCCATCTATCCTATCTCGGCCATGGGAAGGAGAACCACTTATATTATACCTCGCAGTAGGAAGTCGGATAGTAGTCTCAGCATTAGTCCGAGAAAACGACAGTAGGCAACAACCTGTATATTTTATCAGCAAAGCATTACAAGGATCCGAGCTGAACTACCAAAGGATAGAAAAATTTGCCTACGCCCTCATACTAACATCTCGACGACTGCGTCCGTATTTCCAAGCTGACACTATTAGGGTTCGAACCAACCAACCCATAAAGGGGATTTTGCTGAAAACAGACTTAGCAGGCAGAATCTTGCAATAGGCAGTCGAGTTGTCTGAATTCGACCTTCAATATAAAGCTCGAACAGCTATCAAATCACAATACCTGGCTGACTTCATCGCAGAATTTACAGACACCCCGGAAATCCCTATAGAATGGAATCTCTATGTAGATGGTTCCTCAAATAAAACTGGAAGCGGTGTGGGTGTGATAATAGAAAGCGACCAGGGAACCCAAATAGAATTTTTCCTCAAATTCGGATTCCTTGCCTCAAACAACCAAGCTGAATATGAGGCGCTACTAGCTGGTTTGAAACTGGCTAGGGAGGTTGGAGCTCAAAAGCTTATCATCTTCAGCGACTCACAAGTAGTTACTTCACAAATAACATGGAGCTACCAAGCCAAAGATCCCACCATGAAAAAGTACCTGGACAAAACCAGGGAACAACTCGGACAAATCGGGGAATATGAGGTCAGCCATATACCCCGAGAACAGAATGCCCGAGCTGACGCACTCTCAAAACTAGCCAGTACCAAACCAGGGGGCAACAATAGATGCCTCATCCAAGAAATGCTCCAGAACCCGTCAATCTCAGAAGAAGAAAAAGTCTTAGCCATAACAAGTCCGGATCAAGGATGGATGACCCCCATAATTAACTACCTCAAAACAGAAACACTCTCCACAGATAAGAAGGAGGCAAAGAGGTTAAAAAGGGAGGCACAATATTACACTATCATAAACAATACTCTGTACAAAAGAGGAATTTCAATACCATTGTTAAAATGTGTACTGACTTCCAACACAAAGGAAGTTTTAGAAGAAGTACACAGTGGCATCTGTGGCAATCATCTCGGAGCACAGGCACTTACCAAAAAAGTACTTCGGGCCGGATTTTATTGGCCAACTCTACAAAAGGAAGCCATAGAGTTTGTAAAGACATGTCCACCATGTCAAAAATATTCCAACTTTCACATCGCCCCGCCAGAGGAACTCATCAGCGTGACCTCACCTTGGCCATTCGCAAAATGGGGACTCGACCTTCTCGGACCCTTCCTTCAGGGATCGGGACAAGTTAAATTTCTCATAGTAGGGGTAGACTATTTCACAAAATGGATCGAGGCAGAACCCTTAGCTAACGCCACTGCTCAAAGAAGTCGAAAATTCCTATATAGGAACATTGTCATAAGGTTCGGGGTTCCATACTCGATCACCACAGACAATGGCACCCAATTCACAGATGCAGGCTTCAGAAAGTTAGTGGCTGACTTAAACATAAAACACCAGTTCACTTCCGTAGAACATCCCTAAGCCAATGGTCAAGCCAAAGCTGCTAAGAAAGTCATATTGGCTGGGCTAAAATGGAGATTACAGGATGCAAAGGGAGCCTGGGCTGAAGAGCTCCCACAAGTCCTATGGGCATATCGAACAACGCCACATTCTATTACAAAGGAATCACCCTTCCGATTAGCATACGGAATGGAGGCAATGATCCCAGTGGAGATTGAAGAAGGGTCACCTAGAGTGATCCACTATAATGAAGAAGCCAACTCCCAACTTCAAAGGGAAGAACTCGACCTACTTTCAGAAGTCCAAGAAAGAGCTCGGATCAGGGAAGAGGCATTAAAACGTCGAATGGCTTCGAGATACAATCAAAAGGTAGTGCCGCGAGGTTTTGCCGAGAACGAACTCATCCTAATCCGAAATGATATCGGAACAACTCGACCTGGAGAAGGAAAGCTGGTAGCAAACTGGAAAGGACCCTACCGAGTCATAGAAGTACTTGGAAAGGGCTACTACAGACTGTCCGAACTTGATGGGCGAGAGCTTCCTAGGTCATGGCACGCCTACAACCTAAGAAGGTACTATAGTTAGGGGTGATAAAGGATCTTAGGACAAGGCACACTCTTTTTCCTGAAAAGGTTTTTAATGAGGTGCCAAACCAAGGATCTACAAGTTACCCGACTTAGAGGGATAAAACCCCAACATGTATATATCTGCATTTTCTCTTAAATAAAGTTCTTTAGATTTTCTACAAATTCTGAAGACGCATTAATCTGAAACGCTAAAAATTCATCGCCCGATTATAAAGCTACAGATCGGCAAAAAGTGAAAATCAAATTCACTGCACGATCACGATAAAGACCAGCGAAGATGAAAACCAAATTCATCAAAGGTCAACCAAACGAGGATTAAGCCCAATCCCTACAAAATCGGCAAAGATGAAAACAGAATAATGCAAGAAGTTATCGAAAGTGATCTATAGAAAGGACCTGACGAGGTCTTAAATAAATGGATTGCTAAAAAATAACTTAAAGACTGGCCGACGTAAAAAAGTCGGATCAGTCACAAAACATAAAGTTATAGAAGTAATCCCTGAAAGAGACCTGAACAAGGTCCAAGAAAGAGGATTACAAAAATAACTTAGAAGGGCCCGACATGATGAAGTCGGCCCAAAACATAAAAGTTATAAAAGTAATCCTTGAAAGAGACCTGAACAAGGTCCAAAAAAGAGGATTACAAAAATAACTTAGAAGGGCCCGACACGATGGAGTCGGCCCAAAACATAAAGTTCTAGAAGTAATCTCTAAAAGAGACCTGAACAAGGTCCAAGAAAGAGGATTACAAAAATAACTTAGAAGGGCTCGACACGATGGAGTCGGCCCAAAACATAAAAGTTATAAAAGTAATCCCTGAAAGAGACCTGAACAAGGTCCAAGAAAGAGAATTACAAAAATAACTTAGAAGGGCCCGACACGATGAAGTCGGCCCAAAACATAAAGTTATAGAAGTAATCCCTGAAAGAGACCTGAACAAGGTCCAAGAAAGAGGATTACTAACAACAACTCGGAAGAAACCGACATGACGAAGTCGGCCTCCCAAAAACCTTAATGTTATAAAAGGTAATTCCTAACAGAGACCTGAACAAGGTCCAAACAAAATGAATTACTAGAAATAACTTCAGGCCAAAATGAAGAAACCGACATACAAAGTTGAATCCAAACATCCACAACCTCAAAGAAATCAAGCCACAAGTATGAAATACAAAGGCAATCCAAAGAGGTCGGACAACAAATCTCAGACAGACATGTTACGAAAAACACAAGTTATAATAATAACAAACTCAAGAGGCTACCAAAATTACCCCCAAGAGCTGGGAAACTATTTTGTTTTTCCAAAATAAAATTGCTAAACAAGCAACTAAGAAAGTAGCAAAGTCAGAACCACCATTTACAAAATATAAAGAGTTCAAAATCCCACAAGCCGGGCTATCTACACAAAATTTAGAATAATCAGTGGGGATTCGAAGACTTCTCAGCAGCATCAACGCGGGGAGAAGGGGGACGAGTCTAGAGAGGCACATCCCATAATCCCGGTTCAAGATTCGACAATCAGGTTCTGACTCGGGATGACCAACGTCAGCTGAAGGAGCTGAAGAAGTCAGCACAATAGAGGTTTTGGCGGCAGGCACAGGAGGTGGTTCAACATCATCGTCATCAGGGTCGTCAGGGACAATCTTGCCATCCTTTACAACGTTGTCCAGGCTGAAGAGAGTAAGGTCAAGTTTGGGAGCAAGAACCCAAACCTGCTCTTTCAAGTTCTCATAAGCAGCATTTACGCTGCCTACAAGGTGACCCTGGAGCTCAGCATAATCGGCCCGGGCAGACTCCAACTCCTTCCTGAGACGCATCACTTCCCTGTAGGTCATGACATAGCTTTCCTTGTGCCTCAATGCCGTGTCTTCAGCCAACTTCACAGAAGCTGCCAAAGCAACAGAACTAGCCTTCTTGCCCTCCAATTCCTTCCCCAGCTTGGTCACTTTCACTTCAAGTTCCTCCTTTAAACCCTTCATCCGGTCGAACTCCTGCTTAGCTTCCTCCATAAAGGCTTTAGTAGCATGAAAGGGAAGATCTTGGGCAGTTCGATACATGGCAGCTCCCATATGCGCCATCTTGATGCTACTCCAAGTTATAAAATCTAAATGACGAAGGAGAGAAACATCATCCATAGGGAGGGCACCATAAGGACCGATCTGCTGGTCGACAAACCCAACAGCGTCGAAATCAGGCGCATCCAGATTGAAGGGCTCAACAGTCCGAGGTCTTTTGGAAGGAGGAACGGCCGGGGGGGGGGGGGGAGGGGGGAGGAACAGCAGCAGAAGACTGCGGAGGATCAACTACATGGACTCGAGGAGTAGGGATCATTCTCCTCGGTCCAGGCGAGCTCGGCACAGATGGCTTCGGCGGAACCTGAGAGGACCCTTCCCCATCCGCCCTGGTCGAGATGTTCTGAGCTACAGTAGCCTTTCTCGCCTTCTTGAAAGCCTTCATCGAGTCATTATTCTTGGCCATCTCTGAAAAAGGAAAATCAACAGTTTTACAAACCAGAAAAAGAAGAAGAAAGTAAAGAAAAAACAAGAAACAAAATATATCAAGTAAATACCTAATGCAGTTCGGACATGGGATGGGTCACCCAAAGATTTTTTAGTGTCCAGATGAGAAGGTTCCCCCCAAATGTCCTCCAAAACAGTTACAAAAGCCTGCTCAATTTCATCGAGCATCTCCCACGTATAACGGGATACCACTACATTCTGCTGCCAACACAAGGGGAAGGCTGGCTCATCATTCGCTTCCAGAAAAAAGGGCCGAGCTCCCTCAACTGCTCGGACCTTGAAAAAATAATTCTTGAAGTTCTTAAAGGACTCGTCATACATGGCAAAAACCTTATACCCTTGTGCAGATCTAAAGGAAACCCATGAGGCTTTCTTTTTTGAAGAAATCCTAGGCTTCGTTAAAACAAACAGATAAAGAAAAAGAGTTTGAGAAGGAGTAACGTCCAGTTCTTGGAAAAGAAGTTGAAAAATCTTGATAAAGCCCTAGGAGTTCAGATGGAGCTGGGACGGAGCTACATTACACAACCACAATAAATCAGTCTCAAAAGAAGTGAAGGGAAAAGTAATGTCCAACTGGCTGAAAAAATAGTCGTAAGCATAAAAGAAAGGGCGCTCCCTCCGGGTCAGAGCAGGGAAGCAAACCCTCTCCTCGGAATCAGGCGCTACCAATTCATAATTCCTTTCCTGATCTCTACTCTTACAGAGGCGGTGATGTTTCCTAAGCTCCACACAGAACTCAGCATTCACCACAGAAATACACATTAAAATAAGGGAGTCAAACCAATCGGACATCCCCTCAGGAACCTTAGAAGACGTCTCTACAATATTTTTGCGAGAAGACATGGCCAACTAGTCCTACAAACAAGAAAAGAAGATCGGATTGCTGAAAAACATCTCGGACGAAATAAAAACAACTCGGCCAGCGCAGTACAAGCAACAAAAAAAAACCCCAGGACCCACACCAAAGATCCAGGGAAATCCTTTGAAGGCAGTTACAGAACAAGGACTCAGGAAAACCTACAAGCCTATACCTCGATACAGGAAGATAATGACCCCTTTCAACTAAAATGACACTCTGAATAGAAAGCCACGAACCACAGATAAAACCATCAAAATAACTACCCTCCAGACCCACAGTCTTAGCTTGGTCAACAAACGAAGCAACCAAATAACAAAACGTATCAAGAAGAAGTCATCAAAGACACAACCTTTTTCAGAGAAATAAAAAAGCATCGTTATCTTTTACAAAATTCATCAGCAAAGAAAACTATCAACATGGCAAAAGACATCAAAGGAGCAATCTTTCCAGAAAGCAAGCAGGTTCATGCAGTTCGCAAAAGAAGAAAAATAAATGGCACGAACCCTAGAGTACAGAAGGACCATTTCAAAAGCAAGAAATACCCCCACAACAATAAACAAGCAGATGCATGGTGATACAAAAGGTTCAAACTTTCTAAAGTCAAAGCTGGAAATAACATAATGCAAGCGACGAAGAAAGTAAGAAAGAACCAACCTGGAAAAAGGGAGAAAACTCTGGAGAAAGCTGAAAGCTGAAGTGACAAGGATTAGAGTCATCTCTCGAGCAGAAAGTGTCACAGAGAAAAACTAAAATCCAAACTTCAGGCGAAACGAAAAGGAAGAGAGAAAAAAGGGGGAAGTTATAGAGAAGAGGAAACCAATTTTTTTGAGTGCAAAATTCAAAATGGAGAGGCAAGAGAAACGGGGCATTAAAAACAATTAATAAGGGTATTAAACCCTCACACATTCCCAAGACCTGAGCGCTAATGCAAAGCACGCGCGTTTAAAGAAAAAATGTTCCACATTCAAAAGAAGACTCTACAAAGAGAAAATTGACAGATGCTCGAGTTCGGCTTTCAACAGAAAAGGATCGAAGTCCTAAAAACAAGACTTGACCTCAAAAGAAAGACCAAGCTCGAGTAGGGGCACTGTTCATACCCTGGGTCGAGATGTCCGACCCGGGATGACTAGCGACAAAGCGACCGACCTCTTTAGGTCAAACCATCCGACCTCTTCCCAAAGAGCTCGGACAAATCGACAGGAAAGCCCAAAGAGGGCCCAAAATCGAAGAACACGACCCGAATCCAAAGGCAACCCAAGCCTACAGAGAGAAGGGCGGTTCCCTTGAAGATAAGCTGACCTCACCCAAAGATAAGATAAGATAAGATAAGATAAGATAAGATAACTAACTTATCTTATCTAAAAAGGTCACTATCACACCTCTATAAATACGCTGGAGCACCCAGGTATAACTCATACTCTGATTCTACAAAAAACCTGCTTAATACCCTTGCTAACTTAAGCATCGGAGTCCCCTGCAGGTACCACCACCCTCCGGTGACAAAGGATCAGTAGCGCAGCCAGTTCAACAAGTCGGACACGACCGCTCCGGCCACCATCCACCGGCCGGACATGTCATCTCCGACCAGTACAGAAGATCTCATCCGATATTGACCTACAGTTTTAGGTAACCCTCGGAACAGGTATAAATCCTAGTGGCTTTATTGGTGTGTCCCCCAACCCATACAGAGTATCGGGATAAGCTCTTAACTCCTTTTCATCCAATCCCAGCTTATCAAATACTGGTTTGAACAGGATGTCGACTAAGCTTCCCTGGTCCACTAGGGTCCTGTAAAGATGGGCGTTGGCAAGGACCATGGTAATCACCACTGGATCATCGTGTCCAAGAATGATGCCTTGCCCGTCTTCTTTAGTGAAGGAGATGGTTGGGAGGTCGGGAGCTTCACCCCCGACTTGGTAGACTTCCTTCAAGTGCCTCTTGCGAGATGACTTTGTGAGGCCGCCTCCACCAAATCCCCCTGAGATCATATTTATATGTCTTTTCGGGGTCTGTGGTGGTGGATCTCTTCGGTCCTCATCATCTCGCTTTCTCTTTCCATAATGATCCGACCTTTCCATGAGATATCTGTCCAGCTGGCCTTCTCTGACCAGCTTTTCTATCACATTTTTCAGGTCGTAACAATCATTTGTTGAGTGACAATATATTTTATGGTACTCACAGTAGTCACTACGGCTTTTTCCCTTCTTGTTTTTGATGGGTCTGGGGGAGGTAGCCTTTCAGTATGACAAATTTTTCTGTAGACATCAACTAGGGAAACTTGCAGAGGAGTATAGGAGTGGTATCTCCTAGGCCTTTCAGGGCCGACTTCCTCTTTTTTCTTGGGTTCTTTCTTTCTCTTTTGATGTGTGGGAGAGCCCAGGTCACCAACTCGGCTCTCGAAGCCTGCCATTTTCCTCCATGTTGATGTACTTCTCGGTTCTTTCTTGTACATCACTCAGGGAGGTCAGGTGCCTTTTTGAGATGGACTGGGAGAAGGGGCCTTTCCGGAGTCCATTTACTAGGCCCATAATTACTGCCTCCATGGGCAGGTCTTGAATCTCCAAACACGCTTTGTTGAACCTTTCTATGTAATCTCTCAAAGGTTCTCTGACCTCCTGCTTTACTCCCAGGAGACTCGGTGCGTGTTTTACTTTGTCCTTCTTGATGGAGAACCGCATGAGGAATTTCCAAGATAGGTCATCAAAACTAGTGACCGACCTTGAGGGGAGGCCGTCGAACCACTTCATCGCTGCTTTAGTAAGGGTTGTTGGGAAAGCCTTGCAGCAAGTAGCATCAGAAGCGTCATACAAATACATCCGGCTTTTTGAAATTGCTTAAATGATGCTTTGGATCAGTAGTTCCATCGTAGAGGTCCATGTCAGGGCTTTTAAAGTTCTTTGGAACCTTTGCCCTCATGATATCCTCACTGAACGGATCTGTTCCCCCCAGGGGAGAATCTTCTCGGTCACTGCGAGAGTTTCGACCCTTGAGAGCAGATTCTAACCTTAGGAGCTTTTCTTCAAGTTCCTTTCGTTGCTCAATCTCATTCCTTAAGTTTCTCTCTGCATCTCGCTGTCGTTCCAGTTCTTGTTCCAGTTGTTCCAGGCACCCTTGGTGGCCGTAGAACAATCCCATGAAATCAGCTGCATGGGGTTGTCCCTCCTTTCCTAATTCGCGCCCTTCAGAGGAGTTTGCCTTTGGGTTTTTCAACCCTGAGGTGCCTTCTCTATGCTGATTGGTCACCCCTTGGTGAGTGTTGATATCCCCGTCATTGCTTCCAACGTTCTGATTTTCCTGCTCAGAATCAGACGCTGTGTGGCCATCTTCGTGCGAGTCCTCTGCCATTACTGGTTGATCTCTCGGGTCCCCGGCAACGGCACCAATGTTATAATGGGTAACCAAAGATTAATGGATTGGTCTTGAAGGAGTGGCCTAAATGTTAGGGTGAGGTGGTCTCCGACTTGATTTGCGTCTGTGAGCCGCCATCCGACTTGTATGAATGAAGGAATGTGGGGTGGTACCTGCAAAGACACTCCGATGCCTAAGTCAGCAAGGGGGTAAGCAAGTTTAAGGAGTATTGGAACTTAGAGATACCTGAGGGGTGTCATTGTATTTATAGTGGTGAACCAATAACCACCGTTGGAGTAGTTTCACCTTTTAAGGAGGATAACCGTCCCTTTATCTTGGGAAAGTTGAGATATGGCTCTTGGAAGTGGGTTGAGAGATTTTAGGGTCAGTTACTTATTTGAATGAGTGTTATCTGCCAGCTAATCTTAGATCCCAACTTCCTTGGGGTGGAGCCTGTGTCGAATCTGACCTCTTTTGAGGAGGTCGGTTACACGGGGAGGCCAATCTATGGATTTGGCCCTTTCAAGCGTATTTGGATCTGGGCCCTAGTGCTGGGCCAAGGTATGAACACTTATATATGTTATATACGGATCAAATTTTGTGATTAGAAATAATAATTTTTATTCCATGTTATTTTATATTTAAAAAATTTTCTTGTTTATTTATTTTTTGTTGATATTGTACATAATATGAGTGTTTAATTTGATTTATATGACTATGCTATTATCATTTATATAGAATCCTATTATTATTTACATTTAAGTAGTAAAAAAAATAAAAATAAATTTTATCATATCACCACTTTAATTACTATTCATACATATATAAGTAATGACATCATAATATATAAAATATGATAAAGATTTTCAGTCAATTATTTTTTTTTGTTAACTATAGACATGGAAAATTTAACTCAATTATATAATTTTAGTCCACAAATGCAAGTACTCACTAATTCCAGTTAGCTCTCAATTCGGTCACAAAACAAAAACCTTCACGATATCCTATAAGCATAAACAAATCAATTTATATTAACATTTACATAGACCACATGCATACTGAGATACTATAACATACAATCCTGATGACACTGCACTTACAAAAGTTCTCGCTAAGATGGTATTGACCAGATATTTTAACGGAAGCTCCACCCTTTCACAATCATGTTGTATTGCCTCCTTCCTTGCTGCTGTCGTTCCTCATGGTAGCTGAGGAAGGTAACTATCATTGTCATCACTTAAGCCAAATAATGTCACTGTTGACAAATATATGGTTCTTACAATATATTGAACTCGCTGGTCTAATGTCTGGTGGTGGAAGAATCTACACTCCTCTAAATCCATCGTCCTTCGCCACCTCTCCGACTTAGGATTTTCAACAACATGTCCGCTGATTGTTTTTCTTTGAGAACCTTATCACATAGTCACAGAGACCTGTTGGAAGTTTATTGTAATTTAAACTTCTATTGTGGCCTAATTGTAATTATTTATAAATCATTAATGACTTAATCTCATCCTTTAATGCTAATGTTTGATGGACGCATTAGATTTAAAGATAATAACACATATAAAGATGGTCTTCTCTCTGCCTCTACACACAACGTCTTTACAATTTTTACTCACTGAAAATACTGTGAAACTGCCATCCTGATAAACGGCTGAAAGAAAAGAAAGGGAGAGAAACTAATCTTAAAGTTCAACTTTACTGTAACCAAAACTCATTATGGCAAGCAATCCAAGTACGAAGATCACAACTTTTAATATCCTAATTAATGCTTCCGCTAAATTAAGTTTACATGTGGTATCAGAGCATGTGTTTTGAAAGTATATGATTTTTTCTGATCTAATTATGATGTCCACGATGTTTCTGATTAATTATGATGTCCACGATGTTTCTGATTAATTATTTATAATTGGATTTTAATTAAGTGAGTTTCAAACTTTATGCCATCAAAACTGCATATCTATGGTTGTATATATTCTATATGTTTTCTTTTGAATATTTTAATTTGACCATAAATTATACTCATGTATGAATTTCATCTTGAGTTTATATTTAGTCTTGATGACAATTATGAAATTATTTTGAGTACATAATGTACTCTAATTTTATAAAAAAAATTTATAAATATTTTATTTATAGTAGTAAGTTTATTTCAACTATTTACTACTTGTGTACACCAAAGTGACCAAGTTATAACGTAAAATACCAGTATAATTAATAATGTGTTAATTAATTTTAGAATTAGATTTACCCAAAGGAAAATCTCTTCTATTATCAATAGACTTAAAAGAGAAAATTTATTATTCTTGGGTCAGATATATGTATTGTCCAAAGATGGTATATGTATTTGGCAGAGAATTTTAATCTTTAAGTATGATAAGTATGGCATTTATTTGTATATTAGTATATTATAGAAATTTACCCAAAGGTAAACTGTAATATGCTTTGTTATGTTCTGTAATCTGAGTAGATGATAAAATTAAACTTAACATGAGCATTGTATGATTAAATGACAGATATTTCAATTCATTCGCAAACTTCATCTGTTACCATGTTTAATGGCTTAAACTTCTCTGAATAGAGTGAACAAGTGAAGTTCCATTTAGGTCTTTTGGATCTTGACTTGTCACTTTTGGAAGAGAAACCCATTATTACTGATGATAACAATGAGGATGAAAAGTATGCACTTAAGACATGGGAATGTTCTAACAGATTAAGCCTTATGTTTATGCGGATGACTACTGTAAGCAATATTAAGACTACTCTTCCACAAACAGAAAGTGCTAAAGAATATCTTGCGTTTGTAGAAGACCGCTTTCATTCTGCTGATAAGTCACTCGCTAGTACATTAATGTCACAGCTCACGGCCATGAAGTTTGATGGGTCTAAGAGCATGCAAGAGCACACTATTGAGATAACTAATATTGCTGCAAAATTAAAGTCACTGGGTATGACAGTTGATGACTCCTTTATGATGTAATTCATTTTGAACTCACTACCTTCTGAGTATGGAGCTTTTCAAATTAATTATAATGTTATGAAGGAAAAATGGGACGTTAATGAATTGGTTGGAAAGCTTATACAGGAAGAAAATAAACTTAAGAATTATGGTGGTCATTCTGTCAACTTGGTTCAAGGAGCTGACAAATCAAAAAAGAAACTAAAGACAAAGCCCAAGAATTTTAAGATGAAAGGACATGCCAATACAAAACAATGTCATTTCTGTAAGAAGGAAGGACATTTCCAAAAGGATTGTCCTAAACGTAAAGCATGGTTCGAAAAGAAAGGTATATTTGAAACATATGTATGTACTTATGAATCAAATTTAATTGATATTCCTCATAATTCTTGGTGGCTTGATTCTGGTGCTACAACTCATGAATCTAATGTAATGCAGGGATTCTTTACAATCCAAACCACAAGGCAAAGTAAGATGTTCCTCTACATGGGAAACCGTGTGAAATCACCAATTGAAGGAATAGGAACTTATCGTTTGGTGTTGGATACAAGCTTTCATTTAGATTTACCTAAGACTATTTATGTACCTTCAATGTCTAGAAATTTAATTTCTGTTTCAAAGTTGGACAATTGTGGTTTTTCTTTTAATGGTGGACATGGTTGTTTTAATTTATTTAAAAATTATAATATTGTTGGTTATGGCATTTTAATTGATGGCTTATATAGATTAAAACTTCTTGATCTATTTTTTGAATCCTTGCTTATTGAGTACCAGAATGACGTAGTTAGGCCAAATACGCCTAAAGAAAGTTCTGCATTCTTATGGCATAAACGCTTGGGTCACATATCCAAGAAAAGAATGGAAAGATTAGTAAATAATAAGATTTTACAAAATTTAAATTTTACTGATCTTGGTTTATGTGTGGATTGTATTAAGGGAAATCACACCAAACAAAACAAGAAAGGTGCCACAAGAAGTAGTCAGCTTCTTGAAATTATACACACTGATGTATGCGGACTTTTTTATGCTCCATCTATTGGTGGAAAAAAATATTTCATCACTTTTATTGATGACCTTTCACGTTATGGATATGTCTATTTGCTTAAAGAAAAGTCTCAAGCAGTTGATGCTATTGAGATTTATATTAAAGAAGTTGAAAGGCAATTAGACAAAAATGTGAAAGTTGTTAGGTCAGATAAAGGTGGTGAATATTATGGAAAACATAATGAAACAAGACAATGTCCTGGTCCATTTGCAAAACTTCAAGAAAGACATGGCATATGTGCACAATACACAATGCTATACACACCGCAACAAAATGGTATGGCAGAAAGCTGTAATCGAACGTTAATGGATATGGTTAGAAGTATGATGAGCAATTCTTCTTTACCCAAATTCTTGTGGATGTATGCATTAAAGACTGCCATGTATTTGCTAAATGGAATTCCTAGTAAAGTTGTTCCAAAGACTCCTTTTGAGTTATGGACTAATAGGAAACCTAATTTACTACATTTACATGTTTGGGGTTGCCCAGCAGAAGCAAGAATATTTAATCCACATGAAAAGAAACTAGATTCTTGAATAGTGAGTGGCTATTTTATTGGCTATCCAGATAAGTCTAAAGGGTATATTTTTTATTGTCCAAACCATAGTCCAAGAATTTTAGAAACTGGTAATACAAAATTCTTTGAAAATTGTGAAGTTAGTGGGAGTGAAAATCATCAAAATGTAGAAATAAAGAAAATTAAAGTTAATGTCCTATACATAATACATGTTAGTGTTCTTTTATCCACACCTACTCAAAGAGTTGTTCCAACTATTGTTGAACACATTAATAGTGATGAACAAGATTTGAATGATAATGCTCCCAATGAAGAAACTAACTCACAAATATCAGAAAGAAATGAGTCTCAAGACATACCATTGAGGAGACCTCAAAGGGAAAGAAAGTTAGCTATTCCAAGCTATTATGAGACTTATTTATAAGAAGAAGATATTGGAATCTCTAAAGATCCAGTTTCATTTACACAAGCCATAAATAGTGATGATTCAAAAAAAATGGATTGATACCATGAAAGAAGAGTTAAAATCTATGGAAGATAACAAAGTTTGGGATATTGTTGCATTGCCAGAAGGTGCTAAATGTATTGGTTGCAAATGGGTCTTCAAAGTTAAGCGAGACTCAAAAGGCAATGTTGAACGATATAAAGCTAGACTTGTTGCTAAAGGATTTACTCAAAAGAATGGTGTCGACTATAAAGAAACCTTTTCACCTGTTTCTAAGAAAAATTCATTGCGTATCATTATGAGTTAGAGTTACATCAAATGGATGTAAAAACTGCCTTTTTGAATGGTAATCTTGATGGAGAAGTTTATATAGATCAACCTGAAGGTTTTCCAACTGAAGGAAAAGGTCGTATGGTGTGTAAACTTAAAAAATCAATATATGGACTGAAAGAAACCTCACGACAATGGTATATTAAGTTAAATAATACCATTCTTTCTTTCGATTTTGAAGAAAATGTTGTTGATGTATGCATATACCGAAAGGTTAGTGGGAGTACGTTTATCTTTCTAGTCTTATATGTTGATGATATTTTGCTTGCAACAAATAATTTGGAAATGTTGCGTGAGACTAAAGAATATCTTTCTAGAAACTTTGAAATGAAATATATAGGAGAGGCATCCTATGTGATAGGAATTGAAATTTTTCGTGATAAATCACAAGGATTATTAGGATTGTCTCAGAAGGCCTATATAAATAAAGTTCTAGAGAGGTTCAACATGGAAAAGTGTTCTGCAGGAATTGCACCAATTCAAAAAGGGGACAAATTTATTCTTATGCAATGCCCAAAAAATGACATAGAACGGAAGCGAATGGAAGGAATTCCATATAGTACTGTAGTGGGAAGTCTTATGTATGTGCAAACTTGCACAAGACCGGACATTAGTTTTGTAGTAGGAATGCTTGGAAGGTATCAAAGTAATCCTGGAATGGATCATTGGAAAGCTACAAAGAAGGTTTTAAGATATCTTCAAGGTACAAAGAATTATATGCTTATGTACAAAAGGTCTAGCCAATTAGAAGTAATTGGTTATTCAGATTCAGATTTTGGTGGATGTGCTGACACAAGAAAGTCTACATTTGGCTACTTATTCTTATTTGGAGAAGCTTCCATATCATGGAAAAGCTCCAAGCAAAGCGTTGTGACAACATCTACTATGAAGGCAGAATTTGTAGCATGTTTTGAAGCTACAAATCAAGCTTTATAGCTGCAAAATTTTATTTCAGAACTTGGCATTGTTGACTCAATTGCTAGGCCATTGAGAATTTATTATGATAATTCTACAGTAGTATTTTTCTCCAAGAATGATAGATACTCTAAAGGTTCCAAGCATATAGAAATAAAGTATTTTGGCGTTAAGGAGGAAGTTCGGAAATAAAGAGTGTCCATAGAACATGTTAGAAAAGAACTTATGATTGCTAATCCATTGACTAAAGGATTGCAACTAAAAACATTTAAGGAACATGTATATAGAATGGGTCTTGGTTCTTCTGAATGATGCTAACACTCTGAGCTCACTATGTTTATTTATGTGTTTTATGAACATTGATAGTTTGTTGTTTCTAGTTAAAGTAATATTATTTTATGAGTTATAACATAATGATCTAGATATTTTATGGGACCGATATAAAATTGTGTTATTTATGTAACTTGTGTAGTAAGATGCTAGTGGTTGTAGTATATGGAAGGAAATGTGTTTCGTATTAAATGCATGACTGCCATAACTCACACAAAGTATTTTACCATATTAAAGCAATTATATAATGTGTGAAAATATGATTACACTTAGGCCAAGTGGGAGAATGTTGGAAGTTTATTGTAATTTAAACTTTTATTATGGCCTAATTGTAATTATTTATAAATCATTAATGACTTAATCTCATCCGTTAATGCTAATGTTTGATGGACACATTAGATTTAAAGATAATAACACATATAAAGATGGTCCTCTCTCTGCCTCTACACACGACGTCTTTACAGTTTTCACTCACTGAAAATACTGTGAAACTGCCATCCTGATGAACGTCTGAAAGAAAGGAAAGGGAGAGAAACCAATCTTAAAGTTCAACTCTACTGTAACCAAAACTCATTATGGCAACCAATCCAGGTATGAAGATCACAACTTTTAAGATTCTAATTAATGCTTCCGCTAAATTAAGTTTACAAGACCTCCATGAGTTATCCTCATCTCTAATTCAACACTTTTGTCAGGCTATCTCATGGCCCAAAAACAAATGAACAAATAGTCTGTCTATTCGGTCCAAACTCTACTATGCCTATTACGAAAACCAAGGAGTGAATGCGTTTTATTTTGTCATCAAGTCGTGGCTTATGTGAACATTTTTCAGGTTGGGAGACATTTCCTGATAAAAGCCTGTTGTATTCTGCAACATAATAGTACACACGTGAACCTCCTATCCACATGCAATGAGTCTTTGTACATCTTTATCAACTTTGATCTCTACATTAAAGCCACATATTTATAATTATGTAATGGTTAAGAAAGCCTTGTATAATGAGAAGATAAATCCTCACATCTATCAATTTAAAAAATAGGGCTGCTACACATCCATATAACCATATAACCAAGTTGGCCCAAGCCCAAATAGAATCAGGTGCATTAAATGGTGAGTAAAAAACACGCGCCAGAGACGAAAAAAACCCCTCCTTTTTCATTCGCACTTCATTATGAAAAAACGTTACATCTTCAACAAGAAACCAAGATACAAAAATACTCATTCTCTTCGAATCTCTCTCAACATTACTCAAACTTCAATTACATTCTCTGCGGAAACCACTACTGGAAAGGTATCAGAAGAAGATTTCGCAAGCAACAACCAGAAACAAACAAAAACAGAAACAAAGACTACCAAAGGTATGAGAAAATTACTGTTCATTTAAAATCTTACAATGTCGCGTTTCTCCTAGTTGCATTTTAGTTTTACTGGATTGATTTGCTTCGTTTAGTAGATTGAACTATTGTGAATGATTTTTACAGTATAACTAGGCCTTAGAATGAAATATGTTGTTATTTTCATTCAATTCAGTGGATAGTGTAACTAGGCTTTAAGATATACGTGCTTGTTCTTATTGGTGTGGATAGTTTAACTAGAACTTTGAAATTGGTTGTTACTATCTTCAATACTTTTGCATGGAAGAATACTATTCTTGTTGATTGAAAGTTGATCATCATTTATTAACCACATGAACATTTTTTGGTTTGGTGGCCTTTGTGATTTTGGTTCTGTGCATGAACATTTTTTGGTTCAATGGCCTTTGTGATTTTGGTTATGTGCATGAATGAATTTCGGTTTGGTGGCTTGTGGCATTTTAATTAACTTGATTAAGATATACATGCTTGTGCTTGTTGATGTATTGAATGAAGTATTGACCAAAATTTTTCATTACAGCAAAACAGAACGAGACAATATCTCCCTTTCTACAAATTTTTTAAGCATGAGTTACACTTATCAGCAATTTTAGTAGAAAAATTGATAATTTCTTGAGACTTGATGTAAATGAATTTTGTTTAGGGCAATTGACATTAGAGACAACTCTTTCACTTTGATAAGCCATACTACTGTAAAATTGTCTCATTATATTGGATAGATTTCAGCACGAATGGTAGTTAACCTTGATACTTAAAGAAAGATATCAAGTTTCAGTAAGAGTTTTTAAAGAAGCCAATTTGCAAATGTCATTTTGAAAGAACACCTAATTCATGAAATTTGGAAAACTTTTCTTTTGGAAGATGTTGATTTGATTAAGATATACGTGCTTGTTCTTATTTGTGTGGATAGTTTAACTAGAGCTTTGAAATTGATTGTTATTATCTTTAGTACTTCTTTTGCATGGAGAAATACTATTCTTGTTGATTGAAAGTTGATCATCATTTATTAACCACATGAACATTTTTCGGTTCAGTGGCCTTTGTGATTTTGGTTCTGTGCATGAATGAGTTTTGGTTCGGTGGCTTGTGGCATTTTAATTGACTTGATTAAGATATACAGGCTTGTGCTTGTTGATGTATTCAATAAAGTAGTGACCAAACTTTTTCATTACAACAAAACAAAACAAGACAATGGCAACAATGAAGGAGAAGTCGCACTATAACGTAAGCAGATTAAATATATTTATCCACTTTCATTCGAATAATATCTATTTTGTATTATAAATATATCCTCACATTCTATTTCAAAACTTTCTAAAAACTCATTATTGCAGATGCCAAACAAAGGCAATAGCAATAGTGTACAGAGATATGAGTTAAGAAAAGAAAGATATAGTGGAAGAAATGAGATTCGGTGCCCTAGCAAATGTCCAAGAAATGAATGTTTCTAATACCCTGTTGAAAGAATTGCTTGATCGTTTTGATGAAGAGAAAGGATGCCTAAAAACTCTCCAGGAGAAAATATATATAACTCCTCGGAAAGTAGTAGCTGCCCTGGGCATAACCAACGGAGGTAATACACTTTCCACTTACTGCTTATTTTCAGTTCATTGGTGTCCAGAAAATTAAACTGACCATTTTGACTAATTTTTGCTATTAAAATATTATAGGGAATCGTTTAATTAATCACAAGGTAAATGTGTTTAAATGTCACTAGAGCTACACCTGATTATGAGCTACAAATCATTGAGTTTCGACAAAAAACTCGTTCTCAACCTTTGGAAGTGTGAGTTTTTCAATGTGCAAATTCCTATTTTTCAAAACAAATTCTAATTATTCAACATTAACTTCCTTGTTTACATTCCTTAGACATCCTCTTGCATTGTCTCTTCCAATTTCTGTTCAGGAAGAGTTGATCAAAGATGACTTCATATATGTCCCTCCACAAAATGAAACACAACAAACTTCTAATAATGAGTAAGTTAATAAATATTCATTCACCACATGAATCTTGTTCAATGTTTAATGCTTATACATGGTTTAATTATGGTTCAGTTAAAACCAGAAATGAATTGAATATGTTCTTGTCTTTGGACTCTCTTCTGTTTATTATAGCTGCCCTCCATAACCCGAAAAGCAGGGTGTTACGGTGTCTCTTACAAGTTATGTAATTGAAGAATTAATCAAAGATGACTATGTCTATGAAGTTTCTGATAAAGAGTAAGTTTCACATAAAAATTCTTTTTATTAATTTTAATGGTATAGAATAATAATTCTGGGTTGTTATTGAATTGTTTTCTATTTAATGCAACAGCCCTGCCAAAGAACAACAGCAACAATCCAAAGAACCTCTAGTGGCACAGCAATCAGAACAAGAAGCACCTGTTAATGTGTAAGCATAAAATTCTTTAATATCACTTTTGTTTAATATAATTTTGGTTCACCATAAGTTTGGATTTAGGTTCACTATAAGTTTGGATTTCGGTTCACTATAATGATTAATGTCATTTCTGTTAAATATCATTGTTAAATATGATAATAGTTTGGGATAATTATAGAAATGTTTACTATTTAATGCAGTAGACCTCTGGAACAGCAACAACAGCCCTACGAAGAACTAACAACACAGCAATCCAAACAAGAAGCTCCTGTTGATGTGTAAGTTTTACTGCTTATATAAATACTGATAATGTTTACTGCTTATACATTGTTTAATTATGGTTCAGTTGAAATCAGAAATTAATTCAATAATGTTGTTGTCTTTGGACTCTCTTTTATTTCTTATAGCTGCCATCCAGAATCCAAAAAGCAGGATGTTACGGTGTCTCTTTCGAGTTCTGTTATTGAAGAGTTTTTCAAAGATGACGATGTCTATGAAGTTTCTGATGAAGAACAACAGCAACAATCCTAAGAACCTCCGGTGGCACAGCAATCAGAACAAGAAACTCTAATCTTGTCATCAATTGATAGGTATTACTTGCTTTTCTTTAATAACATTTTTGTTTAATATCATTTTGATTCACTGTAAGTTTGGATTTAGGTTCACTATTAGTTTGGACTTCGGTTCACTATAATGATTAAATATCATTTTTGTTTAATATCTTTGTTAAATATCTATCATCTTGCAGTGCTGCTCAACCTAGGGAAAGGAAAGATGAAATGCCTTCCTTTAACCTTGGGATAAGTCCACCAGCATCTCAACCAAGTCAGCCCTCTCAACCGAGTGTTTCACAGCTTGAAATCCTGGAAGAGGCGGTGGTAGATGCTGGAGTGACAGCAGCATTAAAGTTTGCTAAAGTAACAATTTTAGAACCAACCTTACCAGCTGCTGAAGTTTACAAAACCCCGGAGAAAAAGACAAAAATCACGAACGAGCTAATTGAAAAGTGTTATCATTGGATGACACATGTGAAACAGACAAAAAATGGTGGCAATGAATATGATGCAATATTCGTCTTGAAACATGAGGTACTTTACGAGGGGTTAAGAGAATATTTTATGTCTCTAATGCCTAAATAACAAGTGCATGCCTCGGTAAATTCTTTGCCAGTTGCAATAACGTTAATGATTTTTCTAAATACTCTTATATAGTATATCTCATAAATTTTCATCCTGTAAGTGGTTAGTATACAGAGCATGATTCTTAACCAAATAAAAGTTTGGCGGTATCAGGAACAAATATACATTGTGCCGCTGGATATTGTGGTAAGCTACATTTCTTATTCACTGCTAATTGCTGTTCGGTTGAATGGGAATATTAATATTGATTCACCTGATTGTTATGTGTTTTGTTGAGTTCTTTTGCATGAAGAAAACTTTTCTCATGATGATTGAATGTTTTTCAAGTATTAATCAACACATGAATTGTGTTCGGTTCAGTGCATGAATTGTGTTCGGTTCAGTGCAAATGTGATTTAATTGATATACTTTTTGTAGAATTTTATGCTGGGAACACATGGCGAGTCCTACATTGATAAAAGGACAAATAAGGCCTACCAGTTCAATATTGAACAGTATGCCCACCACCGCCAATTTCTTGACAAAAGAAAACTTGCATTGCATCTATTGTAAGTTCTAATTTCTAAAAATTCTTCGATAATTCTCTTGTTTGCTATTATTTTGACTGAAATATTTTATTATTTTCTCAAACTTCAGCTATTTGTGCCAATTTGAAATGGATCGCATTGGTGGTTGTGGATTGTCGATGTCAATAAAAAGAAATTCTATATACTTGACCCTATCAATAAGCTGCCAGAAAATATACCTGATTTGAGGAAGAGACTGAACAAATTTGTTGCAAGTTATTTTCTTGTAAATTATTCAAATTATTCAGTACATGAAATGAGTTCGGTTGAGTGTTGTTGATTTATTTTTTTTTTAATTTTTGCATACCTTTCAGGGATTAATAATTTCTCAGATGAGGGTTTATGCTAGGGTGGAACCCTTAATGGAGGATGGACTGGGAGTAGAAGCAGAGTATATCCTACTAAATGGTCAACGTACAGAATAAGAATCTTTCTCTTCTATAGTGCTATTTTTAATTTGTTTTATTTTGTACACTATTAATCGTATTATACTCAATTTTTGCTTAGCTATGATTGTGGAATATACATCATGAAATGGCTTGAAACAAATGATCCACAAAAGATCAAAAGCAGAAAGAGATACAAATATAGAGCTTGGACACAAGTTAGTACTTTCTAAATTTATAAACTTCTTTCTTTTCTGATTTCAGTTGGGTTCATTTCTTATGTAACTAATTCCTTTCAATTGAAATGTAGGAAGAGATTGATAACTTCAGGTACCAATATGGTCTGCATATTCTGTTGCATGAAATGAACAAAATTAGAGACCAAGTGATTTGGGAATCTAAAGCAATAAGACTCCCGAAGCCATCTGCTACCCTCTCCAGCCCTTATTATAAATTCACATATGGGGATTTAAAGAGTAAATAGCATATACTATGATTGGCTGTTTGTAATTAACAATATTTTGTTTAACGTGTTTAAAAATAAAAAAAATGCTTACTTCAAATGTACATATGTGAATATTAATCTAAATGTTAATGTTAATATTTATATTTGATTCAAGATGGATTACTCATCTGAGATGTTAATTTATATATCTGTTGGAACTGTTTGGCTTCTATTTTATTCTAGGTTCTCAGTGATTGCAATCACTGTATTTACCAATACATTGCAAACTCCAAAAGAACACAGTGAACTGAAATTAATACACTGGACGAACCGAAAGTTGGAAACACACTAAACCCCTAAACCTCTGAACCCTAAACCCTAAACCCTGAACCCTGAACCTCTAAACACTTAAAACCCTAAAACCCTAACCCCTAAAACCTAAACCCTGAACCCTGAACCACTAACCCTCAACCCTCAACCCTGAACACAGTGAACCGAAATTAATACACTGGGCGAACCTAAAGTTGGAAACACACTGAACCCCTAAACCCTGAACCCTAAACCTTAAACTCTAAACCCTGAACCACTAAACCCTAAACCCTAAACACTAAACCAAGAACCCTGAACACTGAACCCATAAACCCTAAACCCCTTAAAACCCTAACCCTAAATCCTAAACCGTGAACCCCTAAACCCTAAACCCTGAACTCTAAACCCTGAACCCTAAATCCTGAACCCTAAACCCTAGACCCTAAATCCTAAACCCTGAACCCCTGAACTCTGACCCCTAAACCCTGAACACTAATCCCTAAAACCCTAAACCCAAAACCATAATCCCTGAAAATCCATCCAAGAAAGAGTTTTAAAACTCTACCAATGTAAGTTAAAAATAATTATGTTACTCTTTTAGATTTTTTTAATAATTTTTATTTAATTAATCACACGGAAAATGTAATTAGCACTACACCTGATTCCCGTTTCTCAAAACAAATTCTAATTATTCAACTTAGAAATTAATACACTAGACGAATAAAAAAACTGCATATATCAATATAGAATTTCACAAAAAAGTGAATACTCATTAAAGACTAACAATATTCAGAAATTAACCCTGCTATAACCATGGTGAACCAAAATTTGCTCATGAGTGAACAAAAATTTACATTAATAAAAACTAAAACTTGTACAATCCTCTCTTGGATAATTCATATCTGGTGCATTGTAAAGAGTGGAGCTTGACTGAATCGATGATCCAGAGTCTAAAAGGTTCAACTACGAAAGACATAATTAATTGTATATTAGCAAAATGAACAATTGAATTTTTAACTAATCAAAAGCAAGTCAATTTTACCTCGCTTGGAGCTGTCTTTTTCGTTTTCTTCATGGCATTTGAGATCTTTTTTTCTAGGTTTGATCCAAGTCTATTCTTGGGCTGACCTTTTGTTTTGACACGTGGTGGGCTTTGAAGGTCATTCACATTGCTTAATGTCGCTTCTTTGTAGGTTAACAAACTTTTTCCTTTACTTCTCTTTTGATATTCTTCCATATCTGCCATGACCTTGTCAAATATTCGGTGCAAAATTCCAGTCAACTCTTTAGACTCAAATACAAATTCACATATATTGTGCGACCGAAACACCAATTCGTCAAATCTCTTACTTCTTGGCTCCAGTAGAGGTTCATCTTGGCTACTCTTGATGTGTGTATGCCTCCTCTTTATGTTCTTGCTCCAACGTTCTAATATGTATTTTGGTGCCACGTTATCCACTTGCTCAAAGCTTAGGATGCTTAGAGAATGGTGGCACAATATGCCCCTAGACTCAAACAGCAAGCAATGGCACTTTACATCTCGTGATACTGTGTCGTAGGTGACGACAAACTTGTTGAATGTGCAGTTGGAAACTTGCTCTATGACTTCATATGTTGTGAAACCTAAGGTGGAATGCATTGATCTTGTGATACAGTTCACCTTACCTTTGAATTGAGCTTGAACTTCCCTGAACTTCTCATGGGTATCTACATGCTAAAAATGTGCCTCTATTGCTGATTTTGTTGCGCACGGTATCACGGTGTGAAAATCTGCAGCATCGAATTCTCTCTCAGCTTACTAGGCAATTGTCGTATTGCTTTATGAATTATCTCAAGGAGCTATTCCGTGTGATGAACTTATTGAAAAATGAATGCATGCTCTCACTCCTTTGTGTGCTTTTCATCCCGGCCCAAAAGTGGTGATCCAAGTAAATCGGAATCCATATATGCCGATCCTCGTACAGCTCTGCAAACCAAACCGAACCCAAAAGGTCTGGTGATGAACGAATTTTTGATGGTATAGAATTTCACAATTGAAATATCGTTGCAAGTATAGTTTCTAAACCAACAAATAATCCTTTCATGCAAAAAATTGTTTGTCACAAGTACAAACCCCAATAAAAATAACCAAAGTATTCAAACCTCGGGTCGTCTCTCAAGGAATTGCAGGGTAGTATGATTAATTATTGGTTTTGGGTTGTATCTTTGGAGTTTTGAATAATGGACAAGAAATGTAAATGACAAGAAAGTAAATGAGACTCAAATGATAAAAAGGTCTTGGCAAGGGTTGATAGTCAAGGATCTTTATCCTTGTCACTAACCACAACATGATAATTGCAAGGATCAATCTCATTAAGTTATCCTCTAACAAGTAAAGAAAGGTCAAATGAGCTACACCAATCCTAATCCACAAGTCCTAGCCACCTCACTAATTAACATAGTAAAAGCTAGAGTAAATGGATACCAATTATCAATACTTGGACATTAATAACTCAAGTTTACTTAAGTTACCATCCCAATCCAAGAACACAAAATTCTACTATAACATCCTTCTAAGCATTTTATCAAACACTTGGAAGGCATAAAAGGAAAGCAAGATAAGATTGCAAGAAAAGTAGATCTACACTACCAATTGCAAGAAATTAATAACAGTAAAGTAAATCAACAATAAAGGAAATCAAACACAAATTGCATTAAAGAAAAGTAAGGGAAACAAGAGTGCATCAATAACAAAGTAAACAATTACAAGAGTAAAATGCTAAACTAGAGAAAGCAAGGGTAGAAGAATAAGAAATTAGAAAGGAAAAGTGAATCAAAGCATGAATTAAACCTAGATCTAACCTAATTCTTGAGAGAAGAGAGAGCTTCTCTCTCTAGAAAATAACTAAAGCCTCAACACAACTAAACTATGTGCTAATGTTCTAATGTGTTGATCCTCCTCTGAATTCTGCATGTAATAGGCTCAGAAATGAGTTGGATCTGGGCTTGGGAAGCCCAGAAATCGCTCCCAGCGGATTCACTTTAAGTGGGTCACGTGCGAGCACCGATGCGTACGCATGGGTCACGCGTATGCATCGATGACATTTTCTATCCATGCGTACGCGTAGGTCACGCGTACGCGTCACCATGCGACTTCACTTTTCACGCGTGCGCGTCGATCTCAGCATCCCAAATCCTTATTCCTTCATGGATTCTCCGCTATGCATGCTTTTCTCTTCACTTCTTCCATTCAATACTTGCCCTATAAACCTGAGATCACTCAACAAACACGTCACGGCATCGAATGGAATTAAAGTAATTCAAAATCAGCAATTTAAGGGCCTAAAAAGCATGTTTTCACACTTAATCACAAATAAAGGAGAATCTACAAAACCATGCTATTTCATTGGATAAATGTGAGAAAAGGTCATAAAATCCCCTAAAATCAACACAAGATTAACTCTAAAAATGGGGTTTATCATCTGGTAAACCGAAAACAGTGCATGCTTTGGGAAAAAAGATATGAGTATAAAAATAATTCGAATTGAAATCTCAATTACCCGAAAGCCACTTATTGCCTCCGAGGCCGTACTTTCTAAGGAAATCGATCTAGTTTCTGTCAAATGCTTTTTTTGTGTACGAGTTCCAAACAACATGGCTCATCTCTTGTTCAATTTCGTTGTGTCCCTTGTAGCCATTTAATTTTCTTGGTATCTTCTTCATAATGTGCCAGATGCACCAGTGGTGAATTGTTGTTGGCATGCACAGCTCAATTCCCCTATGAATCAATGCGCATTGATCGATAACAATACCTTTTGGTGCATTCCCTACCATGCAACGTAGCCAACACTCAAATAGCCATTTGAATAATTGGATGTCCTCATTTTTCATCAGTGCGCATCCAAGAAGTGTCGACTGGCCGTGGTGATTTACGCCCACAAAAGAACCTAAAACCAAATTTTACTTGCATAAATAACAAGCACACGGTGGTGAACCAAAATATATACACTCACTGAACATCAAAAATATATTTGAAAGAATTGAATACCTGTTTGTGTCATAGGTGGTGTCAAATGAAACCACATCTCTGAAATAATCAAATACAGCCCTGCTTCTTGCATTAGCCCAGAATGCATGTTTAATGCAGTGATTACCTTCAAGGTTGAGCTTAAAGAAGAAATTTTGGTTCTTCTCTTTCATTCTTACTAGGTACTTCCCAAATTCTTTGGCATCGTCTTCTTCGAAAATATTCCATACTTCCCTTGTGATGTAATTCCTGGCGTCTTTTTCTATAAAACCTAGTTCACTGTGGCTGTCAGCTGCTGCCACAAATGATTGGTAAGTTTTGCTCGGTCTGATTCTGACTTCCTCGTGGATTTCAATGGTGCGACGCACGAACATGCTAAGCTCCCTGTGTTGCTTGAGCATCTCAGCCTGGTCTGGACAACAAGGATGTGAGTGATTCAAAACAACTTTGGAAATTGTCCAAAGACCAACATCCTTCATTATGGAGATATCTTTGATTTCCACATCCCCTCTCTGGTGCATACAATTAGTTGATTCTTAATCTTGTCTCCGTCTCGAGTCGTGTTCCTTATTTTGGTAGACC
This sequence comes from Arachis hypogaea, assembly GCF_003086295.3. NCBI lineage: Eukaryota > Viridiplantae > Streptophyta > Magnoliopsida > Fabales > Fabaceae > Arachis > Arachis hypogaea. The sequence continues at coordinate 34,187,138 of NC_092054.1, read as the reverse complement.
AGCAAGTTTGGAATAATGTTTGTAGAACTTTCCAGCTTCTTCTAGTGTCTTGAAAATCATTCCCACCTTTGGAACAAATTTTTCATCCACAACACAGTTGGTTTGCACGGTGAACCAAAATCTTAATTATGATTAACTGAAATCTTAGTTACGGTGAAACAATTATATAGTGCTTAGGGAACAAAACAGAATATATTCGTCTAATTCTTTTTAGACTCCTTTCTGCATACCGAACCGAACACATACACATGGTGAATCAACTCTTTAGTACTTACCGAACCGAAAAGTTACTCACAGTTACTCACAGTTACATATTATCAATTCAATTCAATTCAATTCAGATATAGATCACCTCAGTCCATTCAATTCACTTCAAATAAAATTATCAATTTCATTCCATTGAATTCGATTCAAAATTCAATAATCCAAACCTTATCAAATTGATGCGTTTCGGAAGAATTATCCAAATCGCACTTATTCAACTTATTTGAAGTTGATTCATTCATTATTTCAATTCAGAAGTGCAGATCAAAGAAGAAAACAAAGAAGAAGATGAACGACAAAGCTAATTACGTTGAAGTCAATCCAGATCTATAATGTAAGACCCAGAAATTTCAGAAAATGTTATTATGAGCTAATTTTAATTTATTTATTCATTAAAGACTCTATTTTCAGAAATTATTTTATTAAAAGTAATTAAATCAAGTTTTAATAATTAAAATAGAAATTTTACTTAATTTTGCAATTATTGAATAATTTCTATATTTAAACTATAAAATTTAGTAGTTATAAAAGAATAAGAATTTTATATGACTTAGTTTAAATAATTGAGATTTTAGAATTTAATATTTTAACTTTTATAAGCAAATAAAATTAATTATATTATCTCTAATTTTAAATTAAAATACTTGATTAAAAGTTAATTAGTAAAATAATAATTAAATAATACTATTAAAGTAATTTTAAGGGATTAGAATAGATTTTAAATTTATACATTATACCCTAATTTTTATTAAAATTACCTTAATCTATTAACCCTAAATCCCCAAATTAGAACCCACTAACCCTAAGTTCACTACCCTCACCCTCACCCACACACCTCACCGCTACTCACCTTTTACCCCATCCTATCCCCTTCTCAAAAAAAAAAAAAAAACAACACAACACTCAACAGCCCTAACAAACCAAAGAAAGAAAAAAAAAGAAAAGAGAAATAGGAAGGAATGAAGAATCAGAAGGGGGAAATATGGAAGGAGGGAAGAGAGGGAGAAACAGAGATAGAGAAGAGAAGGAGGGAAGGGGGACGCGCTATCGCCGGGGAACCTCGCCAACACCACGACTGACAAGGAAGAAAGAGAGAGAGATTGACGGAAGCCTCAATACATCACGGAGAGGGAGGCTTCGTCCTCTAGGCCCAACCACCGTTGTTCTACGATCGTCACCGACGTTCATGCCGCTGTCATTCCTTGCGCTGCCAAGCCGCCGTCGCAGAGAGAGGAGGGTGACACAGAGGAAGGGCCTTCGAGGAGAGAGAGCGCGAGCTAGAGAGAGAAAACCTGAACCAAGGAGCGTGAGAGAAAGTTGCTGACACACTTCCATCCTTCGCCGCCGCCGCGGCGTCGCCATAGCCACCATGAAGCTCATCGTCGTCGTCGAACCTAGCAACGGAAAAACCAGGGGAAGATGAGAGAGGAGGTTGCATGGTGGGTGGTCACCACGACGCGGCCGCTATTGTTGCTGTTTCTTGCTGCGGTTCTGTTGCCGGGGTCCATTGCCGTTGCCGCTAAGGTCTTCCGTCATCACCGGAGCCGCTACGGATACTACTGCCGCTTTATTTCCACGTTTTTCCTTTATTACAGTAAGCACCTCTATTCTGAAATCCTCATAGCTAGTGTATATGTATTATATTCTGAGTTTGGTGAAAATCTTGATATTTTGGTAACGTAGGGTCGAGTCCTGGTTATTGCAAGTCGCAATTGAAGCTGCCGCTGCTGCGGGTTGGAAGGAAAAAGAGTTTTGTCACGTAGTTGAGTCACGATCGAGGTAGGGGTTTTTCTTAAAATTTATTTTATATTACAGAGTTGTAATAAATAGATATTGATGCAAAAATATATTTTTGTGATTATGTTTATCTTGTGGATGAGGCTGTTTGATTGTTTAAGTGATGTACAGTTGTTGATAAGAAATGGGTTTGAAAAGTTATTTACTTGGTTATTATGAAAAGTGTTTTTTCTTGGTTTTGGAGTTAACGCGGTTTGATTTTGAGTTGGTCTGATTTTATAAATGATTTAATATTTGAGCTGGTTTGATTTTAAAAAGAGTTTTATTATTGGAATTGGTTCGATTTGAAAATAATTTGATGTTGGAACTGGTTGAATTTTGGAAAATGATTGAGATTTGGAAATGGTTGAGAAAGGGTTTGAGGAATGTTTGGATGGGACTCGAAAAGGATGGCAGAGTCCGAGTTTTAGAGGAGATGCTGCCGAAATTTTATAAAATTGGAAGTTTCACCTGAAGTAATTAGTTAAAAAGATTTAGTTTTTAAATGTTATACGTTTTAAGATTGATTTATTTAGAAAAGAAAGAATTATGTTTTGGACTGAGATTGTTGATTAATGGAGCGAAAAGAAGGATGATAAGGATTGACTTTGAAATATGATTTTTGAATGAATTTGGAAATGAGATATGGATTGACGAGTGATGATGATATTGAGAATGGCTTAGATATTGATGAATGATTATGTATGATACTTGGCTTGAATGATTAAATGATCTGAGATATGAGATTCCCTTGATAAAGTGCTGTGGCTTGCCACCACGTGTACCAGGTTGAAAGCTCGATACTCTGTTGACCCTACGACGTAAGGGTGACCGGGCACGTATAAATTCCCGGGAATGTTAACTCCCATTGAGAAATATTGATTATTTGAGAAAAAGCTATGCATAGACTCATGGGGATGCACGTCGGGGGACAGTCTAAGGTTTTCGGAGTTGTCGGGTTTGCTGGATAACTGACAGATGAGCTCATTAGCCATAGGACAGGCATGCATCATATGCATTTGTATGCTTTGTTTGGGTTTGAACTTGTTTTGGTTTGCCTAATTGTTAAACTGTTCTTAACTGCTACCTAAACTATTTGCTATAACTGCTACCTAAACCTGTGCTTTTCTTGTCTGTCTTGCCTGTGTTTGTCCTGGTGTGCGACGTTTGAGAATGAACTTTGGTGCTGAATTGATAATTGTGTTGATTGATTGAGTGATTGGTTTCTGATTGAGATTTTCTTATAAGAAAAGAAAGATTTTTTTGGATTTCTGAAAGATTAAACATTGTTTCTTTGAAAAGGTTTTGAACAATTAGCTATTGGTTTTTAAAAAGATTCATAAGGTAATAATAATCACTGAACTTGAAAACAGATTTCTTATTAAATATCTTCTTATGACAATTCTGAAACTCCGTGGTGAGACCGTGTGGTTAGGTTCTCACCCCCGACAACTTTACCTTTTCAGGAACCGGATGAAGAAGCATTATGAAGAGTTATACTGCGTTTGGTTTATATGTTATTGTATTAATTAGATTATTTTCTTCCCTCGTCTTTGTTATTACAATTTTGTAAGAGAGATAGGAGTTGTATGTTTTATATGTATATTATATTATAAGATATTATGTAAGAAGTCTTGTATATGAATATATGCCTGCTTGTTTTTTTTAAGATAAAGTATTTATTTCTGGTTTTTAAAGAAATCAGCGATACGGTGTCGAGTCACAGGCTCCTATAAAGTAGTCGTAACACTTCTTGCTATCAGCATAGCGCAGCCGGAAGCGTGACATTTTGGTAGTGAGGGTGTTACACATAATGTAGAGAAGAAAAACGCAAATAGAGGAGAACAACGAATTTAATTAGGTTGAAGAAGAAGAAGGAGAACAGGAAAACGAAGAAGAAGAAGAACAAGAAGAAGAACGCGAAAAAGGTTTACGTTATATGGAAAGGTTTATGTTGAGAAAGGTTGATCACGCAAAATAAGGATTACATTATATACGTTATATGAGGCGCGTGTAAAACAAACGAGTGTGTAGGTGTGAAAAAACGCGTGGAGTGGACGGTACTTGGATACCATCCATGTAATTTTTACATGGATGTAGAGCTTTTCCGTTTAAAAAATCTATAAAAAAATTATTTCTTTCTCTTTTTATTAGCCGAATTCAGTTATAGAAAAGAAAAATTAGAATAAAATTCAAGATTTAAAAAAATTAGAAAAAGATAGAGAATCAAGTTATTAAAAATTAAACCGTCTTTTATGTTAGGAAATTAGATTCTTTTCTTACTTTTTTTTTTGTGATGTCTATCTATGGCGGACCTCCCAAGGATCAGGAATTGTCATTTTAACTCTTCTTGGGAAATTCTATCCACGAACACAAAATTTATGGCTAACAGATATTGTTCACTATCATTTAGCTATTGCATATATTTTTCTTGTTGCTGGTCATATATATAGAACAAATTTTGGGATTGGACACAGTATCTTAGTATTGAGCTAGCCCAATATTAATCTTATCATGACCTTATTGTTATTTTAAAATAATAAAAAGAAGAAACTAATATTATAGAATTTAATGAAAATAAATAGTTAAATTTAATAAAAATAAATAGTTAAATTATAAATAATCACTTTAAAGTTTGAGCCTCTTGCATATCAAAATTGTCCTGCAATATATTGATACGAGGATTTTTCATTCCATCCTAATGCAAAGGTACTTTAGATAAATTTTAAATTGTAATTACATATTTAATGTTCAATAATGCTCTATATTCATGTAAAAAATGCATCCAAGTTATCAAAGTATATCAAGATAGACGTGCCTCCAACACCCCTCCCACTCGTTTGTGATACACGCGCTGCATATAACGTAAACCTTCTCTATTGCAACCTAAACCTTCTGCTCTCTTAGTTCTTCTCTACTCGCGTTCTTCTTTATTGATCTGCATTGCCTTTAACGTAATAAGCTTCGTCGTTCTTCTCTGATCACGCTTATCTTCTTCGTTTTCTTCTTTCGATCTGCTTACGTTGTATTTATCTTCTTCCTATTCTTCTTCGTTTTCTTCTTCGATCTGCACATCTCAATCGAAACAATGAATGATTCAACTTCAAATCATTTGAATGAGAGCAATTTGGATTATTCTTCTGAAATGAATCAAATGGATGAAGTTTGGATTATTCAATTTTGAATCGAATTGAATGGAATACAATTGCTAATTTGAATTGAATTGAATTAAATGGATGCAGGTGTTCTGAATTGAATTGAATTGAATTAATAATCTCAAAAATATAGACACATGTGTTTTGAATTCGATTTTATATAATGGATAATGTTTCGTTTATTCAGTACTATATAATTGTTTCACCATAATAACGTGTTTGATTCATTCTGCAGAAAGCTGTTTGAATTTGATTTTATATAATGGATAATGTTCTGTTCATTTAGTACTATATGATTGTTTCACCATGATAACGTGTTCGGTTCATTATGCAGAAAGCTATTTGAATTTGATTTTATATAATGGATAATGTTCCATTCATTTAGTACTATACAATTGTTTTACCATAATGACGTGTTCAATTCATTATGCAAAAAACTGTTTGAATTTGAATTTATATAATGGATATTGTTCCATTCATTTAGTACTATACAATTGTTTCACCATAATAACATGTTCGGTTCATTCTGCAGACTAGGTGTGTTGTGGATGAACAATTTGTCCCAAAGGTCGGGATGATTTTCAAGACATTAGAAGAAGCCGGAAAGTTCTACAAAAATTATTCTAAACTTGCCGATTTTTCTACCAAAATAAGGAACATGACTCGAAAGGGAAACAAGATTAAGAATCAACTAATCGTATGCAGCAGAGAGGAGAGGTGGAAATCCAAGATATCTCCAACTCTGAAGACAAATCTCTCAGCCGGCATAAACTATCCAGCCAGGTTCTACGTATGCATATTGAAGAACATCGATCTCTGGACAATTTCCAAAGTCGTTCTGAATCATTCACACCCCTGCTGTCCAAACCGGGTAGAGATGCTCAAACAACACAGGGAGCTAAGCAAGTTCGTGCGTTGCACCATCGAAACCAAGGAGAAAATGAGAATCGGACCGAGCAAAACTTACCAATCATTTGCAGCAACAACCGGTAGTCACCGGGAACTAAGTTTTATAGAAAAAGACGTATGGAATTACATCACAAGGGAAGTACGAAATGTTTCCTAACAAGACGATGCCAAAGAATTTAGCAAGTACCTACTAAGAATGAGCGAGAAGAACCAAAATTTCTTTTTCGAGCTCAACATTCGAAGGCGATCACTCCATCAAAAAAGCATTCTGGGCCGACGCAAGAAGCAGGGCTGCATGTGAGTATTTCGGAGACGTGGTTTCATTTGACACCACCTACAACACAAATAGGTATTCGGTTCACCCAAATTAAGTCTTTACATTCACCAAATCTACACATTTTGGTTCATCACATTGTGAGAGTGTCCATTTATGCAGGTACAATCTAGTTTTTTGTTCTTTTGTGAGCATGAATCATGACAGTCAGTCGACACTTCTCAGATACGCCCTAATGAAAAATGAGGATACCCAATCATTCAAATGGCTATTCGAGTGTTGGCTCCGTTGCATGGGAGGGAAGGCACCAAAAGGTATTCTCACCAACCAATGCACATCGATGCAAAGAGCCATCGAGATGTGCATGCCAACAACAATTCACCGGTGGTGCATTTGGCACATCATGAAGAAGATCCTAAACAAACTAAACGGCTACAAGCGACACGAAGAAATAGAACAAAAGATGAGCCACGTCATTTGGAACTCGTTCACAAAAGATGCATTCAACAGAAACTAGAACGATTTCCACACAAAGTACGGCCTCGGAGGCAACAAGTGGCTCTCAAGTAACCAAGGTTTTAATTCGAATTATTTTCACGCTGTTACTTTTTCAATTTAAACGTGCACAGATTTTGGTCTATCCTAGCTCATGTTTTCGGTTCATTATGTAGAGCTATACGAAGATCGGCATATATGGATTCAAGTTTACCTGGATCACCACTTCTGGGCCGAGATGAGAAGCACACAAAAGTGCGAGAGCTTGCACACATTTTTCAACAAGTTCATCACACGCAATAGCTCCTTGAGTCAATTCGTGAAGCAATACGACAATTGCCTAGCAAGCAGAGAGCAAAGAGAGAGAAAGAGAGAGAATTCGATGCTGCAGATTTTCACACCGTGATACCGTGCATAACAAAATCACCAATAGAGGCCTAGTTTCAGCACGTGTATACCCACAAGAAGTTCAGGAAAGTTCAAGGAAAATTCAGAGAAAAGGTGAACTGCATCACAAGATCAATGCATTTCACCCTAGGTTTCACAACATACGAAGTCGTAAATCAGGTTTCTAACTCCACATTCAACAAGTTATTCGTCACCTACGATGCAGTATCACGAGAGGTAAAGTGCCAGTGCCTGCTGTTTGAGTCAAGAGGCATACTGTGCCGCCATTCCCTGAGCGTCTTAAGCTTCGAGCGAGTAGATAACGTGACACTGAAATACATACTGGAACGCTAGAGCAAGAACATAAAGAGGAGGCATACACACATCAAGAGCAACCAAGATGAGCCGCTACTGGAGCTAAGAAGCAAGAGATTCAATGATTTGGTGTTTTGGTCACACAATATCTGTGAATTTACGTCAGAGTCCTAGGAGCTAACCGGAATTTTGCACCGAGCCTTTGACAATGTCATTACCGAGATGCAAGAATATCAAGAGAGAAGTGATAAACTACTATTTTACGGTTTATCTTGTGTTTAATTGAGTGGTTTCATCAAGTCTTTACCTACTTATTCATATGATTTGCATGATTTTACAATCCCTTCCTAGTTTTGTTTTATGGTTAAAAACTTACTTCCTAGAGATCTTTAATTTGTATATTTTAATTCTCCTTTATACCATTCGATGCCGTGATCCGTGTGTTAAGTGTTTCAGGCTTTATAGGGCAGGAATGGCTTAGAGGATAGAGAGGAAGCTTGCAAAAATGGAAGGAACACAAGAAACCAAGGAGATAACCAGTGAGCATCGACGCGCACGCATGGCTCACACGTGCGCATGACATGGAGAAAATTGCAACGACGCGTGCGCATGCCTGACGCGTACGTGTGGGTTGGAGTTTGCACAAAAGACACGCACGCGTGGATGAAGCGTATGCGTGACACGCCAAAACGACCAGCGACGCGCACGCGTGACTGATGCGTTCGCGTGACATGCGCGATCTGCAGAAATAATAGAAAATGATGGGGGCGATTTTGGGCCAAGTTTTGACCCAGTTTCTGGCCCAGAAACACAGATTAGAGTCAGGGAACATGCAGAGACTCAAGACACATTCTCATTAGCATAGTTTTAGGTTTTTAGATCGGAATCTAGAGAGAAAAATTACTCTTCCTCTAGGTTTTCTTTACATTCATAGTTTATTACTTTTGCTTTTGGATATTGAAGAGTCATCACCTCCGTTGAAGATGCTATACTAGTTTGTTTCCTTACTCTTTTATTTATTCCATATTCTTAATTCTTGTTTAAAGTTACAATTGGATTATTTTCATGGATTGTTAATGAAAAGGATTACTTTTAGTTTTAATTAAATTGCAGTTATTGTCTATCATATCTTTCTTTCATTCCCTTTTTAATTCTATGCAAGTAATTTTCATGTCAATGGAGTAGATTCCCAACTTGACATGGGGGTTGATTAAGAGGAGACACTTGAGTTGGAATGCTTAAGTGATTAGTTAAATTGGAAGTATTTGGCTAATTCTATATTTACTAACGCTAGACCTTCCTAAGGGAGAGGACTAGGATTTGCGAATAAGAGTTAGCTCAATCACTTGACTTTCCTTTATTTAGTAAAGGTTAACTAAGTGAAAACAACAACCTCTTTATACTACACTTGAGAAATTTCCAACAAGGATAGAACTTCCAATTAATCATTCCCCCAGTCAAGGCTTTTTAATTGAAACATATATTTCTCTTTTAAATTACAATTATTTATTTTCTGTCATTCAACTCTCAAAATCTTCGGAAAACTCCTGATTAATAACTTAGCACCCTTTCTAGAAACTCGTTGGGAGATGACCTGGGACTCATACTCCCAGTATTTTTTATTCTAAACTTTTGTGACAACCTTTCTAAATTGATGAGGCAGATTTTTGCTGGTTAAGAACTATACTCGCAACGCTGTTCTTATATTATAATCTCTTAATTGGTCTAATTTCTGCCACAAATCAATTTTTTGTGCCGTTGCTAGGGAGTTGCAATTGTGTGCTGAATTATTAATTAGTGTACATATTTCTATTTTATTTGCATATTTTGTTTTATTTTATTACCATGATCTGTATGTTTCTTTCATTGAATGACGCGTTCAATGCCTGATCCGAGCTTAGCTGCATTTGATCCTGAAATTGAAAGAACTCTTTTATGTATTAGGCGAGCTCGGCGCAGGTTAGCCTCAGAGGATGGTGAAGTGATTGTTATCGATTCACTAGTCTCATCTGAGGGCGAATCTGAACCGCCATCTGAGGAGGAAACAAGCTCCTTTACTACTGATTTAGTTGATTCACGTGCAGATAGGATGGCAGCACCTAGGAGGATTACTGGTACGGTGAAATCGTGATCTCAACACTTCTTCACAACTCCGCATAACTAACCAGCAAGTGCACTGGGTCGTCCAAGTAATAAACCTTATGTGAGTAAGGGTCGATCCCGTGGAGATTGTCGGTTTGAAGCAAGCTATGGTCATCCTTGTAAATCTCAGTCAGGCGGATTCAATTGGTTATGAGGTTTTGATAATTAAAACATAAATAAAACATAAAATAAATAACGTTATGTAATTCACTGGTGGGAATTTTAGATAAGCGTATGGAGATGCTTTGTTGCTTCTGAACCTCTGCTTTTCTATTGCCTTCTTCCAACCATGCGTTACCTCCTTCCATGGCAAGCTGTATGATCCTCTCGGATGAAAACAAATCCATATGCGATGTCACTGCACGGCTAATCATCTGTCAGTTCCCACCAGCATCAGAATAGGACCATTGTCCTTTTGCACACTGTCACTGCACCCAACATTCCCAAGTTTGAAGCTCGTCACAGTCATCCCTTCCCGGATCCTACTCGGAATACCACAGACAAGGTTTACACTTTCCGAATTTTAGGAATGCTGCCAATGGTTCTAACTTATACTACGAAGGTTCTAATCTCAGATCTAGATGCTCTGTTGTCAGGAGAGACGATGTGGATCGTTGATTAGAAACCCAAGAGAATATACTCCGGCTGTCGTCCAATGACTACGTTGAACATCATGTAGATCGCTTTGTGGTTGTCATGCACGCTGATAAACCACTATTTTATGGTTTATCTTGTGCTCAATTGAGTGGATTTTATCAACTCTTTACCCACTTATTCATACTATTTGCATGGTTTTACAACTCCTTCCTGATTTTGTGCTATGATTGAAAACATGCTTCTTTGATCTTATATTTGCTTATTATTAATTCTCTCTTATTACCATTAGATGCCTTGATATGTGTGTTAAGTGCTTTCAGAGATTATAGGGCAGGAATGGCTTGGAGGATGGAAAAGAAGCATGCAAAAGTGGAAGGAGTACAAGAAGTTGAAGAAACTGCAAAGCTGTCAGCCTGACCTCTTCGCATTCAAACAGTCATAACTTGAGCTACAGAGGTCCAAACGACGCGGTTTTAGTTGCGTTGGAAAGCTAACGTCCGGGGCTTCGATTTGATATATAATATGCCATAGTTGCTCTGACGCTAGGCGACGCGACCATGTGCTCCATGCGGACACGTCGCAGTGACGGAAATTCAGCATGTTGAATTCGCAATCAGCGAATTCTGGGTTGTTTCTGACCCAGTTCTCGGCCCAGAAAATACAGATTAGAGGCTATAAAGTGGAGGAATGCATCCATTCATAAGGATGCTCTCATATTTACAATTTTAAGATTTAGATGTAGTTTTTAGAGAGAGAGGTTCTCTCCTCTCTCTTAGGATTAGGATTTAGGATTTCTCTTAGTTTTAGGAGCGACTCTCAATCACAGGTTCTTTATTTTTATTTATTTTCCCAATTTAATTTATGAACTTTTCCATGTTATGATTTGAATATTTTATTTAATATAATTTAAGGTATTTCAGACTTATGATTGCTCTCTTTAATTTATTAATGCTCTGTGTTTATCCAAGTTATTTTCATTCAAGTAGACTTTCTTCCCTTTTGGCTTTGGTTGAATCATTGGAAACACTTGAGTTATCAAATTCATTGTTGATTGAAAATTGAAATTCTTCAAGAATTAATTCGAGTTCCAATAACTCTAGCCTTTCCCAAGGAAAGACTAGGGCTTGAGGAATAAAAATTAATTCATCCACTTAACTTACCTTCATAGTTAGAGGTCAACAAAGTGGGAGAAAAATCCAATTCTCATTACAATTGATAAGGATAACCAGAATAGGACTTCCTGTTTTCATACCTTGCCAAGAGTTTATTTTATAGTTATTTATTTATTTTATTCTTCTTATGCAACATACTGCTCCCTAATTTCTAAAACCCTTAATTTACAAACTCATAACCAATAATAAGAACATACCTCCCTGCAATTCCTTGAGAAGACGACCCAAGGTTTAAATACTCGGTTATCAATTTTAAAGGGGTTTGTTACTTGTGACAACCAAAACGTTTGTACGAAGGAATTTTTGTTGGTTTAGAGACTATATCTACAACGCGACTGTTTTTATGAAATTCTTTGCTGGCAAAAATCCTAACGTCAAAATGGCACCGTTGTCGGGGAATTGCGAACGTGTGCCTTATTATTGGTTATTGTAAATATTTGCTTTTTACTTGCTTATTTGTTTTTATTTTTATTTTTATTTTTTTTTACTTTTTCGTAAATTAAGAAGTTATTGGTTTTTTATTTAGTTATTAAAAATTTTTCAAAAAATTTTTTTCTTGGTGTTCATCTTGATCTTCAAGTTGTTCTTCGTGTTCATCTTGACCTTCAAGTTGTTCTTAGTTGTTTTCTTCGTTTTGATCTAAAATTTTTTAAGTTTGTTATCATTTTGTTGTTTTTCTCTTTCCTTATTAAATTCAAAAATTCAAAATTTAAAAAAAAAATCAAATTTCAAAATTCAAACTTAAAAATTTTCAAAATTCAAATTTAAAAATTTTCAAATTTCAAAATTCAAATTTCAAAAATTAAAAATTCAAAAATTCAAATTTCAAATTTCAAAAATTTAATTTTCAAATTTCAAAATTTAATTTTTAAATTCAAAATTTAAATAACCTTTTAATTTAAAATTGCTTTTATTTTTGTTTTTAATTTTTATTTGCTACTATGAACTCTCACCCCTTTGGCTACGAGTCTGGTTACAATTATGTTGCAGGAAGAGAAAATTACAAGGAGAACAGGCATCAAGGTTGGAACAATCAAAGATGGGAGGAGCCACAAGGATTTGAACAACCCTCATGGCAACAACCACCTCCAATGGACTATCAACAACCACCACTATATGCCTATGAACCCTCTCCTCAACATAGCTTTGGACCACCATACTCACAAGCCCCTTACCACCAAACACCCTCATATGATCCTAACCCTTACCCACCATACCAACCACCTTATGAGCTATATAAACTATATCAAGAACCACCAATTCCCTATGTACCATGTCCATATCCATCACCTCAAGACTCAACAGAGCGTCTCACGGAAACATGTGCAAAACTTCAAGCAACCATTTGCCAACTAGATTAAGCAATAAATCAATTAGCTTCCCGACATTCGGACACTCAAGGAACCCCCATGGCTTCATGTGGACAATCTAATGAAGAACGTAGCATGAAGGAGATACTAGAAACTCCAGTGGACAGTACGGAGCATGACTTTGTATTGAAACAAGTGGAGAAAGCTGTAATTATTAAAGAGGAAGAAGTGGTTGAAGACTTAGGAGATGCTGAACCTCCATGGGAAAGTCAAGACATAGAACCTCCTTCCAAGACGGTTGCATTTGATGTTAAGGAAGGTGTACAACCTCCAAGGCAGATCGTGGTTGAAGACTTTGTAGAGGTTGATCAAGAGATGGAGATTCAAGAAGAAAAAGTACTACCTCCCATGCCCTTGGTAAGTAATGAAGAAGAGATTGAATTGGAAGAAAGCTACCAAGAGGAAGAGGTTGAAATTAAAGAAGTTTGCAAAGAGGTGGAAATTGTCAAAGAGCACAAGAGAGTAGAGCTTGAAATCACATTGCCAAAGTTATTGGAGACCCCTCCCCCTAAGTTGCCATCATCCTTCACGACATTCAAGTGGGTAAAATTCATATCCCTTAGCTTTCTGATTCCACTTGAATATGGGCTACTGGAGACGGATGGTCAACTTAGAGCTCTTTGTGGCATTAAGAGTAAGAGGAAGATGGTCAGTGGTAAGAATTGTCCTACAAGGTTCATTATGGTTGGAAGCTTTAAGTTTAAACGCAAGGGTTGGTGTAAAGCTCAATTGAATGGGTCTAGGAGGTTGTTTGGACGCTTTAGTGAGAATTCTAAAGCTGAACCACCCGGATGGAATCATGATAATCAACTTGAAGACGGGTGTAAAAGCAAAATTTGGGATCTTGGAATCTGCTCTGACATCTGCCACCCCAGGAGCCTAAGAATCTGTTTGAAGCTTCTTAAGGGCTTTACATGCCTAGTTTGGGACCCCGGAGGTTACTGGAGATACAAACATTGGTGGAGATTCCTGGATGAGTTCAAACATAAGCCACCATAACAGGGAGCTCACCAAATGTCCAACTTAAGGACTTTAACTAAAAGTGCTAGGTGGGAGACAACCCACCATGGTATGATCGTTCCTTTTCAATTTTAATTTTATTTCGTTTTGTTTGTTTTTGAGTTTAATTTTATTTTATTTCATTGAACCTGGAATTTCTCATAACATCCATATCATTTTGCATCCTGCATAAAAAAAAAAAGAGAAGCACGCACGCGACGCAGCAGCGTCGCTGACGCGTCCGCGTCATGTGGAAAAAATGGCTCCCACGCGACCGCGTCACTCACACGGCCACGTGACCTGGAAATCGACGTACGAAGGGTGCACGACCGAAATTTGTGCGAGAGTGGTGCTGGACTGGTGCTGACCGCACACGCCTTACCACGCGGACGCATGGCTCACGCGTCCGCGTCATATCCCCATGATGGCCACTCACGCGACCGCGTCACCCTGGATTTTGGCAATACCAAGTTTCGAACAGAGAGTTGTGCGACCGCGAGGCTGCACTCGCGCCACTAGCACAAATCAAGTCACGCGATCGCGTGCCCCACGCGTCCGCGTCACCTGACCTTATTGCGCACCACGCGACCGCGTCACCCACGCAACCGCGTCGCCAGCGTCACACAACCTATCCAGATTAGTGCCAATTTTCCTATCTTTTCTTCTCTAATCCTAATTTCTTCTATCTTTTCTTCTCCCTCCTTTCTTACTTACTTCTTCTTTCTTTCCCTTCTCATTCTTCTTATCTTTCATTTTATTTTATTTAATTTATTTGCATACTTTCATTCATTGCATATTTTTATTTTTGTAAATTTATTATTTTACCATTGGTGTTCAAATGTTCTTATTCAACTGTTACATCTTTTCTGGTATTTTCTTGGTGCTTAGTGACTTATTTTATTTTGGATAGGTAATATTATTTATATCAAATCTTTTATACCTGTATTACTTTTACATTGACATGAATTTATATTATCTCTCCTTACCCACACTCTCTTCCCTATTTTTGCAAATTTTTGCATTCTTGATTTGCCATGTACTTCTACTGTTTTCTCATTTGCATGTTGTAGCTACCATGTAATTGAGACCCTTTTTATCTGGCATTAACACCCATTTTTTTATTTTCTATCTTTATTTCTGGGTTACTGTTCTTCTTTTTCTCTTCTTTCAGGCTGGCCACCAAAGACGGAAAAAGGGAGAAACTTCTAAAAGGGAAGACAAACAAGTCCATCTGCACAATCCTTGAAGAAAAGCATCAGTTGGAACAACCCGTCCACCTGCACATCTCAGCATGCACCGAGGACGGTGCAATCTTTAAGTGTGGGGAGGTCGATACCGATCTCCATGGGTTAGTACTTTCCTGTCTCAACACCAATGTTTAAATTTTCTTTGTAGTTAGTTGTTGTATTTGCATGTTTGTTTGATTTTGTGCATATTTTACCACTTGGTTGAAAATAATATTTTCTTTTTTAAGAAACCTTTTAGACTATTTCACTAATTTGAATAAAATTTAATGTTACACTTGTTTGAAGAAATATTATACTGGAACATGGTTTAGAGCTTGAACACACAAAACCTGTGAGATTTTTGAGCCTATTTGAATTGGTTGCATTTTATCAACCAAAATTTTGTTTTAGTGTGTATTTTTCTCTCTAAAATTGTGATCTTTGTCTTGCTTGATTCTATATTTCCATGGTTTGATGTATGCATGCACTTATATGATTGAGGCCTTTGTTTCACTAAGCTTACATACCCATATGGCCTTAACCTTTCATTATCCTTTGCAAACCAATGTTGAGCCTATTATACCCCTTTGTTCTTTACTTTAGCACATCATTAACTCTAAGCGAAAAACAATAATGTCCTTAATTTGAATCCTTGGTTAGCTTAGACTAGTGAGAGTGCTCATAAATTAAGTGTGTGGAAGTGAATTTGGAAACATTTGGTTTGAGAATTGAGTATGTTAGAGTTTTTTGAAAATGTGAAAAAAAAATGTTTAGGACATGATTCATGCATCCAATAATTTAATCATATGCATTGAGAAAAATAAAAGAAAATATATATATATATATATATATATATATATATATATATATAATAAGTGAGAAAAAGAAAAGAAAATAAAAAAAAAGAGCAAATAAGAAAAAGGGGACAAAATGCCCCAAAGTAAGTAGTGAAAGCAATGCATATATACTGTACTTGAAATTAGAATGCATGAATATGTGGAAAACATGGTTAATGGATAGTTAGATGTTGTATTATGATTACATGGATTGTCTAAGTTAGGTGGAAAAGTTTAAGTTAATTAAGGATTCAGATTTTAGTCCACTTGGCCAAATACAATCCTACCTTGACCCTAACCCCATTACAACCCTTAAAAGACCTCTTGATATGTGTATCTATGCATTAAATTTATGTTGATTGTTAGATGAATAGAAAGCCTTAGAAAGCAAGGTTAGTAGAGAATTGAGAGAATCGAATCTAAAACACTTGAGTGATTAGAGTGCATACACTTCCAGTGAGGGTTTGATGCTCGATTCTTTGTTCCCGGCTTTCATGAGCTATTTTCTTCTACAAGTCTATTTGTACTTCATTTTCATGATTTGAATTAGTGAAATCCAGTTCATATTTATTCTCAGAGAATTTATTTACTTTTAAACCAAGTAGGTAGAATCATTTTTGCATGTAGTTGCATTCATATAGATAGGTTGCATTGCATACTCTCTATCATTCCTCTTTATCTTTATAGCTTCTCTTGAGCTTAGCATGAGGACATGCTAATGTTTAAGTGTGGGGAGGTTGATAAACCACTATTTTATGGTTTATCTTGTGCTCAATTGAGTGGATTTTATCAACTCTTTACCCATTTATTCATACTATTTGCATGGTTTTACAACTCCTTCCTGATTTTGTGCTATGATTGAAAACATGCTTCTTTGATCTTATATTTGCTTATTATTAATCCTCTCTTATTACCATTAGATGCCTTGATATGTGTGTTAAGTGCTTTCAGAGATTATAGGGCAGGAATGGCTTGGAGGATGGAAAAGAAGCATGCAAAAGTGGAAGGAGTACAAGAAGTTGAAGAAACTGCAAAGCTGTCAGCCTGACCTCTTCGCATTCAAACAGTCATAACTTGAGCTACAGAGGTCCAAACGATGCGGTTCTAGTTGCGTTGAAAAGCTAATGTCCGGGGCTTCGATTTGATATATAATATGCCATAGTTGCCCTGAGGCTAGGCGATGCGATCGCGTGCTCCATGTGGACACATCGCAGTGACGGAAATTCAGCATGTTGAATTCGCAACCAGCGAATTCTGGGTTGTTTTTGACCCAGTTCTCGGCCCAGAAAATACAGATTAGAGGCTATAAAGTGGAGGAATGGATCCATTCATAAGGATGCTCTCATATTTACAATTTTAAGATTTAGATGCAGTTTTTAGAGAGAGAGGTTCTCTCCTCTCTCTTAGGATTAGGATTTAGGATTTCTCTTAGTTTTAGGAGCGACTCTCAATCACAGGTTCTTTATTTTTATTTATTTTTCCAATTTAATTTATGAACTTTTCCATGTTATGATTTGAATATTTTATTTAATATAATTTAAGGTATTTCAGACTTATGATTGCTCTCTTTAATTTATTAATGCTCTGTGTTTATCCAAGTTATTTTCATTCAAGTAGACTTTCTTCCCTTTTGGCTTTGGTTGAATCATTGGAAACACTTGAGTTATCAAACTCATTGTTGATTAAAAATTGGAATTCTTCAAGAATTAATTCGAGTTCCAATAACTCTAGCCTTTCCCAAGGAAAGACTAGGGCTTGAGGAATAAAAATTAATTCATCCACTTAACTTACCTTCACAGTTAGAGGTCAACAAAGTGGGAGAAAAATCCAATTCTCATTACAATTGATAAGGATAACCAGAATAGGACTTCCTGTTTTCATACCTTGCCAAGAGTTTATTTTATAGTTATTTATTTATTTTATTCTTCTTATGCAACATACTGCTCCCTAATTTCTAAAACCCCTAATTTACAAACTCATAACCAATAATAAGAACATACTTCCCTGCATTTCCTTGAGAAGACGACCCGAGGTTTAAATACTCGGTTATCAATTTTAAAGGGGTTTGTTACTTGTGACAACCAAAACGTTTGTATGAAGGGATTTTTGTTGGTTTAGAGACTATATCTACAACGTGACTATTTTTATGAAATTCTTTGCTGGCAAAAATCCTAACGTCACACGCGATCTTGGCTAAGCGAGTAACGAAGATTGGGTGATTATCACGGGTCACCCCTTCATTCTGACTTAACTGAATTAAGTATGAGAGTATATCTTGGGGAAGAAGTAGACATGAATTGAATAGAAAAACAGTAGTAATTGCATTAATTCATGAAGAACAGCAGAGCTCCACAGCTTAATCTATGGGGTATAGAAACTCCACCGTAGAAAATACATAAGTGAAAAAGGTCTAGGCATGGCCGTGAGGCCAGCCTCCAAACGTGAAAATAGTCTATGATAGCATATGATCAACCAAAGACATAAAATAAATCTCTAAAAGTAGTTTTTATACTAAACTAGTAGCCTAGGGTTATAGAAAATGAGTAACTAAGTGCAGGTAGTGCAGAAATCCACTTCCGGGCCCCACTTGGTATGTGCTTAGACTGAACATTAAGCTTTACACATGCATAGGCTGTTCCTGGAGTTAAACGCCAGCTTTAGTGCCAGTTTGGGTGTTTAACTCCAATTCTGGTGCCAGTTTGGGCGTTTTACGCCAATATGTTTTAGGATGGTTTTGGATGCCAGTTTGGGCCATCAAATCTCGAGCAAAGTATAGACTATTATATATTTTTGGAAAGCCCAGAATGTCTACTTTTCAACGCAATTAAGAGCGCGCCAATTAGGTATCTGTAGCTCTAGAAAATCCACTTTGAGTGAAGGATGGTCAGAATCCAATAACATCTGCAGTCCTTTTTCAGCCTCTGAATCTGATTTTTGCTCAGGTCCCTCAATTTCAGCCAGAAAATACCTGAAATCACAAAAAAATACACAAACTCATAGTAAAGTCCAGAAATGTGATTTTTGCATAAAAGCTAATAAAAATATAATAAAAAGTAACTAAAACATACTAAAAACTATGTAAGAACAATGCCAAAAAGGGTATAAATTATCCGCTCATCACAACACCAAACTTAAATTGTTGCTTGTTTCCAAGCAACTGAAAAAAAAAATAGGATAAAAAGAAGAAAAAATACAATAAATTCCAAACTTATCAATGAAGATTAGTTTCAATTAGATGAGCGGGGCTTATAGCTTTTTTGCTTCTGAACAGTTTTGGCATCTCACTTTATCCTTTGAAGTTCAGAATGATTGGCATCTATAGGAACTCAGAATTCAGATAGTGTTATTGATTCTCTTAGTTCAGTATGTTGTTCCTTGAACACAACTACTTTATGAGTCTTGGCCGTGACCCTAAGCATTTTGTTTTTCAGTATTACCACCGGATACACAAATGCCACAGACACATAACTGGGTGAACCTTTTCAGATTGTGACTCAGCTTTGCTAGAGTCCCCAGTTAGAGGTGTCCAGAGCTCTTAAGCACACTCTTTTTTTGCTTTCGACCACGACTTTAACCGCTCAGTCTCAAGCTTTTCACTTGACACCTTCACGCCACAAGCACATGGTTAGGGACAGCTTGGTTTAGCCGCTTAGGCCAGGATTTTATTCCTTTGGGCCCTTCTATCCATTAATGCTCAAAGCCTTGGATCCTTTTTATTTACCCTTGCCTTTTGGTTTAAAGGGTTATTGGCTTTTTCTGCTTGCTTTTTCTTTTTCTTTTTTTTCACTTCCCTTTTTTTTTCCCGCAAGCTTTTGCTATTCACTGCTTTTTCTTACTTCAAGAATCAATTTTATGATTTTTCATATTATCAATAACATTTCTCCTTTTTCATTATTCTTTCAAGAGCCAACAATTTTAACATTCATAAACAACAAATTCAAAAATATGCATTGTTCAATCATTCATTCAAAAAACAAAAGGTATTTAGTGCATGAATTGCGAATAACACTTTTCACAACTCGTACCACTAACAAGCAAGTGCACTGGGTCGTCCAAGTAATACCTTACGTGAGTAAGGGTCGATCCCACGGAGATTGTTGGTTTGAAGCAATCTATGGTTATCTTGTAAATCTTAGTCAGGAAATCAATTATAATTATCAGTATGAATTGCAAAGAATAAAAGAGCATGGATTAAATACTTGTTCTGTAGTAATGGAGAATATGTTAGAGTTTTGGAGATGCTTTGTCTTCTGAATCTCTGCTTTCTCCCTGTCTTCTTCTTCACGCACGCAAGGTTTCTCCTATGGTAAGCTGTGTGTTGGTGGATCACCATTGTCAATGGCTACCATCCGTCCTCTCAGTGAAAAAGGTCCAAGTGCGCTGTCACCGCACGGCTAATCATCTGTCGGTTCTCACTCATGCTGGAATAGAATCCATTGATCCTTTTTCGTCTGTCACTACGCCCAGCCCTTGTGAGTTTGAAGCTCATCACAGTCATTCAATCCTTGAATCCTACTCGGAATACCACAGACAAGGTTTAGACTTTCCAGATTCTCAAGAATGCTGCCAATGGATTCTAGCTTATACCACGAAGATTCTGATTAATGAATCCAAGAGATATTCATTCAATCGAAGGTAGAACGGAGGTGGTTGTCAGGCACGCGTTCATAGGTTGAGGATGATAATGAGTGTCACAGATCATCATATCCATCATATTGAAGTGCGAATAAACATCTTAGATAGAAACAAGCGTGTTTGAATAGAAAACAGAAATAGTAGCATTAATTCATCGAAACACAGCAGAGCTCCTTACCCCCAACAATGGAGTTCAGAGACTCATGCCGTCAAAGAGTACAAAGTTCAGATCTAAAATGTCATGAGGTACAAAATAAATCTCTAAAAGTTGTTTAAATACTAAACTAGTAACCTAGGTTTACAGAAAATGAATAAACTAAGATAGTTGGTGCAGAAATCCACTTCTGGGGCCCACTTGGTGTGTGTTGGGGCTGAGACTTAAGCTTCTCACGTGCCTAGGCTGTTTCTAGAGTTAAACGCCAGGTTGTAACCTGTTTCTGGCGTTCAACTCCAATTTGTAACTTGTTTCTGGCGTTTGATGCCAGAATGCAACATGGAACTGGCGTTGAACGCCAGTTTACGTCGTCTATCCTTGAGAAAAGTATAGACTATTATATATTGCTGGAAAGCCCTAGATGTCTACTTTCCAACGCAATTGAGAGCGCGCCAATTGGACTCTTGTAGCTCTAGAAAATCTATTCCGAGTGTAGGGAGGTCAGAATCCAACAACATCAGCAGTCCTTTTTCAGCCTGAATAAGATTTTTGCTCAGCTCCCTCAATTTCAGCCAGAAAATACCTGAAATTACAGAAAAATACACAAAATCATAGTAAAGTCCAGAAATGTAATTTTTAATCAAAAACTAATAAAAATATAATAAAAATTAACTAAATCATACTGAAAACATACTAAAAACAATGCCAAAAAGCGTATAAAATATCCGCTCATCACAACACCAAACTTAAATTGTTGCTTGTCCCCAAGCAACTAAAACAAAGTAGGATAAAAAGAAGAGAATATACAATGAATTCCAAAAACATCTATGAAGATCAGTCTTAATTAGATGATCGGGGCTATTAGCTTTTTGCTTCTGAACAGTTTTGGCATCTCACTTTATCCTTTGAAGTTCAGAATGATTGACATCTATAGGAACTCAAAATTCAGATAGTGTTATTGATTATCCTAGTTCAGTATGTGGATTCTTGAACACATCTACTTTATGATTCTTGGCCGTGGCCCTAAGCACTCTGTTTTCCAATATTATCACCGGATACATACATGCCACAGACACATAACTGGGTGAACCTTTTCAGATTGTGACTCAGCTTTGCTAAAGTCCCCAATTAGAGGTGTCCAGGGTTCTTAAGAACACTCTGTTTTTGCTTTGGACCTCGACTTTAACCGCTCAGTCTCAAGTTTTCACTTGACACCTTCACGCCACAAGCACATGGTTAGGGACAGCTTGGTTTAGCCGCTTAGGCCAGGATTTTATTCCTTTAGGCCCTCCTATCCACTGATGCTCAAAGCCTTGGATCCTTTTTATTACCCTTGCCTTTTGGTTTTAAGGGCTATTGGCTTTTTGCTCTTGCCTTTTGGTTTAAAGAGCTTTTGGCTTTTTCTGCTTGCTTTTTCTTTTTCTTGCTCTCTTTTTTTTGCAAGCTTTGTTCTTCACTGGTTTTTCTTGCTTCAAGAATCATTTTTATGATTTTTCAGATTATCAAATAACATTTTTCCTTTTTCATCATTCTTTCAAGAGCCAACAATTTTAACATTCATAAACAACAAATTCAAAAGGCATATGCACTGTTCAAGTATTCATTCAGAAAATAAAAAGTATTGCCACATCAAAATAATTAAACTATTTTAAAATTTGAAATTCATGTACTTCTTTTTCTTTTTCAGAAAACATTTTTCATTTAAGAAAGGTGATGGATTCATAGGACATTCATATCTTTAAGACATAGACACTTAGATACTAGTGATCATGTAATAAGACCCAAACATAAATAAACATAAAGCATAGTAAACGAAAAACAGAGAAATAAGAATAAGGAGATTAAGGAACGGGTCCACCTTAGTGAGGGTGGCGTCTTCCTCTTCTTGAAGAACCAATGGTGCTCTTGAGCTCCTCTATGTCTCTTCCTTGTCTTTGTTGCTCCTTTCTCATAGCTTTTTGATCTGCAGTCAAATGCTTTACTACTGAGCTATGAACCCTTGAGATGAATCTTTCCATCTCCCATGACTCGGAGGTGGAGGCTTTTGTCTTCTCTTTCCTCTTTCTAGAGGTTTCTCTGGCCTTAGGTGCCATAAATGGTTATGGAAAAACAAAAAGCAATGCTTTTACCACACCAAACTTAGAAGGTTTGCTCGTCCCCGAGCAAAAGAAGAAAGAAGTGAGTAGAAGAAGAAGAAAATGGAGGAGATGGAGGTGTGTGAATGGTTTGAATTTGAGTGGGTGGGTGTAGGTAGGTTGTATGATGGTTTTGGAGGAGTAATAGAGGTGATTGGTGAAGGGTATTTGGGGAAGAGTATTATGAAAAGGTGGAAAGAGTAGAGAAGAAGAGGTGGAGTAGGTGGGGATCCTGTGGGATTCACAAATCCAGTGGGGTCAAGGACTTAACATCCCTGCTCCAATTAGGCGTGTAAAATGCCCTTAGCATGCATTTCTGGCGTTAAACGCCAGCTTGCTGCTTGTTTTTGGCGTTAAACGCCCAAATGTAGCCTATTTCTGGCGTTTAACGCCAGGTTGATGCTTGTTTCTGGCGTTAAATGCCAGCTTGGTGCTTGTTTCTGGCGTTTAAACGCCAGAGTGCTCCTCCTCTAGGGTGTGCTGTTTCTTCTGCTGTTTTTGATTTTGTTTTTGATTTTTCAGTAGTTTTTGTGACTTCACATGATCATCAACCTAAAGAAAATATAAAATAGCAATGGAAAATAAATAGATATAATTAAATGACATTGGGTTACCTCCCAACAAGCCCTTCTTTAATGTCTTTAGCTGGACCTTGCTGAGCTTTTAATCTAGCCTCAGCCTTGAGCACTCTTGCTCAATATTGCCTTCAAGATAATGCTTGATTATCTGTCCATTAACAATGAACTTCTTATCAGAATCAATGTCTTGAAGCTCCACCTAGCCATATGGTGACACACTTGTAATCACATATGGTCCCCTCCACCGGGATTTCAGTTTTCCGGGGAATAACTTGAGCCTAGAGTTAAACAACAGAACCTTTTGTCCTGGTTCAAAGACTCTAGATGACAGCTTTCTGTCATGCCACCTTTTTTATTTCTCTTTATAAAGCTTGGCATTTTCGAAAGCAGTGAGTCTGAATTCCTCTAGCTCATTCAGCTGGAGCAATCTTTTTTCTCCAGCTAATTTGGCATCAAAGTTTAGGAATATGGTTGCCCAGTAGGCTTTATGTTCCAATTCCACGGGTAGATGATAGGTCTTACCATACACAAGTTGGTATGGAGAGGTCCCTATAGGAGTCTTGAATGCTGTTCTGTAAGCCCACAGAGCATCATCCAAGCTTCTTGCCCAATCCTTTCTACGGGTACTTACAGTCCGTTCCAGGATTCTTTTTAGTTCTCTGTTAGAAACTTCAGCTTGCCCATTTGTCTGTGGATTATATGGAGTCGCCACCTTGTGGCGAATCCCATACCGAACTATGGCAGAGTAAAGCTGTTTGTTGCAGAAGTGAGTGCCCCCATCACTGATTAGTACTCTGGGGACACCAAACCTGCTGAAGATATATTTTTGGAGGAATTTCAGCACTGTTTTAGTATCATTGGTGGGTGTGGCAGCGGCCTCTACCCATTTTGATACATAGTCGACTGCCACCAGAATATAAGTGTTTGAGTATGATGGTGGGAAAGGTCCCATGAAGTCAATTCCCCATACATCAAACAACTCAATCTCCAAGATTCCCTGTTGAGGCATGGCATAACCATGAGGCAGATTACCAGCTCTTTGGCAACTGTCACAGTTACATATAAATTCTTGGGAATCCCTATAGAGTGTAGGCCAGTAGAAGCCACATTGGAAGACCTTGGTTGCTGTTCGCTCACCTCCGAAATGGCCTCCATATTGTGATCCATGGCAATGCCATAAGATCCTCTGTGCTTCTTCTCTAGGCACACATCTACGGATTATTCCGTCTGCACATCTCTTAAAGAGATAGGGTTCATCCCACAAGTAGTACTTTGCATCAGTAATTAATTTTTTCTTTTGTTGCCTACTGTACTCCTTGGGTATGAACCTTGCAGCTTTATAGTTTGCAATATCTGCAAACCATGGTGTTTCCTGAATGGCAAACAAATGCTCATCCGAAAAAGTCTCAGAGATCTCAATAGAGGGGAAGGACGTCTCTTTTACTGGCTCTATCCGGGACAGATGATCAGCCACTTGGTTCTCTGTCCCTTTTCTGTCTCTTATTTCTATATCAAACTCTTGCAGAAGCAACACCCATCTTATGAGCCTGGGTTTTGAATCCTGCTTTGTGAGTAGATATTTAAGAGCAGCATGGTCAGTATACACAATCACTTTTGATCCTACTAAGTATGATCTAAACTTGTCAATGGCATAAACCACTGCAAGCAATTCTTTTTCTGTGGTCGTGTAATTTTTCTGGGCATCATTTAAAACGCGGCTAGCATAATAAATGACATGCAAAAGCTTGTTATGCCTCTGTCCCAGTACTGTACCAATGACATGGTCACTAGCATCACACATTAGTTCAAATGGTAATGTCCAGTTTGGTGCAGAAATAACTGGTGCTGTGACCAGCTTGGCTTTCAGAGTTTCAAACGCCTGCAGACACTCTGTGTCAAACACAAATGGCGTGTCAGCAGCTAGCAGATTACTCAGAGGTTTTGCAATTTTTGAAAAATCCTTTATAAACCTCCTATAGAATCATGCATGCCCCAGAAAGCTTCTGATTGCCTTAACATTGGCAGTTGGTGGTAATTTTTCAATTACCTCTACCTTAGCTTGATCTACCTCTATTCCCTTGTTCGAAATCTTGTGCCCAAGGACAATCCTTTTAGTCACCATAAAGTGACATTTTTCCCAGTTTAAAACCAGGTTAGTCTCTTGGCATCTTTTCAGAACCAGTGTCAGGTGATCAAGACAGGAGCTGAATGAGTCTCCATATACTGAGAAGTCATCCATGAAGACTTCCAGAAATTTTTTCACCATATCAGAGAAAATAGAGAGCATGCATCTCTGAAGCATTGCAGGCGCATTACACAGCCTAAATGGCATCCTTCTGTAAGCAAACACTCCAGATGGACATGCGAATGCTGTTTTCTCTTCATCCTGGGGATCTACTGCAATTTGGTTGTAGCCTGAATAGCCATCCAAAAAGCAGTAATAATCATGACCTGCTAGTCTTTCTAACATTTGGTCTATGAATGGTAAAGGAAAATGATCCTTTCTGGTGGCTGTATTGAGCCTTCTGTAGTCAATACACATGCGCCACCCTGTAACTGTTCTTGTAGGAACCAGTTCATTTTTTTCATTATGAACCACTGTCATGCCTCCCTTTTTGGGGACAACTTGGACAGGGCTCACCCAGGGGCTATCAGAAATAGGATAAATAATCCCAGCCTCCAGTAACTTGGTGACCTCTTTCTGCACTACTTCCTTCATGGCTGGATTTAACCGCCTCTGTGGTTGAACCACTGGCTTAGCATCATCCTCCAATAGGATCTTGTGCATGCATCTAGTTGGGCTTATGCCCTTAAGGTCACTTATGGACCACCCAAGAGCTGTCTTGTGTGTCCTTAGCACTTGAAGTAGTGCTTCCTCTTCCTGTGAATTCAAAGCAAAGCTTATGATCACTGGAAAAGTGTCACCTTCTCCTAGAAATGCATATTTTAGGGATGGTGGTAATGGTTTGAGCTCGGGTTTAGGAGGTTTCTCCTCTTCCCGAGGAAGTCTCAGAGGCTCTTTCAATTCCTCTGAACCCTCCAAATCAGGCTGAACATCTTTAAAGATGTCTTATTCAAGACTCTTGGCCATGTTGACCTCCTCTACCAAAGAGTCAATGAGATCAACTTTCATGCAGTCTTTTGGTGTGTCTGGATGCTGCATGGCCTTGACAGCATTCAACTTAAACTCATCCTCATTGACTCTCAGGGTTACTTCCCCCTTTTGGACATCAATGAGAGTTCGTCCAGTTGCTAGGAAAGGTCTTCCTAGAATGAGAGTAGCACTCTTGTGCTCCTCCATTTCCAGCACTACAAAGTCAGTGAGAAAGGCGAACGGCCCAACCCTGACAATCATGTCCTCAATCACGCCTGATGGGTATTTAATGGAGCCATCAGCAAGTTGGAGACATATCCGGGTTGGTTTAACTTCTTCAGTTAAACCAAGCTTTCTGATAGTGGATGCAGGTATTAGGTTGATACTTGCCCCAAGATCACATAAAGCTATCTTGGTGCAATTACCCTCTAATATGCATGGTATCAGAAAGCTCCCGGGATCTTTAAGCTTTTCTGGAAAGCTTTTTAGAATGACTGCACTGCATTCTTCAGTGAGGAGAACTCTTTCAGTTTTTCTCCAATCCTTCTTATGACTCAAGATCTCTTTCATGAACTTTGCATAAGAAGGTATTTGCTCAAGTTCCTCTGCAAACGGAATCTTTATTTCAAGAGTCCTGAGATAATCTGCAAAGCGAGCAAATTGCTTATCCTGCTCCTCTTGGCGGAGTTTTTGAGGATAAGGTATCTTGGCTTTATATTCCTCAACCTTAGTTGCTGCAGGTTTATTTCCTACAGAGGTGGTTTGAGAAGCCTTTTTAGAGGGGTTGTTATCAGCACTTGTGTATGTCTGATCCCTCACTGGCATTTGAATGCCAGGGTTAGAAGCTGGATTGGTGTTGGACGCCAACTCCTTACTTGTTCCTAGTGTTTGAACGCCAGAACTGAGCTTCCATTGGGCATTTGACGCTAACTCCTTGCTTGTTTCTGGCGTTTGAACGCCAGAGTTATTCCTCTATGGGCTCTTACTGTCCTCAGAGGGATTTTGAATAACAGTTTGTTCATTTTTTGGCTTCCTGCTGCCTTGAAGTGAGGTATTTAATATTTTCCCACTTCTTAATTGAACTGCTTGGCACTCTTCTGTTATTTGTTTTGATAACTGTTGTTCTGTTTGCTTTAACTGTACCTCCATATTTATATTAGTCATTCTTGTGTCTTGTAGTATCTCCTTGAATTCGGCCAGCTGTTTTGTTAGAAAGTCTAATTGCTGATTAAATTCAGTAATTTGTTCTGCAGGACTGAGTTCAGCAGTTACTGTTTTAGCCTCTTCTTTCATGGAAGATTCACTATTTAGGTACAGATGCTGATTTCTGGCAATTGTATCAATAAGCTCTTGAGCCTCTTCAATTGTCTTTCTCATGTGTATAGATCCACCAGCTGAGTGATCTAGAGAAATTTGAGCTCTCTCTGTAAGCCCATAATAGAAGATGTCTAACTGCACCCATTCTGAAAACATTTCAGAGGGGCATTTTCTTAGCATCTCTCTGTATCTCTCCCAGGTATCATAGAGAGATTCATTATCTCCTTGTTTAAAGCCTTGGATGTCCAGCCTTAGCTGTGTCATCCGTTTTGGAGGGAAGTATTGATTCAGGAATTTTTCTGACAGTTGTTTCCATGTCCTTATGCTAGCCTTAGGTTGGTTATTTAACCACCTCTTAGCTTGATCTTTTACAGCAAATAGAAATAGTAATAATTTATAGACATCCTGATCTACTTCCTTATCATGTATTGTGTCAGCAATTTGTAAAAACTGTGCCAGAAACTCTGTAGATTCTTCCTGTGGAAGACCGAAATACTGGCAACTTTACTGCACCATGATAATGAGCTGAGGAATCAACTCAAAGCTACTGACTCCGATGGAGGGTATACAGATACTACTCCCATATGAAGTAGTAGTGGGGTTAGCATATGACCCCAGAGTCCTTCTGGACTGTTCATTTCCACTTAGGTCCATGATGGAGAAAAGGGAATTGATATGAATAGCAAATAGAATATATTTTTATTTTATATTTTTTTTTGAAAATCAAAATTAAAATAAAATAAAATAAAGTAAAATAAATGAAAAATGGACTATAATTTCAAAAATTTGAAGAAAAAGAAATAAAAGAAAATAAAAAACTAAATTAATTAATTAAAAAGATTTGAAAAGGATGTGGGTGAGGATTTTCGAAAAATGAAGAGAGAAAGTGGTTAGGAAGTTTTGAAATTTAAATTTTAAATTTTAAAATTTGAATTTTGAATTTTGAGAAAGTCAACAATATAAGATAAGGATTTGAAAGGGATTTGAATTTTGAAAATATTTGATTTTTAAGTTTGAAAATTAAATTTTGAAATTTGGAAGTTGAAGATTGAAATTTGAATTTGAAATAAGATAAGATAAGATTTTGAAAAGATATGATTTTTTTTAAAAAGATTTGAATTTTGAAATTTTAAAACTAAGATAAGATAAAATTTTGAAATTGAAATCTGAATTTTTATGAAAAATTTCGAAATATTTGCTTAAAAATAGTTAGAAAAGATATTTTTTTTGATTTTTGAATTTATGATGAAAGAGAAAAACACACAAAAGACACACAACTTAAAATTTTTAGATCTAATGCTCCTTGTTTTCGAAAATTTTGGAGGGAAAACACCAAGAAACACCAAACTTAAAAATTTTAAGATCAAAACACAAGGAAGACTCAAGAACACTTTGAAGACTCACAAGAACACGAAGAACAAAAATTCAAAGACTCAAAGGAATCAAGAACATAAAAAGAACACCAAACTTAAAATTTTTAGAAAATCACAATAAAATTTTCGAAAACTAAAGAAAAGCTAACAAGAAAACACCAAATTTAAAGTTTGGCATAAGATTTAATCAAAGAAAAATTATTTTTGAAAAAGTTTTAAAAGGAAGATTCGCAATAACCAAGAACATAAACACAACGCTCTAGCCAATTGAGTTATAAATTTAAAGTATTTTAATATTGTATAAAAAAAATAAAATTTTCTTTGGAAACTGATATTTTGAAAAAGCACAAGAAAACAAGAAAAGACACAGAACGAGAAAAACTAAAGATCAAACAAGAAAAACTTGAAGATCAAGAAAGAACAATGAACACTAATTCGAAAAATTGAAAGAAAATAAAAACATGCAATTGACACCAAACTTAAGATATAAAACTAAACTCAAAAAGAGAAATTCAATTATTAGTAAAAAAAAAAATTTCGAAAAATTATTATTTTTGAAAAAGAAAATAAGGATTCTAAAATTTTAACAAGAACAATAATAAATGACTCAAAGACAAATCACAGATTAATAAAGAAAAATAAAAATCTTTTGAAAGATTTTTGAAAAGAAAGTAAAAGACTCTGACCCAAAAGACAAAATCTTCCTAATCTAAGCAACAGGATGAACCGTCAGTTGTTCAAACTCGAACAATCCCCGGCAACGGCGCCAAAAACTTGGTGCACGAATTGCGAATCACACTTTTCACAACTCGTACCACTAACCAGCAAGTGCACTAGGTCGTCCAAGTAATACCTTACGTGAGTAAGGGTCGATCCCACGGAGATTGTTGGTTTGAAACAATCTATGGTTATCTTGTAAATCTTAGTCAGGAAATCAATTATAATTATCAGTATGAATTGCGAAGAATAAAAGAGCATGGATTAAATACTTGTTCTGTAGTAATGGAGAATATGTTGGAGTTTTGGAGATGCTTTGTCTTCTGAATCTCTGCTTTCTCCTTGTCTTCTTCTTCACACACGCAAGGTTTCTCCTATGGCAAGCTGTGTGTTGGTGGATCACCGTTGTCAATGGCTACCATCCGTCCTCTCAGTGAAAAAGGTCCAGGTGCGCTGTCACCGCATGGCTAATCATCTGTCGGTTCTCACTCATGCTGGAATATGATCCATTGATCCTTTTTCGTCTGTCACTACGCCCAGCCCATGTGAGTTTGAAGCTCGTCACAGTCATTCAATCCCTGAATCCTACTCGGAATACCACAGACAAGGTTTAGACTTTCCGGATTCTCAAGAATGCTGCCAATGGATTCTAGCTTATACCACGAAGATTCTGATTAAGGAATCCAAGAGATATTCATTCAATCGAAGGTAGAACAGAGGTGGTTGTCAGGCACGCGTTCATAGGTTGAGGATGATGATGAGTGTCACGGATCATCACATCCATCATATTGAAGTGCGAATAAACATCTTAGATAGAAACAAGCGTGTTTGAATAGAAAACAGAAATAGTAGCATTAATTCATCGAAACATAGCAGAGCTCCTCACCCCCAACAATGGAGTTCAGAGACTCATGCCGTCAAAGAGTACAAAGTTCAGATCTAAAATGTCATGAGGTACAAAATAAATCTCTAAAAGTTGTTTAAATACTAAACTAGTAACCTAGGTTTATAGAAAATGAATAAACTAAGATAGTTGGTGCAGAAATCCACTTCTGGGGCCCACTTGGTGTGTGCTGGGGCTGAGACTTAAGCTTATCACGTGCCTAGGCTGTTTCTAGAGTTAAACGCCAGGTTGTAACCTGTTTCTGGCGTTCAACTCCAATTTGTAACTTGTTTCTGGCGTTTGATGCCAGATGCAACATGGAACTGGCGTTGAACGCCAGTTTACGTCATCTGTCCTTGAGCAAAGTATAGACTATTATATATTGCTGGAAAGCCCTGGATGTCTACTTTCCAACGCAATTGAGAGCGCGCCAATTGAACTTCTGTAGCTCCAGAAAATCTATTCCGAGTGCAGGGAGGTCAGAATCCAACAGCATCAGCAGTCCTTTTTCAGCCTGAATCAGATTTTTGCTCAGCTCCTTCAATTTCAGCCAGAAAATACCTAAAATTACAGAAAAACACACAAACTCATAGTAAAGTCCAGAAATGTGATTTTTAATAAAAAACTAATAAAAATATAATAAAAATTAACTAAATCATACTGAAAACATACTAAAACAATGCCAAAAAGCGTATAAAATATCCGCTCATCAGTATTGCCACCACATCAAAATAATTAAGCTAATTTCAAGATATAATTTGAAATCATGCATTTCTAGTTCTTTTGCAATTAAAAACATTTTTCATTTAAGAAAGGTGAAGGATTCATAGGACATTCATAGCTTTAAGACATAGACACTAGACACTAATGATCATGTAATAAAGACACAAACATAGACAAAACATAAAGCATATAATTCAAAAAATAGAAAAAATAAAAACAAGGAGATTAAAGAACGGGTCCACCTTAGTGATGGCGGCTAGTTCTTCCTCTTAAAGATCTTATGGAGTGCTTGAGCTCCTCTATGTCTCTTCCTTGCCTTTGTTGCTCCTCCCTTATAGTTCTTTGGTCTTCTCTAATTTCATAGAGGAGGATGGAATGCTCTTGGTGCTCCATCCTTAGTTGTCCCATGTTGGAAAATAATTCTCCTAAGGAGGTGTTGATTTGCTCCCAATAGTTTTGTGGAGGAAAGTGCATCCCTTGAGGCATCTCAGGGATTTCATGATGAGGAATATCCTCATGCTCTTGTTGAGGTCCATGAGTGGGCTCTCTTGTTTGCTCTATCCTTTTCTTAGTGATGGGCTTTTGAGATGAATCTCTCCATCTTCCATGACTCGGAGGTAGAAGCAATTGCCTTCCTTTTCTTCTTTCTAGAGGTTTCTCCAGTCTTAGGTGCCATTAATGGTTATGGAAAAATAAAAAGTAGAGCTTTTTCCACACCAAACTTAAAATATTTGTTCGTCCTCGAGCAAAAGAAGAAAGAAATGAGTAGAAGAAGAAGAAATGGAGGAGATGGAGGGGGGTGAGAGGTTCGGCCAAGGGGGAAGAAGTGTTTGTGATGTGTGAAAGTGGACGTAGTGAGGAGGGGTATTTATAGGGTAGGAGAGAGAGGGTAGCCGTGTATGAGGATTTGGGTTTGGGAGGAAAATGGTTTGAATTTAAATGGTGAGGTAGGTGGGGTTTTATGATGGATGGAGTTGAGTAGTGAAGAGATTATGGAGAAGAGGGTAAGATTTGATAGGTGAGTAGTATTTGGGGAAGAGTTATTGATGGGATTGGTCAAGGGTGTTTGGGGAAGAGTGTTATGGAAAGGTGTGAAGAGGAGAGAAGAAGAGGTGGGGTAGGTGGGGATCCTGTGGGGTCCACAGATCCTGAGGTGTCAAGGAATTTGAGTCCCTGCACCATTCTGGCATTCAAACGCCCATTCTGTGCCAAATCTGGCATTTAACGCCAGCTCTGCTACCTTTCCTGGCGTTAAACACCAGTTTGCTGCCCATTTCTGGCGTTAAACAACGCCAGCCAGATGCCCATTTCTGGCGTTAAACGCCCATTCTGCTATCCTTACTGGCGTTTAAACGCGAGTAAGCCTGTCCTCCAGGGTGTGCTATTTTTGATGCTGTTTTTCATTCTGTTTTTTATTTTTCATTTGTTTTTGTGACTTCACATGATCATCAACCTAAAGAAAACATAAAATAACAATGGAAAATAAGTGAATATAATTAAATAATATTAGGTTGCCTCCCAACAAGCGCTTCTTTAATGTTAATAGCTTGACAGTGAAGCTCTTAGAGAGCTTCACAGAGACTCAGAACTCACTGGTGGCCTCCCAACACCAAACTTAGAAGTTGAGTGTGAGGGCTTTGTTTGACTCTGTATTGAGAGAAGCTTTTCATGCTTCCTTTCCATGGTTGCAGAAGAAGATCCTTGAACCTTAAACACAAGGTAGTCCTCATTCAATTGAAGGACTAGCTCTCCTATGTCCACATCAATCACAGCTCTTGCTGTGGCTAGGAAGGGTCTTCCAAGGATGATGGAATCATCTTCATCCTTCCCAGTGTCTAGGATTATGAAGTCAGCAGGGATGTAATAGCCTTCAACCTTCACTAAGACATCCTCTACAGGTCCATAAGCCTGTTTCCTTGAATTGTCTGCCATCTCCAGTGAGATTTTAGCAGCTTGTACCTCAAAGATCCCTAGTTTCTCCATTACAGAGAGGGGCATGAGGTTTATCCCTGACCCCAGGTCACACAGAGCCTTCTCAAAGGTCATGGTGCCTATGGTACAAGGTATTAAGAACTTTCCAGGATCCTGTTTCTTCTGAGGTAATTTCAGTTGAACCGGATCATTTAGTTCATTGATGAGCAATAGGGGTTCATCCTCCCAAGTCTCATTACCAAATAGCTTGGCATTCAGCCTCATGATTACTCCTAGATATTGAGCAACTTGCTCTTCAATAATATCTTCATCCTCTTCAAAGGAAGAACATTCATCAAAGCTTATGAATGGCAACAGTAAGTTTAGTGGAATCTCTATGGTCTCTGTATGAGCCTCAGATTCCTTTGGTTACTCATTAGGGAACTCCTTGGAGGCCAGTGGATATCCATTGAGGTCTTCCTCACTGGAAATCACTGCCTTTCCCTCCTCTACAGGTTCGGCCATGTTGGACGTGTTTATGGCCTTGCACTCTCTTTTTGGATTCTCTTCTGTATTGCTTGGGAGAGTACTAGGAGGGAGTTCAATAACTCTTTTACTCAGCTGACCCACTTGTGCCTCCAAATTTCTAATGGAGGACCTTGCTTCAGTCATGAAACTGAAAGTGGTCTTAGATAGATCAGAGACTACAGTTGCTAAGTTAGAGTGGCTTTGCTTAGAATTCTCTGTCTGTTGCTGAGAAGATGATGGAAAAGGTTTGTTATTACCAAACCTATTTCTCCTACCATTATTGTTACTGAAGCCTTGATTAGGCTTCTGTTGATCCTTCCATGAGAAATTTGGATGATTCCTCCATGAAGGATTATAGGTGTTTCCATAGGATTCTCCCATGTAATTCACATCTTCCATTCCAGGGTTCTCAGGGTCATAGGCTTCTTCTTCAGAGGAAGCTTCCTTAGTACTGCCTGATGCAGCTTGCATTCCAGACAGACTCTGAGAAATCATATTGACTTGCTGAGTCAATATTTTGTTCTGAGCCAATATGGCATTCAGAGTATCAATCTCCAGAACTCCTTTCTTCTGAGTTGTCCCACTATTCACAGGATTCTTTCAGAAGTGTACATGAACTGGTTATTTGCAACCATTTCAATGAGTTCCTGGGCTTCTGCAGGTATCTTCTTCAGATGAAGAGATCCACCAGCAGAGTGATCCAATGACATCTTGGACAATTCAGACAGACCATCATAGAATATACATATGAAAATCAAATTTTTAAAGTTTTCGAAAATGTAAAAAAAATGAAAAAGATTTGATTTTTGAAAAGGATTTGAAAAACATAGAATTTTTTATTTGAAATTTTGACTTGATTAACAAGAAACAACTAAATTTTAAAACTTTATGACTAAATCAATCTAAAATTTCAAAAATTATGAGCAATTTAAGGAAAAAATATATTTTTTTGATTTTTTTGAAATTAATGAGGAAAGAGAAAAACAACAAACAGACACAAGACATAAGAAATTAAAATCAAAACAACTAATGCATGCAAGAACACTTCGAATGTCAAGATGAACACCAAAAACACTTTGAAGATCATGATGAACACCAAGAACATGTTTTTGAAAATTTTTAAGAAAAGGAAAACATGCTAGACACCAAACTTAGAAATTTTTAATCTATAGACACTAACAAATTGAAAATACATATGAAAAGCAACAACAAACACAAATCAAGAAAATCACAAGATTAAACAAAGGCAATCATCAAGAATAACTTGAAGATCATGAAGAACACCATGCAT
Organism: Arachis hypogaea; assembly: GCF_003086295.3. Lineage (NCBI taxonomy): Eukaryota > Viridiplantae > Streptophyta > Magnoliopsida > Fabales > Fabaceae > Arachis > Arachis hypogaea. The sequence goes on along the minus strand of NC_092054.1, from coordinate 34,151,882 downwards.
GACTTTTCAAAAATTTAAAGAAAGATTAAAAAGATGCAATTGACACCAAACTTAAAATTTGACACAAGACTCAAACAAGAAACATAAAATTTTTGGTTTTTATGATTTTATTAATTTTTTTTTTGGATTTTTCGAAAATAATTTGGAAAGAAAAAAATAAGAAATTCAAAATTTTTAATAAGAATTCCAGGAATCATGCAATGTTAGTCTAAAGTTTCGGTCCAAAAATTTAGATATGGCTAAATAGTCAGCCAAGCTTTATGTGAAAGCTTCGGTCCAAAAGATTAGACATGGCCAAATGGCCAGCCAAGCTTCAGCATACAAATCAGACATACAACAGCCAATTAGATGGGAATCCAAAGGCTCTTGCAATGATAAGTGGAAGCCTCAGTCCAAAAGATTAGACATGGCTTAGCTGCCAGCCAGGCTTCACATATCATCTGAAACTCTAGAATTCATTCTTAAAAACTCTGAAGAACAAATATTTTTTTTTTTAATTTTTTTCAAAAATAAAAATAAAATAAAATTACCTAATCTAAGCAACAAGATGAACCGTCAGTTGTCCAAACTCGAACAATCCCCGGCAACGGCGCCAAAAACTTGGTACACAGCGAAATCGTGATCTCAACACTTCTTCACAACTCCGAGTAACTAACCAGCAAGTGCACTGGGTCGTCCAAGTAATAAACCTTACGTGAGTAAGGGTCGATCCCACGGAGATTGTCAGCTTGAAGCAAGCTATGGTCATCCTTGTAAATCTCAGTCAGGCGGATTCAATTGGTTATGAGGTTTTGATAATTAAAACATAAATAAAACATAAAATAAAATAAAGTTACTTATGTAATTCGCTAGTGGGAATTTCAGATAAGCGTATGGAGATGCTTTGTTGCTTCTGAACCTCTACTTTCCTATTGCCTTCTTCCAACCATGCATTACCTCCTTCCATGGCAAGCTGTATGATCCTCTCGGATGAAAACAAATCCATATGCGCTGTTACCGCACGTCTAATCATCTGTCGGTTCCTGCTAGCGTTGGAATAGGACCATTGTCCTTTTGCACACTGTCACTGTGCCCAACATTCGCAAGTTTGAAGCTCGTCATAGTCATCCCTTCCTGGATCCTACTCGGAATACCACAAACAAGGTTTAGACTTTCCGGATCTCAGGAATGCTGCCAATGGTTCTAGCTTATACCACAAAGGTTCTAATCTCAGATCCAGATGCTCTGTTGTCAGGAGAGACGATGTGAATCATTGATTAGAAACCCAAGAGAATATACTTCGGCTGTCGTCCAATGACTACGTTGAACATCATGTAGATCGCTTTGTGGTTGTCAGGCACGCGATCTTGGCTATGCGAGTAACGAAGATTGGGTGATTGTCATGGATCACCCCTTCATTCTGACTTAACTGAATTAAGTACGAGAGTATATCTTGGAGAAGAAGTAGGCGTGAATTGAATAGAAAAACAGTAGTAATTGCATTAATTCATGAAGAACAACAGAGCTCCACACCTTAATCTATGGGGTGTAGAAACTCCACCGTAGAAAATACATAAGTGAAAAAGGTCTAGGCATGGCCGTGAGACCAGCCTCCAAATGTGAAAATAGTCTATGATAGCATATGATCAACCAAAGACATAAAATAAATCTCTAAAAGTAGTTTTTATACTAAACTAGTAGCCTAGGGTTACAGAAAATGAGTAACTAAGTGCAGGTAGTGCAGAAATCTACTTCCAGGGCCCACTTGGTGTGGCTTGAGCTAAGCATTGAGCTTTACACATGCATAGGCTGTTCCTGGAGTTAAACGCCAGCTTTGGTGCCAGTTTGGGCATTTAACTCCAATTCTGGTGCCAGTTTGGGCATTTTACGCCAAGATATTTTAGGCTGGATTTGGACGCCAGTTTGGGCCATCAAATCTCTGGAAAAGTATAAACTATTATATATTACTGGAAAGCCCACAATGTCTACTTTTCAACGCAATTAAGAGCGTGCCAATTGAGTTTCTATAGCTCCAGAAAATCTACTTCGAGTGCAGGAGGGTCAGAATCCAACAACATCTGCAGTCATTTTTCAGCCTCTGAATCAAATTTTTGCTCAAGTCCCTCAATTTCAGCCAGAAAATACCTGAAATCATAGAAAAATACGCAAACTCATAGTAAAGTCCAGAAATGTGATTTTTTCATAAAAACTAATAAAAATATAATAAAAAGTAACTAAACATACTAAAAACTATGTAAAAATAATGCCAAAAATGGTATAAATTATCCGCTCATCAATTACTCTCCAGGAAGCTGGAGCCCCAGATTTTACACTACAGCCGTATCAAGTACATCATCCAACTCTGGCTGCAGATTTTGAGCTGAAGACTGCACTAATCAACTTGATGCCCAAGTTTCATGGCTTACCTGCTCAGGAGCCCATCAAGCACCTCAGGGATTTTCAGACAACCTATTCTACTGTTAAGAGTCATGGTGCAAATGAAACTTCTATTCTGTTAACCGCTTTCCCATTTTCTCTTGAGGGAATGGCGAGGGAGTGGTAATACTCCCAACCTGAAGCAACTGTCACCAACTGGGATACGCTCAGGAGAGAATTCCTGGAAAATACTTTCTAGCTGAAGTTACAGATAGATTGAGAAAAGAGATCTCCTGCATTGTTCAAGGAGAATCAGAGACTCTTTATGAGTACTGGGAGCACTTTAAGAACCTTTTGGACGCATTCCCCCACCACATGATTGACAGGTTAGTGTTGATCAGCTACTTCACTCAAGGCATGAAGCCTCGGGATAAAACTACACTAGATGTGCTAGTAATGGTTCTTTGAAAAAGTACAAGACTGCAGATGAAGCATGGCAACTGATCAGCGACTTAGCTGAGTCCACTAGGAACCACAGGCACAGGAACAACCACTCAAATACTGTTGCAAAGGTTTCCTCTAGCAGTGAGACTACTGCTCTTACACAGAGTATATGTGAAATGACCAACCTACTGAAGCAGATGCAGTTGAATCAACAACAAACTCAGCCTCCCTCACCACAACAAAGCCAACAGTTAGTTCCCCAAAGAGTATGCAAAATTTGTGCTGATTATAGTCATTATACTGATGAGTGCCCGTAACTCCAATAAGAAGACAACACTGTGGCAGCTACTCATAACTTCTATGACCGCCCGAATCAAGGATACAATCAACAAGGCGGCAACTACAACCAAGGTGGAAACTATAACCAAGGATGGCAGGACAACTCCAACCAGGGTTGGAGAGATAATTCCAACCATGGCTGGAGGGACAACTATAACAGAGGAGGCATAGACAACAATGGAAATCAGAGGTGGAATAACAACAACAGATAGTAGAATCAGACCCAGCCTTACAGAGCACCTCACCTAAGGAAGTCACAAGGACCCCAGCACAACCAACAACAGGCCCCTCAGATCACTTATCCCCCTTCCTCATCAAATGACGAGATGCTTTGTTCTCTTGCACAAGGACAACAAGACATGCAGACTACACTGAACTCTACTCTAAATGGTCTAAATGCCACTTTACAAGCTCTCGTCTCCTGAATAGATTCATTACCTGCTTCCACCAACCAACCTTCAAGCTCCAGTGGAATTCCTTCTCAACCCCTACCTAACCCTAAGGGTGGCATCAATGACATCACTTTGAGGTTTGGAACCACACTGCAAGAGAGGAACCAGGAGGAGCCAAGCCCAATAGAACACGTCCCAGTTGAAGATATATTTGAAGTGGAAGATGCTGAAGAGGAAGAAGAAATATAAGACAATGTTGAAGAAGAAGTAGCTCAGCCAAGGAATGGAGTACCAAGGGATGCAGAGGCGGCAAGTGGCGCCACCCCTATCCCATTCCCACACCTTGCAAGGAAATCCAGGAAACAGACGGAACTTGATCCCAAAATAGTAGAAATTTTCAAAAAGGTTGAGGTAACTGTTCCCCTTTTTGATGTTATTCAGCAAGTACCTAAATATGCAAAGCTTCTGAAATATTTATGCATACATAAAGAAAAAATTAATGAATTAGAAACTATTCCTTTAGGTAGTTCTATATCTGCTTTAATGGGGGGTATACCTGAAAAATGTAGTGACCCAGGTCCATACATGGTTAACTGTACCATTGGAGGTGTAATATTTTCTAACTGCATGTGTGATTTAGGAGCGTGTGTTAGTATAATGCCATTGTCTATATATGATGCTTTGAGGCTCCCTCCCTTAAAAAGGTCGGCAGGTCGTTTTGTGTTAGTAGATAAGAGCATTATTACAGTGGTTAGAATTGCTGAAGATGTATTAGTGAGCATTAAGGGGCTCACATTTCCCATTGACTTCTATATCCTGGAAATGCCCCCTAATGACTCAGGAAGACCATCATCAATCCTGCTTGGAAGACCATTCTTGAAGACTTCAAAGTTCAAGCTGGATGCATTCTCAGGAACTTACTCCTTTGAGATAGATGGCAAAGCAGTGAGTTTCAGTTTAAATGAAGCTATGAAGCACCCTCCGGAAGATCATTCCATCTTCCAGTGCGATATCATTGATGAAACTGTAGCTGAAGTTCACCAAGAAGAAGTAGAAGAGAAGCACAAGGAGCAATGTCCAAGTGTGGGGACACCCTCTGAACATAATGAAGACACTTTACCAATATCACTAGCCCCAGATAATCCAGAGCCTAGCCATGAGCAGAAATCAGAATTAAAGCCACTTTCTCCCCACCTCAAGTATGCTTACCTTGAGGATAATCAGAAGTTCCCAGTTATCATTGCAAGGGAACTCACTTCCCAATAGGAGGAGCAGCTGCTTAGTATGCTGAGAAGACACAAGAGAGCAATTGAGTGGAGCTTGGCGGATATAGTAGGCATCAGCCCTCAAGTTTGTGAGCACATGATATTCTTAGAAGAGGGATCAAAGCCTGTCCATCAACCCCAAAGAAGATTAAATCCCACCATCTTAGAAGTTGTCAAGAAAGAAGTGACTAGGCTACTTGAAGCAGATATCATTTACCCCATCCTAACAACTAGAGTGCAGAATTCATGGAGAGTTTGCATTGATTAAAGCCTATCAACCAAGCTACTCGCAAGGATCATTACCCCTTGCCATTTATTGATCAGATGCTAGATCGCCTGTCAGGTAAATCCCATTACTACTTTTTAGATGGTTATACAGGCTACTTTCAAATTCATATAGCTCCTGAAGATCAGGAGAAGGCTACTTTTACATGTCCCTTTGGAACGTATGCATATAAGAGGATGCCTTTTGGCTTATGTAATGCATCGGCTACCTTCCAAAGATGCATGATGAGTATCTTTTCAGATCTTATTAAGAACTGTATGGAAGTTTTCATGGATGATTTTAGCGTATAGGGTGATTCCTTTAGCCTTTGTTTGGATAGTTTAGCTAAAGTATTAGACAGGTGTGTTAGTTTAAACCTTGTTTTAAATTTTGAAAAATGTCACTTTATGGTAAAACAAGGGATTGTTCAAGGACATGTTGTGTCTAATACTAGTATGTAGATCTAGCAAAGGTAGATGTCATTTCTAATTTGCCTTACCCCTCATCCGTGAGGGAAGTCCGTTCGTTCCTGGGCCATGCAAGTTTTTACAGGAGATTCATTAAAGACTTCAGTAAGGTAGCATTACCTTTATCCAGACTGCTGCAGAAAGATATTGAGTTTGAGTTCAGTAAGGATTGCATGCAAGCATTTGATAAGCTAAAGATCGCCCTGACTCAAGCTCCGATTGTGAGAGGACCATACTGGAGTCAGCCTTTTGAGATTATGTGCGATGCCTTCAACCATGCAGTAGGAGCGCTGGCTCAGCGTGAAGGTAAGGATCCTTTCGTAATTGCTTATGCGTCTAAGACCTTAGACGCTGCTTAGTCTAATTACACTACTATTGAAAAAGAGCTTCTAGCTATTGTTTTTGCTCTGGATAAATTCCGAGCCTCTTTACTTGGTACTAAGGTGGTAGTATACTCGGACCATGCAGCTCTAAAGTATTTATTAGCTAAAAAAGAGTCTAAACCAAGGCTAATACGTTGGATACTGCTACTATAAGAATTTGATTTAGAAATTAAGGATAGGAGTGGTAACCAGAATTTAGTGGCAGACCACTTGAGTCGTCTTGAGCACATTAAGGATGACTCCAGTCCTATAAATGATACTTTCCCATTTGATAGCTTGCATGCAGTATCTGAAGTAGTTCCTTGGTATGTACTTGTAGCTAATTATCTAGTTAGCCATACTTTCCCTCCTAATTTTACTAAGCATCAGAGAGACAAGCTGAAAAGTGAGTCTAAATATTATATATGGGATGATCCATATTTATGGAGGTGTGGTGCTGACCAGGTAATTAGAAGGTGTGTGCCCCAATCAGAATTCCAGTCCATTTTAGAGGCCTGCCACTCTTCTGAGAGTGGAGGACATTTTGGCCCTCAAAGAACAGTTAGAAAAATCTTAGACTGTGGATTTTGGTGGCCTACTCTTTTTAAAGATGCTGCTGCTTTTTGTAAATCTTGTTCCCCATGCCAAAGGTTTGGTAATATATCCAAGAGGGATGAGATGCCTCAACAGATTATGCTTTTCTGTGAAATTTTTGATGTTTGGGGCATTGACTTCATGGGTCCATTTCTCTAGTGGTTACCTTTATATACTGTTAACTGTAGATTATGTCTCTAAATGGGTAGAAGTAATTCCTACCCATACTGATGATGCTAACACTGTCGTTTCCTTTGTTAGAAATCATATTATCTGTCACTTTGGATCACCATGAGCAATCGTGAGTGATCAAGGCACTCACTTCTGTAACAGGAGATTAACAGGATTACTGAAGAAGCATGGGATTGTTCACAAAGTAGCAACAGCTTATCATTCCCAGACTAATAGGCAAGCAGAAGTATCTAATAGAGAAATAAAATGTATTCTGGAGAAGGTAGTACAGCCTCATAGGAAGGACTGGAGTGCCAGGCTATAAGATGCACTCTGGGCATATCGAACAGCGTATAAAACACCCATTGGGATGAGCCCTTTCCACTTAGTGTACGGAAAGGCTTGTCACCTTCCAGTAGAGGTGGAACACAAGGCTTTCTGGGCTGTGAGGGAGTGCAACATGAATTTTGAGGAAGCTGGTGCTGAAAGGAAGCTGCAACTGGCAGAATTGGAGAACCTTTGCCTAGAAGCGTATGACAACTCCAGGCGATACAAAGAGAAGATGAAGGTTGTCCATGACAAGCACATAAAAAGAAGAGAGTTCAGATTGAGGCTCATGCCAAGCAAACTGAGATCAAGATAGGAAGGTCCCTACAGAGTAGAAAAGGCAGAGCCATACAGAGTATTTCACCTGCGTCATCCTTCTAGCTCCAAATTCATCAAGGTCAATGGACATCACCTAAAGCTCTATCATGGTGAGAAGATGAAGGATCACAAAGAGCTAGAGGTCATCCTCTTGGGAGACCCACTAACAGAAGCAGAATGAGCTTGAAGACTGTCCAACTTAAGGATGTAAAAGCAAAGTGCTAGGTGGGAGACAACCCACCATGGTATGATCGTTCCGTTTCAGTCTTAGTTTTGTTTTATTTTATTCTACTTTATTTTTCTTAATGACTCTTCTCATAATCTCTGCATATAGTCTGCATTTGCATATGCATTCTGCATAAAAAAAAAAGGGCACGCAATGCGCGAGCGTCGTTGACGCGTACGTGTCATAAGTGCATTTGGGACAATAAAGAAAAGAAGCAGAGAGTCACGCAGGAGCTTGGCTGGAGTCGTGCCTTAGGCACAAACACGCCCACGTGAATGCGTCCCTGATGTGTCTGCGTCACTTACAAAAATCAGCCTCCCACGTGTGCGCGTCACCCACGCGCACGTGTGACCCTACAAAATCGACGTAAAGAGGTGTATGGCAGAGAGTTATGATGGAGTGGGGCTGGAAGGGTGCTGGAAGCACAAGCCCTATCACGCATACGTGTCCCTCACGCGTCCGCGTCATTTTTCGAAATAAGGCCATTCACGCGTGCGGGTCCCTCACGCGCACGCATCACCCTAAATTTTGGCAATTTGCGTATAAAACAGAGAGTTGTGCGTGCGCAAGGCTACACTCGCGCCAATAGCATAAATCAGGTCACGCGTACGCGTCACTTGAAACTAGTGCCAAGCACGTGAACGCGTGCTCCATGCGTCCGCGTCGCATGCGACGCACAATTTATCCAGATCAGTGCCAGAATTCCTATCTTTTCTTCCCTAATCCTAATTCTTTCTTCCTCCTTTTTAATTCTTTCTTCTTCCTTCTTTCTTCTTTATTCCTTCTCACTTTTTACCCTCTCCCTCCTTCTTTATCATCATCATCAAGGTTCTTTTTCTTTTCTTCTTCTTACTTTTCCATTATTATTTTTATTTATGTTTTCTTGTTCTTTTTTTCTTTTTACTTTCATTATCTATGTTTTCTTAGTCTTTCTTTTTCTTTTTACATCCTTTTAATTGGTGTTAGAAATTTATTGGGTGATTGTTTTCTTCTATATTTTGCTTGTGGATTATTTAGGAATTGTTTGACAATTATTAATTATTTTAGGGTTGCTTGCATGTTCAAATTCAATACTCTCAATAACATATTTACCATTGTGAAAAAGCCCGTATGGCATTGTGCATATTTAAATACTCTATTCTTCTACTCTAATGCCTATTTTTCACAAAATCCCTTTTAATATTTTATTGATTGAATATAATTGTCAATACAAACAGATTGTTAGTTTGAAACACTTGATAATCAAATTGGGCAATTCATGCTTGATCTATGCTACTCATGCCTTTGCCAGCATGCCAATGAACATCTTGTATCTAATTGCCATTATCTGCACTTGCTATATTTCCCTTGATGAACTTATCACATGTAGTCGCGACTATGTGTTAACGACATCCTTCTTTACCGTGCATTGATTATCACTTGTACCATCCTCTTCCCTGCTCTAACCCTTAGCTTTAAAAGTTACTTTTTTTTCCCTTTTCAGGATGGCCACCAAGAAAGGTAAAGAGAAAGCTACTCCCAAACCACCGGCAACGAAAGGAACAAAAAGAGCACTAGTTGCGAAGCCATCTTCAACAACAGTAAAGCCCTCGACAAAGCGAATCAAGAGGATCATCAAGGTCGATTAAAAAGAGAAAGCCTTTCCAGCAAAGGACACTGCGCGGTTCACTAACCGCTACTGTGAGCAGATGTTCCCCATCCTGGCTCAGCGGAAGTATAATAATGAGTACCTTCTCATCCTCTCGACCAACATTATTGAATTTGTTGAGCCCTGAATTGAACGAAGACAATGGAGATTCCTACGGAGACAGCCACGACAGGTCAATCTTTCATGGGTAGTTGAATTCTACTCAAACTTTCACATGCCAATCCTGTAGTCTGTTTATGTCCATCAGAAGCAAGTCCCCATAACTAAAGAAGCTATTCAGCAAGTTTTAGATCTTCCGCCTGCTCCAAAAGGATTGGACGCATTCCAAAAAGCCTCTTTCAAGCGCCAGACATACCAATTTGACTGGGACGCCGTTCTCAGAATTATAGGACAACCTAGCGGCAGATGGATCTATGGATACCATCGATCCCGACCTAAGGGAATCTTGGCTTCAGCACTCACCTTGGAGGCTCGAGTATGGGCACAGATTATGTCCCATTACGTCTTTCCAAGCACTCACGAGTCCTCCTTCACTGCAGATATGGCTGTTCTTCTCTGGTGTATCCTTACAGACCAACCTCTCAACTTACCAAGTCACATCCGGAATGCTATGGGACACGTACAAATTGTGGGCAATCTACCTTTTCCCGCCTTGGTTTCAGATCTAGTCTCAGTAGCCGGAGTCTCCTACAGAGCTGGGGATACCAAGACCATACTTCCGCGGGATAATCAGTACGTCCCCAACGGGAAGTACATCAGACCTCCAGCAGCCACTATCAACTGGACCACAGAAGCGGCGGAAGATATTCCTTCTCATTCCACATCACAAGAACCTTCAACAAATCAGCTACTCCTACAGATAATTCAGAGGTTAGACAGACTAGACCGGCAGGGAAAGCAAAGAGAGCGCCATAACAAGCGCCGATTTACATACCTCAAGGAGCTGATTGTTGGTAACCATCCACCTGAAGATGGCCCAGATACTCCGGACTCCACTTTATTTACCAGGACAAGGAGCCATGATGGTCACGATTGTGGAGATGCTGCTACCAGCCCCCCTTTGTTCCTGACTGATGGCACCGAGGACGGTGCCAAGCTTTAAGTGTGGGGAGGTCGGTCAGTACCTGACTTCTGGAGGTAAATTCTCTTTCTTAGCACTAATAAATTAGTTATTTTTCTTTTGTTAGGATAGGATAGATCGTATAGTAATAGATATTTGCATGCATGTTCTATTTGGTTGAAAAATAATATGTTTCTTTTCAAGACTCTATTTTGAAAATTTCACTAATTTAAATCAAAACCTTTGTGTTAAAACCTGTTTGAAGACTATAAACTGAAACATAAATGATAGCTAAGAACACACAACCCGTGAGACTTGAGCTTAATTACATGGTTACATTATTTAACCATAATATTTTATTCTTATGTGTTTGCTTCTCTATGATTGTAATCTATATTTTGTTCCATCCTATATGTCCAATGTTTAATGTGTTATATGCATGCATATGATTGAGGCCATTATTTGTTTATTAGCTCACTTATCCCAAACAGCCTACCCTTCCGTTTACCTTTGTTAGCCACTTTGAGCCTTTTAATCCCATTTGTTCTATATTTTACCACATCACTAGCCTTAAGCAGAAAAATAATTAAATACCCCAAATTGAATCTTTGGTTAGCTTAAGATAGAGATTGTGAGTCAATCAAGTATGGGAAAACTGTGGGAACATGGGTTAAGAAGGGAATATGTTATGTTTTTACAATTGATAAAATATTGGGAATTTGGGTACCTACTCATGTAAGACCAGAAAAATTAAAAATCCATGTGCATTGATAATGTCATGTTTATGCTTCAAAAAATAAATAAATAAATAAATAAATGTTCAATAAATAAGTAAATAAATAAGGGAACAAAATTACCCCAATGCAATGTTAAGTTAATAAAAAGATCAATGCATATGTGATACAAATTAAAAGAAGAGTTGATGCATGAGTATGTAATGCAAAAGTGGGAATTTTGGGTAGCTATGTATGATTCTAGAGTTATATAAAGTGTATGTATGTTAGGTGATAGCTTAGGTTACTCAAAGATTCAATTTATAGCTCACTTAGCCATATATATATATATATATATATATATATATATATATATATATGTGTGTGTGTGTGTGTGTGTGTGTGTGTGCTTTGCATCTTAGTCGTTGAGTGTGATTAGAAAATTAATGGATTGCTAAAAATCTAGTCAACTTTTATATATATATATATATATATATATATATATATATATATAAGAAATGTGTTTTGATTGAAAAAGGGGTAAACTAGGAAATTTTTAAAATTTTCTAAATCACAATATTGCATTAGAATAAGCTTAATCAATATGATGAAAATTTCCAAGAAACTCATTTTTAGGGCACCACCCCAATTGGTTGAAATTTTTTTAGAACTTGCTTGAGCTATATACTTGTGGATCATGTTTTGAGCTGAGAACACAAGTATGTGAGAATTGAGGCTAATTGTGTGGTTACATCACGTATAACCACTTATTTTCATTTTTGTGTGCATTATTCTCCTCCTATGATTGTAATCCTTAATTTGTTTAATTCTATATGTCCATTATTTTGTGTATACATGTATTTGTATGATTGAGGCCATTGTTCAATTAGCTCACTTACCCAAAACAGCTTACACTTTTATCTTCCATTGTTAGCCGATTTTGAGCCTACGCTTAACCCACTTGTTCTTAATTGTAGCACATTACAAGCCTAAGTGAAAAATAATAAATATCCCTTAATTTGGATCCTTGATTAGCTTAGGCTAGTGAGAGTGTTTGTCAATTGATTTTGGGAGAATTGAGAACATTGAGTAGAGATAAAAGTGTGTTTATGTTTCTTGTTGAAAAATATTGAGAACTGGGTACATGCTCATGTATTAATCATGTGTAAACCATATGCATTGATGTTCTTGTATATATATCTTTACTTGAAAAAAAAATTTATTTCTCATATATAAAAGAAAGAAAAAGAAAAGCAATAAAAAGGGGACAAAATGCCCCAAAGTGAAGTTCGATAAGAGTCAATGCATAGGTATGGTGATCAAAAAGAGAATACATGAGTGTGTGAGAAAAGTGAAGAATGGGTATTTAGGCTTGTTTAGAATTGTATAGGTTGTCATAGGTTAGGTGGGAAGTTTAAGCTAATCAAAGATTCAAATGTCAAGCTCACTTGACCAAAAGCATCCTACCTTAACCCTAGCCTCATCACAACCTATGGGAAAGACCTCATGATATCTGTATGCATGCATAAGGTAATTGTTGATTGTTAGATGAAAAACAAATCTTGAAAAGCATGATTAAGGAGAAAATGAGTGAATCAACCCCATACACTTGAGTGCCTAGAGCGGATACACATCCGGTGAGGGTTCGATCGCTCAATTACATGTTTCCACCTGTGATCATCTTTTCTTGCAAGTTTATGAACTCTTTCCATGATTCAATCTAATTGTGGTTTGCTTGATTGCTAATACCATGGCCCTCGTGCTTATATGCATATTCTTGGAGGTTGATTTATTTTGACTAAGCCATTGCATCATGTAGATAGATTACATTTAGTTAGTTTGCATTGAATAAATATTAATACCCTTTTGCTTCTTCTTGATTTTAGCATGAGGACATGCTTAGTTTAAGTGTGGGGAGATTTGATAAACCCCGATTTCATGATTTATCTTGTGCTTATTTTGGGGGATTTTGTCACTTTTTCTCACATTTATTCAATGAAATAGCATGATTTTGTAATTCTCCCTTGAATTTTGCTTAAGTGTAAAAACATGCTTTTTAGGCCTTAAATTGGTGATTTTAATTCACTTTAATTCCATTCAATGCCTTGATGTGTTTGATGAGTGATTTCAGGTCCATAAGGAAAGTATTGGATGGAAGAAATGAGGAGAAAAGCATACACAAGGGGAGAATGCATGGAGAAACAAGGATTGGGAATGCACCAAAGGACGCGCACGCGCACTGGGCGTGCACGCGCAGAAGTAATTTCACCTATGGACGCGTACGCGTACATATCGCATCCGCGCGGATTGAGAATTTTCCATCGACGCGCGCGCGCACATGGCGCGCACGCGCCGATACCTTCACGTGGCCCACTTGAAGGCAAATCGCTGGGGGCGATTTCTGAGCTGCCCAGGCCCAAATCCAACTTCTTTCTGAGTGTATTTCATGCAGAATTGAAGTCCAAGTAAGGGGGAGCAATTAGTTTAGCCAACATGAGCCTTTAGTTAGTTTTCTAGAGAGAGAGGCTCCCTCTTCTCTCTAGAATTAGGTTAGGATTAGGTTAGATTATCTCAATTTCATGTTTGAATATTAGATCTCATCTTGTTTCTTTGATAATTTCTCATTTCTACATCTTAACCCTCTTAGTTTTTATGTCAATTTCTCAATTTGCTCTCTTTTGTGATGATGACTCATGTTGGATTTGTTTACATTTAGTGCAATTTGATGTTGATGTTTCTTTGATTGATGAATTTGAATTGTGACCTCACTTTTCTTGCAATTAATAGTGATAGATTTTGATATCCTTGCATTTTATGGTGTTAATTTTTATTGCACTCCAAGTGTTCGATGAAATGTTCTCTTTAGTTCTTGAGTAGTTTTATCAACTCTTGGCCTAGGTCAAGGGACTTGAGTGGTCTTGAGTTTTTGGACATAATGAATTTGGTAATTTGAGAACCCTGTGTGATCAATTTGAAGCTCATTGACGCTAACCCACTACTAAGCTAATTAGTAGGTAGGTTAGGACTTATGGGTGGATGTGATTAGGCCTATTTGACATACTTCTAGTCTAGGAGTAAATATTACGTACTTAAGGCTTCGAGAAGTAGACTTAATGGGTTGGCCTCTCATAATTGTCAATAATAGGTTTGTTAACCGAGATGGTGATCTCGAGTACCCAAGTCTTAGCCAAGAGTTCTTTATTTTGTTTTCTTTACTTGCTCGCTTAATTTACTCTCTTGCTATCTTATAAATAAAAACCCTTTTTTTTTACCCCATCATAGCCAATACACATGCACTCCATTGATTCCTAGGGAGACGACCCGGAGTCCAAATGCTCCGGTTAATTCTTATTTGGGGTTTATTCTTCGTGACAACTCAATATTTTTTATTGGAAGGATTATTTATTGGTGTAGAACTATACTTTACAACGAGAAATCATTCAATTGAGGAAATTCTATATCAACAAGAAATTTGGTCTATCACCTTCTCTTTCTTGATAGAAATCTCACTTGGTATTGGTGCCTCCTTTTCTTATTCTTCTGATTCCTCCATTGTTCTTGACTTTTGAATGAACTCCTCTATTTCTGGAGAGAGTGAAGTGGTCTCTCTTTGTGATCTCAGCTCTTCAATAAATTATTCTTTAGAATAGAGTTGTGCATTCTGTCTCAATTTTTCTTCATGGTCTCTTTTTACTATTTCCTCCTCTTTGTTTGTCTTTATCATTTCTTCAAGGAGGAGTTCTATCCTAGCGAGTCTCTCTTCTTCTCTACTTTTTTTGAGTTCTTCAATGATGAGTTCCATCCTAGCAAGTCTATCTAAAGGATGTTGGATAGGTTGTAATGGTTGGTCGGGGTTGGCTTGTGAATGGAATTGGTTGTTTTGTGGTTGTGTGTTCTGAAAGTGGTATGACTCTTGTGGGTAGTGGATTGAGTTTTGTGGATGGTGAAATGAATTGTATGGATTTGGGACAGAATTTTGTGCTGAGGTATACTCAAGTGATGAAGAATTTAGGCATGTAAAACTTAGAGGTGAGGTTGGATAATTGAGAGGTGATGGTTCTTGATGAATAGGGTATGAATGAGTGAAATCTCTTTGATTTTGATCTTCCCAGCCACAATTTGAGTAGTGATCAAATTCGTCAAAATATGGACCATTTTGTGGCTCTGGAAAGTACCCCATTTCATCTTCTTGATATTCCCAACCACCATTATCATAATAACCTGAATTATTTTGTGGTGGTGAGAAGTATCCTATGTAACTTGATTAACCAAAAGATGATCTATACTCCATTTTTCTTCAAAATACTCTGTACCAAACAACAATCACCAAGATAAAAGAGATTTAGAATTCCCCTTGTCACAGATGAGGAAATTCCCAGTGAGGCAATATCACATCCAGTTAGTTAGCAAAAGAAAATAAAGAAACAAAAGAAAACCATGACAAAAGAAAAGTGTCTAATCTAGTAAATCAATCAACTGGTAATTTGTTAATCACAATTAATCCCCGGCAACGGTGCCATAAACTTGATGCACGGAAACTTGTCTCTTAACAAATTTCCCTTGGCAAGTATACCGAATTGTCGTCAAGTAATAACTCACAAAAGAGTGAGGTCGAATCCCACAGAGATTAATGAATTAAGTAATCAATGGTTAATTGATTATCCTAGTTAGATGGTTCAGATTTGGATGATGAGCAACGGGAAAAGTAAATAGCACAAAAGTAAAGAAAGAGATAAAGTGCAGAAAAGTAAAATGGCAAGAAAAGTAAATGTAAGAACTAAAAATAAAATGAACATTGGGATCAAGAGATATTGCAATCCTCTGGATCAAGTTCATTCTCATCTCTTCCTCAATCAATGCATTTATTGATCTCCTTGGCAATCTTAAGTGATTGGGTCCCAATTCCTTGGCAACCCAATCTCTCTAAGCTTGAACAATTTCCCAATTCCTTGATTTAATTACTCATGAGAAGAGATGAAGTTTGGTCACTGATTATACCACACACATTCATAGATCAAAGTATTGGTAGGATTAAATGTCACAATATCCATCCAACCCCCAACCTAATCCAATGTGAGAGAGCATTTCTAGCATGATTTCCTCATTCCTCTTCCAAGGTTCAGAGAAAATCCAAGTATGAGCAATTTCTCTTCCGAGACAATTACCTAATTAGATGAAGATTGAAAGCTCTCTAGTAAAATTAAGAGAAAAGAAAGAAGAAGAAGAATAAAAACTACAATTGATCCATTGAATCACAATAGAGCTCTCTAACCCAATGAAAAGAGTTAGTTGATCATTGCTCTACCAAAATAGAAAAGAAAGAAAGTGCAGAAAAGTAAAAATGAAGATTAAAGCTAAAATTGAAACTTCAAAATTCATAAATGAAAAGTCCAAAGAAAAGAAAGAGAAGGAAAAACTTGGTACGCGGAATCGTGATTACACTTTAATTATGTAAAATTCATCGCTCTTTCTTTCCCCGGTAATGGCGCAAAAAACATGATGCCAAGACCACGGTTCACAACTCCGTGTAACTGACCAGCAAGTGCACTGGGTCGTCCAAGTAATACCTTACGTGAGTAAGGGTCGAATCCCACGGAGATTGTTGGTATGAAGCAAGCTATGGTCACCTTGCAAATCTCAGTTAGGTAGGGTTAAATGTGATTGGATTAGATAATTAAAAGATAAATAATAAAGGATAGAAATACTTATGTAAATCATTGGTAGGAATTTCAGATAAGCGAATGGAGGTGCTTTTCGTTCCTCTGAACCTCTGCTTTCCTGCTATCTTCATCCAGTCAGTCTTACTCCTTTCCATGGCTGGCTTTATGCAAGGGCATCACCGTTGTCAGTGGCTACATCCCCTCCTCTCAGTGAAAAATATGCTCACATGCTCTGTCACAGCACGGCTAATCATCTGTCGGTTCTCGATCATGCTGGAATAGGATTCACCCTCCTTTTGCGTTTGTCACTAACGCCCAGCACTCGCGAGTTTGAAGCTCATCACAGTCATTCAATCATTGAATCCTACTCGGAATACCACAGACAAGGTTTAGACTTTCCGGATTCTCTTGAATGCCGCCATCATTCTAGCTTACGCCACGAAGATTCTGGTTAGGAGATCTAAGAGATACTCATTCAGTCGAAGGTAGAACGGAAGTGGTTGTCAGGCACGCATTCATAGGGAATAATGATGATTGTCACGTTCATCACATTCAGGTTTAAGTGCGAATGAATATCTTAGAAGCGAAATAAGAAGAATTGAATAGAAAACAGTAGTACTTTGCATTAATCTTTGAGGAATAGCAGAGCTCCACACCTTAATCTATGGAGTGTAGAAACTCTACCGTTAAAATTACATAAGTGAAAGGTCCAGGCATGGCCGAGATGGCCAGTCCCCTAAAACGTGATCAATAGATCAAAAGATAATCCAAAGATCCAAAAATGTCTAATATAATAGTAAGAGGTCCTATTTATAATAAACTAGCTACTAGGGTTTACATGAGTAAGTAATTGATGCATAAATCCACTTCCGGGGCCCACTTGGTGTGTGCTTGGGCTGAGCTTGAGTGTTGCACGTGTAGAGGTCCTTCTTGGAGTTGAACGCCAGCTTTTGTGCCAGTTTGGGCGTTCAACTCTGGTTTTGGCTCCTTTTCTGGCGCTGGACGCCAGATTTGGGCAGAAAGCTGGCGTTGAACACCAGTTTACATCATCTATTCTTGGCCAAAGTATGGACTATTATATATTTCGGGAAAGCCCTGGAAGTCTACTTTCCAACGCAATTGAAAGCACGCCATTTCGAGTTCTGTAGCTCCAGAAAACCCACTTTGAGTGCATGGAGGTCAGAATCCAACAGCATCAGCAGTCCTTCTTCAACCTCTGAATCTGATTTCTGCTCAAGTCCCTCAATTTCAGCCAGAAAATACCTGAAATCACAGAAAAACACACAAACTCATAGTAAAGTCCAGAAATATGAATTTAACATAAAAACTAATGAAAACATCCCTAAAAGTAACTAGATCCTACTAAAAACATACTAAAAACAATGTCAAAAAGCGTATAAATTATCCGCTCATCACAACACCAAACTTAAATTGTTGCTTGTCCCCAAGCAACTGAAAATCAAATAGGATAAAAAGAAGAGAATATACTATAAATTCCAAACTATCAATGAAACATAGCTTCAATCATATGAGCGGGACTTATAGCTTTTTGCCTCTTGAATAGTTTTGGCATCTCACTTTATCCATTGAGGTTCAGAATGATTGGCATCTATAGGAACTCAGAGTTCAGATAGTGTTATTGACTCTCCTAGTTCAGTATGATGATTCTTGAACACAGCTTCTTTATGAGTCTTGGCCGTGGCCCTAAGCACTTTGTTTTCCAGTATTACCACCGGATACATAAATGCCACAGACACATAATTGGGTGAACCTTTTCAGATTGTGACTCACCTTTTCAGACACACTCTTTTTTTTGCTTTGGACCTTGACTTTAACCGCTCAGTCTCAAGTTTTCACTTGACACCTGCACGCCACAAGCACATGGTTAGGGACAGCTTGGTTTAGCCGCTTAGACCAGGATTTTATTCCTTTAGGCCCTCCTATCCACTGATGCTCAAAGCCTTGGGATCCTTTTTATTGCCCTTGCCTTTTGGTTTTAAGGGTTACTGGCTTTTTGCTCTTGCCTCTTGGTTTTAAGAGCTTTTGGCTTTTTCTGCTTGCTTTTCTTTCTATTAATTTTTTCGCCTATATTTTTTTTTCTGCAAGCTTTGCTTTTTGCTGCTTTTTCTTGCTTCAAGAATCATTTTTATGATTTTTCAGATTATAAAATAACATGTCTCCTAGTCATCATTCTTTCAAGAGCCAACATATTTAACATTCTTAAACAACAACTTCAAAAGACATATGCACTGTTCAAGCATACATTCAGAAAACAAGAAGCATTGTCACCACATCAATATAATTAAGCTAAGTTCAAGGATAAATTCGAAACTCATGTACTTCTTGTTCTTTTGAATTAAAACATTTTTCCTTTAAGAGAGGTGATGGATTCATAGGACATTCATAACTTTAAGACAAAGTTACTAACTACTAATGATCATGTAATGAAGACACAAACATAGATAAGCACATAACATAGAAAACGAAAAATAGAAGAAATAAGAACAAGGAATGAATCCACCTTAGTGATGGTGGCGTTTCCTTCTTGAGGAACCAATGATGTCCTTGAGCTCTTCTATGTCTCTTCCTTGTCTTTGTTGCTCCTCCCTCATTGCTTTTTGATCTTTTCTTATTTCATGGAGCATGATAGAGTGCTCTTGATGTTCCACCCTTAGTTGTCCCATATTGGAACTCAATTCTCCTAGGGAGGTGTTGATTTGCTCCCAATAATTTTGTGGAGGAAAGTGCATTTGAGGCATCTCCGGGATCTCATGGTAATGAGCTTCTTGCGCCTCTTGAGCTCCATGAATGGGCTCTCTTGCTTGCTCCATCTTTTTCTTAGTGATGGGCTTGTCCTCTTTGATGAGGATATCTCCCTCTATGTCAATCCCAGCCGAATTGCATAGGTGGCAAATGAGGTGAGGAAAGGCTAACCTTGCCATGGTGGAGGACTTGTCAGCCACCTTGTAGAGTTCTTGAGGTATAATCTCATGAACTTCCACCTCTTCTCCAATCATGATGCTATGAATCATGATGGCCCGGTCTATAGTAACTTCAGACCGGTTGCTAGTGGGAATGATTGAGCATTGAATGAACTCCAACCATCCTCTAGCTATAGGCTTGAGGTCCAATCTTCTTAGTTGAACCGGCTTGCCTTTGGAGTCAATCTTCCATTGAGCTCCTTCCACGCATATGTCCATAAGGACTTGGTCCAACCCTTGATTAAAGTTGACCCTTCTAGTGTAGGGGCGTTCATCTCCTTGCATCATGGGCAAGTTAAACGCCAACCTCACATTCTCTGGACTAAAATCTAAGTATTTCCCCCGAACCATTGTAACATAGTTCTTTGGATCCGGGTTCTTACTTTGATCATGGTTCTTGGTGATCCATGCATTAGCATAGAACTCTTGAACCATTAGGATGCCGACTTGTTGGATGGGATTTGTTAGAACTTCCCAACCTCTTCTTTGAATTTCATGTCGGATCTCCGGATACTCATTTCTTCTGAGTTTGAAAGGGACCTCAGGGATCACCTTCTTCTTGGCCACAACATCATAGAAGTGGTCTTGATGGGCTTTGGAGATGAACTTTTCCATCTCCCATGACTCGGATGTGGAAGCTCTTGTCTTCCCTTTCCCCTTTCTAGAGGATTCTCCGGTCTTAGGTGCCATCAATGGTAATGGAAAAATAAAAAGCTTATGCTTTTACCATACCAAACTTAGAACTTTGCTCGCCCTCGAGCAATAAAAGAAATAATAGATGAAGAAGAAGAAGAAATGGAGGAGAGGGAGAGTGGGAAGTGTTTCGGCCAAGAAGGGTGTAGAGGGGTGTGTTGTGTGAATTTGATGAAGAATGGAGGGCTTTATATAGGGAAGGGAGGGGGGAAGGTTTTGGCCATATGGGTGGGTTTGGGTGGGAAATTGGTTTTGAATTTTGGAGGTAGGTGGGGTTTATGAGGTAGGTTTATGGGGAAGAGTGGATGGATGTGAGTGGTGAAGAGGTGATGGGGAAGAGAGTTTGAGGTGATTGGTGAAGGGTTTTTGGGGAAGAGTGTTTATGGGGTTGTGTGAAAGAAAGTGGTGAGAAGAAGTGAGTGGAGGTAGGTAGGGATCCTGTGGGGTCCACAGATCCTGAGTTGTTCAAGGATTTACATTCCTGCACCCATTAGGCATGTAAAAATGCCTTTGCACACAACTCTGGGCGTTCAGCGCCAGGTTGGTGGCCATTTTGGGCGTTCAACGCCCATATGTGTGCCAATTCTGGCGTTGAACGCCAGAACTATGCCTGTTCTGGCGTTCAGCGCCCAGAAGCTGCCCATTTTGGGCGTTCAGCGCCAGAACTATGCTCTGTTCTGGCGCTGAACGCTAGACAGATGCTCCTCCAGGGTGTGATTTTTCTTCTGCTGTTTTTGATTCCGTTTTCAATTTTTATATTTATTTTGTGACTCCACATGATCATGAACCTACAAAGACATATAACCAAGAAAAATATAGTTAGATAAATAAAAATTGGGTTGCCTCCCAACAAGCGCTTCTTTAATGTCAATAGCTTGACAGTGGGCTCTCATGGAGCCTCACAGATGTGCAGAGCTTTGTTGAGACTCTCCAACACCAAACTTAGAGTTTGGATATGGGAGTTCAACACCAAACTTAGAGTTTGGTTGTGGCCTCCCAACACCAAACTTAGAGTTTGACTGTGGGGGCTCTGGTTGACTTTGCTTTGAGAGAAGCTTTTTCTGCTTCCTCTCCATGGTTGCAGAGGGAGATCCTTGAGTTTTAAACACAAGGGAGTTCTCATTCCATTGAAGGACTATTTCACCTCTGTCAACATCAATCACAGCTCTTGCTGTGGCCAGGAAAGGTCTTCCTAGGATGATGGATTCATCCTCTTCCTTTCCAGTATCCAGAACTATGAAATCAGCAGGGATGTAAAGGCCTTCAACCTTTACTAACACGTCCTCTACTTGTCCATAAGCCTGTTTTCTTGAACTGTCTGCTATCTCTAATGAGATTTTAGCAGCTTGCACCCCATAGATTCCCAGTTTCTCTATTACAGAGAGGGGCATGAGGTTTATTCCTGAACCAAGGTCACACAGAGTCTTAAAGATCATGGTGCCTATGGTACAGGGTATTATGAACTTTCCAGGATCCTGTCTCTTCTGAGGCAATGTCAGTTGATCCAGATCACTTAGTTCATTGATGAACAAGGGAGGTTCAACTTCCCAAGTATCAATGCCAAATAGTTTGGCATTCAGCTTCATGATTGCACCAAGAAACTTGGCAGTTTGCTCTTCAGTAACATCCTCATTCTCTTCAGAAGAGGAATACTCATCAGAGCTCATGAAGGGCATAAGGAGGTTCAATGGAATCTCTATGGTCTCTAGATGAGCCTCAGAGTCCTTTGGTTCCTCAGAGGGAAGCTCCTTATTGATCACTGGACGTCCCAGGAGGTCTTCCTCCTTGGGATTCACGTCCTCCACTCCCCTTGTAGGTTCGTCCATGGTGCTTATGTCAATGGCCTTGCACTCTCCTTTTGGGTTCTCTTTTGTATTGCTTGGGAGAGTACTGGGAGGGATTTCAGTGATCCTTTTACTCAGCTGGCCCACTTGTGCTTCTAGATTTCTAATAGAAGATCTTGTTTCATTCATGAAACTTACAGTGGCCTTAGACAGATCAGAGACTAAGTTTGCCAAATTAGAAGTGTTTTGTTCAGAGTTCTCTGTCTGTTGCTGAGTGGATGATGGAAAAGGTTTATTATTGCTAAACCTGTTTCTTCCACCATTATTAAAGCCTTGTTGAGGCTTTTGATCCTTCCATGAGAAATTTGGATGATTTCTCCATGATGAGTTATAGGTGTTTCCATAAGGTTTACCTAAATAATTTACCTTTGCTATTGCAGGGTTTTCAGGATCATAAGCTTCTTCTTCAGAAGATGCCTCTTGAGTACTGTTGGATGTAGCTTGCATTCCATTCAGACTCTGAGAGATCATATTGACTTGCTGAGTCAATATTTTATTCTGAGCCAATATGGCATTCAGAGTATCAACTTCAAGAACTCCCTTCTTCATAGGCGTCCCATTACTCACAGGATTCCTTTCAGAAGTGTACATGAACTGGTTATTAGCAACCATGTCAATGAGTTCTTGAGCTTCTGCAGGCGTTTTCTTTAGGTGAATGGATCCACCTGCAGAAGTGTCCAGTGACATCTTTGATAGCTCAGATAAACCATCATAGAATATATCCAGGATGGTCCATTCTGAAAGCATGTCAGAAGGACACTTTTTGGTCAACTGTTTGTATCTTTCCCAAGCTTCATAGAGGGATTCACCTTCTTTCTGTCTGAAGGTTTGAACATCAGCTCTAAGCTTGCTCAACTTTTGAGGAGGAAAGTACTTGGCTAAGAAAGTCGTGACCAGCTTATCCCAAGAGTTCAGGCTGTCTTTGGGTTGAGAATCCAACCATAATCTAGCTCTTGTCTCTTACAGCAAAAGGGAAAAGCATGAGCCTGTAGACTTCAGGATCTACTCCATTAGTCTTAACAGTATCACATATCTGCAAGAATTCAGTTAAGAACTGAAAAGGATCTTCAGATGGAAGTCCATGAAACTTGCAGTTCTGCTGCATCAGAGAAACTAATTGAGGTTTCAGCTCAAAGTTGTTTGCTCCAATGGCAGGAATGGAGATGCTTCTTCCATGTAAATTGGAATTAGGTGCAGTAAAGTCACCAAGCATCTTCCTTACATTATTATTATTTTCGGCTGCCATCTCCTCTTCTTGTTCGAAAATTTCTGAAAGGTTATCTCTGGATTGTTGTATTTTAGCTTCTCTTAGTTTTCTTTTTAGAGTCCTTTCAGGTTCTGGATCTGCTTCAACAAGAATGTTCTTATCCTTGCTCCTGCTCATATGACAAAGAAGAGGACACAGAAAAAATAATAATAATAATAATAGAGATCCTTTATGCCACAGTATAGGGATTCCTGTGTGAGTAGAAGAAGAGGGGGAGACAAAGAATGTAATATAATGGAAGAAACACAACTGTGAGGAGGGTTGAGATGTGAGATGAGATGTTAATAGATGAATAAATAAATAGAATAAGATGAGAGAGAAGGAATTTTCGAAAATAAATTTTGAAAAAGACTTAGTGATTTTTGAAAAAAGTTTTTGAAAAAAGGTTAGTATTTTTTTTCGAAAAAATTTTTAAAATCAAAAATAAAAATAATTAGTTAATAAAAAAGAATTTTTTGAAAAAGAGGGAAGATATTTTCGAAAATTAGAGAGGGAGAGTTAGTTAGGTAGTTTTAAAAAAGTTAAGAAACAAACAAAAAGTTAGTTAGTTAGTTGAAACAAATTTTGAAAAGATAAGAAGTTAGGAGGTTAGAAAAGATATTTTGAAACCAACTTTTTGAAAAAGGTAAGATAAGAAGATATTTTAGAAATTAGTTTTGAAAAAGATTTGATTTTTAAAATCTCAATTAATGACTTGATTCATAAGAAATCACAAGATATAATTCTAGAACTTAAAGTTTGAATCTTTCTTAACAAGCAAGTAACAAACTTGAAATTTTTGAATCAAAACATTAATTGTTATTGTTATTTTCGAAAATTTGGTATAAAAATAAGAAAATATTTTTGAAAAATATTTTTGAAATTTTCGAAAATAACTAAGAATTTTGAAAAAGATTTGATTTTTGAAAAAGATTTTGAGAAAGATAAGATTTTCAAATTGAAAATTTGATTTGACTCATAAGAAACAACTTGATTTTAAAAATTTTTGAAAAAGTCAATCCAAATTTTCGAATTTGATGAGAGAAAAAGGAAAGATATTTTTTTGATTTTTGAATTTTTTTAAGAAAAACACTAAAATGATGCAATGCATGAAATTTTTAGATCAAAACATGTGATGCATGCAAGAATGCTATGAATGTCAAGATGAACACCAAGAACACTATGAATGTCAAGATGAACATCATAGACACAATTTTGAAAAATTTTTTAATGCAAAGAAAACATGCAAGACACCAAACTTAGAATTCTTTAATGCTTAGACACTAAGAATTCAAGAATGCATATGAAAAACAAGAAAAGACACAAAACATGAAAACATCAAGATCAAACAAGAAGACTTACCAAGAACAACTTGAAGATCATGAAGAACACTATGAATGCATGATATTTTCGAAAAATGCAAGATGCACATGCAATTGACACCAAACTTATAACATGACTCAAGACTCAAACAAGAAACACAAAAATTGTTTTTGATTTTTATGATTTTCTACATTTTTTTGGATTTTTTCGAAAATTAATTGAAAAAGGAAAATAAGGATTCCAAAATTTTTAATATGAATTCCAGGAATCTTGCATTCTTAGTCTAAAGCATCAGTCCAGGAATTAGACATGGCTCACTAGCCAGCCAAGCTTTCAATGAAAGCTCCGGTCCAAAATACTAGACATGGCCAATGGCCAGCCAAGCTTCAGCATGTAATTCAGACATGACATGCCTGACATACCCTACAGTCGTGTAACAGCTGATGGTTGGAAGCCTCAGTCCAAAAGAATTTAGACATGACTTTACAGCCAGCCAGGCTTCACATGCTTCATGAAACACTAGAATTCATTCTTAAAAATTTTGAATCTAAAATTTATTTTGAAAACAGGTGAGAAAATTTTTTGAAATATTTTTTTGAAAATTTTTTGAAAAGAAAACGAAAAGAAAGTTACCCAATCTGAGCAACAGGATGAACCGTCAGTTGTCCATACTCGAACAATCCCCGGCAACGGCGCCAAAAACTTGGTACGCGGAATCGTGATTACACTTTAATTATGTAAAATTCATCGCTCTTTCTTTCCCCGGTAATGGCGCCAAAAACGTGATGCCAAGACCACGGTTCACAACTCCGTGTAACTGACCAGCAAGTGCACTGGGTCGTCCAAGTAATACCTTACGTGAGTAAGGGTCGAATCCCACGGAGATTGTTGGTATGAAGCAAGCTATGGTCACCTTGCAAATCTCAGTCAGGTAGGGTTAAATGTGATTGGATTAGATAATTAAAAGATAAATAATAAAGGATAGAAATACTTATGTAAATCATTGGTAGGAATTTCAGATAAGTGAATGGAGGTGCTTTTCGTTCCTCTGAACCTCTGCTTTCCTGCTATCTTCATCCAGTCAGTCTTACTCCTTTCCATGGCTGGCTTTATGCAAGGGCATCACCGTTGTCAGTGGCTACATCCCCTCCTCTCAGTGAAAAATATGCTCACATGCTCTGTCACAGCACGGCTAATCATCTGTCGGTTCTCGATCATGCTGGAATAGGATTCACCCTCCTTTTGCGTTTGTCATTAACGCCCAGCACTCGCGAGTTTGAAGCTCGTCACAGTCATTCAATCATTGAATCCTACTCGGAATACCACAGACAAGGTTTAGACTTTCCGGATTCTCTTGAATGCCGCCATCATTCTAGCTTACGCCACGAAGATTCTGGTTAGGAGATCTAAGAGATACTCATTCAGTCGAAGGTAGAACGGAAGTGGTTGTCAGGCACGCGTTCATAGGGAATAATGATGATTGTCACGTTCATCACATTCAGGTTGAAGTGCGAATGAATATCTTAGAAGCGAAATAAGAAGAATTGAATAGAAAACAGTAGTACTTTGCATTAATCTTTGAGGAACAGCAGAGCTCAACACCTTAATCTATAGAGTGTAGAAACTCTACCGTTAAAATTACATAAGTGAAAGGTCCAGGCATGGCCGAGATGGCCAGCCCCCTAAAACGTGATCAATAGATCAAAAGATAATCCAAAGATCCAAAAATGTCTAATATAATAGTAAGAGGTCCTATTTATAATAAACTAGCTACTAGGGTTTACATGAGTAAGTAATTGATGCATAAATCCACTTCCGGGGCCCACTTGGTGTGTGCTTGGGCTGAGCTTGAGTGTTGCACGTGTAGAGGTCCTTCTTGGAGTTGAACGCCAGCTTTTGTGCCAGTTTGGGCGTTCAACTCTGGTTTTGGCTCCTTTTCTGGCGCTGGACGTTACATGAGTAAGTAATTGATGCATAAATCCACTTCCGGGACCCACTTGGTGTGTGCTTGGGCTGAGCTTGAGTGTTGCACGTGTAGAGGTCCTTCTTGGAGTTGAACGCCAGCTTTTGTGCCAGTTTGGGCGTTCAACTCTGGTTTTGGCTCCTTTTCTGGCGCTGGACGCCAGATTTGGGCAGAAAGCTGGCGTTGAACGCCAGTTTACGTCATCTATTCTTGGCCAAAGTATAGACTATTATATATTGCTGGAAAGCCCTGGAAGTCTACCTTCCAACGCAATTGGAAGCGCGCCATTTTGAGTTCTGTAGCTCCAGAAAATCCACTTTGAGTGCATGGAGGTCAGAATCCAACAGCATCAGCAGTCCTTCTTCAACCTCTGAATCTGATTTCTGCTCAAGTCCCTCAATTTCAGCCAGAAAATACCTGAAAATCATAGAAAAACACACAAACTCATAGTAAAGTCCAGAAATGTGAATTTAACATAAAAACTAATGAAAACATCCCTAAAAGTAACTAGATCCTACTAAAAATATACTAAAAACAATGTCAAAAAGCGTATAAATTATCCGCTCATCAGTCCACCATGTAGTGCCATATATGCTTGGAAAGATCTGGAATCCTACTTTCCAATGCCATTAGAATCACCTCATTTGGAGCTTTGTGGCTCAAGTTATTCTTGTTTGAAGAAGGCGTGGTCAGGCTGCTAGGTGAGACTTTTGCCCACGTTAATATCCACGTTAGTGTAACTAACGTGGCCATTAACGTGGGTCTTCCTTTGCTTCGCAAACATTAGTGGCACTCACTTTTTCCACTAACGTTGGTGCTTCCCTTTCCTTCCACGTTAGTTCCCATGTTAATGTAACTAACGTGGAAGCTAACGTGGGTCTTCTTTTGCTACGCTAGCGTTATTGGTACTCACTTTTGTCAATAACGCTGCTCCTTCTTCAAAGTTAATGCCATTAACTTTCTCACTAACGTTGGGGCTTCTCTTTTCTTCTACGTTAGTGACCACGTTAGTGGAGCTAACGGGGTCGCTAACGTGGGTCTTCTTGCCCTTTGCTAACGTTAGTGGCGTTAACGTTCTCACTAACTTTCCAAGCTTTCATTTCTTCTACTTTAATGGCCACGTTAGTGGCACTAACGTAGCCACTAACGTGGCTCTTCTCTGCTTCTTGTTACCTGAAATCAATCAAACAAAGTACATCAAAGTCTTGCTCTTAATCATGAGATCATGCATCATCCATTTTATCATTCAATTCATGCATAATTCTCATGAAATCATTCAAAATTCACAATGTTTTCTTGAATCATGGTGTGAATGCATTTTCAACCAAATACTTTCTTATTTCCTAAGAAAATGCATGAAACCAACCTAAAGCATACAAAAAATGGCTAGTAAAACTAGCCATAATGCCCTGGCATCAATAACACATTTAAAGCCATTAGTAATCTGCTTGTCTGCCTCATTTAGTCTGACGTAGTTAACTTTTTCAGGAAAACGATCCCCTACAATATTTTAACTAGTCAAATAGGCTCAGTTTTATTTTCTCTACACAAGTGAACCGAAAATATAGCAAGCAATGAACCGAAATAAGCACAAGGTATAAAGTGTATTACCGCCGTGATTTATGCCCGGCACAGTTGTTACCTTCTCAGGTGTTATGTATATTTTCCCATGGAGAGTGTTCAGGCATCCATAATAGTCGTTATAGGAAGTGATGAACGGGATTTTGATGGTATAGAATTTCACAAATAAAATCTCGTCGAAGTACAGTCTCTAAACCAACAATAATCCTTTCATACAAAAATTTGTTTGTCACAAGTAACAAACCCCTAAAATTAATAACCGAAGTATTCAAACCTCGGGTCGTTCTCCTTAGGAATTGCAATAAAGTGTCATGTTATTGGCTATGAAGTAAGTTTTGGGGTTTTTGAGGTAAGAGACAAGAAATATAAATGGCAATGAAAATAAACTAACAACTAGAAAAGCTGTTGGCAAGGTATGAGAACTAGAAGTCCTATCCTAGTTATCCTCCTCAATTGTGACAACAATTGTCTATTGCTCCCACTTAGTTAACCTCTGACTATGGAGAAAAGTCAAGTGGATGGATTAACTTGAGTCCACAAGTCCTAGCCAACTCCAAAAGGAAAGACTAGCTTTAGTGGCATTCAAATCAATTAGAAACTTCTAATTATCAATCAACAAAGGAATTAGATAACTCAAGAGTCACTAATTACTCTACCAAAGCCAAGAGGAGAAAAATCTATACTAAAATCCAACCAAGCATTTCATCAAATACTTGGAAGGAATAAAAGGAAAGTAAAAGGAATTAAACAACAACAAAGCAATTCAACAATAAAGGAATCATAAATTGCATTAAAAGAGAAATAGAAGAACAAAAGTGCATCAACATAAAAGTAAAGAATTACAAGAATTAAATGCTAAACTAGAGAGAGGAAAGGTAGAAGAAGAAGAAATTGCAAAGGAAAAGTAAATCAAAGCATGAAATTAACTTAGATCTAAGAAATTCTAATCTAGATCTAACCTAATCCTAATTCTAGAGAGAAGGGAGAGCTTCTCTCTCTAGAAACTAACTTTCCCTCCAAAACTAAACTAAACTAAACTAAGTGGTGAAAAAGTTGTGATTCCCCTTCAGTCCTTGGGTTAAATAGCATCAGAGATGAGTTGGATTTAGGCCTGGGAAGCCCAGAATTTGCCCCCAGCGTTTTGCCTTTAAAGGAGTCACGTGCAAGCATCGACGCGTACGTGCCATGTACGCGTACGCGTCGCCATGCGACGTCACAATCCACGCGTGCGCATCGATCTCAACATCCCAAATCCTTGTTTCCTCATGATTTCTCCACTTGCATACTTTTCCTCTTCATCCATTTGATCCATTCCTAGCCTTTCCAATCTGAATTCACTAACAAACATATCAAGGCATCTAGTGGAATCAAAGGTAAATTAAATTTAGCTAATTAAGGCTCAAAAAGCATGTTTTCACACTTAAGCACAAATTAGGAGACAATCATGAAACCATGCTATTTCATTGAATAAATGTGGGTAAAGTGGATGAAATCCACCTAAATTAAGCACAAGATAAACCCTAAAAATGGGGTTTATCAGCAAGCTATCAACTCTCTCAAGAGGCTGTGAGAGACGTTCATTTTCGGGACATGTACCAACACACCAAATCCCATTTCTTCAACTATATCTCTCATTTCCTTACTCAATTCCTTGAACACCCTCTCTATTGCCTTTATCTAGCATCTGAGATCATGAGTTTTCTGTAATGTTTCAAAACAGTATGTCAAGATATATTTATAATAAAAAATAGAGTTTTTTCTAATGAAAGGCGATAAATATATTTAATGTGTACATATGCTTACGTTTTAGCACGACTTCTCCTTCTTTGTTACCATTGTATTCTTCATTTTTGCTGTAAGAACAAAAAAATTTGGTCAATACTTCACTTAATACACCGACAAGCACAAGCATGCATATTTTAATCAAGTGAATGAAAATGTCCAAGCCCACTGAACCGAACTCCCTTGATGTACTGAATAAAACGTGATAAACATTAAAACAGCTAGAAAAGCATTTCTGCATGCAAAAGAACCTAAATGAACACACTAACAATCAAGTGAATCAAAATGGCCAACTCCACTGAACTGAACACCATTCATGTTTTGAATAAAATGTGATAAACATTCAATCAGCAAGAGAATCATTTCTGCATGCAAAAGGACCCAACTGAACACACTAACAATTAAGTGAATGAAAATGTCAAAGCCCACTGAACCGAACTCCTTTGATGTATTGAATAAAACGTGATAAACATTGAAATGGCTAGAAAAGCATTTTTGCATGCAAAAGAACTTAACTGAACATACTAACAATCAAGTGAATCAAAATTAGCAACTCCACTGAACTGAACACCATTCATATTTTGAATAAAATGTGATAAACATTCAGTCGGTGAGAAAATCATTTCTGCATGCAAAAGGACCCAACTGAACACACTAACAATCAAGTGAATCAAAATGGCCAATTCCACTGAACGTCTGAACTGAACAACATTCATGTTTTGAATAAAATGTGATAAACATTCAATCAAAAAGAAAAATATTTTGGCCTGCCAAAGGACCCAACTGAAGACACGAATAATCAAGTGAATGAAAATGACCAACTCCACTGAATTGAACACCATTCATGTACTGAATAAAACGTGATAAACATTCAATTATCAAGAAAAATATTTCTGCATGCAAAAGGACTCAACTAAGCATACTAACAATCAAGTGAATCAAAATAGCCAATGATGTGTGGAAAACAATTCCAACACAAAACTCACCGGCAAGTGTACCGGGTCGCATCAAGTAGTAATTACTCACATGAGTGAGGTCGATCCCACAGGGATTGATGGATTAAGCAATTTTAGTTAGGTGGTTAATTTAGTTAAGCAAACAGTTGATGATTTGAGTGAATTGTGATCAACAGAAGCTAAATTGCAAAAAAATAAATGGGAGAGGGGAAATTGACAGAATCTAAAATGCAGAAAATGTAAATTGAGCTAAAACTTAAAGTGCAAGTAATGTAAATGACTGAAACTTAGATTGCAAGAAAGTAAAATAGCTGAAACTTAAATTGCAAGAAAAGTAAATGACTGAATCTAAATTGCTGAGAAACTTAAATTGCTTGAAGATTAAAAGGGATTTGGGAGCTGGGATTCAGAATTTAACAAGAAAATTTACATTGAAGTAAAACAGAAAGCTATTAGATGAAAAGATTCAATTCAGTAGCAAAACAGAAAGGAAACTTAGCTCAATTATGAAATATAAAAGAAAAATGAAGATCTAAGAGGAGCAATGAGATTTGAACACAGATCTATATCTCAATTACACCCTTAATCAAGTAAAAACTAAATTGAAGAAGAAAATGTAAATGAAACAGCAATAAACTCAGATCCAATTCCTCAATTCTCATAATTATGCAGAAGAAAAACAAAGCTGAATTTCAGATCAAGAATTGAAACAGAATTTCTTCAATCTCAATCCAGAACTCAAAACAGAAAGTAAAAGTTGCTGAAGCAAGAAAATGAAAAACAGAAAGAAAACTTAAACCAATTCTTAGAACAATTGAGAAGAGAGGTAAAGATGATTCTCAAACTTAGAATCAATGAAGCTCTTCAATCTCAATTCAAATTCCAAGAACAGATAGCAAAAGTTGAAGAATGAAAATGTAGAAAGAAGAACTCAGATCCAAATTCCCAAATACAAAAATAACTAAATTTGAACTAAAAGTAAAATTGAAGAGTGAGCCAAAGGTAAAACGAAAAATGAAAGAAGGTTCAAAAGTCCTCTACAAATCAAACTAATTCCTATTTATACACTTTCTAGTTTTGATCTTCAGACTTTGGAGTGGGCTTTTTCAAATTGATGAAGAATTTGGTCCAAGGTGGCATTTAATTGAAATTGGGCTCAGGGACACCTCCAGTGGAGTGCTCAGTCATGTAACCCAACGTAGCACTCAATTGCCTTATGCCTCGGCTCATTTTGTCTCGTGTCAAGCCTTGTATAGCGCTCAGTTACTTGTTTCAACGTAGCGCTTCATGCTTTGAAGAGAGGCTCCCTCTTCGAGCCTTGCTGGTTTCATTTTGCCAATTTCCTCATGCCAAAACCTTCCAGTGTAGCGCTTCATGCTTTGGGCATGGTTTCCAATTTCGAATCCTAGCTCTCCCATTTGTGCCAATTCCCTTGCACACTAGCGCTCCTTCCTTGCTAGCACAAGGTCCCCATTTCGAATCCTGGCTCCACCTTTCCTTGATATTGCGCCTTGATTTTCTTTGTTGAGCCCCACAAAAAAGGCAACTAAGTTAACGTAGCACCCTTGCTTCCTTTGGTTCCTTGTGGTGCTCAGTTGACAAACATAACTTAGCGCTATGCTTGATTTTTTCTTGGTGGGAGCTGGTGCTCCAACTAGCATTCAAAGAGTGAACGCTCCGCTTGAATAAAGAGTGCTATGCTTGGCTCCTTTGAATGCTACACTTTTGTATCTTGGGCCACGCTTGGTTGAGCATGCTTTCCTTGTTTCTTTCTTTTCTTCATCTACAAGTAATCAAAACAACCAATCAAAGCATCACCAAATTCACAAGGTTTATAAATCATTCAAAAACCAACTAATTCTAGCTTAAACCTCATGATTTTGTGTCAAATAAAGGATGGTTGATTGATAAATCATAATCATGCAAACCTTCTCCAAATAACTTACTTATAATGCAAGAAAGTGCATAAAACCTAATGAAAAAAGTGAAAAATGCTTGAAAAGCTAGCATAAGATGACTTGTCATCACAACACCAAACTTAAATCTTGCTTGTCTCCAAGAAAGCACTAAACATAAGAAGAAATGAAATGAAACAGAGAAGCATGTATGTCTTTATTTAGCAGATAATTGAACTTGGTTCATGGGGTTTTATGTAGTCAAATGTAGCTCAATTATTCTTAGCTATCTGATATAAAATGTCTCCTTGATGGCTCACTAGAATTGCTGCTATGCTGCCTTGCTTTTTGATTGATCCCTTGCTTGCTTTTTCTTTCTTTCTTTTGCTTTGGAAAGCTTATTTATTAATGAAAGCTTGGTGGCAAGTGTTGCAGCAGCCCTTTTGGCTCAATTTTTGCCCAACACTTCTTCACCACACACATGGCTCACAATTTCTTCCTAGGAACATTGATGCCCAGCATCTCTTTGGATTACTAAGTGCTTTGTAACTAGGTTGCTCTTGATAATGGACTTTCAGTTGGCAATCCCAGATTAGTTAATCCAAGTGGCCAAGTTTTAAAATACTCCTCAAAACCTAATTGTCCAAGCATATCCTAGTACAAAAACACCACAGGCATATGTCCTAGGGTCCAAGCTATTGGTGTCTAGCCTTATTGTTTGTTTCTTTGCCAATTCTTAGCTTTTCTCTTTCTTTTTCTTGCTTATTTTACTTTGTTCTCAAGGGGTATTCATTAATAAAAAGATTTATAGCAGCAAACTAATTCACACTTCAAAGAATATTTTATTATGCATCATTTATTATTGAGCTAATCATTAAATCAAACAAGTACCATGATGAGTCGATAATTTATACCCTTTTTGGCATTGTTTTTAGGTAGTTTTTAGTATATTTTAGTTACTTTTTATTATATTTTTATTAGTTTTTATTCAAAAATCATATTTCTGGACTTTACTATAAGTTTGTGTGTTTTTCTGTAATTTTAGGTATTTTTTGGCTGAAATTGAGGGACCTGAGCAAAAATCTGATTCAGAGGCTGAGAAATGACTGCAGATGCTGTTGGATTCTGACCCTCCTGCACTCGAAATGAATTTTCTAGAGTTATAGAAGCCCAATTGGTGCGCTCTTAATTGCGTTGGAAAGTAGACATCTTGGGCTTTTTAGCAATATATAATAGTTTATACTTTTCCCGATATTTGATGGCCCAAACTGGCGTTAAAATCCAGCCAAAAACTTTCTGGTGTAAAACACCAGAACTGGCATACTTTTCGGCGTTAAACGCCCATTTTGGCACCCAGGGTGGCGTTTAACTCCAATATGAGGCATATGCACGTGGAAGCTTGAAAGCTCAGTCCAAACACTCACCAAGTGGGCCCCGGAAGTGGAATTCTGCACTATCTACACCTAGTTACTCATTTTCTGTAACCCTAAGTTACTAGTTTAGTATAAAAACTACTTTTAGAGATTCATTTAGAAACTCATGACATTTTACATCTCATATTGTATTTTCTACAGCCTGAGCCTCTAAACCCCATAGGTGGGGGGTGAGGAGCTCTGCTGTGTCTCAATGGATTAATGCAATTACTATTGTTTTCTATTCAATCACGCTTGATTCTGTTCTAAGATACTCACTCGTACTTCAATATAGAGAATATGATGATCCGTGACACTCATCATTATTCTCAAACTTATGAACACATGCTTGACAACCACTCCCGTTCTACCTGAGCTTAACGTAGTCATTGGGCGACAGCTTGAGTGCGTATCTCTTGGGTCTCTGATGCGTGAGCATCTTTCCTATCTTTTCCTAGTGAATTTGCATATAATTTGTTGAATTTAATAAAGAATTAATTATCTTTTAGCCAATATGGATGCTACTTTGAGTCTTTTGCAATTTTCACTACAAGAAAAACACTCATTCAGGTACACTTGAAAAGTGTAGCCAAGAGTGAAAAAAAATGATGCCTTAGGCTACGGCTACGCTTTCTGGGCTACGGCTACACTTTCTGAGGTGATTCCTATTCGGCCATTGCCTATTCTCAAAGGCTATGCTTTTCTGCACCAAGTGTTACGCTTTTGGCGTTTGGGAATAGGGTGCGCTTTTCAAGTGATGCTGTTCAGGACCAAAGGCTACGCTTTTCAGCTTCTATTTTTAACAGAATAGGCTACGCTTTTCAGCATTACTGCATCACCTGTAACACGTAGCCACATTGTATACCATGGCTACCCTTTATAAGTGTAGCCTTAGGTCCTTCTTTTTTGTATACCATAGCTACTGTATATAAGTGTAGCCTTAGATCCATCATTGCTTTTTTTTTTATTTTCTATATATATATATATATATATATTTTTTTTTTTTTTCTAAAACCTAATATTTAATAATATAATTATATATATAATCCTATATTTTTAATTAAATTAGTAAAATATTATTAAATAAAAATAAATACATAATAATACAATTCAATATTCTTGAAATAATAAAAATTATCCTTAAACAAAATTTAAGTTGCCATAATAAATTAGCAGTCATAAGATCTTCTATTTGAGAATAATACAAATTATTTTTTTAAAAATAAAATTTATTTCTCTAAAAATAAATTACTTCCAAATCAATTGCACATGTACAGGGCGAGGTGGTTATCTTTCTTTTTGTAGATCAGATGTTGGTACTGCCTGCTCTGATTGAGGCATGGCTGACTGACTTTGGTGCATTTCCTTATTTGAGAGTATGCTTCTAATAATCCTTGCATTACCTTCATGCCTCTGATTCTGCTTCAGAGGTGTTGAGCCAACAATTATTTTGGCTGAAAATGCTACATTAATCTACTCTAATAAACTATCTAAATCAAACTAAATCAGACTCCTGCACAATAAGAAACCCATCAAAATATGAAGTGATAGCATGATCATACATGATAAGTACTTTTTAGCATGATCATACATAATAAATTCACTATCTACAATTCCCAGTACAGATGCACAATTCTTTGACCATCTAAGAGAAACTAGTTATTGCTATTTTTTAAACACAAGATATTATTTCTTAACTTACTATTCACCTTCATGATGCTCAAATGAATGTGAAAACATTGGATATAGCACAGGTATTAGAAATGATGTCACACACACGCATACAAAGTAAGATTATAGATAGGACAAGTATTTAAGAATGGATATTTTATATGGTGCCAATACTAGACAATGATATAGCATTCATTGATAAAATTAGGATCCGGCCAACACATAAAGTAACATTCTTAAGGGGAATATGAAATCATCACAGCACCTCTTAAATAAAACAACAAAGTAGCACCAATCCACGGTTGAAGGGGAAGATGGAGGAAAAAGTGCTTTCATTCTCAGCTTAATCATGCAAATACAATACAAACAACATTTGTAACTATTGGAGTATCCAATGGAACGGTGAAATTAAAGCATCTGTTAATTAACCTAAGTGGACATTCGGCACCAAAACAACAGACATTTTTAAAGCATCCTTGCTTGCTAGCCAACCAAAATCAATTAAAAGAGCAAATTTCACGACCAATTATATCATGATTTATAAATGTCAATGCTATGAAACTGCGCCTCAACCAATCAAGCATAACGCATGCATCATCAATAACAAAAAGATACATGTGAATGTGCTTCTCATTGCACCCTCTCTTATAAAAAGGACAAGGCAATTTGTTCTCAATTAGAATCTCTTATATCACAGTAATTGGAATTTCAAAAAACATAAACATGAAACAATACAAACAAACTAACCAATCAAGGAAACCAAGATATAGAAATTGGCGTAAATTCTCACCTGAAGGAGTTCAGTAATGCTCCTCTGCCTACTCCCAAGAGCCAATCTGATCAGGCCATTGCCACCACCTCTGCTGCCCCACTCAACTACACCATTCCTCTGCTAAATTACAGTCTCCTCCTTCCCCTCAAACCCACCAGGCTGCACTGAGAATAAGGACCAATTATTTTGCATAAACACTTGCAGGTGAATAGTAAGTTAAAAATTAAAATTATTATAATTAACCAAAAATTCAGTTTTAAAATCATTTTTTAACCAAAAGGGTACCAAAAATTTTCAATCAATCCTACTTGAAAGACACAAGATTCTGCAAAACTACTATTTTTCAAACACAACATAATGATCAGAGAAATTAAGGCTATATACTTACATTTTTCAGCGAGAGCTTGTTGGGCAGTCCCTTGCAAAAGCCTAAAATACCCACAGTTGTTACAGCTTCCACCACCACCGCAGCTGTAGCAAGCACCATCACCACTGCCTCCTCCTCCTCTGTATCCACCACCACGCGCAATAACCGCGACCACCACTGCCATAACTCTTGAATGGCTCTTACAAAAAGCTTTTCCTACAAAAATTTAAATTCAAAATAAGCATGATTACAAGAAAGGCATCAAGCTGATATCCATTTACATAGAATCAGCTTCATAATCCACAATGCATTACAATTTCTAAGATTTGCATCAAAACTGAAGTTCATATTCTTTCTACAAAAGCATTGCAAACAGAAGTCTTTTATGGAAAATAGCACAACTCAAATTTTATTATTTTTATTACAACAATTATATTAAATCAAACATAGTAGAAACACACCAGCCAAGAAGAAACACCAGGCCATTCAGGATACAAATGAATACAAAAGTGCTTTTCCATCTAGGATTGGTGTAAATAGAAGCTGCAAAATGAATATGAATTTTAATAACAAAAATATAAAGCACCAAACCATGTTTTTAATTAATGCATGAAAATCAGTTCAATAGTTCATAGCCCCAGAAGTAAAGATAAGATATCCACATGTTTTCTTTTTCTCTAAATTTGCTTCGTCAAAATTCAAAATGTGGACATTGCTTTTACACACATCAACCTTGATATGTAGACTATTAATCACAATCCCAACAATTTCGATCAATGGCTTTGCAAGCTTAGCAAACATCAAAATACTCATTTCATTTGTGTCCCAATCTAAACCCAGTTTTAGGACTCGCTGTGAAATACCAAGAAAATGCTCATTTCATTTGTGTTTGAATCAAAACCTAATCATGTGAAATATTCTTAATAAAATATCTAAAACTACTATTTTTCAGGTTATAATATTAAAATGTGAAGGAAGTAAAACCTGATCAACGATAGTTGACCATCGCATCCCTTGAAGACCCACACTAGGAGGGCATGAACCCAATGAAAACTCCTGCAGCTCGACACTTTCCTACAGAATGATTTCCCTAGTTTAGCATGCACATATGAAATTTCCAGCACCTCTTGCTTCTGTTTATGCCAAACACAGAAAGGAATCATAACAAATTGAGAATCAGAAGGCGAAACCCCCAAAATTAAAAAACCTCCTTCCTCCTTTCGAGCTCCTCGGCGGGGGCACAGAATCCCGACGGTGGCAGAACGGTGACTGAAACAAGCCCTAGCAGTGGTGGTGGAGTTTCAGCGGCGACGGAGCACCTCCTTTTTCTCTCCTCCATCGCATTTCCTGTCATTGTCGAGCTCTCTCTCTTTGGCGCTCGACGACGATGGCGAAGTCGGCGGAGCCCTAGACGGCGTCGTCCTCTCTTTCCTTCCTTCCCTTCTCCTCTTTGATTTCTTCTCTCTTTTGTGTTTGTGTATATTGAGTGAGGATGAGAGTGTATGCTACACTGCTGCGTGACTAAGGGGGAAGGCCAAAAAATTTTTTTACTAAGTGTTTATTGAGGATTCTCATATTAGGAGACATTTTAAAAGCGCACCTGAAACAGAATAAATAAGCTACTCTTTAAAAGCGTTCCCTTTGATGAGAAAAGTGTATTCATAGATATTTAGATAAGGCTACGCTTTATAAGTGATTTTTATAATATCTAAGGAGACACTTTTCAAGTGATGCCACAACTATGTTTCCTATTGTCATGTAAAAAAGTAACACGTTGAAAAGCGTAGCCTATTTTATGAATAGGCTACGCTTTGCAAATGTAGTTTAAAAAAAGTGTGGCTAAATGGGTATTTTTCTTGTAGTGTTTGTTTATTTTAGGTAGCATTTGGCGTAATTTGATAGAGTTTCTGCAGCACAAGAATCAAAGGAGATGGCAGCGAGGAGCGACGTGTACGCGTGATTTGAAGATTTGCACAACAACGCGTACGCGTGACCGACGCGTCCGCGTGACTCGCGAAAAAGACCATCGACACGTCAGTCACGCGTACGCGTGACATTAGCCACGTATAGAAAACGCAGAAAAATGCTGGGGGCGATTTCTGGGCTGTTTTGACCCAGTTTCCAGCCCAGAAAACACAGATTAGAAGCTGCAGAATGGACAAAACAAGTGGTCCCCACCCATCAACTGAAGACTTACTGATTATTCTGATTTAAATTAAAATATTATTTTTAGGAAAAGATATTATTTTAGTTTCAGAAATTTGAATTTAAAATTTATTAGGATTAGATATAAAAGGATCCCAATTAGTTAACAAGGGATACCACCACAACATTATTCTAATTCCAATTTACAATCCTAGTTTTCTACTCTGAACCATGAGCAACTAAACCTCCACTATTAAGATTAGGAGTTCTATCTATTTGTATGGATTGATTTTATTGCTTTTTCTATTTTAATTTATGTATGGATTTATAATTTAAGAATTATTTTCGCTCTTCATTTTATGAATTTGGGTGGAACGGAAGTATGACCCTCTTTCTATTTGAGTTTTTGTATAACTTGGAAAAGCTCTTTACTTGAACAATAGCTTGAAAACATATTCTCCTAAATTTTAATTATCTGGATTTAACGGGATACGTGACATATAATCCTTTTATTTTTGGATAATTAGAATTTTTGTGGCATATAAACTGGAATTTGATCATGTAGCTTCTAATTGGAATTAATTGACCAAGGAATTGGCAGTTAATGAATTTTAGAGGAGACTAGAAAGGTCTAAGGAATTAGGGTCTAGTCACATATAGTTTGCCATAAATTAAATCCTACATAATTAAAATAGTTAGTAAGAAAAGTTAATCCAGAAAAATAGATAACTCTGAAGCCTTAACTATCTTCTCCATATTTTATTCCCAAATTAATCATTTCCCTATCTACTTTTTAATGCTCTTTGAATATTCAAATACTATTTTCTGTTTGTCTAACTAAGCCTATCAAATACTATTATTGCTTAATCCATAAATCCTCGTGGGATCGACCCTTACTCACGTAAGGTATTACTTGGTACGACCCGGTGCACTTGCCGGTTAGTTTGTGGACTTTAAATTCCGCCCCAAGTTTTTGACGCCGTTGCCGGAGATTGACTGTGATTAACAACTATTAGTTACTTGATTGCTTAGGTTAGGCATTTTAATTTTAATTAGTTTTATTTTATTATTATTAATTTTTATTTTTTATTTTTGTTTATTTTCATTCCCGTACAGTTTCGTTCGTTCCCCCCCTCCTGTTTCCTTTACGTCCTTTTGCTTTTGATCTTTCTTTTTTTTGCTTTAGTTCATTTTTTTTATTTTCTTCTATATTTTTTTATTTCATTTTTATTTTATTTTCTTTTTATTTTTACTTTCTTTTATTTTCATTTTTGTTTACTCCCATTATTTTATTTTCTCTTTCTATATTCTATTAGTTTTGTTTTATTTTTATCTTTAAATTAAAAAAAAAATATTTTAGTATTAATATTTTTTCCTCAATTTCTGAAATTAAGTTTGGTGTTACCCAGTTGATTTTATTTTCATTTTTCTGTTTATTTTTCCTTTTAAATTTTTGAAATTTTTTTATTAATTTCAGTTATTATTTTTGAAATTTTTTTAGTTATTTATTTAGTATTTTTATTTTATTATTTTACACAGGTTACCTCAAAGGGACTTCTCTGCACTCTGACGTAGAGAGTCCCATCTTTTCTTGTCTTCTGTTTGTTTATGCGCAAGAACAGAGACAAAGAACATCTCTTAGACTTTGATCCTGAACCTGA
This sequence comes from Arachis hypogaea, assembly GCF_003086295.3. Taxonomy (NCBI): domain Eukaryota; kingdom Viridiplantae; phylum Streptophyta; class Magnoliopsida; order Fabales; family Fabaceae; genus Arachis; species Arachis hypogaea. Next base: position 34,110,984 of record NC_092054.1, on the reverse strand, counting down.
AAGAACTTTCAGGCGACGTTTACAACAAGCAAGACTTTACAAGGCTACAGAGTCCACGATGGATAATAATAATTCTGTTAATGCCAATGTGGTAAATCCGAATGGGGATGATCAACAAAGGAGAGTGCTTGGCTCTTATTCTTCTCCTACTGCAGATCTTTATGAAAAGAGCATTGTGGTGCCTCCTATAACTACAAACAACTTTGAGTTGAAGCCACAACTAGTCACCCTGGTGCAACAAAATTGCCAGTATCACAGACTTCCTCATGAAGATCCAAATCAATTTATTTCTGATTTTCTGCAGATATGTGATACTGTGAAGACAAATGGAGTGAACCCAGAGGTGTACAGACTGATGCTTTTGCCGTTTGCTCTGAGGGATAAAGCAAAGCTATGGCTAGATTCACAACCAAAGGAGAGTCTGAATACTTGGAAAAAGATTGTTACAGAGTTTCTCACTAAATTTTTCCCACCAAAGAAGCTGACTAAGCTTAGGTTGGAGGTTCAGACCTTCAGACAGAAGGAGGGTGAAACCCTTTATGAAGCCTGGGAGAGATACAAGCTACTGACTAGGCAATGCCCTCTGGACATGTTCTCCAAATGGACCCAACTAGATATCTTCTATGAAGGCTTGGGCAAGATGTCCAAGATGAGCTTAGATACTTTTGCGGGTGGTTCACTGCACAAGAAGAAGATACCAGAGGAGACTATTGAGATGATTGAATTGGTTGCAAGCAACCAATATTTATACTCATCTAACAGGAATCCTGTGAACTCTGAGACCTCTCAGAAGAGAGGCGTGCTAGAAGTGGAAGCTGTTAATGCTCTTCTTGCTCAGAACAAGCTTATGTCCCAGCAGATAAATCTACTTACTCAACAGATGGGTGGCATGCAAGTCTCAGCCATCAACACTCAAAATCTACCCCAAGAGACCTCCTATGACATGGCAGGTAACTTTGTGCAAAATGATAATTATGATTATGCTCAACCTTCTTCTGAACAGGTCAATTACATGGGGAGTGGTCCTAGGAATCCCAACAATGATCCATATTCTAAGACATACAATCAGGGGTGGAGGAATTACCCTAATTCTGGATGGAGGGACCAACCTCAGAGACCTCAGAACTTTAACAATAATTCTCAGGGCGGCTTCTAACAGAACAATTACAACAACCGCCAATTTCAGTCTCAGCAGCAACAACCACCTCAGCAGGAAAACTCTAAATCCCAAGAAGATTCTAATTGGGAGCTGATGAGGAGTTTTATGCAGGAAACCAGAGCCTCCATTAGAAATTTGGAAGTGCAGATGGGCCAACTAAGCAAGCAAATACCTGAGAGGTCTGCAAGTACATTTCCAAGTGATAGAGTGGTGAACCCAAGAGAAGATTGCAAGGCTATTCAGTTGAGAAGTGGTAAAGTAGCTGGATCTGAGACCAAGACCAATGAAGAGCTAGTTGAAAAAGAAGCTCTAGAGGAGAAGAAGGGAGATGTAGAGCACGCCCCTCCTAAACGTGCAGACAACCCGTTTCCTGACTCTCTTGACACTTATCCCACCTTGTCAAAGGCTCCTGAATACAATCCAAAAATGCCATATCCTCATAGGCTTCAAAAGGCATCCAAGGAAAAGCAATTCTCAAAATTTTTAGATGTCTTCAAGAAGCTGCAGATCAGCATTCCTTTTGTAGAGGCTCTAGAGCAAATGCCTCTCTATGCAAAATTTATGAAAGAATTGTTGACTCATAAGAGGAATTGGAAGGAACAAGAGACAGTGGTGTTAACCAAGGAATGTAGTGCCATTATTCAACACACCCTTCCTGAGAAAATGCCAGACCCAGGAAGTTTTGTCATTCCTTGCACCATTGAAGATGTCGGCCTTCAGAGAGCTTTATGTGATATTGGAGCTAGCATCAATCTAATGCCACTTTCAGTGATGAAAAAGCTTCAAATTGAGGAGGTAAAACCCACTCGTATTTCTCTTCAACTTGCTGATTTTTCTATTAAATTACCTGTGGGTGTTGTTGAAGATTTACTTGTGAAAGTAGGACCATTTATCTTCCCTGTTGATTTTGTTATATTAGACATGGAAGAGGAGGTAAAATCCTCTATTATACTTGGTAGACCCTTTTTAGCTACAGGTAGAGCTCTGATTGATGTGCAAAAGGGTGAATTAACCCTGAGGGTCAATGAAGAATAGGTGGTCCTAAATATTTTTGAAGCCCTCAAGCACCCTAATGATTCTGAGGGGTGTATGAAAATAGATGTTATTGAACCACTTGTTCAAGAAGTACTGGAAGCTGAGGTACTTGATGATGTTCTGGATCCTATCTCTGAGTACGAATTAGTTGAAGTTGATGATTCACCACCCCAAAAGGAGCTGATGAACACACCAATAAAGGAGGAAGAAGTCCCCAAGCTTGAGCTCAAACCTTTGCCTCCTTCTCTGAAATATGTGTTCTTGGGTGGAAATGATTCATATCCAGTAAACTCTTCTCTGAAGCCTAAAGAAGAAGAGGCGCTTGTTTCAGTGCTCAGGAGCCATAAAACAGCTCTTGGGTGGACCATTAGTGACTTGAAGGGGATTAGTCCAACCAAGTGTATCCACAAGATTCTCCTTGAAGATGATGCTAAACCAGTTGTGCAACCACAAAGGAGACTTAATCCAACTATGAAAGAGGTGGTCCAAAAAGAGGTAATGAAATTATGGGAAGCAGGTATTATTTACCCTATTTCTGACAGCCCTTGGGTAAGTCCTGTGCAGGTAGTTCCCAAGAAAAGAGGGATGACAGTGATCAAGAATGAAAAGAATGAGCTTATTCCTACAAGAACAATCACAACATAGAGAATATGCATAGACTACAAGAGGCTCAACACTGCTACAAGGAAAGATCATTTTCCCCTCCCTTTCATTGATCAGATGCTTGAGAGGTTAGCTGGTCATGCTTTTTATTGTTTTCTAGATGGATATTCTGGATATAATCAAATTGCAGTGGACCCTCAAGATCAAGAGAAGACAGCATTCACATGCCCCTTTGGAGTATTTGCTTACAGGAGAATGCCATTTGGACTTTGTAATGCTCCATCAACTTTTCAGAGGTGTATGCTTTCAATTTTTTCTGATATGGTTGAAAAGTTTATTGAGATATTTATGGATGACTTTTCTGTTTTTGGTAATTCTTTTGAATCCTGCCTTAAACATTTATCTCTTGTCTTGAAATGGTGTCAAGAATCAAACCTTGTTTTAAATTGGAAAAAATGCCATTTTATGGTTACAGAAGGCATTGTTCTTGGACACCGGATTTCAAGTAAGGGGATTGAGGTAGATAAAGCAAAGGTGGAGGTAATTGAAAAATTACCACCACCAACTAATATTAAGGCAGTTATGAGTTTCTTGGGTCATGCAGGATTTTATAGAAGATTTATAAAAGATTTTTCTAAAATTGCTAAACCATTGAGCAACCTGTTGGTTGTTGATATTCCTTTTGTATTTGACTCTGATTGTCTGCATGCTTTTGAAACTCTGAAAGCAAAACTTACCTCTGCTCCCATTATAGCTCCTCTTGACTGGGATTTACCCTTTGAATTAATGTGTGATGCTAGTGATTTTGCTATAGGAGCTATTTTAGGACAGAGGCATGGTAAGCTTGTACATGTCATTTACTATGCTAGTCGTGTGTTAAATGATGCTCAAAAGAATTACACAACTACAGAAAATGAATTATTAGCTGTTGTGTATGCTGTTGATAAGTTTAGGTCCTATTTACTTGGTTCTAAGGTTATTGTTTATACTAACCATGCTGCTTTGAAGTACCTTCTAACCAAACAGGATTTTAAACCAAGATTAATCAGATGGGTGTTGCTCCTTCAGGAGATTGATATTGAGATAAAAAGACAGGAAAGTGTCAGAAAATCAAGTAGCTGACCATCTCTCCAGAATTGAGCCTGAAGCAGGAGAACAACCACCCACAGCCGTGACTGAGACATTTTCGGATGAGCAATTGTTCCTCATTCAGCAGGCTCCATGGTTTGCAGACATTGCCAATTATAAGGCCATGAATTTTATCCCAAGGGAGTACAGCAGGCAACAAGTAAAGAAGCTATTGACTAATGCCAAGTACTACATTTGGGAGAAACCATACCTTTTTAAAAGGTGTTCAGATGGTATAATCCGGAGATGTGTCCCAGATGAAGAAACACAGCAGATTCTTTGGCACTGTCATGGTTCTGATTATGGAGGCCACTTTGGTGGTAAAAGGACAGCTACAAAGATCCTTCAGAGCGGGTTTTACTGGCCGACTCTCTTCAAAGATTTAAGAGAATTTGTGAAGCATTATGACAGATGTGCAAAGGCCACGAATCTCCATGCCAACCATGAAATGCCACAGTAGGGGATTCTTGAGGTTGAGTTGTTTGATGTGTGGGGTATTGATTTCATGGGACCTTTCCCACCCTCACATTCAAACAACTATATTCTAGTGGCAGTTGATTATGTGTCCAAGTAGGTGGAAGCTGTGGCTCTACCCACCAATGATGCCAATGTGGTAATGAGCTTTCTTCAGAGATATATCTTTAGCCAGTTTGGTGTTCCAAGGACACTCATTAGTGATGGTGGAAGCCACTTCTGTAACAGACAGCTGGACTCTCTTCTGCATAGATATAGAGTCCGTCATAAAATGGGAACCCCCTATCACCCTCAGACAAGTGGACAGGTTGAAGTTTCCAACAGGGAACTTAAGAGGATTCTAGAGAAGACCGTCAGTGTTTCAAGAAAGGACTAGTCTAGGAAGTTTGATGATGCTCTCTGGGCATACCGGACAGCTTACAAGACTCCTATTGGCATATCTCCTTATCAGTTAGTCTATGGCAAAGCCTGTCACTTGCCAGTTGAGCTGGAGCACAAGGCTTACTGGGAAATCAGGTACCTGAATCTTGATTCAGAAGCTGCAGGAATTAAGCAGATGCTTCAGTTGAATGAGCTTGATGAATTCAGATATTTAGCCTATGAGAATGCCAAGCTGTATAAGGAAAGAACCAAGCTGCTGCATGACAAGAAGATTGCCATCAGAGTCTTTGAGCCAGGACAAAGAGTGCTTCTGTATGATTCAAGGCTCAAATTCTTTCCCGGAAAGCTGAAATCCCGGTGGTCAGGACCGTTTGTGGTTACCAGAGCTTTACCATATGGTCATGTGGAAATACAGGAAGGGAATTCTGACAGGAAGTTTACAGTGAATGGCCAGAGGTTGAAGCACTATCTTGGAGGCGAGATTGATCGCTAGAGGTCCATTCATCTGCTGAACTAGCAGAACTGACCGTCAAGCTAGTGACGCTAAAGAAGCGCTTGTCGGGAGGCAACCCGATAATTTCGTATCCTTATTAGCTATTTTTCGTAGTAGTAGTTTGCTTCCTTATTTGATTTTTACTAAATTTTTTACTGTTTTTCAGATCATGCAGCTATCTTAGAACAGGAACCGAACAATTTCAAAAAAAAAAAAGAGCACACAACGCGCAAGCGTCGCTGACGCGTACGCGTCATATGTGTGTTCGTGAAAAATAAAATTTGACAGAGAGTTGTGCGAGAGTGGCGCAGGAATGGTGCCTTGCGCATAAACTTGTTCACGTGTACGCGTCTATGATGCGTCCGCGTCACTTGCGATTTTGGCACTCTACGCGTCCGCGTCAAGCACGCGCACGCGTGGATGAGTAAAATCAGCGTAAAAGGTGTTTTGGCCAGAGAGTTATGCCGGTGTGGGGCTGGAAATGTGCTGGGCGCACAAGCCCCACCACGTGGACGCATCCCTGATGCGTTCGCGTCGTTTTTCCATCCTGGCCGTCCACATGTACACGTCTCCGACGCGTACGCGTCACTTGAAATTCATGCGTTCCACGCTTACGCGTGCCTTACGCTTCCGCGTCGCATGCGACCCCCAATTAAACTACCTCAGCACCTGATTTCAAATCATCCACCCCCCAAATCCTAATTTTCTCTTATTCTTTTATCCTTTTATTCTTCTTTTATCTTAGTATTTGTTTTTGTTTTCAGTTCTTCTTTGCTTGAGGACAAGCAAAACTTTAAGTTTGGTGTTGACGCTTCGCTTATGGGTTTGCTGTCTAATTTTATGGCACCAAAAAGGGAGGCGAATCATCTTCACTGAGGAGCACAACCTGAAGAATAAAACGACCGCTAGGATAACTAAGGTGGTTAAGTTCCTTTCATTCTATATTCCTTCCCGCTTTTACTATGTTATGTTCCACTTTTTTGCTATTTTGCTTTGTTTGTTGCATGATCCTTTATTAGCTAGAATCCTAGGTCTAGTTTAGTTTTCTCTTAATTACTTTAATTCTAAAAAGAGGTCTCATGCATTACTCACTGAACTTGAATTCAAATAAAAAAAAATTACAGAAGTGATGTATTGCATGAGAAATTGAGTTAATTTTAAGAGTAGTCTTACTTACTTAAATGTGGTGGTATTTTCTGTGATTCTGAATGCATGACTTGAACAGTGCATTTTTTTATAGTGAAGTTTATGAATGTTAAAATTGTTGGCTCTTGAAAGAATGATGAAAAAAAGAGAAATATTATTAATAATCTGAAAAATCATAAAATTGATTCTTGAAGCAAGAAAAAGCAGTGAAAAACACGAAGCTTGTGTATATATATATATATATATATATATATATATATATATATAAAGAAGGATCCAAAACTTTGAGCATTAATGGATAGGAGGGCCCAAAGAATAAAATCCTGGCCTAAGCGGCTAAATCAAGCCGTCTCTAACCATGTGCTTGTGGCGTGAAGGTGTCAAGTGAAAAGCTTGAGACTGAGCGGTTAAAGTCATGGTCCAAAGCAAAAAGAGTGTGCTTAAGAGTTTTGGGCACCTCTAACTGGGGACTCTAGCAAAGCTGAGTCACAATCTGAAAAGGTTCACCCAGTTAGGTGTCTGTGGCATTTATGTATCTGGTGGTAATATTGGAAAACAAAATGCTTAGGGTCACGGCCAAGACTCATAAAGTAGCTGTGTTCAAGAATCAACATACTGAACTAGAAGAATCAATAACACTATCTGAATTCTGAGTTCCTATGGATGCCAATCATTCTGAACTTCAAAGGATAAAGTGAGATGCCAAAACTATTCAGGATTACAGTTGTAAACCCCACTATAAGAAGAGGCATGAGCTTAATCGAACTCTCATTCTCATGCAAATTCACATCCTAAGCTTATATTAGTTTTGGTTGCTTGAGGACAAGCAACAGTTCAAGCTTGGTGTTCTGATGCGTGAGCATCTTTCCTATCTTTTTCTAGTGAATTTGCATCTAATTTGTTGAATTTAATAAAGAATTAATTATCTTTTAGCCAATATGGATGCTACTTTGAGTCTTTTACAATTTTGTTTATTTTAGGTAGCATTTGGCAGAATTTGATGGAGTTTCTGCAGCACAAGAATCAAAGGAGATGGCAGCGAGGAGCGACGCGTACGCGTGACTGACGCGTACGCGTGATTTGGAGCTTTCCATGGCGATGCGTGCGCGTGACTGACGCATACGCGTGATTTGAAGATTTGCACAGCGACGCGTGCACGTGACCGATGCATCCGCGTGACTCGCGAAAAAGACCATCGACGCGTACACGTGACTAACGCGTACACGTGACATGCGCCACGTACAGAAAACGCAGAAAAATACTGGGGGCAATTTCTGGGCTGTTTTGACCCAGTTTCCAGCCCAGAAAACACAGATTAGAAGCTGCAGAATAGACAAAACAAGTGGTCCCACCCATCAACTGAAGACTTGCTAATTATTCTGATTTAAATTAAAATATTATTTTTAGGAAAACATATTATTTTAGTTTTAGAAATTTGAATTTTAAATTTATTAGGATTCGATATAAAAGGATCCCAATTAGTTAACAAGGGATACCACCACAACATTATTCCAATTCCAATTTACAATCCTAGTTTTCTACTCTGAACCATGAGCAACTAAACCTCCATTGTTAAGGTTAGGAGCTCTGTCTATTTGTATGGATTAATTTTATTGCTTTTTCTATTTTAATTTATGCATGGATTTATAATTTAAGAATTGTTTTTGCTCTTCATTTTATGAATTTAGGTGGAACGGAAGTATGACCCTCTTTCTATTTGAGTTCTTGTATAACTTGGAAAAGCTCTTTACTTGAACAATAGCTTGAAAACATATTCTCCTAAAATTTAATTATCTGGATTTAACGGGATATGTGACAGATAATCCTTTTTTTGGGTAATTAGAATTTTTGTGGCATATAAACTGGAATTTGATCATGTAGCTTCTAATTGGAATTAATTGACCAAGGAATTGGCAGTTAATGAATTTTAGAGGAGACTAGAAAGGTCTAAGGAATTAGGGTCTAGTCACATATAGTTTGCCATAAATTAAATCCTACATAATTAAAATAGTTAGTAAGAAAAGTTAATCCAGAAAAATAGACAACTCTGAAGCCTTAAATATCTTCTCCATATTTTATTCCCAAATTAATAATTTCCCTGTCTACTTTTTAATGCTCTTTGAATATTCAAACACTGTTTTCTGTTTGTCTAACTAAGCCTATCAAATACTATTGTTGCTCAATCCATCAATCCTCGTGGGATCGACCCTTACTCACGTAAGGTATTACTTGGTATGACCCGGTGCACTTGCCAGTTAGTTTGTGGACTTTAAATTCCGCACCAGTCTCTAATCCACGGACCGAGTCCGTGGGATTAGAACCTTCGTGGTAGAGGCTAGAACCAATTGGCAGCATTCTTGAGATCCAGAAAGTCTAAACCTTATCTGTGGTATTCCGAGTAGGATCTGGAATGGGATGACTGTGACGAGCTTCAAACTCATGAATGTTGGGTGCAATGACAGTGTGCAAAAGGATAGAGAGATCCTATTCCGACACAAGTGAGAACCGACAGATGATTAGCCGTGCGGTAGTTGTACCTGGTATTTTTCATCCGAGACGAGAGATCCAACAGTTGATTAGCTGTACAGAAATCGTGCCTGGTATTTTTCATCCGAGAGGACGGATGGTAGCCATTGACAACGGTGATCCACCAACATACAGCTTGCCATTGAAGGAAGCCATGCGTGTTTGGAGAAGAAGACAGTAAGAAAGCAGAGATTCAGACGACAGAGCATCTCTAGAACCTCAACATGTTCCTCATTACTGAATAACAAGTACCATTTATTTCATGTTATTTACTTTTCATAAACAGAATCATTCTTATCATTAATCTCCTGACTAAGATTTACAAGATAACCATAGCTTGCTTCAAGCCGACAATCTCCGTGGGATCGACCCTTACTCACGTAAGGTATTACTTGGACGACCCAGTGCACTTGCTGGTTAGTTGTGCAGAGTTGTGAAAAGTGTGATCACAATTTCGTGCACCAAGTTTTTGGCGCCGTTGCCAGGGATTGTTCGAGTTTGGACAACTGACGGTTCATCTTGTTGCTTAGATTAGGAAGAATTTACCTTTTTGGTTGGTATAGAGTCACTAAATTTGAGTCTTTTATTTTCTTTTCAAAAATTTTTATTTTTCTTTATTCATCTGTGATTTGTCTTTGAGTCTTTTATTATTGTTCTTGTTAAAATTTTTAAAATCCTTGTTTTATTTTTCTAAATTTCTTTACGAAATTTTTAATAAATAAATAAAAACCAATAACCTCATAATTTAGTCTTATGTCTGAGTTTAGTCTCATGTTTTAAGTTTGGTGTCAATTGCATGCCTTTATTTTTCTTTCAATTTTTCGAATTACATGTTCTTATTTCTTTCTTGATCTTCAAGTTGTTCTTATTTATTTTCCTTGTTTGATCTTTAGTTTTTCTTGTTTTGTGTCTTTCCTTATTTTTCTTGTGCATTTTCGAATTATTAGTGTCCAAAGTATAAAAATTTTTAAGTTTGGTGTTCTTTGTGTTTTTATTTTCTTAAAGATTTCCAAAATTTGTTCTTGGTGTTCATATTGATCTTCAAAGTGTTCTTGGTGTTCATCTTGACATTCAAAGTTTTCTTGTTTGTTTTCTTTGTTTTGATCTAAAAATTCTAAGTTTGGTGTCATTTTATTGTTTTTCTATTTCCTCATTAAATTCAAAAATATCTTTTCTCTTTATTTTAAATTGAAATTTTCGAAAATTACATTTAAAAATTTATATTTTTATTTTAAAATTTTTATCTTATCTTATCTTAGTTTTAAATTTCAAAATTCCTTATCTTCTCTTACCTAACTTATCTTATCTTTTCTAATCTCAAATCCTAAAATCAAATCTTTTTCAAATCTTTTCTCTTATTTATTTTCTTACAAGTATCTTTAATTTTAAGACATATCTTTTTTAAAACTTCCTAACCACTTTCTCTCTCTTCATTTTTCGAAAATCCTCACCCAAAAATTTTCAAATCTTTTTAATTAATTAATTAATTTAGTTTTCTAATTTCGTTTATTTCTTTTTATTTATTTTCGAAATTTGCCTCATTTTATTTATTTACTTTATTTTTAATTTCGTTAAATTAAAAAAAAAGGGAATAAAATTTTTATTCACAATCCACATCATCTCCCTTTCTCTCCATCATGGATCTAACTGGAAATGAACAGTCCAGAAGAACTCTGGGGTCATATGCTAACCCCACTACTACCTCATATGGGAGTAGTATCTGTATACCCCCCATCAGAGCCAGCAGTTTTGAGCTAAACCTTCAGCTCATTATCATGGTACAGCAAAATTGCCAGTATTCCGGTCTTCCACAGGAAGAACCTACTGAGTTTCTAGCACAGTTCTTACAAATTGCTGACATAGTACGTGATAAGGAAGTAGATCAGGATGTCTACAGATTGTTACTATTTCTATTTGCTGTAAAAGATCAAGCTAAGAGGTGGTTAAATAACCAACCCACAACAAGCATAAGAACATGGAAACAGTTATCAGACAAATTCTTGAATCAATTTTTCCCTCCAAAAAGGATGACACAGCTAAGGCTGGACATCCAAGGCTTTAAACAAGAGGATAATGAATCTCTTTATAATGCCTGAGAAAGGTACAGAGGGATGCTAAGGAAATGTCCCTCTGAAATGTTTTCAGAATGGGTACAGTTAGACATCTTTTACTATGGACTTACAGAAAAGGCCCAGATGTCTCTAGACCACTCAGCTGGTGGATCTATACATATGAGATAGACAATTGAAGAGGCTCAAGAGCTCATTGATACAGTTGCTAGAAATCAGCATCTGTACTTAAGTAGTGAGTCCTCCATGAAAGAAGAGGCTAAAGCAGTATCCTCTGAACTTAGTCCTCCAGAACAAGTTGCTGAACTCAATCAGCAATTGCTTTTTATAACAAAATAGTTAGTAGAATTTAAAGAGATGCTACAAGACACTAAAAATGCTAACAGGAATATGGAAGTACAATTGGATCAGACAAGACAGCAGCTATCTAAACAGATAACAGAAGAGTGCCAAGTTGTTCACTTAATTCGGTTCACCCAAATTAAGTCTTTAAATTCACCAAATCTACACATTTTAGTTCATCACATTGTGAGAGTGTCCATTTATGCAGGTACAATCTGGTTTTTTGTTCTTTTGTGAGCGTGAATCATGACAGTCAGTCGACACTTCTCGGATACGCCCTGATGAAAAATGAGGATACCCAATCATTCAAATGGCTATTCGAGTGTTGGCTCCGTTGCATGGGAGGGAAGGTACCAAAAGGCATTCTTACCAACCAATGCGCATCGATGCAAAGAGCCATCGAGATGTGCATGCCAACAACAATTCACCGGTGGTGCATTTGGCACATCATGAAGAAGATCCTAAACAAACTAAACGGCTACAAGCGACACGAAGAAATAGAACAAGAGATGAGCCACGTCATTTGGAACTCGTTCACAAAAGATGCATTCGACAGAAACTAGAACGATTTTCACATAAAGTACGGCCTCGGAGGCAACAAGTGGCTCTCAAGTAACCAAGGTTTTAATTCGAATTATTTTCACGCTGTTGCTTTTTCAATTTAAACGTGCACAAATTTCGGTCTATCCTAGCTCATGTTTTTGGTTCATTATGCAGAGCTATACGAAGATCGGCATATATGGATTCAAGTTTACCTGGATCACCACTTCTGGGCTGAGATGAGAAGCACACAAAGGTGCGAGAGCTTGCACACATTTTTCAACAAGTTCATCACACGCAATAGCTCCTTGAGTCAATTCGTGAAGCAATACGACAATTGCCTAGCAAGTAGAGAGTAAAGAGAGAGAAAGAGAGAGAATTCGACGCTGCAGATTTTCACACCGTGATACCATGCATAACAAAATCACCAATAGAGGCCTAGTTTCAGCACGTGTATACCCACAAGAAGTTCAGGAAAGTTCAAGGAAAATTCAGAGAAAAGGTGAACTGCATCACAAGATCAATGCATTCCACCCTAGGTTTCACAACATACAAAGTCGTAAATCAGGTTTCTAACTCCACATTCAACAAGTTATTTGTCACCTACGATGCAGTATCACGAGAGGTAAAGTGCCAGTGCCTGCTGTTTGAGTCAAGGGGCATACTGTGCCGCCATTCCCTGAGCGTCTTAAGCTTCGAGCGAGTAGATAACGTGACACTGAAATACATACTGGAATGCTAGAGCAAGAACATAAAGAGGAGGCATCTGCACATCAAGAGCAACCAAGACGAGCCGCTACTGGAGCTAAGAAGCAAGGGATTCAATGATTTGGTGTTTTGGTCACACAATATCTGTGAATTTACGTCAGAGTCCTAGGAGCTAACCAGAATTTTGCACCGAGCCTTTGACGATGTCATTGCCGAGATGCAAGAATGTCAAGAGAGAAGTGATAAAACTACTATTTTACGGTTTATCTTGTGTTTAATTGAGTGGTTTCATCAAGTCTTTACCTACTTATTCATATGATTTGCATGATTTTACAATCCCTTCCTAGTTTTGTTTTATGGTTGAAAACTTGCTTCCTAGAGATCTTTAATTTGTATATTTTAATTCTCCTTTATACCATTCGATGCCGTGATCCGTGTGTTAAGTATTTCAGGCTTTATAGGGCAGGAATGGCTTAGAGGATGGAGAGGAAGCTTGCAAAAATGGAAGGAACACAAGAAACCAAGGAGATAACAAGCGAGCATCGACGTGCATGCATGGCTCACGCGTGCGCGCGACATGGAGAAAATTGCAACGATGCGTGCGCGTGCCTGACGCGTATGCGTGGGTTGGAGTTTGCACAAAAGACGCGCACGCGTGGATGACGCGTATGCGTGACACGCCAAAACGACCAGCGATGCGCACGCGTGACTGATGCGTTCGCGTGACATGCGCGATCTGCAGAAATAACAGAAAATGATGGGGGCGATTTCGGGCCAAGTTTTGACCCAATTTCTGGCCCAGAAACACATATTAGAGCCAAGGAACATGCAGAGACTCAAGACACATTCTCATTAGCATAGTTTTAGGATTTTAGATCGGAATCTAGAGAGAAAAATTACTCTTCCTCTAGGTTTTCTTTACATTCATAGTTTATTGCTTTTGCTTTTGGATATTGAAGAGTCATCACCTCCGTTGAAGATGCTATTCTAGTTTGTTTCCTTACTCTTTTATTTATTCCATATTCTTAATTCTTGTTTAAAGTTACAATTGGATTATTTTCATGGATTGTTAATGAAAAGGATTACTTTTAGTTTCAATTAAATTGCAGTTATTGTCTATCATGTCTTTCTTTTATTCCCTTTTTAATTTTATGCAAGTAATTTTCATGTCAATGGAGTAGATTCCCAACTTGACATGGGGGTTGATTAAGAGGAGACACTTGAGTTGGAATGCTTAAGTGATTAGTTAAATTGGAAGTTGTTGGCTAATTCTGTATTTACTAACACTAGACCTTCCCACGGGAGAGGACTAGGATTTGCGAATAAGAATTAGCTCAATTACTTGACTTTCCTTTATTTAGTAAGGGTTAACTAAGTGAAAACAACAACTTCTTTATACTACACTTGAGAAATTTCCAACAAGGATAGAACTTCCAATTAATCATTCCCCCAGTCAAGGATTTTTAATTGAAACATATATTTCTCTTTTAAATTACAATTATTTATTTTCTGTCATTCAACTCTCAAAATCCTCGGAAAACTCCTGATTAATAACTTAGCACCCTTTCAAGAAACTCGTTGGGGGATGACCTGGGACTCATACTCCCAGTATTTTTTATTCTAAACTTTTGTGACAACCTTTCTAAATTGATGAGGCAGATTTTTGCTGGTTAAGAGCTATACTCGCAACGCTGTTCTTATATTATAATCTCTTAATTGTTCTAATTTCTGCCACACATCAATTTTTGGCGCCGTTGCCGGGGAGTTGCAATTGTGTGCTAAATTATTAATTAGTGTACATATTTCTATTTTATTTGCATATTTTATTTTATTTTATTACCATGATCTGTATGTTTCTTTCATTGAATAACGCGTTCAATGGCTGATCCGAGCTTAGCTGCATTTGATCCTGAAATTGAAAGAACTCTTTCACGTATTAGGCGAGCTCGGCGCATGTTAGCCTCAGAGGATGGTGAAGTGATTGTTATCGATTCACCAGTCTCATCTGAGGGCGAATCTGAACCGCCATCTGAGGAGGAAACAAGATCCTTTACTACTGATTCAGTTGATTCACGTGCAGATAGGATGGCAGCACCTAGGAGGATTACTGGTACGGTGAAATCGTGATCTCAACACTTCTTCACAACTCCGCGTAACTAACCAGCAAGTGCACTGGGTCGTCCAAGTAATAAACCTTATGTGAGTAAGGGTCGATCCCACGGAGATTGTCGGTTTGAAGCAAGCTATGGTCATCCTTGTAAATCTCAGTCAGGCGGATTCAATTGGTTATGAGGTTTTGATAATTAAAACATAAATAAAACTTAAAATAAAATAAAGTTATGTAATTCACTGGTGGGAATTTTAGATAAGCGTATGGAGATGCTTTGTTGCTTCTGAACCTCTGCTTTCCTATTGCCTTCTTTCAACCATGCGTTACCTCCTTCCATGGCAAGCTGTATGATCCTCTCGGATGAAAACAAATCCATATGCGCTGTCACCGCACGGCTAATCATCTGTTGGTTCCCGCTAGTGTCGGAATAGGACTACTGTCCTTTTGCACACTGTCACTGCACCCAACATTCCCAAGTTTGAAGCTCGTCACAGTCATCCCTTCTCGGATCCTACTTGGAATACCACAGACAAGGTTTACACTTTCCGAATCTTAGGAATGCTGCCAATGGTTCTAGCTTATACCACAAAGGTTCTAATCTCAAATCTAGATGCTCTGTTGTCAGGAGAGACGATGTGAGTCGTTGATTAGAAACCCAAGAGAATATACTCCGGCTGTCGTCCAATGACTACGTTGAACATCATGTAGATCGCTTTGTGGTTGTCAGGCACGCGATCTTGGCTAAGCGAGTAACGAAGATTGGGTGATTGTCATGGGTCACTCCTTCATTCTAACTTAACTGAATTAAGTATGAGAGTATATGTTGGAGAAGAAGTAGGCATGAATTAAATAGAAAAACAGTAGTAATTGCATTAATTCATAAAGAACAGCAGAGCTCCACACCTTAATCTATAGGGTGTAGAAACTCCATCGTAGAAAATACATAAGTGAAAAAGGTCTAGGCATGGCCGTGAGGCCAGCCTCCAAACGTGAAAATAGTCTATGATAGCATATGATCAACCAAAGACATAAAATAAATCTCTAAAAGTAGTTTTTATACTAAACTAGTAGCCTAGGGTTATAGAAAATGAGTAACTATGTGCAGGTAGTGCAGAAATCCACTTTCGGAGCCCACTTGGTGTGTGCTTGGACTGAGCATTGAGCTTTACACATGCATAGGCTGTTCCTGGAGTTAAACGCCAGCTTTGGTGTCAGTTTGGGCGTTTAACTCCAATTCTGGTGCCAGTTTGGGCGTTTTACGCCAATATGTTTTAGGCTGGTTTTGGATGCCAGTTTGGGCCATCAAATCTCGGGCAAAGTATGGACTATTATATATTGCTGGAAAGCCCAGAATGTCTAGGTTTCAACGCAATTAAGAGCGCGCCAATCGGGTATCTGTAATTCCAGAAAATCCACTTTGAGTGCAGGAGGGTCAGAATCCAACAGCATCTGCAGTCCTTTTTTAGCCAGAAAATACCTAAAATCACAGAAAAACACACAAACTCATAGTAAAGTCCAGAAATGTGATTTTTGAATAAAAACTAATAAAAATATAATAAAAAGTAACTAAAACATACTAAAAACTATGTAAAAACAATGCCAAAAAGGGTATAAATTATCCGCTCATCACAACACTAAACTTAAATTGTTGCTTGTTCCCAAGCAACTGAAAACAAAATAGGATAAAAAGAAGAGAAAATACAATAAATTCTAAACTTATCAATGAAGATTAGTTTCAATTAGATGAGCGGGGCTTATAGCCTTTTTGCTTCTGAACAGTTTTGGCATCTCACTTTATCCTTTGAAGTTCAGAATGATTGGCATCTATAGGAACTCAGAATTCAGATAGTGTTATTGATTCTCTTAGTTCAGTATGTTGATCCTTGAACACAGCTACTTTATGAGTCTTGGCCGTGACCCTAAGCATTTTGTTTTCCAATATTACCACCGGATACACAAATGCCACAGACACATAACTGGGTGAACCTTTTTAGATTGTGACTCAGCTTTGCTAGAGTCCCCAGTTAGAGGTGTCCAGAGCTCTTAAGCACACTCTTTTTTTGCTTTGGACCACGACTTTAACCGCTCAGTCTCAAGCTTTTCACTTGACACCTTCACGCCACAAGCACATGGTTAGGGACAGCTTGGTTTAGCCGCTTAGGCCAGGATTTTATTCCTTTGGGCCCTCCTATCCATTAATGCTCAAAGCCTTGGATCCTTTTTATTTACCCTTGCCTTTTGGTTTAAAGGGTTATTGGCTTTTTCTGCTTGCTTTTTCTTTTTCTTTTTTTTTTCGCTTCTTTTTTTTTGTCACAAGCTTTTGCTATTCCCTGCTTTTTCTTGCTTCAAGAATCAATTTTATGATTTTTCAGATTATCAATAACATTTCTCCTTTTTCATTATTCTTTCAAGAGCCAACAATTTTAACATTCATAAACAACAAATTCAAAAATATGCACTGTTCAATCATTCATTCAGAAAATAAAAGGTATTGCCACCACATCAAAATAATTAAGCTAATTTCAAGATATAATTTAAAATCATGCATTTCTAGTTCTTTTGCAATTAAAAACATTTTTCATTTAAGAAAGGTGAAGGATTCATAGGACATTCATAGCTTTAAGACATAGAAACTAGACACTAATGATCATGTAATAAAGACACAAACATAGACAAAACATAAAGCATATAATTCGAAAAACAGAAAAAATAAAAACAAGGAGATTAAAGAACGGGTCCACCTTAGTGATGGCGGCTAGTTCTTCCTCTTAAAGATCTTATGGAGTGCTTGAGCTCCTCTATGTCTCTTCCTTGCCTTTGTTGCTCCTCCCTCATAGTTCTTTGGTCTTCTCTAATTTCATGGAGGAGGATGGAATGCTCTTGGTGCTCCATCCTTAGTTGTCCCATGTTGGAACATAATTCTCCTAAGGAGGTGTTGATTTTCCCAATAGTTTTGTGGAGGAAAGTGCATCCCTTGAGGCATCTCAGGGATTTCATGATGAGGAATATCCTCATGCTCTTGTTGAGGTCCATGAGTGGGCTCTCTTGTTTGCTCCATCCTTTTCTTAGTGATGGGCTTTTGAGATGAATCTCTCCATCTCCCATGACTCGGAGGTAGAAGCAATTACCTTCCTTTTCTTCTTTCTAGAGATTTCTCCGGTCTTAGGTGCCATTAATGGTTATGGAAAAACAAAAAGCAGAGCTTTTTCCACACCAAACTTAAAATATTTGCTCGTCCTCGAGCAAAAGAAGAAAGAAATGAGTAGAAGAAGAAGAAATGGAGGAGATGGAGGGGGGTGAGAGGTTCGGCCAAGGGGGAAGAAGTGTTTGTGATGTGTGAAAGTGGAGGTAGTGAGGAGGGGTATTTATAGGGTAGGAGAGAGAGGGTAGCCGTGTATGAGGATTTGAGTTTGGGAGGGAAATGGTTTCAATTTAAATGGTGAGGTAGGTAGGGTTTTATGATGGATAGAGTTGAGTGGTGAAGAGATTATGGAGAAGAGGGTAAGATTTGATAAGTGAGTGGTATTTGGGGAAGAGTTATTGATGGGATTGGTCAAGGGTGTTTGGGGAAGAGTGTTATGGAAAGGTGTGAAGAGGAGAGAAGAAGAGGTGGGGTACGTGGGGATCCTGTGGGGTCCACAGATCCTGAGGTGTCAAGGAATTTGAGTCCCTGCACCATTCTGGCATTCAAACGCCCACTCTGTGCCAAATCTGGCATTTAACGCTAGCTCTGCTACCTTTCCTGGCGTTAAATGCCAGTTTGCTGCCCATTTCTGGCGTTAAACGCCAGCCAGATGCCCATTTCTGGCGTTTAACGCCAGCCAGATGCCAGACAGCCCTTTCTGGCGTTAAACGCCCATTCTGCTATCCTTACTGGCGTTTAAACGCTAGTAAGCCTGTCCTCCAAGGTGTGCTATTTTTGATGCTGTTTTTCATTCTGTTTTTTTATTTTTCATTTGTTTTTGTGACTTCACATGATCATCAACCTAAAGAAAACATAAAATAACAATGGAAAATAAGTGAATATAATTAAATAATATTGGGTTGCCTCCTAACAAGCGCTTCTTCAATGTTAATAGCTTGACAGTGAAGCTCTTAGAGAGCTTCACAGAGACTCAGAGCTTAATGGTGGCCTCCCAACACCAAACTTAGAAGTTGAGTGTGGAGGCTTTGTTTGACTCTGTATTGAGAGAAGCTTTTCATGCTTCCTCTCCATGGTTGCAGAAGAAGATCCTTGAACCTTAAACACAAGGTAGTCCTCATTCAATTGAAGGACTAGCTCTCCTCTGTCCACATCAATCACAGCTCTTGCTGTGGCTAGGAAGGGTCTTCCAAGGATGATGGAATCATCTTCATCCTTCTCAGTGTCTAGGATTATGAAGTCAGCAGGGATGTAATAGCCTTCAACCTTCACTAAGATATCCTCTACAGGTCTATAAGCCTGTTTCCTTGAATTGTCTGCCATCTCCAGTGAGATTTTAGCAGCTTGTACCTCAAAGATCCCTAGTTTCTCCATTACAGAGAGGGGCATGAGGTTTATCCCTGACCCCAGGTCACACAGAGCCTTCTCAAAGGTCATGGTGCCTATGGTACAAGGTATTAAGAACTTTCCAGGATCCTGTTTCTTCTGAGGTAATTTCAGTTGAACCATATCATTTAGTTCATTGATGAGCAATGGGGGTTCATCCTCCCAAGTCTCATTACCAAATAGCTTGGCATTCAGCTTCATGATTGCTCCTAGATATTGAGCAACTTGCTCTTCAATAATATCTTCATCCTCTTCAAAGGAAGAACACTCATTAGAGCTTATGAATGGCAACAGTAAGTTTAGTGGAATCTCTATGGTCTCTGTATGAGCCTCAGATTCCTTTGGTTACTCATTAGAGAACTCCTTGGAGGCCATTGGACGTCCATTGAGGTCTTCCTCACTGGAAATCACTGCATTTCCCTCCTCTACCAATACAAAAAAAAGGTCTATGGTCACGGTGAAAAACCGTGACCATAGCTAGTGAAAAGGGTGACCATAGGTCTATGGTCACGGTTTTTGACCTATGGTCACGGTTTTTCTGCCGTGGCCTATTCTCTCGTGGCCATAGACCTATGGTCATCGTTTTTTTATCTATGGTCATGGTTTCTATGGTCACGGTTGTAATATTCAAATTCTGGCACTTTAGGCCACGTTTTTTTACCGTGACCATAGGTTAATCTATGGTCACGCGATAAAACCATAACCATAGCCTATCTATGGTCACGGTTTTGGCCGTGACCATAGCCTCTATAGTCACCCCTTCCCAAAACCGTGACCATAGATAAGGCTATGGTCACGGTTTTGGCCGTGACCATAGCCTCTATGGTCACTCCACCCAAAACCGTGACCATAGCCTCTATGGTCACCCCTTCCCAAAACCATGACCATAGCCTTATCTATGGTCACGGTTTTGGCCGTGACCATAGCCTCTATGGTCACTCCACCAAAAACCGTGACCATAGCCATATCTATGGTCACGGTTTTGACCGTGACCATAGCCTCTATAGTCACCCCTTTCCAAAACAGTGACCATAGCCTTATCTATGGTCACGGTTTTGGCCATGACCATAGCCATATCTATGGTCACGGTTTTGACCGTGACCATAGCCTCTATGGTCACTCCTTCCCAAAACCGTGACCATAGCCTTATCTATGGTCACGGTTTTGGCCGTGACCATAGCCTCTATGGTCACTCCACCAAAAACCATGACCATAGCCTCTATGGTCACCCCACCTAAAAACCGTGACCATAGCCTTATCTATGGTCACGGTTTTAGCCGTGACCATAGCCCCTATGGTCACCCCTCCTTAAACCGTGACCATAGCCTTATCTATGGTCACGGTTTTTTGCCGTGACCATAGTGTCTATGGTCACCCCGCCTTAAAACCATGACCATAGCCTTATCTATAGTCACTGTTTTCACCGTGGCCATAGCTTATCTATGGTCACCCCTCCTTAAAATCGTGGCCATAAGTTATCTATGGTAACCTGTTTTATTTTATGAATTTTTTTTGAAGCATAATCACATTCCAAAATGATGATAATCACAAAATAAATCTAAGAATGAGAAATTCAATAAATGTAAATCCTAAAAGTTTCATTAAAAAGTAGATATCCATTACAACACTAATCAAAATAGGGTGTAATTTATCCATTACATGTATTATCGGATAAAGTCTCTTATCAAAATGTAAAGAACACATCAAAATAATACATTTAGATAACCAAAATCATTATAAGACCCATCCCATCTTATATTTGTATAGAACATATTTTCTTCACATCATGTCCTCCTACTAGCAAAAGAAATAAAGAAGTTAGAACAGAACAAAAATATTTTTGATGATGCACATGCAGTGCAGTTGAGTAATGAATATGGAGTACAAGTTAAGTAAGTCAATCAATATGAAAATTTCAACAACTAAATAACAAGGAGTATTTGCATGTGGTTTTGAGCCATTTGGTAATGTTTATTTGTTTTTAATCTATCTTTGAGTGGAACTTCAACTCCCCTGTTGAAGTCGCTTAAAACTGAAAAAAATCCAGCACAAAGAAACAACCACAACCAAAATAGAAGCTTAAAAAATAAGGTAATACCGAAATACTATTATTAGCTTCCAACCCATCAAACAAATCAAGTAATCAACACCAGCGAAACAGAAAAACCAGATCGAGTGTGAAATCAATAGACAAAGTAAATTTTAAAATAATAATAATGCTGATTGCTATATATTACTGAGTACTAATTCAATGCTGATTGCTACCACTTCACCTTCATGTATTATTATTGCTTTATCTATTTTTCTATACCTTCTAAAGAGAAACAATGGTAGGTTATGCATCTTAGTTCGTAATTAGTTTCTTACCCTTCTATTTAATATGTACTCATGGAGCCAATTAGCGAATAAAATCAACAATAAAATTAACATCAACAGCAATCACCCACTATTAAGCAATCAGCCACCATTAATTTAACTACTAATTTTGACAGTACTTACTTCCATATCTTTTGACACATGGTTCGATCCCAGTGAAGGAGGAATGCTTCGCCTCGCATCATTTGGTACACTACTTGCATCAGGCGGAGATTGTTGGGCAGCTTCTATCATTACTTGCACTTGTTCCGCACTCATACCAGGATTAACTTGTTGCAACACCGTTTTGATCAAGCTCGTTAAACCATCCAACTTGGAAGTTAAGTTATTTTGATTTTTCTCCATAGTTGAAACCACTTCAGCATGTTGTTATTGCATTTGTCGGATTTGCTTATCCTTTTTAAGAGAGAATTTTGTGACTGATCGACCATAGAAACGAACTCTACCATGTCTCTCCTTTCCAAAAACCGTTTGAAGCGCTTCATCATCACTGTATCCATCTTGCTTCAAATTTTGAAGATGATCCTATTACATAGAAGGAAAATTGAAATAAGTTCATGTGCGTATATGCTAAAAATATAAAAAATGATTTACACATTTCTTTTAGTGTACATTTCTACGAAACTAAACAACTCACAATCGTCTCTTGTGTTCCCGAATCAGTCTCTCCTTTCTTGTTAGTACGAGTTACAACAAACATCTCAGACTGTGATAGATCTTTATTGCCCTCTTTTTTTGTACGCTACAAAGAAACCACAAAGATTACTCGAAGTCAGCACAGATGACATGAAAGATGCAAAGATACTTAAATGCGAAGCACAAATATAATACCAATTCAGCTCGTACTAATTCAAAACTAACTAGACCCATTCGATGATTCCATTTTTGTTTGGATCTATTTTCACGATTTTTGTCAGAAATAACCTACATATTGTTGTAATGTAAAAATACATTAAGTTAGTTAAATACACGATACCATTAATAAAGCCAAGAAAGTTGTGAAAATAACTTACTTTGATGATATCAAGACTCCAAAATTGAACTAATTTTCTAAAATACAGTTCAGGTACGGTAATCGGATGATTTTTCATCATCTCTCTGAATGAGCTGTATGGTGTATAGTGATATTTTTTTATGCGTTTCTTAAATTGCTTCTATGACTCTCCAATGGTATCTATCACCCAAGGCTCAGCATCACTTGGAATTTTATATTTAGACTATGAATAAACAGTGAATTATGTTATTTTACCGTACAATGCTAAGCCTAATTGTAAACAATTTAAAAAGGAGAATGGTCTAGTTACCTTTGCATAATCCAACATTGAAGTTTTAGTCTCACTTGACACAGCTTGCCAACTAGTATATAATAACGTGACCAAATTAGAGTTTCTTGCAAGTGTACCTAAAAATCGACTAAACAATTGAACCTGTGTCTTTGTTGGGCCTATAGGTCTGTCGTTGCACCATGTTAACTCTATCTGTGTCTCCATAGCATGAATATGCTTGAGTTGGGTGGGACCACGAACTTTTTTCTTTTTGGTACCTATTTCCAATGTCATTACTAGAGAATATTAACAAGAATACTATTAAAGTAAATAAAAGAGTAATCAACTAAATACAAGAGTTAGGTTGATGTCTTTCACTATTTGCTATTGAAAAAAAAAGGATAAAGGAATTACCGAGTTGACTATCACTACTATCACCAACACTTGGATTGTGATCATCATAATCATATTCATATTCTTCATCATTTTCATCCAACGATATCCCATATTTTTCGAAGAATTCATCCAAAGTCATAGCTGGGATAAGAGACTCAATCTTATGTTCTTCTTCATTGGCATCTTCTTCATTCGATTTCTTCATCAGCATCTTCTTATTGGTTGGCTTCTTGCTTTGACCATCAGCGTCATTGGTATTCATCTTGGTTTTATCATCTTCCACCTTTGATTTCTTCATTGGCACCTTCTTCTTAGACGGCTTCTTCCCACTTTGACCCTCAATTTCATTGGCTTTCATCTTGACTAGATGATTTTCTTCATTGCAGTTCTTTGTTGGCATCTTGATTTGATCTTCACGATCTTTCATGTTTGTTATCTTCTTGGTTGCCATTTTGCTTTGACCTTCATCGTCAACTCTTGTCAGCTTCTTTTTCGGCATCTTTCCCTTTTTCATTGTCTCATGTTTACTACTATCCCCACATGCAGCTAAAACATGCTCCCTTTTGATTTGAAATTGTTTTAGCAATGCATAAGCACTTGTGAATTGTATTTTTCCTGAATTTTTTACTGGACTCCTCATCTTCAAGGGACTTCTTTGTGACTCTATTTGTGATAGGGTACTTAACCTTTTTCTTTTGGGATTTCCTTCATTGTTCATCCTGTATTAAAAAATGTCAAATAAAGCATCAACATAATTAAATTGCATGAAGAGAGAAAAATAAAGCATCAAAACTAATAAAGAAATAGACATATGCATTATCATACGGCAGCCACATAATAAAGTAAACAAACATTGAGATTTCAGGAACAAATAAAGTATGAACAAATAAAGCTTGATGGATAAATAAATTATATGACAGCCACATATTTTAAGAGGGCTATGGACCACTATTGTCATATCAATTTTTGTACAAATAAATCATATGGCAGCCACATATAAAGCATCATGAACAAATAAAGCATCATGGACAATTTTTGTACTACCTCAATTTCAGCTTCACTGTCAAAATCATCAGACTCTATTTCTTTGTGGTTAGGTTTGATCTTGTTCGGTGTCACATCAACAATAGTGGGTCGCACACCCTGTCTAACCAAGTCTACATCGCCAATATCATCAAGGGTATCGGACTATTTGCCGATTCATGTGGCTCTCTTATGTTAGGGTCAAACTGTAATTGGACCCCAATGTTAAACAAGTCTCTTGGAACCGTTTTCATCACATAATGCTTTTGGGGAATATATGGATCTTTCACATAAAAGCACTGGTGTGCTTGGCTTGCCAACACAAATGGTTCGTCTTGGTAACATCTTTTGTTGAAAAGAACGTATGTCAGACCATAATCATCTTCCTCAGCAATAAACCACTCACACTTGAATAACACAACTTTAAATATGCCAGACAGCCCTTTCTGGCGTTAAACGCCCATTCTGCTATCCTTACTGGCGTTTAAACGCTAGTAAGCCTGTCCTCCAGGGTGTGCTATTTTTGATGCTGTTTTTCATTCTGTTTTTTATTTTTCATTTGTTTTTGTGACTTCATATGATCATCAACCTAAAGAAAACATAAAATAACAATGGAAAATAAGTGAATATAATTAAATAATATTGGGTTGCCTCCCAACAAGCGCTTCTTTAATGTTAATAGCTTGACCATGAAGCTCTTAGAGAGCTTCACAGAGACTCAGAGCTTACTGGTGGCCTCCCAACACCAAACTAAGAAGTTGAGTGTGGGGGCTTTGTTTGACTCTGTATTGAGAGAAGCTTTTCATGCTTCCTCTCCATGGTTGCAGAAGAAGATCCTTGAACCTTAAACACAAGGTAGTCCTCATTCAATTGAAGGACTAGCTCTCCTCTGTCCACATCAATCACAGCTCTTGCTGTGGCTAGGAAGGGTCTTCCAAGGATGATGGAATCATCTTCATCCTTCCCAGTGTCTAGGATTATGAAGTCAGCAGGGATGTAATAGCCTTCAACCTTCACTAAGACATCCTCTACAGGTCCATAAGCCTATTTCCTTGAATTGTCTGCCATCTCCAGTGAGATTTTAACAGCTTGTACCTCAAAGATCCCTAGTTTCTCCATTACAGAGAGGGGCATGAGGTTTATCCCTGACCCCAGGCCACACAGAGCCTTCTCAAAGGTCATGGTGCCTATGGTACAAGGTATTAAGAACTTTCCAGGATCCTGTTTCTTCTGAGGTAATTTCAGTTGAACCGGATCATTTAGTTCATTGATGAGCAATGGGGGTTCATCCTCCCAAGTCTCATTACCAAATAGCTTGGCATTCAACTTCATGATTGCTCCTAGATATTGAGCAACTTGCTCTTCAATAATATCTCCATCCTCTTCAAAGGAAGAACATTCATCAGAGCTTATGAATGGCAACAGTAAGTTTAGTGGAATCTCTATGGTCTCTGTATGAGCCTCAGATTCCTTTGGTTACTTATTAGAGAACTCCTTGGAGGCCAGTGGATGTCCATTGAGGTCTTCCTCACTGGAAATCACTGCCTTTCCCTCCTCTACAGGTTCGGCCATGTTGGACGTGTTTATTGCCTTGCACTCTCTTTTTGGATTCTCTTCTGTATTGCTTGGGAGAGTACTAGGAGGGAGTTTAATAACTCTTTTACTCAGCTGACCCACTTGTGCCTCCAAATTTCTAATGGAGGACCTTGCTTCAGTCATAAAACTGAGAGTGGTCTTAGATAGATCAGAGACTACAGTTGCTAAGTCAGAGTGGCTTTGCTTAGAATTCTCTGTCTGTTGCTGAGAAGATGATGAAAAAGGTTTGTTATTGCCAAACCTATTTCTCCCACCATTATTGTTACTGAAGCCTTGATTAGGCTTCTGTTGATCCTTCCATGAGAAATTTGGATGATTCCTCTATGAAGGATTATAGGTGTTTCCATAGGATTCTCCCATGTAATTCACCTCTTCCATTCCAAGGTTCTCAAGGTCATAGGCTTCTTCTTCAGAGGAAGCTTCCTTAGTACTGCCTGATGCAGCTTGCATTCTAGACAGACTCTGAGAAATCATATTGACTTGCTGAGTCAATATTTTATTCTGAGCCAATATGGCATTTAGAGTATCAATCTCCAGAACTTCTTTCTTCTGAGTTGTCCCACTATTCACAGGATTTCTTTTAGAAGTGTACATGAACTGGTTATTTGCAACCATTTCAATAAGTTCCTGGGCTTCTGCAGGTATCTTCTTCAGATGAAGAGATCCACCAGCAGAGTGATCCAATGACATCTTGGACAATTCAGACAGACCATCATAGAATATACTTATGAAAATCAAATTTTTAAAGTTTTTGAAAATGTAAAAAAAATAAAAAAGATTTGATTTTTGAAAAGGATTTAAAAAACATAGAATCTTTTATTTGAAATTTTGACTTGATTAACAAGAAACAACTAAATTTTAAAATTTTATGACTAAATCAATCTAAAATTTCGAAAATTATGAGCAATTTAAGGAAAAGATATATTTTTTTATTTTTTTGAAATTAATGAGGAAAGAGAAAAACAACAAACAGACACAAGACATAAGAAATTAAAATCAAAATAACTAATGCTTGCAAGAACACTTCGAATGTCAAGATGAACACCAAGAACACTTTGAAGATCATGATGAACACCAAGAACATGTTTTTGAAAATTTTTAAGAAAAGGAAAACATGCTAGACACCAAACTTAGAAATTTTTAATCTATAGACACTAACAAATTGAAAATACATATGAAAAACAACAACAAACACAAAACAAGAAAATCACAAGATTAAACAAAGGCAATCATCAAGAATAACTTGAAGACCATGAAGAACACCATGCATGAGTTTTCAAAAATTTAAAGAAAGATTAAAAAGATGCAATTGACACCAAACTTAAAATTTGACACAAGACTCAAACAAGAAACATAAAATTTTTGGTTTTTATGATTTTATTAAATTTTTTTTTGGATTTTTCGAAAATAATTTGGAAAGAGAAAAATAAGAAATTCAAAATTTTTAATAAGAATTCCAGGAATCATGCAATGTTAGTCTAAAGTTTCGGTCCAAAAATTTAGACATGGCTAAATAGCCAGCTAAGCTTTATGTGAAAGCTTCGGTCCAAAAGATTAGACATGGCCAAATGGCCAGCCAAGCTTCAGCATACAAATTAGACATACAACAGCCAATTAGATGGGAATCCAAAGGCTCTTGCAATGATAAGTGGAAGCCTCAGTCCAAAAGATTAGACATGGCTTAGCAGCCAGCCAGGCTTCACATATCATCTGAAACTCTAGAATTCATTCTTAAAAACTCTGAAGAACAAATATTTTTTTTTGAATTTTTTGAAAATAAAAATAAAATAAAATTACCTAATCTAAGCAATAAGATGAACCGTCAGTTGTCCAAACTCGAACAATCCCCAGCAACGGCACCAAAAACTTGGTACACGACGAAATCGTGATTTCAACACTTCTTCACAACTCCGCGTAACTAACCAGCAAGTGCACTGGGTCGTCCAAGTAATAAACCTTACGTGAGTAAGGGTCGATCCTGGAGATTGTCAGCTTGAAGCAAGCTATGGTCATCCTTGTAAATCTCAGTCAGGCGGATTCAATTGGTTATGAGGTTTTGATAATTAAAACATAAATAAAACATAAAATAAAATAAAGTTACTTATGTAATTCACTGGTGGGAATTTCAGATAAGCGTATGGAGATGCTTTGTTGCTTCTGAACCTCTGCTTTCCTATTGCCTTCTTCCAACCATGCGTTACCTCTTTCCATGGCAAGCTGTATGATCCTCTCGGATGAAAACAAATCCATATGCGATGTCACCGCATGGCTAATCATCTGTCGGTTCCCGCTAGCATCGGAATAAGACCATTGTCCTTTTGCACACTGCCACTGTGCCCAGCATTCGCAAGTTTGAAGCTTGTCATAGTCATCCCTTCCCGGATCCTACTCGGAATACCACAGACAAGGTTTAGACTTTCCGGATCTCAGGAATGCTGCCAATGGTTCTAGCTTATACCACAAAGGTTCTAATCTCAGATCCAGATGCTCTGTTGTCAGGAGAGATGATGTGAATCATTGATTAGAAACCCAAGAGAGTATACTCCGGCTGTCGTCCAATGACTACATTGAACATCATGTAGATCGCTTTGTGGTTGTCAGGAACGCAATCTTGGCTAAGCGAGTAACGAAGATTGGGTGATTGTCACGGATCACCCCTTCATTCTGACTTAACTAAATTAAGTATGAGATAATATCTTGGAGAAGAAGTAGGCGTGAATTGAATAGAAAAACAGTAGTAATTGCATTAATTCATGAAGAACAACAGAGCTCCACACCTTAATCTATGGGGTGTAGAAACTCCACCGTAGAAAATACATAAGTGAAAAGGGTCTAGGCATGGCCGTGAGACCAGCCTCCAAATGTAAAAATAGTCTATGATAGCATATGATCAACCAAAGACATAAAATAAATCTCTAAAAGTAGTTTTTATACTAAACTAGTAGCCTAGGGTTACAGAAAATGAGTAACTAAGTCCAGGTAGTGCAGAAATCTACTTCCGAGGCCCACTTGGTATGGCTTGGGCTGAGCATTGAGCTTTACACGTGCATAGGCTGTTCCTGGAGTTAAACGCCAGCTTTGGTGCCAGTTTGGGTGTTTAACTCCAATTCTGGTGCCAGTTTGGGCGTTTTACGCCAAGATATTTTAGGTTGGCTTTGGACGCCAGTTTGGGCCATCAAATCTCGGGAAAAGTATGAACTATTATATATTACTGGAAAGCCCAAAATGTCTACTTTTCAACACAATTAAGAGCATGCCAATTGGGCTTTTGTAGCTCCAGAAAATCTACCTCAAGTGAAGGAGGGTCAGAATCCAACAGCATCTGCAGTCATTTTTTAGCCTCTGAATCAGATTTTTGCTCAGGTCCCTCAATTTCAGCCAGAAAATACCTGAAATCATAGAAAAACACACAAACTCATAGTAAAGTCCAAAAATGTAATTTTTGCATAAAAAATAATAAAAATATAATAAAAAGTAACTAAAACATACTAAAAACTATGTAAAAATAATGCCAAAAAGGGTATAAATTATCCGCTCATCAATTTCTCTCTAGGAAGCTGGAGCTCCAGATTTTACACTACAGCCGTATCAAGTACATCATCCAACTCTGGCTGCAGATTTTGAGCTGAAGACTGCACTAATCAACTTGATGCCCAAGTTTCATGGCTTACCTGCTCAGGAGCCCATCAAGCACCTCAGGAATTTTTAGACAGCCTGTTCTATTGTTAGGCGTCATGGTGCAAATAAAACTTCTATTTTGTCAACCGCCTTCCCGTTTTCTCTTGCGGGAATGGCGAGGGAGTGGTACTACTCCCAACCTGAAGCAACTGTCACCAACTGGGATACGCTCAGGAGAGAATTCCTAGAAAAATACTTTCCAGCTGAAGTTACAGATAGATTGAGAAAAGAGATCTCCTATATTGTTCAAGGAGAATCAGAGACTCTTTATGAGTACTGGGAGCACTTTAAAAACCTTCTGGACGCATGCCCCCACCACATGATTGACAGGTTAGTGTTGATCAGCTACTTCACTCAAGGCATGAAGCCTCGGGATAAAACTACACTAGATGTGCTAGTAATGGTTCTTTGAAAAAGTACAAGACTGTAGATGAAGCATGGCAACTGATCAGCGACTTAGCTGAGTCCACTAGGAACCACAGGCACAGTAACAGCCACTCAAAGACTGTTGCAAAGGTTTCCTCTAGCAGTGAAACTACTGCTCTTACACAGAGTATATGTGAAATGACCAACCTACTGAAGTAGATGCAGTTGAATCAACAACAAACTCAGCCTCCCCCACCACAACAAAGCCAACAGTTAGTTCCCCAAAGAGTATGTGAAATCTGTGCTGATTATAGTCATTATACTGATGAGTGCCCGTAACTCCAATAAGAAGACAACACTATGGCAGCTACTCATAACTTCTATGACTGCCCGAATCAAGGATACAATCAACAAGGCAGCAACTACAACCAAGGTGGAAACTATAACCAAGGATGGCAGGACAACTCCAACCAGGGTTGGAGAGATACTTCCAACCATGGCTGGAGGGACAACTATAACAGAGGAGGTAGAGACAACAATGGAAATTAGAGGTGGAATAACAACAACAGACAGTAGAATCAGACCCAGCCTTACAGAGCACCTCACCTAAGGCAGTCACAAGGACCCCAGCATAACCAACAACAGGCCCCTCAGATCACTTATCCCCCTTCCTCATCAAATGATGAGATGCTTCGTTCTCTTGCACAAGGACAACAAGACATGCAGACTACACTGAACTCTACTCTAAATGGTCTAAATGCCACTTTACAAGCTCTCGTCTCCTAAATAGATTCATTACCTGCTTCCACCAACCAACCTTCAAACTCCAGTGAAATTCCTTCTCAACCCCTACCTAAACCCAAGGATGGCATCAATGTCATCACTTTGAGGTTCGGAACCACACTGCAAGAGAGGAACCAGGAGGAGCCAAGCCTAATAGAACACGTCCCAGTTGAAGATATAGTTGAAGTGGAAGATGCTGAAGAGGAAGAAGAAATACAAGATAAGGTTGAAGAAGAAGTAGCTCAGCCAAGGAATGGAGTACCAAGGGATGCAGAGGCGGCAAGTGGCACCATCCCTATCCCATTCCCACACCTTGCAAGAAAATCCAAGAAGCAGACGGAACTTGATCCCAAAATGGTAGAAATTTCAAAAAAAGTTGAGGTAATTGTTCCCCTTTTTTATGTTATTCAGCAAGTACCTAAATATGTAAAGTTTCTGAAAGATTTATGCATACATAAAGACAAAATTAATGAATTAGAAACTATTCCTTTAGGTAGTTCTATATCTGCTTTAATGGGGGGTATACCTGAAAAATGTAGTGACCCAGGTCCATACATGGTTAACTGTACCATTGGAGGTGTAATATTTTCTGATTGTATGTGTGATTTAGGAGCGTGTGTTAGTATAATGCCATTGTCTATATATGATGCTTTGAGGCTCCCTCCCTTAAAAAGGTCGGCAGCTCGTTTTGTGTTAGTAGATAAGAGCATTATTACAGTGGTTAGAATTGCTGAAGATGTATTAGTGAGCATTAAGGGGCTCACATTTCCCATTGACTTCTATATCCTGGAAATGCCCCCTAATGACTTAGGAAGACCATCATAAATCCTGCTTAGAAGACCATTCCTGAAGACTTCGAAGTTCAAGCTGGATGCATTCTCAGGAACTTACTCCTTTGAGATAGATGGCAAAGCAGTGAGTTTCAGTTTAAATGAAGCTATGAAGCACCCTCCGGAAGATCATTCTATCTTCCAGTGCGATATCATTGATGAAACTGTAGCTGAAGTTCACCAAGAAGAAGTAGAAGAGAAGCACAAGGAGCAATGTCCAAGTGTGGGAACACCCTCTGAACATAATGAAGATATTTTACCAATATCACTAGCCCTGGATGATCTAGAGCCTAGCTATGAGCAGAAATCGGAATTAAAGCCACTTTCTCCCCACCTCAAGTATGCTTACCTTGAGGATAATCAGAAGTTCCCAGTTATCATTGCAAGGGAGCTCACTTCCCAACAGGAGGAGCAGCTACTTAGTGTGCTGAGAAGACACAAGAGAGCAATTGAGTGGAGCTTGGCGGATATAGTAGGCATCAGCCCTCAAGTTTGTGAGCACAGGATATTCTTAGAAGAGGGATCAAAGCCTGTCAGTCAACCCCAAAGAAGATTAAATCCCACCATCTTAGAAGTTGTCAAGAAAGAAATGACTAGGCTACTTGAAGTAGATATCATTTACCCCATCTCAAACAGTGAATGGGTCAGTCCAGTACAAGTGGTGCCCAAGAAGTCCAGAGTCACAACAGTAAAGAATGAGCATGGAGAGCTCCTAACAACTAGAGTGCAGAATTCATGGAGAGTTTGCATTGATTACAGGCGTCTCAACCAAGCTACTCGCAAGGATCATTACCCCTTGCCATTTATTGATCAGATGCTAGATCGCCTGTCAGGTAAATCCCATTACTACTTTTTAGATGGTTATACAGGCTACTTTCAAATTCATATAGCTCCTGATGATCAGGAGAAGGCTACTTTTACATGTCCCTTTAGAACGTATGCATATAAGAGGATGCCTTTTGGCTTATGTAATGCACCGGCTACCTTCCAAAGATGCATGATGAGTATCTTTTCAGATCTTATTGAGAACTGTATGGAAGTTTTCATGGATGATTTTAGCGTATAGGGTGATTCCTTTAGCCTTTGTTTGGATAGTTTAGCTAAAGTATTAGACAGGTGTGTTAGTTTAAACCTTGTTTTAAATTTTGAAAAATGTCACTTTATGGTAAAACAAGGGATTGTTCTAGGACATGTTGTGTCTAATACTAGTCTGTAGATCTAGCAAAGGTAGATGTCATTTCTAATTTGCCTTACCCCTCCTCCGTGAGGGAAGTCCGTTCGTTCCTGGACCATGCAGGTTTTTACAGGAGATTCATTAAAGACTTCAGTAAGGTAGCATTACCTTTATCCAGACTGCTGTAGAAAGATATTGAGTTCGAGTTCAGTGAGGATTGCATGCAAGCATTTGATAAGCTGAAGATCGCCCTGACTCAAGCTCCGATTGTGAGAGGACCAGACTGGAGCCAGCCTTTTGAGATTATGTGCGATGCCTTCAACCATGCAGTAGGAGCGACGCTGGCTTAGCGCGAAGGTAAGGATCCTTTCGTAATTGCTTATGCGTCTAAGACCTTAGACGCTGTGCAGTCTAATTACACTACTACTGAAAAAGAGCTTCTAGCTATTGTTTTTGCTCTAGATAAATTCTGAGCCTATTTACTTGGTACTAAGGTGGTAGTATACTCGGACCATGTAGCTCTAAAGTATTTATTAGCTAAAAAAGAGTCTAAAGCTAATACGTTGGATACTGTTACTGTAAGAATTTGATTTAGAAATTAAGGATAGGAGTGGTAACCAGAATTTAGTGGCAGACCACTTGAGTCGTCTTGAGCACATTAAGGATGACTCCACTCCTATAAATGATACTTTCCCATTTGATAGCTTGCATGCAGTATCTGAAGTAGTTCCTTGGTATGTACCTGTAGCTAATTATCTAGTTAGCCATACTTTCCCTCCTAATTTTACTAAGCATCAGAGAGACAAGCTGAAAAGCGAGTCTAAATATTATATATGGGATGATCTATATTTATGGAGGTGTGGTGCTGACCAGGTAATTAGAAGGTGTGTGCCCCAATCAGAATTCCAATCCATTTTAGAGGCCTGCCACTCTTCTGAGAGTGGAGGACATTTTGGCCCTCAAAGAACAGCTAGAAAAATCTTAGACTGTGGATTCTGGTGGCCTACTCTTTTTAAAGATGCTGCTGCTTTTTGTAAATCTTGTTTCCCATGCCAAAGGTTTGGTAATATATCCAAGAGGGATGAGATGCCTCAACAGATTATGCTTTTTTGTGAAATTTTTTATGTTTGGGGCATTGACTTCATGGGTCCATTTCTCTAGTGGTTACCTTTATATACTGTTAGCTGTAGATTATGTCTCTAAATGGATAGAAGCAATTCCTACCCGTACTGATGATGCTAACACTGTCGTTTCCTTTGTTAGAAATCATATTATCTGTCGCTTTGGATCACCATGAGCAATCGTGAGTGATCAAGGCACTCACTTCTGTAACAGGAGATTAACAGGATTACTGAAGAAGTATGGGATTGTTCACAAAGTAGCAACAGCTTATCATCCCCAGACTAATGGGCAAGCAGAAGTATCTAATAGAGAAATAAAGCGTATTCTGGAGAAGATAGTACAGCCTCATAGGAAGGACTGGAGTGCCAGGCTACAAGATGCACTCTGGGCATATCGAACAGCGTATAAAACACCCATTGGGATGAGCCCTTTCCGCTTAGTGTACGGAAAGGCTTGCCACCTTCCAGTAGAGGTGGAACACAATGCTTTATGGGCTGTGAGGGAGTGCAACATGAATTTGGAGGAAGCTGGTGCTGAAAGGAAGCTACAACTGGCAGAATTGGAGAACCTTTTCCTAGAAGCATATGACAACTCCAAGCGATACAAAGAGAAGATGAAGGCTGTCCATGACAAGCACATAAAAAGGAGAGAGTTCAGATTGAGGCTCATGCCAGGCAAACTGAGATCAAGATGGGAAGGTCCCTACAGAGTAGAAAAGGCAGAGCCATACGGAGTATTTCACCTGCGTCATCCTTCTAGCTCCAAATTCATCAAGGTCAATGGACATCGCCTAAAGCTCTATCATGGTGAGAAGATGAAGGATCACAAAGAGCTAGAGGTCTTCCTTTTGGGAGACCCACCAACAGAAGCAGAATGAGCTTGAAGACTGTCCAACTTAAGGATGTAAAAGCAAAGTGCTAGGTGGGAGACAACCCAGGATGGTATGATCATTCCGTTTTAGTCTTAGTTTTATTTTATTTTATTCTACTTTATTTTTCTTAATGACTCTTCTCATAATCTCTGCATATAGTCTGCATTTGCATATGCATTCTGCATAAAAAAAAAGGGGCACGCGACGCGCGAGCGTCGTTGACGCGTACGCGTCATAAGTGCATTTGGGACAATAAAGAAAAGAAGCAGAGAGTCACGCGGGAGCATGGCTGGAGGCGTGCCTTAGGC
The DNA here is from genome assembly GCF_003086295.3 of Arachis hypogaea. Taxonomy (NCBI): domain Eukaryota; kingdom Viridiplantae; phylum Streptophyta; class Magnoliopsida; order Fabales; family Fabaceae; genus Arachis; species Arachis hypogaea. The sequence goes on along the minus strand of NC_092054.1, from coordinate 34,075,954 downwards.
ACAAACACGCCCATGTGAACGCGTCCCAGATGTCTCTGCGTCACTTACAAAAATCAGCCTCCCACGTGTGCGCGTCACCCACGCGCACGTGTGACCCTACAAAATCGACGTAAATAGGTGTATGGCAGAGGGTTATGATGAAGTGGGGCTGGAAGGGTGCTGGAAGCACAAGCCCTATCACGCATACGCGTCCCTCATGCGTCCGCGTCATTTTTCGAAATAAGGCCATTCACGTGTGCGGGTCCCTCACGCGCACGCATCACCCTAAATTTTGGCAATTTGCGTATAAAACATAGAGTTGTGCGTGCGCAAGGCTGCACTCGCGCCAATAGCATAAATCAGGTCACGCGTCCGCGTCGCATCCGACGCACAATTTATCCAGATCAGCGCCAGAATTCCTATCTTTTCTTCCCTAATCCTAATTCTTTCTTCCTCCTTTTTAATTCTTTCTTCTTCCTTCTTTCTTCTTTATTCCTTCTCACTTTTTACCCTCTCCCTCCTTCTTTATCATCATCATCAAGGTTCTTTTTCTTTTCTTCTTCTTACTTTTCCATTATTATTTTTATTTATGTTTTCTTGTTCTTTTTTCTTTTTACTTTCATTATCTATGTTTTCTTAGTCTTTCTTTTTCTTTTTACATCCTTTTAATTGGTGTTAGAAATTTATTGGGTGATTGTTTTCTTCTATATTTTGCTTGTGGATTATTTAGGAATTGTTTGACAATTATTAATTATTTTAGGGTTGCTTGCATGTTCAAATTCAATACTCTCAATAACATATTTACCATTGTGAAAAATCCCGTATGGCATTGTGCATATTTAAATACTCTATTCTTCTACTCTAATGCCTATTTTTCACAAAACTCCTTTTAATATTTTATTGATTGAATATAATTGTCAATACAAACAGATTGTTAGTTTGAAATACTTGATAATCAAATTGGGCAATTCATGCTTGATCTATGCTACTCATGCCTTTGCCAGCATGCCAATGAACATCTTGCATCTAATTGCCATTATCTGCACTTGCTATATTTCTCTTGATGAACTTATCACATGTAGTCGCGACCATGTGTTAACGACATCCTTCTTTACCGTGCATTGATTATCACTTGTACCATCCTCTTCCCTGCTCTAACCCTTAGCTTTAAAAGTTACTTCTTTTTCCCTTTTCAGGATGGCCACTAAGAAAGGTAAAGAGAAAGCTACTCCCAAACCACCGGCAAGGAAAGGAACAAAAAGAGCACTAGCTGCGGAGCCATCTTCAACAGCAGTAAAGCCCTCGACAAAGTGAATCAAGAGGATCATCAAGGTCGATTAAAAAGAGAAAGCCTTTCCAGCAAAGGACACTGCGCGGTTCACTAACCGCTACTGTGAGCATATGTTCCCCATCCTGGCTCAGCGGAAGTATAATAATGAGTACCTTCTCATCCTCCCGACCAACATTATTGAATTTGTTGAGCCCCGAATTGAACGAAGACAATGGAGATTCCTACGGAGACAGCCACGGCAGGTCAATCTTTCATGGGTAGTTGAATTCTACTCAAACTTTCACATGCCAACCCTGCAGTCTGTCTATGTCCGTTAGAAGCAAGTCCCCATAACTAAAGAAGCTATTCAGCAAGCTTTAGATCTTCCGCCTGATCCAGAAGGATTGGACGCATTCCAAAAAGCCTCTTTCAAGCGCCAGACATACCAATTTGACTGGGACGCCGTTCTCAGAATTATAGGACAACCTAACAGCAGATGGATCTATGGATACCATCGATCCCGACCTAAGGGAATCTTGGCTTCAGCACTCACCTTGGAGGCTCGAGTATGGGCACAGATTATGTCCCATTACGTCTTTCCAAGCACTCACGAGTCCTCCTTCACTACAGATATGGTTGTTCTTCTCTGGTGTATCCTTACAGACCAGCCTCTCAACTTACCAAGTCACATCCGGAATGCTATGGGACACGTACAAATTGCGGACAACCTACCTTCTTCCGCCTTGGTTTCAGATCTAGTCTCAGTAGCCGGAGTCTCCTACAGAGCTGGGGATACCAAGACCATAGTTTCGCGGGATGATCAGTACGTCCCCAATGGGAAGTACATCAGACCTCCAGCAGCCACTATCAACCGGACCACAGAACCGGCGGAAGATATTCCTTCTCATTCCACATCACAAGAACCTTCAACAAATCAGCTACTCTTACAGATAATTCAGAGGTTAGACAGACTAGACCGGCAGGGAAAGCAAAGAGAGCGCCATAACAAGCGCCGATTTACATACCTCAAGGAGCTGATTGTTGGTAACCACCCACCTGAAGATAGCCCAGACACTCCGGACTCCACTTCATTTACCAGCACAGGGAGCCATGACGGTCACGATTGTGGAGATGCTGCTACCAGCCTCCCTTTGTTCCTGACTGATGGCATCGAGGACGGTGCCAAGCTTTAAGTGTGGGGAGGTCGGTCAGTACCTGACTTCTGGAGGTAAATTCTCTTTCTTAGCACTAATAAATTAGTAATTTTTCTTTTGTTAGGATAGGATAGATCGCATAGTAATAGATATTTTCATGCATGTTCTATTTGGTTGAAAAATAATATGTTTCTTTTCAAGACTCTATTTTGAAAATTTCACTAATTTAAATCAAAATATTTGTGTTAAAACCTGTTTGAAGACTATAAACAGAAACATAAATGATAGCTAAGAACACATAACCCATGAGACTTGAGCTTAATTACATGGTTACATTATTTAACCATAATATTTTATTCTTATGTGTTTGCTTCTCTATGATTGTAATCTATATTTTGTTCCATCTTATATGTCCAATGTTTAATGTGTTATATGCATGCATATGATTGAGGCCATTATTTGTTTATTAGCTCACTTATCCCAAACAGCCTACCCTTCCGTTTACCTTTGTTAGCCACTTTGAGCCTTTTAATCCCATTTGTTCTATATTTTACCACATCACTAGCCTTAAGTAGAAAAATAATTAAATACCCCAAATTGAATCTTTGGTTAGCTTAAGATAGAGATTGTGAGTCAATCAAGTATGGGAAAACTGTGGGAACATGGGTTAAGAAGGGAATATGTTATGTTTTTACAATTGATAAAATATTGAGAATTTGGGTACCTACTCATGTAAGACCAGAAAAATTAAAAATCCATGTGCATTGATAATGTCATGTTTATGCTTCAAAAAATAAATAAATAAATAAATAAATGTTCAATAAATAAGTAAATAAATAAGGGAAAAAAATTACCCCAATGCAATGTTAAGTTAATAAAAAGATCAATGCATATGTGATACAAATTAAAAGAAGAGTTGATGCATGAGTATGTAATGCAAAAGTGGGAATTTTGGGTAGCCAGGTATGATTCTAGAGTTATATAGAGTGTATGTATGTTAGGTGATAGCTTAGGTTACTCAAAGATTCAATTTATAGCTCACTTAGCCATATATATATATATATATATATATATATATATATATATATACCCTCACCTTTACCTTAGCCCCATTACAACCTTGAAAAGACCTCATGATGTTTGTATTGGTACATTAAATACTTGTTGATTGGTTAGGTGAAGAACAAAGTTTAGAAAGCATGATTAGAGAAGAGTAGAGTGATTACCATATACACTTGAGTGATTAGAGTGCATATACACCATCAGTGAGGGTTCAATGCTTGATTCTATGTTCCCTGCTTTCATGAGCTTTCTTCTTACAAGTTTACTTGTTGTTACTGTATGATTTCAATTAGTGATATTTGATTTATATTTGTCTTGAAGAACTTATTTACTTTTAACCAAGTAGGCAAAATCATTTTAGCATATAGTTGCATTCATAGGTTGCATTGCATTACATGAGTCTTACTTTCCCTTATTTAGTCTTTTAATCTCCTTGAGCTACGCATGAGGACATGCTAATGTTTAAGTGTGGGGAGGTTGATAAACCACTATTTTATGGTTTATCTTGTGTTTAATTGAGTGGTTTCATCAAGTCTTTACCTACTTATTCATATGATTTGTATGATTTTACAATCCCTTCCTAGTTTTATTTTATGGTTGAAAACTTGCTTCCTAGAGATCTTTAATTTGTATATTTTAATTCTCCTTTATACCATTCGATGTCGTGATCCGTGTGTTAAGTGTTTCTGGCTTTATAGGGCAGGAATGGCTTAGAGAATGGAGAGGAAGCTTGCAAAAATGGAAGGAACACAAGAAACCAAGGAGATAACCAGCGAGCATCGACGCGCACGCATGGTTCACTCGTGCGCGCGACATGGAAAAAATTGCAGCGATGCGTGCGCGTGCCTGACGCGTACACGTGGGTTGGAGTTTGCACAAAAGACGTGCACGCGTGGATGATGCATAGTGTGACACGCCAAAACGACCAGCGACGCGCACGCGTGACTGATGCGTATGCACTGCAGAAATAACAGAAAATGCTGGGGGCAATTTCGGGCCGAGTTTTGACCCAGTTTCTGGCCCAGAAACACAGATTAGAGTCAGAAAACATGCAGAGACTCAAGACACATTCTCATTAGCATAGTTTTAGGTTTTTAGATCAGAATCTAGAGAGAAAAATTACTATTCCTCTAGGTTTTTTTTACATTCATAGTTTATTGCTTTTGCTTTTGGATATTGAAGAGTCATCACCTCCGTTGAAGATGCTATTCTAGTTTGTTTCCTTACTCTTTTATTTATTCCATATTCTTAATTCTTGTTTAAAGTTACAATTGGATTATTATCATGGATTGTTAATGAAAAGGATTACTTTTAGTTTTAATTAAATTGCAATTATTGTCTATCATGTCTTTCTTTTATTCCCTTTTTAATTCTATGCAAGTAATTTTCATGTCAATGGAGTAGATTCCCAACTTGACATGCGGGTTGATTAAGAGGAGACACTTGAGTTGGAATGCTTAAGTGATTAGTTAAATTGGAAGTTGTTGCCTAATTCTGTATTTACTAACGCTAGACCTTCCCAAGGGAGAGGACTAGGATTTGCGAATAAAAGTTAGCTCAATCACTTGACTTTCCTTTATTTAGTAAGGGTTAACTAAGTGAAAACAACAACCTCTTTATACTATACTTGATAAATTTTCAAAAAGGATAGAACTTCCAATTAATCATTTCCCCAGTCAAGGCTTTTTAATTGAAACATATATTTCTCTTTTAAATTACAATTATTTATTTTCTGTCATTCAACTCTCAAAATCCTCAGAAAACTCCTGATTAATAACTTAGTACCCTTTCTAGCAACTCGTTGGGAGACGACCTGGGACTCATACTCCCAGTATTTTTTATTCTAAACTTTGTGACAACCTTTCTAAATTGATGAGGCAGATTTTTGCTGGTTAAGAGCTATACTCGCAACGCTGTTCTTATATTATAATCTCTTAATTGGCCTAATTTCTGCCACACATCAAGAAGCAAAGAAAAAAGTTTGTTATCCTACGAAGAAGTGATGTTGAGCGATGTGAACGACCTTCAAAGCTCACTAGGTGTCAGAACAAGAGGCTGGCCTAAGAACAGACTAGGATCAAACCTGGAAAAAAAGATCTCAAACGCCACGAAGAAAAAAAAAAGCCAGCTCCAAGCGAGGTAAAATTGATTTGCTTTTGATTAGGGAAAAATTCATTTATGCATTTTACTAATATACGATTTATTTTCTCTTTTGTAGTTAAACCTTTTAGACGGCGGATCAACGATTCAGTCAAGCTCCAACCTTTACAATGCACTGGATATCAATTATCCCGGAGAGCATTATAGGAGTTTCAATTTTTATTAACATAAATTTTCATTCATGTATGAGCAAATTTCGGTTCACTGAAGTTATAGGAGGGTTAATTTCTGACTGGTGTTAGTCTTTATTGAATAGTCACTTTTCTGTGTTTGATATTAGCTTTCTGAAATTCTTTATTGAATAGTTACTTTTTTCTTTATTGAATAGTCAATTTATTCTGTTATGTCAAAGAGTTCAAGTATTTCTGAAACTGAATACTGGTATATACATTTTTTTCAAATTATCTCTCAGCTATAGTGATATATGAACTTTTTCAGTATACCCAGTGTACTAATTTCAGTTCATTTGTATTTTTGGGGCTCTTAACATTTGATAAATACCCTGATTTCATTCACTGTGAACCTGAAACAAAACAACAGCCAGACAGTTCCAACAGATATATACATTAACATCTCAGACCGACAGGACAAGGACAAATCCATCTTGAATCAGATATATACATTAACATTTACATTAATATTCACATATATACATTAAAAGAAGCAGTGTTTGCTTTTTTAAACAAGTTAAACGAAACAGTGTTAATTACAACAAGTCAAACAAAGTATATCCTATTTACTATATATATCCCCAGACGTGAATTTACAATAAGGGCTGGAAAGGGCAGCAGATGGCTTCGAGAGTTTTATTGCTTTAGACGCTTGAATCACTTGGTCTCTGATTTTGTTCAGTTTGTACAATAGAATATTTGGACCATATTCGAGCCTGAAGGCATTAATCTCTTGCTACATTTCAATTGAAAGGAATTAGTTACATAAGAAATGAACCCAACTGGAATAAAAAATAAAAAAAAAATTCATTAATTTAGAAACTACTTACTTATGTCCAAGCTTTATATTGATACCTCTTCCCTTTTTTGATCTTTCGAGGATCAATTGTTTCAAGCCATTTCATGACGTATATTGCACAATCATAGCTAAGCAAGACTTAAATAAAATATGATTAATAGTATACAAAATAAAACACACTAAAAATAGTACTATAGAAGAGAAAGATTTTTACCTTATGCGTTGACCATTCAACTTGATATACTATGCTTCTTCTCCTTCTCCGTCCTCCATTAAGGGTTTCGCCCCAGCGTAAACCCTTATCTGGGAGATTATTATTCCCTAAAAGGGATACAAAAAGTGAATGAAAATTAGCAACTACAATTAACCGAACCCTGTTCATGTTCTGAATAAAACGTGATAAACATTCTATCATCAAGAAAAACAATTTGTGCAAGCAAAAGAACCCAAGTGAACATATAACAATCAGGTGAATCAAAATCAGCAACTCCACTGAACCGAATTATGTTCATGTTCTGAATAAAACGTGATAAACATTTAATAAGCAAGGGAAAACATAACTGCAAGCAAAAGAACTCAACTGAACACTTAAGGATGATCTGAATGTAAATCACTTACAACAAATTTGTTCAGTTTGATTCTCAAATTAGGTATTTCATCTTTGTTCTTGTTCACAGGGTAAAGCACATAGAATGCCTTTTGTCAAGTTTGGGAAAATGATAGAATACTTCAGTTGAAATGATAGCAAACGAGAGAATTATCAAAGAAGTTTTAGAAATCACAACTTACAAATGGATGCGATGCGAGTTTTCTTTTGTTAAGAAACTGATGGTAGTGTGCATATCGATCGACATCCATCCGGTAGGCCTTGTTGGTCTTTGGATCAATGTAATTCTTGCCATGGGTCCCTAACATAAACATCTGGAAAATAAATCTCAGTTAAATCACAAATAAACCAAATTATTTATCAAAACCAGTAAAACACCCTTCATGTTCTGAATAATAGGTGATAAACATTTAATCATCAAGAAAAATGTGCCTACATGAAAAAGAACTCAACTGAACACACTAACAATCAAGTGAATCAAAATGACCAATTCCAATGAATCAAACACCATTCATGTGCTGAATAAAACATGATACACATTCAATCATCAAGAAAAATATTTCTGCATGCAAAAGGACTCAACTGAACACTTGACAATCAAATGAATCAACTTGACCAATTCCATTGAACATAACTCCATTCATGTTTTGAATAAAATGTGATAAACATTCAATTAGCAAGGAATAAAAAATTTGGCTTACCACAATATCCGTTGGCACACAGTATATATCTTTCGGAAATTGGAGACATTTTATTTCGTTGAGAATTATGCAATGTGCATTGACCACCTACAGGAAGAAAATTTAGGAGATATGTAGTATAAAAGTCTTCAGAAAAATCATTAACGTTAACGCAATAGGTAAAGAATTTACCGTACTTTTCACATGTTGTTCAGGTGTTAGAGACAAGAAATGATGTCTAAGCCCCTCGAAATTCGCTTCATGCTTCAAGATGAATACGGGGTCAAATTTTTTGGTACTATCTTTGGTTTCTTTCACATGTTTTGTCCAATGATAACACTTTTTCTTCAGCTCCTCCGTGATTTCTTTCTCTTTCTCTGGAGTTTCGTATACTTCAGTGGCTGTGAAGCTCAGCTCGGCATTTGTTGCATTAGCAAATTTCAATGCTGCCATCACCCCAGCACCTACCACCACCTCTACCGGGATTTCAAGTTGTGTCACCGTCGGCTGAGAGGTTAAGGGAGTTGGTTGAGATATCGGAAAACTTATGCCAAGGTCAAAAGAAGGTGCATCATGTTCCCATAAAAAAGGACAAGTAGCACTGCAAGACGACATAGTAAAGTTTTAGGCAATAATGTAAAAGCATAGCATATAACACGAAAGCTAATAAAAAATGATATTAATTAAAACTTACACATTCAACAGAGGTTCTAGCTCCGTCTTCCTCGGGGAAGATCCCTCGATGGCTTGCTTTTCGGGTTTTGGAGAGCAGCTATAACAAACATAAAAGAGTAATTGATTTCTGGATTCAACTGAACCACAATTAAACCATGTAATGAACCGAAAGTATATAGATTTGAACAATTTGAAAACTTACAAATTAGGCTGTGCTTCTTCTTTCAATTGTCGTGCCACCGGAGCTTCTTAGCACGCTTGCTGTTGTTCTTCGAGAGGGATGCTACATTAGACAGAAAAGAGTTCAATAATGACCCCAAATTATTATCCTGTACAATTAAAACTCTTAAAAAGAATTCTAATTACAACTTAAAGGAACAATGAAAGCAATATCATATAACACAAAAGATTTTAAAAAATGATATTAATTAAAACTTACACATTCAATGGAGGTTTTGACTCCATTTTCGTCGGGGAAGATTCCTCCCCGGCCTATTTTTCGGGTTCTGGAGGTGATGCGTGAGCATCTTCTCTATCTTTTCCTAGTGAATTTGCAGTCAAATTGTTGAGTTTAATCAAGATTTAATATATTTTAGCCACCATGAATGCTACTTTGAGTTGTGTGCATTTTTGTTTATTTCAGGTAGCAGTCGGATGGATTTGACGGAGTTTTGTAGCAGAAAAGGAAGAAAGCGAATGATGCTGTCAACCCCGACCTCCTTGCACTCAAACAGAAATAACTTGAGCTACAAAGGTCCAATTGACGTGATTCTAGTGGCATTGGAAATCTAACTTCCAAAGCTTTCCAACGATATATAATAGTATACCCTTTTCTTCCATTTGATTTGGCCTCCTCCACGCTGAACTTGGGAAACCTCAAGTTCAGCGTGGAGCCCACGCACCAAAGGAGTCCAACGCACATCATCCCACGCTGAACTTGGGAGAATCCAAGTTCAGCGTGGACTCAAACGAAAACAATAAGGAAGCGCTGCCTCCTCCACGCTGAACTTGAGAATTTCCAACTTCAGTGTGGATTCAAAGCTCCAAAGGAGGCATACTGCTCTCATCCATGCTGAACTTGAGAATTCTCAAGTTCAGCATGGACCTTAATAATCCAAGTGGTCCCCATTCACGTCCAAAGGCTACACATAGAATTTATTTAATTTTTGACTAAATTTTTATTTTATTTATAATTATAAAAAGATATTATTTAGTTTAGGAAATATATTTTACATTAATTAGGATTAGATATAAAAGGAAAAAGAATCAGCCCTTTGGGAGGCTAATCTCTTCTCTTCTACCTCATTCCGTAATTTACTATTTTTCAGAATCCTAGTTTTCTCTTTGAACCATGAGCAACTAAACCTCCACTGTTAAGGTTAGGAGCTCTGTCTATTGTATAGATTGATACTATTATTTCTCTATTTTAATTCATGTACTGATTTATAATTCAAGAATTGTTCTTGTTCTTTATCTTATGAATTTGGGTGGAACGGAAGTATGACCCTTGTTCTAATTGAGTTCTTGTATAACTTGGAAAAGCTCTTTACTTGAACAACAACTTGAAAAATTTTTTTTCTAAACTTCTATTTTATCTAGACTTAACGGGATACGTGACAAATAATTCTTTTATATTTGGGGTAATTAGAGTTTCTGTGGCACATAAACTAGAATTGAACTTCACCCTCTAATTGGAATTAAGTGACCAAGGAATTGGCGGTTAATGAAGGTTAGAGGAGACTAAAAAGGTCTAAGGAATTAGGGTTTAGTCACTTATAGTTTGCCATGAATTAAATCTTGCATGATTAAAATAGTTAGTAAGAAAAGTCAATCCGGAAATAGATAACTCTGAAGCCTTAACTGTTTCTCCATATATTATTCACATCTTGTTTACTGCTTGCTTTCTGATATTTTAAATTTACTGTTAATGTGTTTGAATTCTCAAAACACCATTTTCTGATTGTCTAACTAAGTAAATTAATCAACCATTGTTGCTTAGTCCATCAATCCTTGTGGGATCGACCCTCATTCACCTGAGGTACTACTTGGTACGACCCGGTGCACTTGCCCGTTAGTTTGTGGTTTTAAATTCCGTACCAGAAGGATAGTTGTAACAAACAGAAGAGAGTCTAATATAAGAACATATTGAATTGATTTGTGGATTCAAATGATCCACAATTAAAGCATGTAATGAACCAAAATTAACCAGTTTTAAACAAGCAGTAAAACTTGCACATCGACAGGTGCTTCTTGTTCCAATTGCCATGCTGGTGCTTCTTCGTAGGGTTGTTGTTGCGGTTCTGGAGGGCTACCGCATTAAACAGAAAACAGTTCAATAATGACCCCAAATTATTATTCTATACCATTAAAATTAATAAAAAGAATTTTATGTGCAACTTACTCATTAACAGAAGTTTCTTGTGTTTGACTTTGCGAAGGGACATAGGTAAAGTAATCTTTTATTAACTCTTCCTTAAGAGAACTCGGAAGAGACACCGCAATAGGAAATCTAAGGAATGTAAACAAGGAATAAGTCAATGTTGAACGATTAGAATAGGTACTAAGAAACCAAAATCTGCACATTGAAAAACTCACATTTCCAAAGGTTGAGAATGAGTTTCTTCTCAAACCTCAATGATTTGTAGGTCATGATCAGGTGTAGTGCTACTGATATTTAAACACAAATTTTATGTGATTAATTAAACAAAAATTGTTACCTAAATCTAAAAAACCAACATAAATATTTTTAACTTACACAGGTGGAGTTTTTAAATTCTGTTTTTGATGGATTTTCTTTCTTCTAAAAACTTTTACCAGGGTTTCCGGGGTATTTTACCTAATAAAAAAGATATCAAATTCAAATCAGCAACCAAGATTAAAAGCAGAGGTCTAGAAACACATCAAATTCATTTTTAGAATCCAATGAACCGAAAATAAGGCCTGCAATAAAATAATTTACCTGGTATTAGCAGGAGCATTTACAGACGATGTGGAGCTCGTCTGAGCCTGTAAGAGAGGTTCGCTGCCCAGATTTATAGTCAGCAAAATAAATAAATATTATTCAGTGAATCCAGAGGAATTAGAAGAGGTTTGAGGAAAAGTTAGCAAACAAAGAAAAAGAACTCGATATAAGAAACCGAATCTTATGTCTCAGATAAATCATTTTGTGCCTCTGTCGAGTCAAACTGATCCGGAGTAACGTTTGTTGTCTGAGCTCCATCATTTCTTCTCTTTGCTCTCTCTACAACGCCTCACTTTTTCTTTCGGCAGCGCTGACCCTTACTCGTTTACTTATGAAAATTCATAAAATAAGTATCAATGAACCTAAAATAAAAGTATCAATTAACCCAAGATATGATTTCAAAAACTTACTCGCTTTCATATTTGATTTTGCTCTCTGAATCTGTCAGAACAAGCTTGCTTGATTTGGTTTGTTTTTTTTTTTCACCCCTCTCCGGTTGTTTTCTTTTGACTGTCAGAGTTTTTTTGATTTCTTTTTCTCTGCAACACATACAACCACATCGAATTTATACTGGAGAACAATATCAACAAGATGAATATTTCTGGATGCCAAAGGACACAACTGAAGACACTAACAATCAAGTGAATGAAAATGACCAACTCCACTGAATCGAACAGAATTCATGTGCTGAATAAAATGTGATAGACATTCAATCATCAAGAAAAATATTTCTAAATGCAAAAGGACTTAACTGAATATTTAACAATCAAATAAATCAATTTGACCAACTCCGCTGAACAATATTACATTTGTAATTTACTTAAAAAGCAGACATAAACAATTTTTAGCAAAGAAAAGCAAAACTAAACTAGATGAACATCATACAATCACATAAATAAACCGAAATTTATCAATACCAATACTTACTGGCTTTCAGATTTGCTTGTGCTCTCCGAATCCATCGGCACAGGCTTCTTTTTTTGCTTTATTTTTTAACCACCTTCTGTGGTTGTTTTCTTTTCTTTGTCGCTGCTTTTTCAATTTCCTCTTCTTCTCTGTAATACATAAGAATAAGCGCATAAGAACAATTTTAACCAAATACAACCAAAACAAAATCAATATGAACATCAAACTTACTGGCTTTCGGATTCACTTCTTCTTTCTGAATCCGTGGGACTGCTTTCAGTTTCACTTGTTATTTCCGAATCCGTCAAACTATGTTTTGTTTTTTAACCAGCCTCTGTTGTCTTATTCTCTTGGCTGGTGGTATTTTCTCAGATTCAGATTCGGATTCGGAATCAGAAAAACTGTCTTCTTCTGAAGAAGAATGCAGAAAAATAATTTTCTTTTCTTCTTTCTTTTGCTTTTCCTTTTCTTTCCCCTTCAGAAAAACTTGTTTCTTCTCCACCTTCTCTCCTTTTTTCTTTTCCTCCGTTAATTGTGCTCTGTACAGAAGTCCCTAAAACATAAGCTGATTCAGTTAGCAGAGTATTTTAGAAGCATCTTAACGAAAATTTCAGGAAAAAATTTTGTTTAATTTACCATTATATCAGTTGCTTCCTGAGAAATCCGGTCAAGCATTATCTTTCGTATCCAATGGGCCACTCACGGTGGCCTAGGAGCCTCAGCTGCATCCAAGCAAGGGAACTTGGATTCATGGAAATAAATCAGCATCAACACAAACACACAGCCGTCAATGGACTATTTCTTCCCCTTTCTCCTGTTTTCAATCCCCTTCCTCAAGAAGCTCAGGGCATGACTTGCCCAATCCCACTGTTGGATATTGTCCATACGATGGGCAGGTAGCTTATGGATCGGGGAGGCCATGCTTACCGTTGTTGGCAGCAGGAAGCACTTCTGGACGAAGAGAACAAAAGTCCTCCAAATTTTTTGTCAGTTCTTCTCCCCTTCAACACTCATTTCGAGGACAGATTTCGTCAGAGATGCCAACATAACACATTTAAAGCCATCAGTAATCTGCATGTTTGCCTCATTTAGTCTTCCATAGTTAACTTTTTAAGGAAAACGATCCCCTACAATATTTTAACTAGTCAAATAGGCTCAGTTTTATTTTCTCTACACAAGTGAACCAAAAATATAGCAAGCAATGAACCGAAATAAGCACAAGGTATAAAGTGTATTACCGCTGTGATTTATGCCCGGCACAGTTGTTACCTTCTCAGGTGTGTTATGTATATTTTCCCATGAAGAGTGCTCAGGCATCCATAATAGTCGTTATAGCAAGTGATGAACGAAATTTTGATGGTATAGAATTTCACAAATAAAATCTCGTCGAAGTATAGTCTCTAAACCAACAATAATCCTTTCATACAAAAATTTGTTTGTCACAAGTAACAAACCCCTAAAATTAATAACCGAAGTATTCAAACCTCGGGTCGTTCTCCTTAGGAATTGCAATAAAGTGTCTTATTATTGGCTATGAAGTAAGTTTTGGGGTTTTTGAGGTAAGAGACAACAAATATAAATGGCAATAAAATTAAACTAACAACTAGAAAAGCTGTTGGCAAGGTATAAGAACTAGAAGTCCTATCCTAGTTATCCTCCTCAATTGTGACAACAATTGTCCATTGCTCCCACTTAGTTAACCTCTGACTATGGAGAAAAGTCAAGTGGATGGATTAACTTGAGTCCACAAGTCCTAGCCAACTCCAAAAGGAAAGACTAGCTTTAGTGGCATTCAAATCAATTAGCAACTTCTAATTATCAATCAACAAAGGAATTAGATAACTCAAGAGTCACTAATTACTCTACCAAAGCCAAGAGGAGAAAAATCTATACTAAAATCCAACCAAGCGTTTCATCAAATACTTGGAAGGAATAAAAGGAAAGTAAAAGGAATTAAACAACAACAAAGCAATTCAACAATAAAGGAATCATAAATTGCATTAAAAGAGAAATAGAAGAACAAAAGTGCATCAACATAAAAGTAAAGAATTACAAGAATTAAATGCTAAACTAGAGAGCGGAAAGGTAGAAGAAGAAGAAATTGCAAAGGAAAAGTAAATCAAAGCATGAAATTAACCTAGATCTAAGAAATTCTAATCTAGATCTAACATAATCCTAATTCTAGAGAGAAGGGAGAGCTTCTCTCTCTAGAAACTAACTTTCCCTCCAAAACTAAACTAAACTAAACTAAGTGGTGAAAAAGTTGTGATTCCCCTTCAGTCCTTGGGTTAAATAGCATCAGAGATGAGTTGAATTTAGGCCTAGGAAGCCCAGAATTTGCCCCCAGCATTTTGCCTTTAAGGGAGTCACGTGCGAGCATCGACGCGTACGCGCCATGTACGCGTACGCATCGCTTGATAATTTCCTTTCCACGCGTACGCGCCATGTACGCGTACGCGTCGCCATGTGACGTCACAATCCACGCGTGCGCATCGATCTCAACATCCCAAATCCTTGTTTCCTCATGAGTTCTCCACTTGCATACTTTTCCTCTTCATCCATTTGATCCATTCCTAGCCTTTCCAATCTGAATTCACTAACAAACATATCAAGGCATCTAGTGGAATCAAAGGTAAATTAAATTTAGCTAATTAAGGCTCAAAAAGCATGTTTTCACACTTAAGCACAAATTAGGAGACAATCATGAAACCATGCTATTTCATTGAATAAATGTGGGTAAAGTGGATAAAATCTACCTAAATTAAGCACAAGATAAACCCTAAAAATGGGGTTTATCAGCAAGCTATCAACTCTCTCAAGAGGCTGTGAAAGACGTTCATTTTCGGGACATGTACCAACACACCAAATCCCATTTCTTCAACTATATCTCTCATTTCCTTACTCAATTCCTTGAACACCCTCGCTATTGCCTTTATCTAGCATCTGAGATCATGAGTTTTCTGCAATGTTTCAAAACAGTATGTCAAGATATATTTATAATAAAAAATAGAGTTTTTTCGAATGAAAGGCGATAAATATATTTAATGTGTACATATGCTTACATTTTAGCACGACTTCTCCTTCTTTGTTACCATTGTATTCTTCATTTTTGCTATAAGAACAAAAAAATTTGGTCAATACTTCACTTAATACACTGACAAGCACAAGCATGCATATTTTAATCGAGTGAATGAAAATGTCCAAGCCCACTGAACCGAACTCCCTTGATGTACTGAATAAAACGTGATAAACATTAAAACAGCTAGAAAAGCATTTCTGCATGCAAAAGAACCTAACTGAACACACTAACAATCAAGTGAATCAAAATGGCCAACTCCACTGAACTGAACACCATTCATGTTTTGAATAAAATGTGATAAACATTCAATCAGCAAGAGAATCATTTCTGCATGCAAAAGGACCCAACTAAACACACTAACAATTAAGTGAATGAAAATGTCAAAGCCCACTGAACCGAACTCCTTTGATGTATTGAATAAAACGTGATAAACATTGAAATGGCTAGAAAAGCATTTCTGCATGCAAAAGAACTTAACTGAACAGACTAACAATCAAGTGAATCAAAATTAGCAACTCCACTGAACTGAACACCATTCATGTTTTGAATAAAATGTGATAAACATTCAGTCAGTGAGAAAATCATTTCTGCATGCAAAAGGACCCAACTGAATACACTAACAATCAAGTGAATCAAAATGGCCGATTCCACTGAACGTCTGAACTGAACAACATTCATGTTTTGAATAAAATGTGATAAACATTCAATCAAAAAGAAAAATGTTTTTGCCTGCCAAAGGACCCAACTGAAGACACGAATAATCAAGTGAATGAAAATGACCAACTCCACTGAATTGAACACCATTCATGTACTGAATAAAATGTGATAAACATTCAATTATCAAGAAAAATATTTCTGCATGCAAAAGGACTCAACTAAACATACTAACAATCAAGTGAATCAAAATAGCCAATGATGTGTGGAAAACGATTCCAACACAAAACTCACCGGCAAGTGTACCGGGTCGCATCAAGTAGTAATTACTCACATGAGTGAGGTCGATCCCACAGGGATTGATGGATTAAGCAATTTTAGTTAGGTGGTTAATTTAGTTAAGCAAACAGTTGATGATTTGAGTGAATTGTGATCAACAGAAGCTAAATTGCAGAAAAATAAAAGGGAGAGGGGAAATTAACAGAATCTAAAATGCAGAAAATGTAAATTGAGCTGAAACTTAAAGTGCAAGTAATGTAAATGGCTGAAACTTAGATTGCAAGAAAGTCAAATAGCTGAAACTTAAATTGCAAGAAAAGTAAATGACTGAATCTAAATGGCTGAGAAACTTAAATTGCTTGAAAATTAAAAGAGATTTGGGAGCTAGGATTCAGAATTTAACAAGAAAATGTACATTGAAGTAAAATAGAAAGCTATTAGATGAAAGGATTCAATTCAGTAGCAAAACAGAAAGGAAACTTAGCTCAATTATGAAATCTAAAAGAAAAATGAAGATCTAAGAGGAGCAATGAGATTTGAACACAGATCTATATCTCAATTACACCCTTAATCAAGTAAAAACTAAATTGCAAAAGAAAATGTAAATGAAACAGCAATAAACTCAGATCCAATTCCTCAATTCTCAGAATTATGCAGAAGAAAAACAAAGCTAAATTTCAGATCAAGAATTGAAACAGAAATTCTTCAATCTCAATCTAGAACTCAAAACAGAAAGTAAAAGTTGCTGAAGCAAGAAAATGAAAAACGGAAAGAAAATATAAACCAATTCTTAGAACAATTAAGAAGAGAGGTAAAGATGATTCTCAAACTTAGAATCAATGAAGCTCTTCAATCTCAATTCAAATTCCAAGAACAGATAGCAAAAGTTGAAGAATGAAAATGTAGAAAGAAGAACTCAGATCCAAATTCCCAAATACAAAAATAACTAAATTTGAACTAAAAGTAAAATTGAAGAGTGAGCCAAAGGTAAAACAAAAAATGAAAGAAGGTTCAAAAGTCCTCTACAAATCAAACTAACTCCTATTTATACACTTTCTAGTTTTGATCTTCAGACTTTGGAGTGGGCTTTTTCAAATTGATGAAGAATTTGGTCCAAGGTGGAATTTAATTGAAATTGGGCTCAAGGACACCTCCAGTGGAGTGCTCAGTCATGTAACCCAACATAGCGTTCAATTGCCTTATGCCTTGGCTCATTTTGTCTCGTGTCAAGCCTTGTATAGCGCTCAGTTACTTGTTTCAACGTAGCGCTTCATGCTTTGAAGAGAGGCTCCCTCTTCGAGCCTTGTTGGTTTCATTTTGCCAATTTCTTCATGCCAAAACCTTCCAGTGTAGCGCTTCATGCTTTGGGCATGGTTTACAATTTTGAATCCTAGCTCTCCCATTTGTGCCAATTCCCTTGCACACTAGCGCTCCTTCCTTGCTAGCACAAGGTCCCCATTTTGAATCCTGGCTCCACCTTTCCTTGATATTGCGCCTTGATTTTCTTTGTTGAGCCCCACGAAAAAGGCAACTAAGTTAATGTAGCGCCCTTGCTTCCTTTGGTTCCTTGTGGTGCTCAGTTGACAAACATAACTTAGCGCTATGCTTGATTGTTTCTTGGTGGGAGCTGGTGCTCCAACTAGCATTCAAAGAGTGAACGCTCCGCTTGAATAAAGAGCGCTATGCTTGGCTCCTTTGAATGCTACACTTTTGTATCTTGGGCCACGCTTGGTTGAGCATTCTTTCCTTGTTTCTTTCTTTTCTTTACCTATAAGTAATCAAAACAACCAATCAAAGCATCACCAAATTCACAAGGTTTATAAATCATTCAAAAACCAACTAATTCTAGCTTAAACCTCATGATTTTGTGTCAAATAAAGGATGGTTGATTGATAAATCATAATCATGCAAACCTTCTCCAAATCACTTACTTATAATGCAAGAAAGTGCATAAAACCTAATGAAACAAGTGAAAAATGCTTGAAAAGCTAGCATAAGATGACTTGTCATCATAACACCAAACTTAAATCTTGCTTGTCTCCAAGCAAGCACTAAACATAAGAAGAAATAAAATGAAACAGAGAAGCATGTATGTCTTTATTTAGCAGATAATTGAACTTGGTTCATGGGGTTTTATGTAGTCAAATGTAGCTCAATTATTCTTAGCTATCTGATATGAAATGTCTCTTTGATGGCTCACTAGAATTGCTGCTATGCTGCCTTGCTTTTTGATTGACCCCTTGCTTGCTTTTTCTTTCTTTCTTTTGCTTTGGAAAGCTTATTTATTAATGAAAGCTTGGTGGCAAGTGTTGCAGCAGCCCTTTTGGCTCAATTTTGCCCAACACTTCTTCACCACACACATGGCTCACAATTTCTTCCTAGGAACTTTGATGCCCAGCATCTCTTTGCATTACTAAGTGCTTTGTAACTAGGTTGCTCTTGATAATGGACTTTCAGTTGGCAATCCCAGATTAGTTAATCCAAGTGGCCAAGTTTTAAAATACTCTTCAAAACCTAATTGTCCAAGCATATCCTAGTACAAAAACACCACAGGCATATGTCTTAGGGTCCAAGCTATTGGTGTCTAGCCTTATTGTTTGTTTCTTTGCCAATTCTTGGCTTTTCTCTTTCTTTTTCTTGCTTATTTTGCTTTGTTCTCAAGGGGTATTCATTAATAAAAAGATTTATAGCAGCAAACTAATTCACACTTCAAAGAACATTTTATTATGCAGCATTTATTATTGAGCTAATCATTAAATCAAACAAGTACCATGATGAGTGGATAAGTTATACCCTTTTTGGCATTGTTTTTAGGTAGTTTTTAGTATATTTTAGTTACTTTTTATTTTATTTTTATTAGTTTTTATTCAAAAATCATATTTCTGGGCTTTACTATGAGTTTTTGTGTTTTTCTGTAATTTCAGGTTTTTCTGGCTGAAATTGAGGGACCTGAGCAAAAATCTGATTCAGAGGCTGAGAAATGACTGCAGATGCTGTTGGATTCTGACCCTCCTGCACTCGAAATGAATTTTCTGGAGTTACAAAAGCCCAATTGGCGCGCACTTAATTGCGTTGGAAAGTAGACATCTTGGGATTTTCAGCAATATATAATAGTCCATACTTTTCTCGACATTTGATGGCCCAAACTGGCGTTAAAATCCAGCCAAAAACTTTCTGGCGTAAAACACCAGAACTAGCATACTTTTCGGCGTTAAATGCCCATTTTGGCACCCAGGGTGGCGTTTAACTCCAATATGAAGCATATGCACGTGGAAGCTTGAAAGCTCAGTCCAAACACTCACCAAGTGGGCCCTGGAAGTGGAATTCTACACTATCTACACCTAGTTACTCATTTTCTGTAACCCTAAGTTACTAGTTTAGTATAAAAACTACTTTTAGAGATTCATTTAGGAACTCATGACATTTTACATCTCATATTGTATTTTCTATAGCATGAGTCTCTAAACCCCGTAGGTGGGGGTGAGGAGCTCTACTGTGTCTCAATGGATTAATGCAATTACTGTTATTTTCTATTCAATCACGCTTGATTCTGTTCTAAGATACTCACTCGTACTTCAATATAGAGAATATGATGATCCGTGACACTCATCATTATTCTCAAACTTATGAACACGTGCTTGACAACCACTCCCGTTCTACCTGAGCTTAACGTAGTCATTGGGCGATAGCTTGAGTGCGTATCTCTTGGGTCTCTGATGCGTGAGCATCTTTCCTATCTTTTCCTAGTGAATTTGCATCTAATTTGTTGAATTTAATAAAGAATTAATTATCTTTTAGCCAATATGGATGCTACTTTGAGTTTTTTGCAATTTTGTTTATTTTAGGTAGCATTTGGCGGAATTTGATGGAGTTTCTGCAGCACAAGAATCAAAGGAGATGGCAGCGAGGAGCGACGTGTACGCGTGATTTGAAGATTTGCACAGCGAAGCGTAGGCGTGACCGACGCATCCGCGTGACTCGCGAAAAAGACCATCGACGCGTATGCATAACTGACGCGTACGCGTGACATGCGCCACGTATAGAAAACGCAGAAAAATACTGTGGGCGATTTCTGGGCTGTTTTGACCCAGTTTCCAGCCCAGAAAACACAAATTAGAAGCTGCAGAATGGACAAAACAAGTGGTCCCCACCCATCAACTAAAGACTTACTGATTATTCTTATTTAAATTAAAATATTATTTTTAGGAAAAGATATTATTTTAGTTTTAGAAATTTGAATTTTAAATTTATTAGGATTAGATATAAAAGGATCCCAATTAGTTAACAAGGGATACCACCACAACATTATTCCAATTCCAATTTACAATCCTAGTTTTCTACTCTGAACCATGAGCAACTAAACCTCCACTATTAAGATTAGGAGCTCTGTCTATTTGTATGGATTGATTTTATTGCTTTTTCTATTTTAATTTATGTATGAATTTATAATTTAAGAATTATTTTTGCTCTTGTATAACTTGGAAAAGCTCTTTACTTGAACAATAGCTTTAAAACATATTCTTCTAAATTTTAATTATCTGAATTTAACAGGATACATGATATATAATCCTTTTATTTTTGGGTAATTAGAATTTTTGTGGCATATAAACTGGAATTTGATCATGTAGCTTCTAATTGGAATTAATTTACCAAGGAATTGGCAGTTAATGAATTTTAGAGGAGACTAGAAAGGTCTAAGGAATTAGGGTCTAGTCACATATAGTTTGCCATAAATTAAATCCTACATAATTAAAATAGTTAGTAAGAAAAGTTAATCCAGAAAAATAGATAACTCTAAAGCCTTAACTATCTTCTCCATATTTTATTCCCAAATTAATCATTTCCCTGTCTACTTTTTAATGCTCTTTGAATATTCAAACACTATTTTCTGTTTGTCTAACTAAGCCTATCAAATACTATTATTGCTTAATCCATCAATCCTCGTGGGATCGACTGTGATTAACAACTATTAGTTGCTTGATTGCTTAGATTAGGCATTTTAATTTTAATTAGTTTTATTTTATTATTATTAATTTTTATTTTTTATTTTTGTTTATTTTCATTCCCGTACAGTTTCGTTCGTCCCCCCCCCCCTCCTGTTTCATTTACGTCCTTTTGCTTTTGATCTTTCTTTTTTTTGCTTTAGTTTGTTTTTTTTATTTTCTTCTATATTTTTTTATTTCATTTTTATTTTATTTTCTTTTATTTTTACTTTCTTTTATTTTCATTTTTGTTTACTCCCATTATTTTATTTTCTCTTTCTATATTCTATTAGTTTTGTTTTATTTTTATCTTTAAATTAAAAAAAATATTTTAGTATTAATATTTTTTTTCTCAATTTCTGAAATTAAGTTTGGTGTTACCCAGTTGATTTTATTTTAATTTTTCTGTTTATTTTTCCTTTTAAAATTTTGAAAATTTTTTATTAATTTTAGTTATTATTTTCAAAATTTTTTTAGTTATTTATTTAGTATTTTTATTTTATTATTTTACACAGGTTACCTCACAGGGACTTCTCTGCACTCTGACGTAGAGAGTCCCATCTTTTCTTGTCTTCTGTTTGTTTATGCGCAGGAACAGAGACAAAGAACATCTCTTAGACTTTGATACTGAACTTAAAAGAACTTTCAGGCGACGTTTACAACAAGCAAGACTTTACAAGGCTGCAGAGTCCACGATGGATAATAATAATGCTGTTAATGCCAATGTGGCAAATCCGAATGGGTATGATCAACAAAGGAGAGTGCTTGGCTCTTATTCTACTCCTACTGCAGATCTTTAGGGAAAGAGCATTGTGGTGTCTCCTATAACTACAAACAACTTTGAGTTGAAGCCACAACTAGTCACCCTGGTGCAACAAAACTGCCAGTATCATGGACTTCCTCATGAAGATCCAAATCAATTTATTTCTGATTTTCTGCAGATATGTGATACTGTGAAGACAAATGGAGTGAACCCAGAGGTGTACAGACTCATGCTTTTCCCATTTGCTCTGAGGGATAAAGCAAAGCTATGGCTAGATTCACAACCAAAGGAGAGTCTGAATACTTGGAAAAAGGTTGTTACAGAGTTTCTCACTAAATTTTTCCCACCAAAGAAGCTGACTAAGCTTAGGTTGGAGGTTCAGAGCTTCAGACAGAAGGAGGGTGAAACCCTTTATGAAGCATGGGAGAGATACAAGCTACTGACTAGGCAATGCCCTCCGGACATGTTCTCCAAATGGACCCAACTAGATATCTTCTATAAAGGCTTGGGCGAGATGTCCAAGATGAGCTTAGATACTTCTGCGGGTGGTTCACTGCACAAGAAGAAGACACCAGAGGAGACTATTGAGATGATTGAATTGGTTGTAAGCAACCAATATTTATACTCATCTAACAGGAATCCTGTGAACTCTGAGACCTCTCAGAAGAGAGGCGTGCTGGAAGTGGAAGCTGCTAATGCTCTTCTTGCTCAGAACAAGCTTATGTCCCAGCAGATAAATCTACTTACTCAATAGATGGGTGGCATACAAGTATCATCCATCAACACTCAAAATCCACCCCAAGAGACCTCCTATGACATGGCAGGTAACTTTGTGCAAAATGATAATTATGATTATGCTCAACCTTCTTCTGAACAGGTCAATTACATGGGGAGTGGTCCTAGGAATCCCAACAATGATCCATATTCTAAGACATACAATCAGGGGTGGAGGAATCACCCAAATTTTGGATGGAGGGACCAACCTCAGAGACCTCAGAACTTTAACAATAATTCTCAGGGCGGCTTCCAACAGAACAATTACAACAACCGCCAATTTCAGTCTCAGCAGCAACAACCACCTCAGCAGGTAAACTCTAAATCCCAAGAAGATTCTAATTGGGAGCTGATGAGGAGTTTTATGCAGGAAACCAGAGCCTCCATTAGAAACTTGGAAGTGCAGATGGGCCAATTAAGCAAGCAAATACCTGAGAGGTCTGCAAGTACATTTCCAAGTGATATAGTGGTGAACCCAAGAGAAGATTGCAAGGGTATTCAGTTGAGAAGTGGTAAAGTAGCTGGCTCTGAGACCAAGACCAATGAAGAGCTAGTTGAAAAAGAAGCTCTAGAGGAGAAGAAGGGAGATGTAGAGCACGCCCCTCCTAAACATGCAGACAACCAGTTTCCTGACTCTCTTGACACTTATCCCACCTTGCCAAAGGCTCCTGAATACAAGCCAAAAATTCCATATCCTCAGAGGCTTCAAAGGGCGTCCAAGGAAAAACAATTCTCAATTTTTAGATGTCTTCAAGAAGCTGCAGATCAACATTCCTTTTGCAGAGGCTCTAGAGCAAATGCCTCTCTTTGTAAAATTTATGAAAGAATTGTTGACTCACAAGAGGAATTGGAAGGAACAAGAGACAGTGGCGTTAACCAAGGAATGTAGTGCCATTATTCAACACACCCTTCCTGAGAAAAATGCCAGACCCAGGAAGTTTTGTCATTCCTTGCACCATTGGAGATGTTGGCATTCAGAGAGCTTTATGTGATCTTGGAGCTAGCATCAATCTAATGCCACTTTCAGTGATTAAAAAGCTTCAAATTGAGGAGGTAAAACCCACTCATATTTCTCTTCAACTTGCTGATCTTTCTATTAAATTACCTGTGGGTGTTGTTGAAGATTTACTTGTGAAAGTAGGACCATTTATCTTCCCTGTTGATGTTGTTATATTAGACATGGTAGAGGAGGTAAAACCCTCTATTATACTTGGTAGACCCTTTTTAGCTACAGGTAGAGCTCTGATTGATGTGAAAAAGGGTAAATTAACCCTGAGGGTCAATGAAGAACAGGTGGTCCTAAATGTTTTTGAAGCTCTCAAGCACCCTAATGATTCTGAGAGGTGTATGAAAATAGATGTTATTGAACCACTTGTTCAAGAAGTACTGGAAGTTGAGGTACTTGATGATGTTCTGGATCCTATCTCTGAGTACGAATTAGTTGACGTTGATGATTCACCACCCCAAAAAGAGCTGATGAACACGCCAATAAAGGAGGAGGAAGTCCCCAAGCTTGAGCTCAAACCTTTGCCTCCTTCCCTGAAATATGTGTTCTTGGGTGGAAATGATTCATATCCAGTAATTATTAGCTCTTCTTTGAAGCCTGAAGAAGAAAAGGCGCTTGTTTCAGTGCTCAGGAGCCATAAAACAGCTCTTGGGTGGACCATTAGGTAGCGTTTGGTGGAGAGACAGAGACAGAAAGACTGAGACTGAGAGACAGAGACTAAGAGACAGAGATTGAAATAAATCTCAGTATTCTATTTGGTGCAAAATAGGAGACATGAATTGAAACAAGAATGAAACTCTAATTTAATTTGCATAAAGGGTAAAATTAGAATTAATTAATTGAAATGAAAGTATTTTAGATATAAAATGTTATTAAAGTTTCAGTCTCCATCTTTAAAAATTTTAGTCCCCTGTGTCCCTACTTTTTGGAGGTACTGAAATACTGAAATTTTAGAGACAGAGACATAAATTTTAGTACCAGTCTCTGAACTAACAAACACGATATTGAGTCTCAGTCTTTCAGTCTCTGTCTCAGTACCTCAAAACAAACGCTACCTTAGTGACTTGAAGGTGATTAGTCCAACCAAGTGTATCCACAAGATCCTCCTTGAAGATGATGCTAAACCAGTTGTGCAACCACAAAGGAGACTTAATCCAACTATGAAAGAGGTGGTCCAAAAAGAGGTAATGAAATTATGGGAAGCAGGTATTATTTACCCTATTTCTGACAGTCCTTGGGTAAGTCCTGTGCAGGTAGTTCCTAAGAAAGGAGGGATGACAGTGATCAAGAATGAAAAGAATGAGCTTATTCCTACAAGAACAATCACAAGATGGAGAATGTGCATAGACTACAGGAGGCTCAACATTGCTACAAGGAAAGATCATTTCCCCCTCCCTTTCATTGATCAAATGCTTGAGAGGTTAGCTGGTCATGCTTTTTATTGTTTTCTAGATGGATATTCTGGATATAATCAAATTGCAGTGGACCCTCAAGATCAAGAGAAGACAGCATTCACATGCCCCTTTGGAGTATTTGCTTACAGGAGAATGCCATTTGGACTTTGTAATGCTCCAGCAACTTTTCAGAGGTGTATGCTTTCAATTTTTTCTGATATGGTTGAAAAGTTTATTGAGATATTTATGGATGACTTTTCTATTTTTGGTAATTCTTTTGAATCCTGCCTTAAACATTTATCTCTTGTCTTGAAACGGTGTCAAGAATCAAACCTTGTTTTAAATTGGGAAAATGCCATTTTATGGTTACAGAAGGCATTGTTCTTGGACACCGGATTTCAAGTAAGGGGATTGAGGTAGATAAAGCAAAGGTGGAGGTAAGTGAAAAATTACCACCACCAACTAATGTTAAGGCAGTTAGGAGTTTCTTGGGTCATGCAGGATTTTATAGAATATTTATAAAGGATTTTTCTAAAAATGCTAAACTATTGAACAACCTGTTGGTTGTTGATGTTCCTTTTGTATTTGACTCTGATTGTCTGCATGCTTTTGAAACTCTGAAAGCAAACCTTACCTCTGCTCCCATTATAGCTCCTCCTGACTGGGATTTACCCTTTGAATTAATGTGTGATGCTAGTGATTTTGCTATAGGAGCTGTTTTAGGACAGAGGCATGGTAAGCTTGTACATTTCATTTACTATGCTAGTCGTGTGTTAAATGATGCTCAAAAGAATTACACAACTACAGAAAATGAATTATTAGTTGTTGTGTATGTTGTTGATAAGTTTAGGTCCTATTTACTTGGTTCTAAGGTTATTGTTTATACTGACCATGCTGCTTTGAAGTACCTTCTAACCAAACAGGATTCTAAACCAAGATTAATCAGATGGGTGTTGCTCCTTCAGGAGTTTGATATTGAGATAAAAGATAGAAAAGAGTCAGAAAATCAAGTAGCTGACCATCTCTCCAGAATTGAGCCTGAAGCAGGAGAACAACCACCCACAGCCGTGACTGAGACGTTTTCGGATGAGCAATTGTTCCTCATTCAGCAGGCTCCATGGTTTGCAGACATTGCCAATTATAAGGCCATGAATTTTATCCCAAGGGAGTAAGCAGGCAACAAGTAAAGAAGCTATTGACTGATGCCAAGTACTACATTTGGGAGGAACCATACCTTTTTAAAAGGTATTCAGATGGTATAATCCGGAGATGTGTCCCAGATGAAGAAACACAGCAGATTCTTTGGCACTGTCATAGTTCTGATTATAGAGGCCACTTTGGTGGTAAAAGGACAGCTACAAAGATCCTTCAGAGCGGGTTTTACTGGCCGACTCTCTTCAGAGATTCAAGAGAATTTGTGAAGCATTGTGACAGATGTGCAAAGGCCACGAATCTCCATGCCAACCATGAAATGCCACAGTAGGGGATTCTTGAGGTTGAGTTGTTTGATGTGTGGGGTATTGATTTCATGGGACCTTTTCCACCCTCACATTCAAACAACTATATTCTAGTGGCAGTTGATTATGTGTCCAAGTGGGTGGAAGCTATGGCTCTACCCACCAATGATGCCAAGGTGGTAATGAGCTTTCTTCAGAGATATATCTTTAGCCGGTTTGGTGTTCCAAGGACACTCATTAGTGATGGTGGAAGCCACTTCTGTAACAAACAGCTGGACTCTCTTCTGCATAGATATGGAGTCCGTCATAAAGTGGCAACCCCCTATCACCCTCAGACAAGTGGATAGGTTGAAGTTTCCAACAGGGAACTTAAGAGGATTCTAGAGAAGACCGTCAGTGTTTCAAGAAAGGACTGGTCTAGGAAGTTTGAAGATGCTCACTTGGCATACTGGACAACTTACAAGACTCCTATTGGCATATCTCCTTATCAGTTAGTCTATGGCAAAGCCTGTCACTTGCCAGTTGAGCTGGAGCACAAGGCTTACTGGGCAATCAGGTACCTGAATCTTGATTCAGAAGCTGCAGGAATTAAGCAGATGCTTCAGTTGAATGAGCTTGATGAATTCAGATATTCAGCCTATGAGAATACCAAGCTCTATAAGGAAAGAACCAAGCTGCTGCATGACAAGAAGATTGCCATCAGAGTCTTTGAGCCAGGACAAAGAGTGCTTCTGTATGATTCAAGGCTCAAATTCTTTCCCGGAAAGCTAAAATCCCGGTGGTCAGGACCGTTTGTGGTTACCAGAGCTTCACCAAATGGTCATGTGGAAATACAGGAAGGGAATTCTGACAGGAAGTTTATAGTGAATGGCCAAAGGTTGAAGCACTATCTTAGAGGCGAGATTGATCGCCAGAGGTCCACTCATCTGCTGAACTAGCAGAACTGACCGTCAAGCTAGTGACGCTAAAGAAGCGCTTGTCGGGAGGCAACCCGATAATTTCGTATCCTTATTAGCTATTTTCGTAGTAGTAGTTTGCTTCCTTATTTGATTTTTACTAAATTTTTTACTGTTTTTCAGATCATGCAGCTATCTTAGAACAAGAACCAGACAATTTCAAAAAAAAAAAAGCATACGACGCGCAAGCGTCGCTGACGCGTACGCGTCATATGTGTGTTCGTGAAAAATAAAATTTGACAGAGAGTTGCGCGGGAGTGGCGCAGGAATGGTGCCTTGCGCATAAACTTGCTCACGTGTACGCGTCTATGATGCAGCCGCGTCACTTGCGATTTTGGCACTCTACGCGTCCGCGTCAAGCACACGCACGCGTGGATGAGTAAAATCAGCGTAAAAGGTGTTTTGGCCAGAGAGTTATGCCGGTGTGGGGCTGGAAATGTGCTGGGCGCACAAGCCCCACCACATGAACGCATCCCTGATGCGTTCGCGTCGTTTTTCCATTTTGGCCATCCACACGTACGCGTCTCCGACGCGTATGCGTCACTTGAAATTCATGCGATCCACGCTTACGCGTGCCTTACGCGTCCGCGTCGCATGCGACGCCCAATTAAACTACCTCAGCGCCTGATTTCAAATCATCCACCTCCCAAATCCTAATTTTCTCTTATTCTTTTATCCTTTTATTCTTCTTTTATCTTACTATTTGTTTTTGTTTTCAGTTCTTCTTTGCTTGAGGACAAGCAAACCTTTAAGTTTGGTGTTGACGCTTCGCTTATGGGTTTGCTATCTAATTTTATGGCACCAAAAAGGGAGGCGAATCATCTTCACTCAGGAGCACAACCTGAAGAATAAAACGACCGCTAGGATAACTAAGGTGGTTCAGTTCCTTTCATTCTATATTCCTTCCCGCTTTTACTATGTTATGTTCCAGTTTTCTACTATTTTGCTTTGTTTGTTGCATGATCCTTTATTAGTTAGAATCCTAGGTCTAGTTTAGTTTTCTCTTAATTTCTTTAATTCTGAAAAGAGGTCTCATGCATTACTCACTGAACTTGAATTCAAATAAAAAAAAATTACAGAAGTGATGTATTGCATGAGAAATTGAGTTAATTTTAAGAGTAGTCTTACTTACTTAAATGTGGTGGTATTTTCTGTGATTCTGAATGCATGACTTGAACAGTGCATATTTTTTATAGTGAAGTTTATGAATGTTAAAATTGTTGGCTCTTGAAAGAATGATGAAAAAAAGAGAAATGTTATTGATAATCTGAAAAATCATAAAATTGATTCTTGAAGCAAGAAAAAGCAGTGAAAAACACGAAGCTTGCGAAAAAAAATTATATATATATATATATATAAAGAATGATCCAAGACTTTGAGCATTAATGGATAGGAGGGCCCAAAGGAATAAAATTCTGGCCTAAGCGGCTAAATCAAGCCGTCCCTAACCATGTGCTTCTGGCGTGAAGGTGTCAAGTGAAAAGCTTGAGACTGAGCAGTTAAAGTCGTGGTCCAAAGCAAAAAGAGTGTGTTTAAGAGTTTTGGGCACCTCTAACTGGGGACTCTAGCAAAGCTGAGTCACAATCTGAAAAGGTTCACCCAGTTAGGTGTCTGTGGCATTTATGTATCCGGTGGTAATACTGGAAAACAAAATGCTTAGGGTCACGGCCAAGACTCATAAAGTAGCTGTGTTCAAGAATCAACATACTGAACTAGAAGAATCAATAACACTATCTGAATTCTGAGTTCCTATGGATGCCAATCATTCTGAACTTCAAAGGATAAAGTGAGATGTCAAAACTATTTAGGATTGCAGTTGTAAACCCCACTATAAGAAGAGGCATGAGCTTAATCGAACTCTCATTCTCATGCAAATTCACATCCTAAGCTTATATTAGTTTTGGTTGCTTGAGGACAAGCAACAGTTCAGGTTTGGTGTTGTGATACGTGAGCATCTTTCCTATCTTTTCCTAGTGAATTTGCATCTAATTTGTTGAATTTAATAAAGAATTAATTATCTTTTAGCCAATATGGATGCTACTTTGAGTCTTTTGCAATTTTGTTTATTTTAGGTAGCATTTGGCAGAATTTGATGGAGTTTCTGCAGCACAAGAATCAAAGGAGATGGCAGCGAGGAGCGACGCGTACGCGTGACTGACGCGTACGTGTGGTTTGGAGCTTTCCATGGCGACGCGTGCGCGTGACTGACGCATACGGGTGATTTGAAGATTTGGACAGCGACGCGTGCGCGTGACCGATGCGTCCGCGTGATTCGCGAAAAAGACCATCGACGCGTACGCGTGACTAACGCGTACACGTGACATGCGCCACGTACAGAAAACGCAGAAAAATGCTGGGGGAGATTTCTGGGCTGTTTTGACCCAGTTTCCAGCCCAGAAAACACATATTAGAAGCTACAGAATAGACAAAACAAGTGGTCCCCACCCATCAACTGAAGACTTGCTGATTATTCTAATTTAAATTAAAATATTATTTTTAGAAAAAGATATTATTTTAGTTTTAGAAATTTGACTTTTAAATTTATTAGGATTCGATATAAAAGGATCCCAATTAGTTAACAAGGGATACCACCACAACATTATTCCAATTCCAATTTACAATCCTAGTTTTCTACTCTGAACCATGAGCAACTAAACCTCTATTGTTAAGGTTAGGAGCTCTGTCTATTTGTATGGATTGATTTTATTGCTTTTTCTATTTTAATTTATGCATGGATTTATAATTTAAGAATTGTTTTCGCTCTTCATTTTATGAATTTGGGTGGAACGGAAGTATGACCCTCTTTCTATTTGAGTTCTTGTATAACTTGGAAAAGCTCTTTACTTGAACAATAGCTTGAAAACATATTCTCCTAAATTTTAATTATCTGGATTTAACGGGATACGTGACATATAATCCTTTTATTTTTGGGTAATTAGAATTTTTGTGGCATATAAACTGGAATATGATCATGTAGCTTCTAATTGGAATTAATTTACCAAGGAATTGGCAGTTAATGAATTTTAGAGGAGACTAGAAAGGTCTAAGGAATTAGGGTCTAGTCACATATAGTTTGCCATAAATTAAATCCTACATAATTAAAATAGTTAGTAAGAAAAGTTAATCCAGAAAAATAGACAACTCTGAAGCCTTAAATATCTTCTCCATATTTTATTCCCAAATTAATCATTTCCCTGTCTACTTTTTAATGCTCTTTGAATATTCAAACACTATTTTCTGTTTGTCTAACTAAGCCTATCAAATACTATTGTTGCTCAATCCATCAATCCTTGTGGGATCGACCCTTACTCACGTAAGGTATTACTTGGTACGACCCGGTGTACTTGCCGGTTAGTTTGTGGACTTTAAATTCCGCACCAGTCTCTAATCCACAGACCGAGTCCCTGGGATTAGAACCTTCATGGTAGAGGCTAGAAACAATTGGCAGCATTCCTGAGATCCAGAAGGTCTAAACCTTGTCTGTGGTATTCCGAGTAGGATCTGGAACGGGATGACTGTGACAAGCTTCAAACTCACGAATGTTGGGTGCAGTGACAGTGTGCAAAAGGATAGAGAGATCCTATTCCAACACAAGTGAGAACCGACAGATGATTAGCCGTGCGGTAGCTGTACCTGGTATTTTTCATCCGAGACGAGAGATCCAACAGTTGATTAGCTGTACAGAAATTGTGCCTGGTATTTTTCATCCGAGAGGATGGATGGTAGCCATTGACAACGGTGATCCACCAACATACAGCTTGCCATTGAAGGAAGCCATGCGTGTTTGGAGAAGAAGACAGTAGGAAAGCAGAGATTCAGACGACAGAGCATCTTTGAAACCTCAACATGTTCCTTATTACTAAATCACAAGTACCATTTATTTCATGTTATTTACTTTTCATAAACAAAATCATTCTTATCATTAATCTCCTGACTAAGATTTACAAGATAACCATAGCTTGCTTCAAGCCGACAATCTCCGTGGGATCGACCCTTACTCACATAAGGTATTACTTGGACGACCTAGTGCACTTGCTGGTTAGTTGTGCGGAGTTGTGAAAAGTGTGATCACAATTTCGTGCACCAAGTTTTTGGCACCGTTGCTGGGGATTGTTCGAGTTTGGACAACTGACGGTTCATCTTGTTGCTTAGATTAGGAAGAATTTACCTTTTTGGTTGGTATAGAGTCACTAAATTTGAGTCTTTTATTTTCTTTTCAAAAATCTTTCAAAATTTTTATTTTTCTTTATTCATCTGTGATTTGTCTTTGAGTCTTTTATTATTGTTCTTGTTAAAATTTTTAAAATCCTTGTTTTATTTTTCTAAATTTCTTTACGAAATTTTTAATAAATAAATAAAAACCAATAACCTCATAATTTAGTCTTCTGTCTGAGTTTAGTCTCATGTTTTAAGTTTGGTGTCAATTGCATGCCTTTATTTTTCTTTCAATTTTTCGAATTACATGTTCTTATTTCTTTCTTGATCTTCAAGTTGTTCTTATTTATTTTCCTTGTTTGATCTTTAGTTTTTCTTGTTTTGTGTCTTTCCTTATTTTTCTTGTGCATTTTCGAATTATTAGTGTCCAAAGTATAAAAATTTTTAAGTTTTGTGTTCTTTGTGTTTTTATTTTCTTAAAGATTTCCAAAATTTGTTCTTGGTGTTCATATTGATCTTCAAAGTGTTCTTGGTGTTCATCTTGACATTCAAAGTTTTCTTGTTTGTTTTCTTTGTTTTGATCTAAAAATTCTAAGTTTGGTGTCATTTTATTGTTTTTCTCTTTCCTCATTAAATTCAAAAATATCTTTTCTCTTTATTTTAAATTGAAATTTTCGAAAATTACATTTAAAAATTTATATTTTTATCTTATCTTATCTTAGTTTTAAATTTCAAAATTCCTTATCTTCTCTTACCTAACTTATCTTATCTTTTCTAATCTCAAATCCTAAAATCAAATCTTTTTCAAATCTTTTCTCTTATTTATTTTCTTACAAGTATCTTTAATTTTAAGACATATCTTTTTTAAAACTTCCTAACCACTTTCTCTCTCTTCATTTTTCGAAAATCCTCACCCAAAAATTTTCAAATCTTTTTAATTAATTAATTAATTTAGTTTTCTAATTTCGTTTATTTCTTTTTATTTATTTTCGAAATTTGCATCATTTTATTTATTTACTTTATTTTTAATTTCGTTAAATTAAAAAAAAGGGGAAAAAAATTTTTATTCACAATCAACATCATCTCCCTTTCTCTCCATCATGGATCTAAGTGGAAATGAACAGTTCAGAAGGACTCTGGGGTCATATGCTAACCCCACTACTGCCTCATATGGGAGTAGTACCTGTTTTCCCTCCTATCAGAGCCAGCAGTTTTGAGCTAAACCCTCAGCTCATTATCATGGTGCAGCAAAATTGTCAGTATTCCGGTCTTCCACAGGAAGAACCTACTGAGTTTCTGGCACAGTTCTTACAAATTGCTGACATAGTACGTGATAAGGAAGTAGATCAGGATGTCTAAAGATTGTTACTATTTCCATTTGCTGTAAAAGATCAAGCTAAGAGGTGGTTAAATAACCAACCCACAACAAGCATAAGAACATGGAAACAGTTATCAGACAAATTCTTGAATCAATTTTTTCCTCCAAAAAGGATAACACAGCTAAGGCTGGACATCCAAGGCTTTAAACAAGAGGATAATGAATCTCTTTATAATGCCTGGGAGAGGTACAGAGGGATGCTAAGGAAATGTCCCTCTGAAATGTTTTCAAAATGGGTACAGTTAGACATCTTTTACTATGGGCTTAGAGAAAAGGTCCAGATGTATCTAGACCACTCAGCTGGTGGATCTATACATATGAGAAAGACAATTGAAGAGGCTCAAGAGCTCATTGATACAGTTGCTAGAAATCAGCATCTGTACTTAAGTAGTGAGTCCTCTATGAAAGAAGAGGCTAAAGCAGTATCCTCTGAACTTAGTCCTCCAGAACAAGTTGCTGAACTCAATCAGCAATTGCTTTTTATAACAAAATAGTTAGCAGAATTTAAAGAGATGCTACAAGATACTAAAAATGCTAACAGGAATATGAAAGTACAATTGGATCAGACAAGACAGCAGCTATCTAAACAGATAACAGAAGAGTGCCAAGCTATTCACTTAAGGAGTGGAAAGATATTGAATGTCTCAACTCAAAACAGCAGAAAGCCAAGAAAGGAACAACTGACAGAGGATGACCAAACCACTGCCCAAAATCCCTCTAAGGACAGTAAGAGCCCAGAGAGGAATGATTCTGGCGTTCAAACGCCAGAAAAGGATAAGAAGTTGGCTTTGAACGCCCAGTAGATGGCCAAGTCTGGCGTCCAAACGCCAGAAAAGGGTGGCAATATGGCGTTAAACGCCCATGCAGCACCCAATTCTGGCGTTCAAACGCCAACAAGGGATCAGACACCTACAAGTGCTGATAACAAACCCCTTAGGCAGGCCTCTCCAACCACTTCTGTAGGAAGTAAACCTACAGCAACTAAGGTTGAAGAATATAAAGCTAAGATGCCTTATCCTCAGAAACTCCACCAAGCGGAACAGGATAAACAATTTGCCCGCTTTGCAGACTATCTCAGGACTCTTAAAATAAAGATTCCATTTGCAGAGGAACTTGAGCAAATACCCTCTTATGCTAAGTTCATGAAAGAGATCTTAAGTTGTAAGAAGGATTGGAGAGAAACTGAAAAAGTTTTCCTCACTGAAGAATGCAGTGCAGTCATTCTGAAAAGCTTACCAGAGAAGCTTAAAGATCCCGGAAGCTTTATGATACCATGCATATTAGAGGGTGCTTGTACCAAGACAACTCTATGTGATCTTGGGGCAAGTATCAACCTAATACCTGCATCCACTATCAAAAAGCTTGGTTTGACTGATGAGGTTAAACCAACCCGGATATGCCTCTAACTTACTGATGGCTCCATTAAGATTCCATCAGGCGTAATTGAGGACATGATTGTCAAGGTTGGGCCATTAGCCTTTCCCACTGACTTTGTAGTGATGGAAATAGAGGAGCACAAGAGCGCAACTCTCATTCTAGGAAGACCTTTCCTAGCAACTAGACGAACCTTCATTAACGTCCAAAAAGGGGAGATAACCCTGAGAGTCAATGAGGATGAGTTTAAGTTGAATGCTGTCAAAGCTATGCAGCATTTAGACACATCAAAAGACTGCATGAGCACTAATATTATTGACTCCCTAGTGGAAGAGGTCAATATGACTGAGAGTCTCGAATCAGAGCTAGAGGATATTTTTAAAGATGTTCATCCTGATCTGGAGGAACCAGAGAAAACAGAAGAACCTCTGAAAACTCCTCAGGAAGAGGAGAAGCCTCCTAAACCCGAGCTCAAACCACTACCACCATCCCTGAAATATACATTTATGGGAGAAGATGACACTTTTCTGTGATCATCAGCTCTACTTTAGAACCACAGGAAGAGAAAGCATTAATTTAGGTGCTAAAGACACACAAGACAGCTCATGGGTGGTCCATAAGTGATCTTAAGGGCATTAGCCCGGCCAGATGCATGCATAAGATCCTATTGGAGGATGATGCTAAGCCAGTGGTTCAACCACAGAGGTGGCTGAATCCAGCCATGAAGGAGGTGGTGCAGAAAGAGGTCACTAAGCTACTAGAGGCTGGGATTATTTATCCTATTTCTGATAGCCCCTGGGTGAG
The DNA here is from genome assembly GCF_003086295.3 of Arachis hypogaea. NCBI lineage: Eukaryota > Viridiplantae > Streptophyta > Magnoliopsida > Fabales > Fabaceae > Arachis > Arachis hypogaea. The sequence continues at coordinate 34,040,475 of NC_092054.1, read as the reverse complement.
CCCTGCCCAAGTTGTCCCCAAGAAGGGAGGCATGACAGTGGTTCATAATGAAAAGAATGAACTGGTTCCTACAAGAATAATTACAGGGTGGCGTATGTGTATTGACTACAGAAGGCTCAATACAGCCACCAGAAAGGATCATTTTCCTCTACCATTTATAGACCAGATGTTAGAGAGACTAGCAGGTCATGAATACTACTGCTTTTTGGATGGTTATTCAGGTTACAACCAAATTGCAGTAGATCCTCAGGACTAAGAGAAAACAGCATTCACATGTCCATCTGGAGTATTTGCCTACAGAAGAATGCCATTTGGTCTGTGCAATGCACCTGCAACCTTTCAGAGGTGCATGCTCTCTATCTTCTCTGATATGGTAGAGAAATTTTTAGAAGTCTTCATGGATGACTTCTCAGTATTTGGAGACTCATTTAGCTCCTGTCTTGTCCATCTAGCACTTGTTCTGAAAAGGTGCCAAGAGACTAACCTGGTTTTAAACTGGGAGAAATGTCACTTCATGGTGACTGAAGGAATTGTCCTTGGGCACAAAATTTCAAACAAGGGGATAGAAGTGGATCAAGCTAAGGTAGAGATAATTGAAAAATTACCACCACCTGCCAATGTTAAGGCAATCAGAAGCTTTCTGGGCCATGCAGGATTCTATAGGAGGTTTATAAAGGATTTTTCAAAAATTACAAAACCTCTAAGCAATCTGCTAGCTGCTGACTAATTTGACAACAAAAATTGTTGTGGGTAAGGAATTTCAAAAAATATTTACGTTGCAAGTATAGCTCCAAACCAACAAACAACTCTCGCATCAAATTAAATTTTAGGTTGTCACAAATAATAAACCCCAAATAAGAATTAACCGAAATATTTAGACTCCGGGTCGTCTCACAAGGAATTGCAATGAAGTGAATGATTATTAGCTATGAGGGGACAAGGGGGTTTTGATTTATGAGAGGGCAAGGAAAGTAAATTGGGCAAGAAAAGTAAATCAAGTAAACAACTAAAGAAAGCAAGTAATAAAGAGAGACATTCATGGCAAGAATTGAGATCATAGGCTTTATATCCTAGTCATGCATGATTAATTTATCTTATTTAGTCAACTCCAACAAATAGGGAGAAAGTCAAACAAGATTAATTAATCATATCACAAATATAAACAAGAATTTATCTCATTACGTCAACTCCAACAAATAGGGAGAAAGTCTAATGAGACTAGCTAATCTCAATCCAAAAGTCCTAATCAACTCACTAATGAAATTAGTAAAAGATTAGCGTCAATGGAAACAATACTAGCTAACAATTCTAGATCACCAACATAAGTTGGGTTTTCATGACTCAAGATTACCCAATCACTCTTTCCAAGCCAAGAATGCTCAAAATCTACTCTAACATCCTTCCAAGCATTTGATCAAACACTTGGAAGGCATAAAAGGAAAGCATGATAAATGACAAGGAATGTAAATCTACACTACTTAATTGCAAGGAATTAAACAACAACAAATCCAAATCAATAATAAAGGAACATGAATCATAAATTGCATTGAATTGAAAATAAAAGAACCAAAAAGTGCATCAACAACAAAGTAAGCAATTGCAAGAATGAGATACAAAATTAAAGAGAGAAAGAGTAGTGGAACAAGAAATTGTAAAGGAAAAGTAAATCAAAGCATGAATTAAACCTAAATCTAAGAAATCCTAATCCTAATTCTAGAGAGAAGAGGGAGCTTCTCTCTCTAGAAAACTAACTAAAGACTCATGTTGACTAAACTAATTGCTCTCCCTTTGCCCCAAGCTTGAATTCTGCATGAAATAGCATTGGAAATGAGTTGGATTGGGCCCAAAATGCTCTAGAATTTGCTGGCCACGATTTCTCTTAAGTGGCCCACGTGCTTAATCGGCGCGCACGCGTACATGGCGCGTGCGCGCCCCTGAGCGCAAAGTAACATATGGCAAATTTTATATCATTTCGAAGCTCCGGATGTTAGCTTTCCAACGCAATTAAAACCGCCTCATTTGGACCTCTGTAGTTCAAGTTATGGTCAATTGAGTGTGAAGAGGTTGGCTTGACAGCTTTACGGTTCCTCCATTTCTTCATGAGTTCTCCCACTTTGCATGCTTTTCTCCTCACTTCTTCCATCCAATACTTGCCTTATGAACCTGAAATCACTCAACAAACACATCAAGGCATCGAATAGAATTAAAGTGAATTAAAATCACCAATTTTAGGGCCTAAAAAGCATGTTTTCACTTTTAAGCACAAATCAAGTGAGAATTACAAAACGATGCTATTTTATTGAATAAATGTGGAAAAAGGTGATGAAATTCCCTAAAATAAGCACAAGATAAACCATGAAATCGGGGTTTATCAAATCTCCCCACACTTAAACTAAGCATGTCCTCATGCTAAAATCAGGAAAGAAGCAAAGGGTATTAACATTTATTCAGTGCAAACTAACTAAATGCAATCTATCTATATGCAACCTATTTACATGAATGCAATGGCTTAGTCAAAATGAATCAATCTCCAAGAATACACATGCAAGCACAAGTGATAAGGCAATAGCAATCAAAGCAAACCACAATTGAATTGAATATTGAAAGATTTTACAAACTTGCAAGAAAACATGATCATGGGTGGAAACATGTAATTGGCAATCGAACCCTCACCGGATGTATATCCACTCTAGTCACTCAAGTGTATGGGGTTGATTCACTCAATTCTCCCCTAATCATGTTTTCCAAGATTTGTTTTTCATCTAACAATCAACAATTACTTTATGCATACATACAAATATCATGAGGACTTTCCCATAGGTTGTAATGGGGCTAGGGTCAAAGTAGGATGCATATGGTCAAGTGGGCTTGAGATTTGAATCTTTGATTAACTTAAACTTCCCACCTAACCTATGACAACCTATACAATTCTAAACAAACCTAACTACCCATTCTTCACTTTTTCACACACTCATGCATTCTCTTTTTGATCACCACCCATATGCATTGACTTTTATTGAACCTTGCCTTGGGGCATTTTTGTCCCCTTTTTATTGCTTTTTTTTTGTCTTTCTTTTCTATATATTTTCTTTTTTTTTCTTTTTATATATACATATATATTTTTTTTTCTTTTTCTTTTTGTTTTTCTCATTTTTTTTCTTTTCAAACTAAAATGTATACAAGAACATCAATTCATATGGTTTACACATGATTAATACATGAGTATGTACCCAATTCCCATGATTTTTCAACAAAAACGTAAACACACTTTTATCTCTACCCAATGTTCCCAACTCTCCCAAAATCAAATGATAAACACTCTCACTAGCCTAAGCTAATCAAAGATCTAAACAAGGGACATTTATTGTTTTTCACTTAGGCTTGTAATGTGCTACAATTAAGAACAAATGGGTTAAGCATAGGCTCAATTTGGTTATCAATGGAAGATAAAAGGTAGGCTTATATGGGTAAGTGAGCTAATTGAACAATGGCCTCAATCATATAAATGCATGTATACACAAAATAATGGACATATAGAATTAAACAAATCAAAGATTACAATCATAGGAAGAGAATAATGCACACAAGAATAAAAATAAGTCGTCATATATGATGTAACCACACAGTTAAGGCTCAAAACTTACATGCTTGTGTTCTTAGCTCAAAAACATGATCCACAATGTATATAATTCAAGCAAGTTCTAAAAAAAATTTTTTTTTTTCAATCCATTGGGTGCCCTATAGATAAAATCCTTGGAAAATACCATGACTTTGACTAAGCTTAATATATACATATGCAAAATAAGAAAATGCAACTAAGAATCCTAAAATGAAATGCAAAAGTGTTGGGATTAGAAACTTGTTACCGAAAACGCCGAGCGGTCGGACGACCTCCCCACACTTAAAAGTTTGCACCGCCCTCGGTGCACTAAAAATGAGCAAGGGAATACGGCGACTTTCCGAGTTGCCACCTTCAGCTGGTAGGTCAACCGGTTGCTGCGTGTTCTTCCTTCCGCTTCCATTTTTTATTATGGTGCATCGATCATGAAAAATAAGATAAACACCATAAGATGAGAAAGTACAAAAGCAAAGAAGTGTGAATTGTTGGAATGAGGTAAGAACCACTAGAATGGAGTGAGTGAATTAGTGTGACATTGATGAAAAATAAGTGTGTGAGTTCTAAAATTACGTGCGTTTTAGACTACACACACATTAGTACAAAAAGTTATGTCACAATTACATAAAAGAGAGCATGCACTTCACTCATTCTAGTGTGCTTGAGATACTTTAAAAGACTTGTAGGCTAAAACAACCCAACAAGTGGTGAAGAAGCATAAGAGCATTCAAGCAACAATCAAGCAATTGTGAAATTGGATAATGCATAGGCATTGATTGATGTGTAAGTGGACTTAATGAACATAATGGTATATGAAACTTACACCACAATCAATGACACCTATTGAAGTTGTTGCAACACCTAAGTGACATAGAAGTGGAACACATGAATGCTATGGAACTTAGAGAAAAGAATATAGAAGTGAAAATCAATCACATAGCGAGCATCGTCCACAAAGCTTGAAAAGCTCAAAAATATGTCACTAGGTAAGTTTTCGATCCAATTTCACGATGCCACAGACTCAATGCATGAAATAGGTGATGATCAATTAGAACAAGCATCCTAAAAAAAAGCATTGATAATATACAATTGCCTAACAATGGACGATGAATGCATGGTGGCCAAAACATGCAATTCAAAGAGTTAAGATGCATGAAGGCAACGTAACATGTACTTGGTATTCACAAATGTTCAACATGAAAATTCAGGACCAAGTAATAAATTGCAATCTCAACAAAGGAATCCAACAATGACAATAACAACAATGATGTTAAACTAACATCCTATTAATAAGCAGCAGCAGTAAACAGTAAACAAGATTAATAATCCAACACTTATAATGGAAAACAAAAATTAAACTAACTAACTAACTAAAAGAAATGGTGCTACATGATGCTTGGTAGTGTTGGATGATGTTTTAAGAGTGGAAAAGAAAAGAGAAGAAGGAACGAAATGGAAATAGGAGAAGAAAATAAGATGAGTGAAACAGGGCAATCCATGCGTGCGCGTCATGTACGCGTAAGCGTGGATTGACGAAATGGAAGCGATGCGTACGCGTGCAGTGCGCATACGCGTGCATGGCGAAGCAGAGAGTCGGCGTGGACGCGCAAGGTATGCGTTCGCGTGCCTTTGGGCACAAAGTTGGCACACTTCAAGCACAACTCTCGGGTGAATGTATGGAAAGTGGAAAAATTCAATCCACGTGTGCGCGTACATGGCGCGTTCGCGTGGATGGCTGAAATTGCTTGATTCACGCGTACGTGTGAAGTGCGCATGCGCGTGGGTGGTGCTCTGTTTTTCAAAATTTTTCTATGTTTTTGCACCAAACCAAGCATTCCAAACCTCCAAACGACTACCAAAACATCATAAAACCTTATTTAACCTACTAGACTCCCAATTAAACTCAACTAATCAAACAAAACATGAAATTAAACTTATTTTACCAATATGTACAAAAGGGAAAAAGGAAAGAGTTTACCATGGTGGGGTGTCTCCCACCTAGCACTTTTGTTTATTGTCCTTAAGTTGGACTTATGGGGAGCTCTTCATCAAGGTGGCTTGTGCTTGAATCCATCCTTGAACATCCACCAATGCTTGGACTTCCATTGTGCTTCATCATTCAAAGTTAATAACTCCAAGCTTTGATGGAGTTCTTCACAAACCATAGGCTCCCAAAGTTGATCTTCTTTGTGCGATCCGGGATCCCACACTTTGTTTTCACACCCGTCCTTGAGTTGATCATGGTGATTTCCTCCGGGTGGCAAGAGAGATGAATTCTCATGAAGGCACCAAACTATCCTCCTAGACCTATCTAGGTGAGCACTACTCCAACCTTTATATCTCATGTTTGATGCATCAACCATAATGAGCCTTGATTTGCAACGCCAACCACGAAACATCTTTCTTCTACGCTTCATCCCACAAAGCATCCTAAGTTGGCCATCCGTTTCAATCAAGCCATATTCAAGTGCGATAATAAAGATAATACAAATGAGTTTCATCCACTCAAATGAAGGTGTTGATGGCAATCTAGACAAAGGTGATTCCAAGGGTCTTGACAAAGCGTATTCAATTCACATCCTCCTTTTTCTAAGGACTTCCACCTCTTCACAAGATCTCTTAATTTTAATCCTCTGTTCAACAATTTTATCTAAACATTTTCCTTTACTCAAATCACAAATGGGAGGACAAGAGAGATTTACCTCCACATTGCTTTCCATCTCCTTGGGAGAAGGTTCTTCATGCTCAAAGGATTCTTCACCTCTAAGACTTGATGCTTGATCTTCATCACCAAGGGGACTCAATTCTTGCTCTATCCCATCCAATTCTTCATAAGAGATATGCCTTGGAGGTTGTGCACATTCCTCCTTAGTATCAAATTCAATCATCTTGGAGGGGTTTTGATGAGCGGATAATTTATACGCTTTTTGGCATTGTTTTTAGTATGTTTCTGGTAGAATCTAGTTACTTTTAGGGATGTTTTCACTAGTTTTTATGTTAAATTCACATTTGTAGACTTTACTATGAGTTTGTGTGTTTTTCTATGATTTCAGGTATTTTCTGGCTGAAATTGAGGGACTTGAGCAAAAATCAGATTCAGAGGTTGAAGAAGGACTGCAGATGCTGTTGGATTCTGACCTCCCTGCACTCAAAGTGGATTTTCTGGAGCTACAGAACTCAACATGGCGCGCTTTCAATTGCGTTGGAAAGTAGACATCCAGGGCTTTCCAGCAATATATAATAGTCCATACTTTGAACGAGTTTAGATGACATAAAAGGGCGTTGAACGCCAGTTTTACGCTGCTGTCTGGAGTTAAACGCCAGAAACAAGTCACAAACCAGAGTTGAACGCCAGAAATACGTTATAACCTGGCGTTCAACTCCAGAAAGAGCCTTTGCACGTGGAACATTCAAGCTCAGTCCAAGCACACACCAAGTGGGCCCCGGAAGTGGAGTTATGCATCAATTACTTACTTCTGTAAACCCTAGTAACTAGTTTAGTATAAATAGGACTTTTTACTATTGCATTAGACATCTTTTGATCAATTTTAGATCTCTAGACCTCCATGGGAGGCTGGCCACTCGGCCATGCTTACCCTCTATAATCACTTATGTATTTTCAACGGTAGAGTTTCTACACTCCATAGATTAAGGTGTGGAGCTCTGCTGTTCCTCAAAGATTAATGCAAAGTACTACTGTTTTCTATTCAATTCAACTTATTCCGCTTCTAAGATATTCATTCGCACTTCAACCTGAGTGTGATGAACGTGACAATCATCATCATTTCCTATGAACGCGTGCCTGACAACCACTTCCGTTCTACCTTAGATTGAATGAGTATCTCTTAGATCTCTTAATCAGAATCTCCGTGGTGTAAGCTAGATTGATGGCGGCATTCATGAGAATCCGGAAAGTTTAAACCTTGTCTGTGGTATTCCGAGTAGGATTCAGGGATTGAATGACTGTGACGAGCTTCAAACTCGCGAGTGCTGGGCGTAGTGACAGACGCAAAAGGAGGGTGAATCCTATTCCAGTATGATCGAGAATCTCAGATGATTAGCCGTGCTGTGACAGAGCATTTGGACCATTTTCACAAGAGGATGGGATGTAGCCATTGACAACGGTGATGCCCTTACATAAAGCCAGCCATGGAAAGGAGTAAGATTGATTGGATGAAGACAGCAGGAAAGCAGAAGTTCAGAGGAACGAACGCATCTCCATACACTTATCTGAAATTCTCACCAATGATATACATAAGTATTTCTATCTTTATTTTCTGTCTATTTATTATTAATATTCGAAAACTCCATAACTATTTTATATCCGCCTGAATGAGATTTACAAGGTGACCATAGCTTGCTTCAAGCCGACAATCTCCGTGGGATCGACCCTTACTCACGTAAGGTTTATTACTTGGACGACCCAGTGCACTTGCTGGTTAGTTGTGCGAAGTTGTGATAAAAAGTTGAGATTACAATTGAGCGTACCATGTTGATGGCGCCATTGATGATCACAATTTCGTGCACCAAGTTTTTGGCGCCATTGCCGGGATTGTTCGAGTTTGGACAACTGACGGTTCATCTTGTTGCTCAGATTAGGTAATTTTCTTTTTGTTTTATTTTCAAAAATTTTTCAAAAATCTTTCAAAAATTTCTCCTTTGTTTTCGAAAAAAATTTTAAAAAAAATAAATGTTTTCAAAAAATATTTTTCTTCAGAATTTTTAAGAATGAATTCTAGTGTTTCATGATGATTTGTTGAATCCTGGCTGGCTGTAAGCCATGTCTAATCTTTTGGACTGGGGTTTCAACTTATCATCACAAGAGCTTGTTGATTCTCACACACTTAGTTGTTCTATACATGGAAGGTATCAACAGCATACTAAAGCTTGGCTGGCTATTAAGCCATGTCTGACCCTTTGATTGGAGCTTTAGACTAAAGAGCATAAGATTCCTGGAATTCATATTAAAAATTTTGGAATCCTTATTTTTCTTTTTCAAAATGATTTTCGAAAAAAAAAATAAAAGAAAATACAAAAAAATCATAAAATCAAAAAAATATTTCATGTTTCTTGTTTGAGTCTTGAGTCAATTTTTAAGTTGGTGTCAATTGCATGTTCATCCTGTATTTTTCGAAAAAAATCATGCATTCATAGTGTTCTTCATGATCTTCAAGTTGTTCTTGGTAAGTCTTCTTGTTTGATCTTGATGTTTTCTTGTTTTGCGTCTTTTCTTGTTTTTCATATGCATTCTTGCATTCATAGTGTCTATACATGAAAAATTTTTAAGTTTGGTGTCTTGCATGTTTTCTTTGCATAAAAAAATTTTCAAAGTGTTCTTGGTGTTCATCTTGACATTCATAGCATTCTTACATGCATTCATTGTTTTGATCCAAAATTTTCATGCATTGAGTCTTTTTCATGTTTTTCCCTCTCATCATTAAAATTTTAAAAATAAAAAAAAATATATCTTCCCATTTTTCTCTCTCAAAATTTCGAAAATTAGATTTGACTTTTTCAAAAATTTTTAAAATCTAGTTGTTTTTATGAGTCAAATCAAATTTTCAATTTAAAATTCCTATCTTTTTCAAAATCTTTTTCAAAAATCAAATCTTTTTCATTTTTCTTATTTATTTTCGAAAATTTTTAAAATCTTTTTCAAAAATCTTTTTCTTATCTTTATCAAATAATTTTCAAAAATAACATCATCAATTAATGTTTTGATTCAAAAATTTCAAGTTTGTTACTTACTTGTTAAGAAAGATTCAAACTTTAAGTTCTAGAATCATATCTTGTGATTTCTTGTGAATCAAGTCATTAATTATGATTTTAAAAATCAAATCTTTTTCAAAATTAATTTCAATCATATCTTTTCAAAAATATCTTCTTATCTTATTTTTTTCAAAATTTGATTTTAAAATATCTCTTCTAACTTCTTATCTACTTATCTTTTCAAAATTTGTTTCAACTAATTAACTAACTTTTTGTTTGTTTCTTATCTTTTTCAAAACTACCTAACTAACTCTCTCTCTCTAATTTTCGAAAATATCTTCCCTCTTTTTCAAAAATTCTTTTTAATTAACTAATTATTTTAATTTTTTATTTTAATTTTCGAAAACTACTAACCTTTTTCAAAAACTATTTTCAAAAATCACTAACTCTTTTTCAAAAAAGTTATTTTCGAAATTTTCCCTCTCTCATCTTATTCTATTTATTTATTCATCCACTAACATCTCCTCCTCACATCACTCACCAAAAATCCGAACTCCCTCTCTCTCTCTGAGTTCAGATTTTCTTCTTCTTTTCTTCTACTCAAACAAGGACCTCTATACTGTGGTATAAAGGATCTCTATTATTATTATTATTATTATTTTTGTGCCCTCTTCTTTGTCATATGAGCAGGAGTAAGGACAAGAATATTCTTGTTGAAGCAGATCCAGAACCTGAAAGGACTCTGAAGAGGAAACTAAGAAAAGCTAATTTACAACAATCCAGGGAGAACCTTTCAGAAATTTTCGAACAGGAAGAGGAGATGGCAGCCGAAAATAATAATAATGCAAGGAGAATGCTTGGTGACTTTACTACACCAAATTCCAATTTACATGGAAGAAGCATCTCAATTCCTGCTATTGGAGCAAACAATTTTGAGCTGAAACCTCAGCTAGTTTCTCTGATGCAGTAGAACTGCAAGTTTCATGGACTTCCATCTGAAGATCCTTTTCAGTTCTTAACTGAATTCTTGCATATCTGTGATACTGTTAAGACTAATGGAGTAGATCCTGAAGTCTACAGGCTCATGCTTTTCCCTTTTGCTGTAAGAGACAGAGCTAGAGTGTGGTTGGACTCTCAACCCAGAGATAGCCTGAACTCTTGGAACAAGTTGGTCACGGCTTTCTTAGACAAGTTCTTTCCTCCTCAAAAGCTGAGCAAGCTTAGAGTGGATGTTCAAACCTTCAGACAGAAAGAAGGTGAATCCCTCTATGAAGCTTGGGAAAGATATAGGCAACTGACCAAAAAGTGTCCTTCTGACATGCTTTTAGAATGGACCATCCTGGATATATTCTATGATGGTCTATCTGAATTGGCTAAGATGTCATTGGATACTTCTGTAGGTGGATCCATTCACCTAAAGAAAATGCTTGCAAAATCTCAAGAACTCATTGACATGGTTGCTAATAACCAGTTCATGTACACTTCTGAGAGGAATCCTGTGAGTAATGGGACGCCTCAGAAGAAGGGAGTTCTTGAAATTGATACTCTGAATGCCATATTGGCTCAGAACAAAATATTGACTCAGCAAGTCAATATGATTTCTCAGAGTCTGAATGGAATGCAAGCTGCATCCAACAGTACTCAAGAGGCATCTTCTGAAGAAGAAGCTTATGATCCTGAGAACCCTGCAATAGCAGAGGTAAATTATATGGGTGAGCCTTATGGAAACACCTATAACCCATCATGGAGAAATCATCCAAATTTCTCATGGAAGGATCAAAAGCCTCAACAAGGCTTTAATAATGGTGGAAGAAATAGGTTTAACAATAGTAAACCTTTTCCATCATCCACTCAGCAACAGACAGAGAACTCTGAACAAAATACCTCTAATTTAGCAAACTTAGTCTCTGATCTGTCCAAGGCCACTGTAAGTTTCATGAATGAAACAAGGTCTTCCATTAGAAATTTGGAAGCACAAGTGGGCCATCTGAGTAAAAGGATCACTGAAATCCCTCCTAGTACTCTCCCAAGCATTACAGAAGAAAATCCAAAAGGAGAGTGCAAGGCCATTGACATAAGCACCATGGCCGAACCTGTAAAGGAAGGAGAGGACGTGAATCCCAGTGAGGAAGACCTCCTGGGACGTCCAGTGATCAATAAGGAGTTTCCCTTTGAGGAACCAAAGGAATCTGAGGCTCATCTAGAGACCATAGAAATTCCATTAAACCTCCTTATGCCATTCATGAGCTCTGATGAGTATTCCTCTTCTGAAGAGAATGAGGATGTTACTGAAGAGCAAGCTGCCAAGTTTCTTGGTGCAATCATGAAGCTGAATGCCAAATTATTTGGTATTGAGACTTGGGAAGATGAACCTCCCTTGTTCACCAATGAACTAAGTGATCTGGATCAACTGACATTGCCTCAGAAGAAACAGGATCCTGAAAAGTTCGTAATACCTTGTACCATAGGCAACATGATCTTTGAAAAGGCTCTGTGTGACCTTGGTTCAGGGATAAACCTCATGCCCCTCTCTGTAATAGAGAAACTGGGAATCTATGGGGTGCAAGCTACTAAAATCTCATTGGAGATGCCAGACAATTCAAGAAAACAGGCTTATGGACAAGTAGAGGACGTGTTAGTAAAGGTTGAAGGCCTTTACATCCCTGTTGATTTCATAGTCCTTGATACTGGGAAGGATGAGGATGAATCCATCATCCTTGGAAGACCTTTCCTAGCCACAGCAAGAGCTGTGATTGATGTTGACAGAGGAGAATCAGTCCTTCAATTGAATGAGGACTCCCTTGAGTTTAAAACTCAAGGACATCCTTCTGTAAACATGGAGAGGAAGCATAAAAAGCTTCTCTCAAAACAGAGTCAACCAGAGCCCCCACAGTCAAACTCTAAGTTTGGTGTTGGGAGGCCACAACCAAACTCTAAGTTTGGTGTCAAACCCCCATATCCAAACTCTAAGTTTGGTGTTGGGAGGTCTCAACAAAGCTCTGCACATCTGTGAGGCTCCATGAGAGCCCACTGTCAAGCTATTGACATTAAAGAAGCACTTGTTGGGAGGCAACCCAATGTTTATTTATCTAATTTTCATTGTTTTTCATGTTTTATTAGGTTCATGATCATGCGGAGTCACAAAATAAATATAAAAAAATTGAAAACGGAATCAAAAACAGCAGAAGAAAAATCACACCCTGGAGGAAGACCTTACTGGCGTTTAAACGCCAGTAAGAAGCATGTTTTGGGCATTCAACGCCAGAACAGAGTATGGTTCTGGCGCTGAACGCCAGAAATGGGCAGCAGCTGGGCGTTTGAACGCCAGAATTGCACCCTGGAGAAGATCTGGCGCTGAACGCCCAGAACAAGCATGGTTCTGGCGTTCAACGCCAGAAATGGGCAACAAATGGGCGTTCAATGCCCAAAACAAGCACCAATATGGCGCTGAACGCCCAGAGTTGTGTGCAAGGGCATTTTGCATGCCTAATTTAGTGCAAGGTTGTAAATCCTTGAACACCTCAGGATCTGTGGACCCCACAGGATCACCTCAGGATCTGTGGACCCCACAGGAACCCCACCTACCTCCACTCACTTCTTCTCACCCCTCTTTCACACAATCCCATAAACACTCTTCCCCAAAACTCTTCACCAATCACCTCAATCTCTCTTCCCTATCACCACTTCACCACTCACATCCATCCACTCTTCCCCATAAACCTACCTCATAAACTCCACCTACCTTCAAAACTCAAATTCAATTTCCCAACCAAACCCACCCTATATGGCCGAACTTACCCCCCCTCCCTTCCCTATATATAACCCTCCATTCTTCCTCATTTTCACACAACACAACCCTCTTTTCTCTTCTTGGCCGAAACACACCCCCCTCCTCTCCATATTTTCTTCTTCTTCTTCATCTATTCTTTCTTCTCTTGCTCGAGGGCGAGCAAAATTCTAAGCTTGGTGTGGTAAAAGCATAAGCTTTTTGTTTTTCCATTACCATTGATGGCACCCAAGACCGGAGAATCCTCTAGAAAAGGGAAGGGGAAGACAAAAGCTTCCACCTCCGAGTCATGGGAGATGGAAAGGTTCATCTCCAAAGCTCATCAAGACCACTTCTATGATGTTGTGGCCAAGAAGAAGGTGATCCCCGAGGTCCCTTTCAAACTCAAGAAAAATGAGTATCCGGAGATCCGACATGAAATCCAAAGAAGAGGTTGGGAAGTCCTAACAAACCCCATCCAACAAGTCGGCATCCTAATGGTTCAAGAGTTCTATGCCAATGCATGGATCACTAGGAACCATGATCAATGTAAGAACCCGAATCCAAAAAATTATGTTACAATGGTTCGGGAGAAATACTTAGATTTTAGCCCGGAGAATGTGAGGTTGGCGTTTAACTTGCCTATGATGCAAGGAGATGAGCGTCCCTACACTAGAAGGGTCAACTTTAATCAAAGGTTGGACCAAGTCCTCATGGACATATGTGTGGAAGGAGCTCAATGGAAGATTGACTCCAAAGGCAAGCCGGTTCAATTAAGAAGACTGGACCTCAAGCTTGTGGCTAGAGGATGGTCGGAGTTCATCCAAAGCTCCATCATCCCCACTAGCAACCGATCTGAAGTTACTATGGATCAGGCCATCATGATCCATAGCATCATGATTGGAGAGGAAGTAGAAGTTCATGAAGTCATCTCCCTTGAACTCTACAAAATAGCCGAAAAGCCCTCCCCTGGGGCAAGGCTAGCTTTTCCTCATCTTATTTGCCATCTATGTTACTCAGCTGGAGCTTTCATAGAAGGAGACATTCACATTGAGGAAGAGAAGCCCATCACTAAGAAAAAGATGGAGCAAGCAAGAGAGCCCATTCATGGAGCTCAAGAGACGCATGAAGCTCATCACCATGAGATCCCGGAGATGCCTCAAATGTATTTTCCTCCACAAAACTATTGGGAGCAAATAAACACCTCCCTAGGAGAATTAAGTTCCAACATGGGATAATTAAGGGTGGAACATCAGGAGCACTCCATCATCCTTCATGAAATAAGAGAAGATCAAAAAGCAATGAGGGAGGAGCAACAAAGGCAAGGAAGAGACATAAAAGAGCTCAAGGACATCATTGGTTCCTCAAGAAGAAAATGCCACCATCACTAAGGTGGACTCATTCCTTGTTCTTACATTCTCTGTTTTTCGTTTTCTATGTTAAGTGCTTATCTATGTTTATGTCTTATTACATGATCATTAGTAGTTAGTAACTATGTCTTAAAGTTATGAATGTCCTATGAATCCATCACTTCTCTTAAATAAAAACTGTTTTAATTCAAAAGAATAAAAAGTACATGAGTTTCGAATTTATCCTTGAACTTAGTTTAATTATATTGATGTGGTGACAATGCTTCTCGTTTTCTGAATGAATGCTTGAACAGTGCATATGTCTTTTGAAGTTGTTGTTTATGACTGTTAAATATGTTGGCTCTTGAAAGAATGATGACAAGGAGACATGTTATTTGATAATCTGAAAAATCATAAAAATGATTCTTGAAGCAAGAAAAATCAGCAAAGAACAAAGCTTGCAGAAAAAAAAAAGAGAAAAAAAATAGCGAAAAAAATAGAATGAAAAAGAAAAAGCAAGCAGAAAAAGCCAAAAGCTCTTAAAACCAAGAGGCAAGAGCAAAAAGCTAGTAACCCTTAAAACCAAAAGGCAAGGGCAATAAAAAGGATCCCAAGGCTTTGAGCATCAGTGGATAGGAGGGCCTAAAGGAATAAAATCCTGGCCTAAGCGGCTAAACCAAGCTGTCCCTAACCATGTGCTTGTGGCGTGAAGGTGTCAAGTGAAAACTTGAGACAAAGTGGTTAAAGTCAAGGTCCAAAGCAAAAGAAGAGTGTGCTTAAGAACCCTGGACACCTCTAATTGGAGACTTTAGCAAAGCTGAGTCACAATCTGAAAAGGTTCACCCAGTTATGTGTCTGTGGCATTTATGTATCCGGTGATAATACTGGAAAACAAAGTGCTTAGGGCCACGGCCAAGACTCATAAAATAGCTGTGTTCAAGAATCATCATACTGAACTAGGAGAATCAATAACACTATCTGAACTCTGAGTTCCTATAGAAGCCAATCATTTTGAACTTCAATGGATAAAGTGGGATGCCAAAACTATTCAAGAGGCAAAAAGCTATAAGTCCCGCTCATCTGATTGGAGCTATGTTTCATTGATAGTTTGGAATTTATAGTATATTCTCTTCTTTTTATCCTATTTGATTTTCAGTTGCTTGGGGACAAGTAACAATTTAAGTTTGGTGTTGTGATGAGCGGATAATTTATACGCCTTTTGGCATTGTTTTTAGTATGTTTCTAGTAGAATCTAGTTACTTTTAGGGATGTTTTCATTAGTTTTTATGTTAAATTCACATTTCTAGACTTTACTATGAGTTTGTGTATTTTTCTGTGATTTCAGGTATTTTCTGGCTGAAATTGAGGGACTTGAGCAAAAATCAGATTCAGAGGTTGAAGAAGGACTGCTGATGCTGTTGGATTCTGACCTCCCTACACTCAAAGTGGATTTTATCGAGCTACAGAACTCAAAATTGCACGCTTCCAATTGCGTTGGAAAGTAGACATCCAGGGCTTTCCAGAAATATATAATAGTCCATGCTTTGAACGAGTTTAGATGACGTAAAAGGGCGTTGAACGCCAGTTCTACGCTGCTGTCTGGAGTTAAACGCCAGAAACAAGTCACAAACCAGAGTTGAACGCCAGAAATACGTTATAACCTGGCGTTCAACTTCAGAAAGAGCCTCTGCACGTGGAACATTCAACCTCAGCCCAAGCACACACCAAGTGGGCCCCGAAAGTGGAGTTATGCATCAATTACTTACTTCTGTAAACCCTAGTAACTAGTTTAGTATAAATAGGACTTTTTACTATTGCATTAGACATCTTTTGATCATTTTTAGATCTCTAGACCTCCATGGGAGGCTGGCCACTCGGCCATGCTTACCCTCTATATTCACTTATGTATTTTTAACGGTAGAGTTTCTACACTCCATAGATTAAGGTGTGGAGCTCTGCTGTTCCTCAAAGATTAATGCAAAGTACTACTGTTTTCTATTCAATTCAACTTATTCCGCTTCTAAGATATTCATTCGCACTTCAACCTGAATGTGATGAATGTGACAATCATCATCATTCCCTATGAACGCGTGCCTGACAACCACTTCCGTTCTACCTTAGATTGAATGAGTATCTCTTAGATCTCTTAATCAGAATCTTCGTGGTGCAAGCTAGATTGATGGCGGCATTCCTGAGAATCCGGAAAGTCTAAACCTTGTCTGTGGTATTCTGAGTAGGATTCAGGGATTGAATGACTGTGACGAGCTTCAAACTCGCGAGTGCTGGGCATAGTGACAGACGCAAAAGGAGGGTGAATCCTATTCCAGTATGATCGAGAACCTCAGATGATTAGTCGTGCTGTGACAGAGCATTTGGACCATTTTTACAAGAGAATGGGATGTAGCCATTGACAACGGTGATGCCCTTACATAAAGCCAGCCATGGAAAGGAGTAAGATTGATTGGATGAAGACAGCAGGAAAGCAGAAGTTCAGAGGAACGAACGCATCTCCATACACTTATCTGAAATTCTCACCAATGATATACATAAGTATTTCTATCTTTATTTTCTGTCTATTTATTATTAATATTCGAAAACTCCATAACTATTTTATATCCGCCTGACTGAGATTTACAAGGTGACCATAGCTTGCTTCAAGCCGACAATCTCCGTGGGATCGACCCTTACTCACGTAAGGTTTATTACTTGGACGACCCAGTGCACTTGCTGGTTAGTTGTGCGAAGTTGTGATAAAAAGTTGAGATTACAATTGAGCGTACCATGTTGATGGCGCCATTGATGATCACAATTTCGTGCACCAGGTTTTCTTCAATACTAGACTCCCAAGTTGGTTTCGCATCTCCTAAGTCTTCAACCACTTCTTCCTCTTCTTCAATAATCTCTACCTCCTCCTCTTGTTGCATTTCTTGCTTTAACTCCTCTTCTTCACCTTGGAGCTTCAAGTTCACTCCCTCACTAAGCTCCTTGGTTGCTTCTCCACATTCTACAATGGAAGTGTCTTGATCGCATAGGCTTAGGCGGGATGAGACTATGTTGCCAATGGCTTCTACCATGATGGCCATTTTTGCTCTTAACTCCTTAAAATTCTTTTCATCCTCCTCGTGTTGCCTTAAGATATGAGATTCAAGATCCCTTAATTCTAGCATAGAGGCTTCATCGGGGGGTAATGGTGGAAGAAAGGGTTTATTATTTGGGGAAAAGGTATTATAGTTGGAAGGTGGTAAGTAGTATTCATCTTGGTAACAATACGGAGGGGGTGGTTCTTGAAAATATTGATGTTGGAATGGTGGTGGCTCTATATGTGCTTCATATGGCTCATATGGTTGTTGGTAGGATGGATATGGATTAGGGTAATATGAAGATGGTTGGTAAGAAGGGGCTTGTGAGTATGGTTGAGGGTTATGTTGAGGATATGGCTCATAGGTGTATGGTAGTGGTTCTTGGAAGTCACAAGGGGATTCACCATAACCATTGGATTGGTATGCATCATAGAATGGCTCTTCTTCATAGTACATTGGTGGAGGTTGTTGCCAAGAGGATTGATCATATGCATATGGCTCCTCCCACCTTTGGTTATCCCATCCTTGATGCACATCTTCATTGAAGTTTCCATTTCCTACAACATAGTTGTAAACACACTCATAGCCAAAGTGAGAATTCATAGTGAAAAGTGAAAATAAGAAACAAAAGCTAACAAGAAATAATGAAACAAAGTCCTAAAACTAACAAAAACTAACAAGCAATCCAAAAATCAAGCTATTCACAATATTCACATATATACAATAACCAATAACATAACACCATTGCAACTCCCCGGCAACGGCACCATTAATTTGACAACAAAAATTGTTGTGGGTAAGGAATTTCACAAAATATTTATGTTGCAAGTATAGCTCCAAACCAACAAACAACTCTCGCATCAAATTAAATTTTAGGTTGTCACAAATAACAAACCCCAAATAAGAATTAACCGAAGTATTTAGACTCCGGGTCGTCTCACAAGGAATTACAATGAAGAGAATGATTATTGGCTATGAGGGGACAATGGGGTTTTGATTTATGAGAGGGCAAGGAAAGTAAATTGGGCAAGAAAAGTAAATCGAGTAAACAACTAAAGAAAGCAAGTAATAAAGAGAGACATTCATGGCAAGAATTGAGATCATAGGCTTTCTATCCTAGTCATGCATGATTAATTTATCTTATTTAATCAACTCCAACAAATAGGGAGAAAGTCAAACAAGATTAATCAATCATATCACAAATATAAACAAGAATTTATCTCATTACGTCAACTCCAACAAATAGGGAGAAAGTCTAATGAGACTAGCTAATCTCAATCCAAAAGTCCTAATCAACTCACTAATGAAATTAGCAAAAGATTAGCATCAATGGAAACAATACTAGCTAATAATTCTAGATCACTAACATAAGTTGGGTTTTTATGACTCAAGATTACCCAATCACTCTTTCCAAGACAAGAATGCTCAAAATCTACTCTAACATCCTTCCAAGCATTTGATCAAACACTTGGAAGGCATAAAAGGATAGCATGATAAATGACAAGGAATGTAAATCTACACTACTTAATTGCAAGGAATTAAACAACAACAAATCCAAATCAACAATAAAGGAACATGAATCATAAATTGCATTGAATTGAAAATAAAAGAACCAAAAAGTGCATCAACAACAAAGTAAGCAATTACAAGAATGAGATACAAAATTAAAGAGAGAAAGAGTAGAGGAACAAGAAATTGTAAAGGAAAAGTAAATCAAAGCATGAATTAAACCTAGATCTAAGAAATCCTAATCCTAATTCTAGAGAGAAGAGGGAGTTTCTCTCTCTAGAAAACTAACTAAAGGCTCATGTTGACTAAACTAATTGTTTCCCCTTTACCCCAAGCTTGAATTCTTCATGAAATAGCATTGGAAATGAGTTGGATTGGGCCCAAAATGCTCTAGAATTTGCTGGCCACGATTTCTCTTAAGTGGCCCACGTGCTTAATCGGCGCGCACGCGTACATGGCGCGTGCGCGCCCTTGAGCACAAAGTAACATATGGCAAATTTCATATCATTTCGAAGCCTCGGATGTTAGCTTTCCAACGCAACTGGAACCGCCTCATTTGGACCTCTGTAGCTCAAGTTATGGTCAATTGAGTGCGAAGAAGTCGGCTTGACAGCTTTACGGTTCCTCCATTTCTTCATGAGTTCTCCCACTTTGCATGCTTTTCTCCTCACTTCTTCCATCCAATACTTTCCTTATGAACCTGAAATCATTCAACAAACACATCAAGGCATTGAATGGAATTAAAGTGAATTATAATCACCAATTTTAGGGCCTAAAAAGCATGTTTTCACTTTTAAGCACAAATCAAGGGAGAATTACAAAACCATGCTATTTTATTGAATAAATGTGGAAAAAGGTGATGAAATCCCCCAAAATAAGCACAAGATAAACCACGAAATCGGGGTTTACCACTGACACGCCATTTATCTTTGACACAGAGTGTCTGCAGGCCTTTGAGACTCTGAAAGCTAAACTGGTCATAGCACCAGTCATTTCTGCACCAGACTGGACATTACCATTTGAACCAATGTGTGATGCCAGTGATCATGCCATTGGTGCAGTATTGGGACAGAGGCATAACAAGCTTCTACATGTCATTTATTATGCTAGCCGTGTTCTAAATGATGCACAGAAGAATTACACAACCACAGAAAATGAGTTGCTTGCAGTGGTTTATGCCATTGACAAGTTCAGATCTTATTTTGTAAGATCAAAAGTGATTGTGTACACTGACCATGCTGCTCTAAAATATCTCCTCATAAAGCATGATCAAAACCCAGACTCATACGATGGGTGTTGCTTCTGCAAGAGTTTGATATTGAAATAAGAGACAAAAAAGGGACAGAGAACCAAGTAGCTGATCACCTGTCCCGAATAGAACCAATAGCAGGAGCGTCTCTCCCTCTTACTGAGATCTCTGAAACCTTTTCAGATGAGCAACTCTTTTCCATTCAAGAAGTACCATGGTTTGCAGACATTGCAAACTATAAAGCTGTGAGATTCATACCCAAAGAGTACAGTAAATAGCAAACAAAAAATTGATTTCTAATGTAAAATACTACTTGTGGGATGAACCATATCTCTTTAAGAGGTGTGCAGACGGAGTAATCCGTAGATGTGTGCCTAGAGAAGAGGCACAAAAGATCCTATGGCATTGCCATGGATCACAATATGGAGGACATTTTGGAGGCGAGCGAACAGCCACAAAAGTTCTCCAATGTGGTTTCTACTGGCCTACTATCTATAGAGACTCCCGAGAGTTTGTACATAATTGTGACAGTTGCCAGAGAGTTGGTAATCTGCCTCACGGTTATGCCATACCTCAGTAAGTGATCTTAGAGATTGAGTTTTTTAATGTATGGAGTATTGACTTCATGGGGCCTTTCCCACCATCATACTCAAACACTTATATTCTGGTAGCAGTAGACTATGTATCTAAATGGGTAGAGGCAATTGCAACACCCACTAACGATACTAAGACAGTGATGAAGTTCCTCCAGAAGCATATCTTCAGCAGGTTCGGTGTCCCTAGGATACTGATCAGTGATGGAGGCACTCATTTCTGCAATAAACAGCTTGACTCTGCTCTAGTCCGATATGGAATTAACCATAAAGTGGCCACTCCATATCATCCACAGACAAATGGGCAGGCTGAAGTCTCAAATAGAGAACTAAAACGAATCCTGGAACGAACTGTAAGTACCCGTAGAAAGGATTGGGCAAGAAGTCTGGATGATGCTCTGTGGGCATACAAAACCGCATTCAAGACTTTGATAGGGACCTCTCCATACCAGCTTGTGTATGGAAAAGCCTATCATATGCCAGTGGAACTGGAACACAAGGCCTACTGGACAACCAGATTCCTAAACCTTGATGCTAAGGTAGCTGAAGAAAAGAGATTACTCCAGTTGAATGAGCTGGAGGAGTTCAGACTCAATGCTTTCGAAAATGCTAAAATCTACAAGGAGAAAGAAAAAAGATGGCATGACAAAAGGCTGTCATCTAGAGTCTTTGAGCCAGGACAGAAGGTCCTGCTGTTTAACTCTAGGATCAGATTGTTCCCTGGGAAGTTGAAATCTCGGTAGAAGGGACCATATGTGATTACAAGTGTGTCACCATATGGTTATGTAGAGCTTCAAGATATTGACTCTGACAAAAAGTTCATTGTTAATAGATAGAGAGTCAAACATTATCTTGAAGGCAACGTTGAGCAAGAATGCTCAAAACTGAGACTAAATTAAAAAGCTCGGTAAAAGTCCAGCTAAAGACATTAAAGAAGTGCTTATTGGGAGGCAACCCAATCTTATTTATCCATGCTAATTACTTTTTTATTTCATTTTCCATTGTTAGTTTATGTTTTCTTTAGGTTGATGATCATGTAGAGTCACAAAAACAGATGCAGAATTAAAGCAGAATCAAAAACAGGATCAAAAATAGCACACCCTGGAGGACAGGCTTACTGGCGTTTAAACGCCAGTAAGGATAGCAGAATGGGCATTTAATGCCCATGCAGGCAGCATTCTGGGCGTTTAACGCCAGAATGGGCAGCATTCTGGGCGTTCAGAAAAATGCCCAGTAAAGAAAGATTCCTGGCATTTAACGCCAGCCAAGGTATCTGGCTAGGCATTAAACGCCCAAAGAGGCAGTCAAGTGGGCGTTTAACGCTAGGATGACACAAGGGAGGTAATTTTGTTTCCAATTCGATTTTTTTCAATTTTTCATGTTTTAATTCATAATTTTTTGCATCAAACATATTTTAAATGTTTATCTTTCAATTTCTATTTTCAAAAATTCATAATCTTTCCAATTCTTTTTAATTCTCTTTCAATTCTTTTCAATTCCTTCCAAAACATTTTCAAAACTTACATATCTTTTCAAATTCTTTTTAGCTCTTTTTAATTTTTCTAGTATACAGTAATAGATTTTCAAAATTAATTGCATCATTCTTCTTCTACTCCCCTCTATCTTATTCTGCTCGAGGATGAGCAAAGCTTTTAAGTTTGGTGTGGAAAAGCTCAGCTTTTAGCTTTCCATAACCACTAATGGTACCTAAGACCGGAGAAACCTCTAGGAAGAGGAGCAACAAAGGCAAGGAAGAGACATAAAGGAGCTCAAAAACTCCATTGGTTCTTCAAGAGGAAGAAGAAGCCACCATCACTAAGGTGGACCCGTTCTTTAATCTCCTTATTTATTTTCCTTTCTGTTTTCGGTTTTTATGCTTTATGTTTTGACTATGTTTTATCTTTATTACATGATCATTAGTGTCTAATGTCTATGTCTTAAAGCTATGAATGATTCCATGAGTCCTTCACCTTTCTTAAATAAAAAATGTTTTTAGTTGCAAAAGAACAAGAAGTACATGAATTTCGAATTCCATCTTGAAATAGTTTAATTATATTGATGTGGTGGCAATACTTTTTGTTTTCTGAATGTATGCTTAACAGTGCATATTTTTGACAGTGAAGTTTATGAGTGTTAAAATTGTTGGCTCTTGAAAGAATAATGAAAAAGGAAAAATGTTATTAATAATCAGAAAAATCATAAAAAAATGATTCTTAAAGCAAGAAAAAGTAGTGAAAAACACAAGGCTTGTGAATATATATATATATATATATATATATATATATATATATATATATGGCAAAAAATAAAAGAAAAAGTAAGCAGAAAAAGCCAATAACCCTTTAAACTAAAAGGCAAGGGTAAAAAGGATCCAAGGCTTTGAGCATTAATGGATAGGAGGGCCCAAAGGAATAAAATCCTGGCCTAAGCGGCTAAACCAAGCTATCCCTAACCATGTGCTTGAGGCGTGAAGGTGTCAAGTGAAAAGCTTGAGACTGAGCGGTTAAAGTTGTGGTCCAAACCAAAAAGAGTGTGCTTAAGAGCTCTGGGCACCTCTAACTGGGAACTCTAGCAAAGATGAGTCACAATCTGAAAAGGTTCACCCAGTTATGTGTCTATGGAATTTATGTATCCAGTGGTAATACTGGAAAAAAAATGCTTAGGGTCACGGACAAGACTCATAAAGTAGCTATGTTCAAGAATCAACATACTAAACTAGGAGAATCAATAACACTATCTGAATTCGGAGTTCCTATGGATGCCAATCATTCTGAACTTCAAAGGAAAAAGTGAGATGCCAAAACTGTTCAGAAGCAAAAAGCTACTAGTCCCGCTCATCTAATTAAAACTAATCTTCATTGATGTTTTTGGAATTTATTGTATATTCTCTTCTTTTTATCCTATTTTGTTTTTAGTTGCTTGGGGACAAGAACAATTTAAGTTTGGTATTATGATGAGCGGATAATTTATACCCTTTTTGGCATTGTTTTTAGGTAGTTTTTAGTATATTTTAGTTACTTTTATTATATTTTTATTATTTTTTATTCAAAAATTACATTTATGGGCTTTACTATGAGTTTTTGTGTTTTTCTGTAATTTTAGGTATTTTCCGGCTGAAATTGAGGGACCTGAGCAAAAATCTGATTCAGAGGCTGAGAAAGGACTGCAGATGCTGTTGGATTCTGACCCTCATGCACTCGAAATGGATTTTTCTGGAGCTACAGAAGCCCAATTGGTGCGATCTCAATTGCGTTGGAAAGTAGACATCTTGGGCTTTCCAGGAATATATAATAGTCCATACTTTGCCCGATATTTGATGGCCCAAACTGGCGTTAATATCCAGCCAAAAACTTTCTGGCGTAAAACGCCAGAACTTGCATCTTTTCGGCGTTAAACGCCCATTTTGGTACCCAGGGTGGCGTTTAACTCCAATATGAGGCATATGCACGTGGAATCTTGAAAGCTTAGTCCAAACACTCATCAAGTGGGCCACAGAAGTGGAATTCTGCACTATCTACACCTAGTTACTCATTTTCTGTAACCCTAAGTTACTAGTTTAGTATAAAAACTACTTTTAGAGATTCGTTTAGGAACTCATGAAATTTTACATCTCATATTGTATTTTCTACAGCATGAGCCTCTAAACCCCATAGGTGGGGGTGAGGAGCTCTACTGTGTCAAAATGGATTAATACAATTACTATTGTTTTCTATTCAATCACGCTTGATTCTGTTCTAAGATACTCACTCATACTTCAATATAGAGAATATGATGATCTGTAACACTCATCATCATTCTCAAACTTATGAACACGTGCTTGACAACCACTCCCATTCTACCTGAGCTTAACGTAGTTATTGGGCGACAGCTTGAGTGCGTATCTCTTGGGTCTCTAATCCACGGACCGAGTCCGTGGGATTAGAACCTTCGTGGTAGAGGCTAGAACCAATTGGCAGCATTCCTGAGATCCGGAAAGTCTAAACCTTGTCTGTGGTATTCCGAGTAGGATCTGGAACGGAATGACTGTGATGAGCTTCAAACTCACGAATGTTGGGCGCAGTGACAGTGTGAAAAAGGATAGAGAGATCCTATTCCGACACAAGTGAGAACCGATAAATGATTAGCCGTGCAGTAGCTGTACCTGGTATTTTTCATCCGAGACGAGAGATTCGACAGTTGATTAGCCGTACAGAAACCTTGCCTGGTATTTTTCATCCGAGAGGATGGATGGTAGCCATTAACAACGGTGATCCACCAACATACAGCTTGCCATTGAAGGAAGCCATGCGTGTTTGGAGAAGAAGACAGTAGGAAAGCAGAGATTCAGACAACAGAGCATCTCCGAAACCTCAACCTGTTCCTCATTACTGAATCACAAGTACCATTTATTTCATGTTATTTACTTTTCATAGACAAAATCATTCTTATCATTAATCTCCTGACTAAGATTTACAAGATAACCATAGCTTGCTTCAAGCCGACAATCTCCGTGGGATCGACCCTTACTCACGTAAGGTATTACTTGGATGACCCAGTGCACTTACTGGTTAGTTGTGCGGAGTTGTGAAAAGTGTGATCACAATTTCATGCACCATACCACCACTGAATTCTCATTCTAATTTCTACAACATTGGGCAATCACTTTCTTGTTTCAAACTTTTCTCTTTTATTTATGCAGAAGGGGAACAAAACAGAATTTAAGCTAATGATTTATGACGAGTATAATATGCAGGCTAGCATTCTTAGCAAACATTTACACTTGCACATAATTGAACACTTCAGCAAGACATATAGGAATCCCAAGTTAAAATACTTCAAAGCAACAAGGATTAAGTGTCAATACAACCTGTTGGAAATGTCTCTCCATTTTTCCTTCTGTCATCATTATTTCTCTATGTTGTTCCTCCTTTTACAATGATGCAGACCCCCTCCACAGGTTGAATGATTTCTTGCATAATCCTTAGAAGTTGCTTGTCTCTCAGGCCCTTAGGCAAATGGTTAGTATGCAAGATTTTGCTTGTAAGCTTTTGGACTTATTTTTGGTGTGTGAACACCAAACTTAGTTCCTTGCCAATGTTTCTTATACAACTAGTCAACCACATATATATATATATATATATATATATATATATATATATATATATATATATATATATGGAACCTTTTTGCCTTTGCTGAAGGCCACAAAACTAAAACTAAAAAACAAACAATGGTTAAGTAGTTTCTCTGATTGCTTGGAGCTAGCTACTCTTTATGCAGAAGGTGAAAATGTGTTTTTAAATGAGATTTTGGTGGAACACCAAACTTAGCATTCTTCATTCTCCCTTAAATTGTTTTGGTGTGCAACACCAAACTTAGCTCCTTGCAATACAGATAATACTACTCAACCTATTTATTGAAATAGTTGGAAAAAGAAAACTACCTCTGGTTGGGTTGCCTCCCAACAAGCGCTCTTTTATTGTCACTAGCTTGACATCCTTTATTCTTGCTCATGGAAGCTGAAAATTATGTTGCCTTAGATCTTCTCCTCTCACTGTGAGCTTCCTTTCCTCTATCTCTTCTTGTGGGACTTCTCTGTGGTGTTTTTCCTGGATAATGGCTTCTTTTTCCATAGCCTTTTCACTTTCCTCTATGATTGCTTACCACTTCTCCCACTTTATAGATTTTTTATTGTCTTTTGGGTTGTCTTTAGTGGCTCTGGAAAAGGTATTCGCTCTTTTCTCACTCAGTTCTAAAATGTGTTTAGCTATTTGCCCCATTTGTCTTTCAAAGTTTATAAATGCTATTTCTTGGTTTTTGACTTCCAGGGCTTGATTTTCTATGAGTTTCTCCATTATTATCTCTAGGTTAGAGATTCTTTGAGAGCATGGAGTTGGTCGTGGTTGTGTGAAACGAGATGGTTGATGGAAGTTGTTTTGGGAGAATTGTGAAGTGTGATGGGGTTGGAAGTATGTATGTTGTGGTAGTGTGTAATGGGTGCTGTTAGTAGGGGTGTGGTTGTGCTTGTTTGTGATGCTGAGGCTATTATAATTAAGGTACCTTGGTCCTTGATTTTGGTGCTCACCCCACCTCAAGTTAGAATGAGTCCTCCAGGCTGGGTTGTGCGCATCACCATGAGAATTGTGTTGGAACGAATTTGAGGTGTTATTTAGAGATTGCACTTGCTCAGGGCTTCGTTGCTCATAATTGAATGCCCTAAAACCTTTTCCAGATTGATTCCATCCATGTGAGGTTTGAGCTTGGCTTTGTGCATTCACTACAGCAATTTGCAGCTCATTGATTTTTCTGACTATCAGCTCCATTTGTTGCTGAAGTTGTTGGTGCATCTGCTTGTTTTTGGGTCATGATTGCATTTACTCCTTCAAGTTCCATCACTCCCTTCTTTTGTGTGAATGGTTGCACTTCTGCTTCCAGCTTACTAATTTTCTTGGGTGGGTTATTGTTGGCCACTCCCTCTAGTGAATTAGAGGGATTCCCTTCCATTTCTTGCTTCTCTCCTCAACCTTCAAAGTATCTCAAGATCAAAGGGTGTGAAGTCATTGCTTCTTCCTCCTGGCATAAATTTAGAAACACAAACAGAGCACTCTGTAGCTTGAGTGCAGTTAGGATTAGTAGAGACAAAATTTCAAATAGTTAGTGTGCTTGTTAAAAACAAAGAAAATGAACAAAAACAAAGAAAAAGTGCTTAATCTAGACTATCACCTTACTTAATCATTGTCAATCTAGATCAATCCCCGGCAACGGCGCCAAAAACTTGATGTGTGGAAAACGATTCCAACACATGAGTGAGGTCGATCCCACAGGGATTGATGGATTGAGCAATTTTAGTTAGGTGGTTAATTTAGTTAAGAAAACAGTTGATGATTTGAGTGAATTGTGATCAACAGAAGCTAAATTGCAGAAAAATAAAAGGGAGAGGGGAAATTGACAGAATCTAAAATGCAGAAAATGTAAATTGAGCTGAAACTTAAAGTGCAAGTAATGTAAATGACTGAAACTTAGCTTGCAAGAAAGTAAAATAGCTGAAACTTAAATTACAAGAAAAGTAAATGACTGAATCTAAATTGCTGAGAAACTTAAATTGCTTGAAGATTAAAAGGGATTTGGGAGCTGGGATTAACAAGAAAATGTACATTGAAGTAAAACAGAAAGCTATTAGATGAAAGGATTCAATTCAGCAGCAAAACAGAAAGGAAACTTAGCTCAATTATGAAATCTAAAAGAAAAATGAAGATCTAAGAGGAGCAATGAGATTTGAACACAGATCTATATCTTAATTACACCCTTAATCAAGTAGAAACTAAATTGCAGAAGAAAATGTAAATGAAACAGCAAATAAAACTTAGATCCAATTCCTCAATTCTCAGAATTATGCAGAAGGAAAACAAAGATGAATTTCAGATCAAGAATTGAAACAGAATTTCTTCAATCTCAATCTAGAACTCAAAATAGAAAGTAAAAGTTCCTGAAGCAAGAAAATGAAAAACGGAAAGAAAACTTAAACCAATTCTTAGAACAATTGAGAAGAGAGGTAAAGATGATTCTCAAACTTAGAATCAATGAAGCTCTTCAATCTCAATTCAAATTCCAAGAACATATAGCAAAAGTTGAAGAATGAAAATGTAGAAAGAAGAACTCGGATCCAAATTCCCAAATACAAAAATAACTAAATTTGAACTAAAAGTAAAATTGAAGAGTGAGCCAAAGGTAAAACAAAAAATGAAAGAAGGTTCAAAAGTCCTCTACAAATCAAACTAGCTCCTATTTATACACTTTCTAGTTTTGATCTTCAGACTTTGGAGTGGACTTTTTCAAATTGGTGAAGAATTTGGTCCAAGGTGGCATTTAATTGAAATTGGGCTTAGGGACACCTCCAGTGGAGCGCTCAGTCATGTAACCCAACGTAGCGCTCAATTGCCTTATGCCTCGGCTCATTTTGTCTCGTGTCAAGCCTTGTATAGCACTCAGTTACTTGTTTCAACGTAGCGCTTCATGCTTTGAAGAGAGGCTCCCTCTTTGAGCCTTGCTGGTTTCATTTTGCCAATTTTCTCATGCCAAAACCTTCCAGTGTAGCACTTCATGCTTTGGGCATGGTTTCCAATTTCGAATCCTAGCTCTCCCATTTGTGCCAATTCCCTTTGCACACTAGCGCTCCTTCCTTGCTAGCACAAGGTCCCCATTTTGAATCCTGGCTCTACCTTTCCTTGATATTGCACCTTGATTTTCTTTGTTGAGCCCCACGAAAAAGGCAACTAAGTTAACGTAGCACCCTTGCTTCCTTTGGTTCCTTGTGGCGCTCAGTTGACAAACATAACTTAGCGCTATGCTTGATTGTTTCTTGGTGGGAGCTGGTGCTCCAACTAGCATTCAAAGAGTGAACGCTCCGCTTGAATAGAGAGCGCTATGCTTGGCTCCTTTGAATGCTACACTTTTGTATCTTGGGCCACGCTTAGTTGAGCACGCTTTCCTTGTTTCTTTATTTTCTTCACCTACAAGTAATCAAAACAACCAATCAAAGCATTACCAAATTCACAAGGTTTATAAATCATTCAAAAACCAACTAATTCTAGCTTAAACCTCATGATTTTGTGTCAAATAAAGGATGGTTGATTGATAAATCATAATCATGCAGACCTTCTCCAAATCACTTACTTATAATGCAAGAAAGTGCATAAAACTAATGAAACAAGTGAAAAATGCTTGAAAAGCTAGCATAAGATGACTTGTCATCACAACAAATAAGAACACATTTTCATTCCTATTCCCTAGTTATGTAAAAAAAATATATTCAGAATAAGTCAATCTACTAAACGAAGCAACTCAATCCAGTAAACCTAAAATGCAACTAGAAGAAACGCGAGATTGCGAGATTTTAAATGAACACTAACTTTTATCATACCTTTCGCAGTCTCTGTTGTTGTTTTCATTTGCTTTTTCTTCTTCTTTTCGAAATCTTTTTGCGATTCTTCTCCAGTGGTCATTTTCGCAGAGAATACGAGTGAAGTTTGAAAAATTTTGAGAGTGATTCGAAGTTCTCTAGTAGCGGTTTCAAGGTTTGAAGGAACATTTTTTCATAATGAAGCGCGAATGAATGTTAACGTTTTAGAGGGGAGGGTTTGGGGCGCGTGTAATACACGCTCATTTAATGGTATTCAGTTTTTTTGGTGTTGGGCTAGTTTGGATAAACTTGGATACAAAATTATATGGATGTGTATCATTCGAAATAAAAAAAAAATATATACTCACTATATTTAATTTAATTGAATAATAGGGTTTAAATCTTTATATTTAGAGATTTCATCCACTACCGTTATTTATAAAACATTAATTTTTTTATCGTATTTATGATTGAAAATTCAGAGAATAAATATGGTACTTTATTAGGGATGACAACATCACCCGAATTCGCGGGTATCCACTCCGTCTCTACCTGTTCGGGGCGGGTGATTATCCGCTCCGCACTGGAACGGATTTTTAGCAGGGCAGGTACTTAGGCAGGGCCGGATTTAGGTAATACCTGTTCCGGTATATATGTAATATATATAATTTTAATATATAATATGTGTAATATATGTAAAATAATTAGTAAAATGATTAATAATATTATATCATATTTAAAATTTTACTCTAATTTATGTTATGTATGTGATGATAGTTATATAAATTTTAAAATTTTATTTTATTTATTGAATTTTAATAATTATAGGGCGAAATAGAAACGAGACGGGTACCCGCGGAGACGGATTAAAGTTCAACTTTTTACTACTCATGAGTTGGAGCGGGACAAATTCTATGCAAGTTATTGTAGGATAGGACGAAATCGGATAGAGCAAAAATCCGCTCCTATCCGCTCATTGCCACCCCTATACTTTATCAAATTGCATGGTATTAGTAAATGTGTTTGAGAAATTGCCATATGTTTCATTAATTAAAAAAAATCAATTTTAAAACTTAAAATATGAATATTAAACTCTTGATTTTTTGTTTGGTGACTATATTAAACTCTTGATAAAATCAAATATACTGGTATTCTTTATACAAAAGAGGATACCTTACTCCAATCACAAAATAACTTATTATAAGCAACTGCGCAGTCTTTAACTTTTTTTATTTGGAGCCATAGTAACACTCTTCACGTTTTACCTGGAAAAAAAAAATAAGAAGGGGTAGAAAAGTTTAGTTTAGTTTTTTTTTTTTTTAATAGCATAAATGATTAGAAATACATACAATTCTCCATGAAAATGAATTGTCTTATTATATGGAAAAAAGATTAGTTATAAGATTATTTTATGCACAGAATTTTATTTTATTTTATTTTTTGAATGACTTAAATATGTAACGAGCAAATAACAAATATGAGAATTTCTCATTTGGTAGAATATAACCCAAATAAATTGAAAGAATATTTAACATTGTGAAAATATTGCTTTTGATAAAAGTATTTTGAAAGATGATAAGAAAATACAATTTACTATGTTATAGATAAATAAAAATCAGTCACACATATAAAATATATATTATAATTAATAATTATTTTTTATATATAAATAATATTTTTGAAACACAATACACAATAATATATAAATTAAGGGAAAAGTTAAATAAATTGAACACTTTTTGTTATTTGCCTACTTCACCATTCAGAGGCAAAATATTTTTATCAAATTTTCAATCATAACGCAACATTTATAATAGGAGGTTATTCATGCTTGAGTGTGGATCCACATCCACATGATAAGTTCGAAGAATGGAAAATGATTAGAGCTTTTCTTGATAAGAACACAAGGACTTCCTATATAAGTCGTCTTCAGAAAAGCGATTCGACCGTAATTAGAAAACAAAAAATCTTGCCCACCGGTTTTAGTAATTTTGGTCGGTAATTAATCAACTTAAATATTAAATTATTTTTAACAAATAAATTTTATTAATTCATAAATTATAATAAATATAAATATAAATTGTATTAATTTATATGTATAAATTTAATATAAAAATATTATTTATAGTTTAAATTTAATCATCAATATATTTATATATATATTATTTAATTTATTTTTAATGTATATTTTTATTCTAATATATATTTTGTATTAGTAGTTGATTTTAGTATATACATCTAATATAATTAATTTTGGTATATACAAGTATAAATTATATATTTTATGTATATATATAGATACAAAATAATAATATTTACTAATCAGCTAATATTACTAATTAAAAAATATATTTTCTATTAGAATATAATTATAATTTTTTAAATTGTTTATAATAAAATTCTTAAGATTAGAATAATGGATTAAAATCATTTGATAAATACTATATATATTAAAATCATACTAACATAAAAAATACAGACAAGTAAAATAACATCTTTTTTCTAATTTTTTATTTTATTTTCATCCTGAATTGACAATAGGGTGAAGGTTTAATTATTCTGTCGGTTCCTATAATTTTATTGAATTTTCAATTAGATTCATATATTTTTCTTCTTTTTAATTGGGTCCTATACCATATTAAATTTTGTAATTAATTCCTTATTAATAGTTAATATTAAAAAAAAACGTTTTTAAAATATAAATTTACTAATTTACCCATGTCTTCAACACAAAAAATCACCGCGTACTCCCTATTTCTCTACTTTCTGTAAACCCAAACACCAATCTTTGAAGCCACTCTCTTTCATTCAATACAACCTTTTTAGTAGCATTTCATCAAACACCTCACTCCCAACCTCTCCCATTCCCTTCTTTCTTCTACCCTCACCGTCCTCTACCACTATCCCCACCTCGTCCACCATCTATTCACCCTTCTCCTACGTCACTACCCTCTCTCTACCAACAAGCTTCTTTTTTCTATAATAGAATTTTTGTCATAATAAACACAGATCCAAAACCAAAATTTTTGTCATAATCAATTTTTAACATGATTAGAAACAGAATTTTTGTCCTAACATAATCAATTAATAATTACAGCAAAACACATAATCAGAATTTTTTAGCACAATTAAAATTTTTTTAACACAAGTAAAACCAATTCAAAAGCGGAAGGAGAAGCAGAATGAAGCAAAAATAAAACAATAAAGTAGAAGCAAAAGCAAGACAAAGCAGAAGCAAAATGAAACAAAAGAAGAATGAAACAGAAGAAAAGGCAAAAGCAAATCGAAGTAGAATGGAGGCTGAATCTGAGACCAAATCTG
Source organism: Arachis hypogaea (assembly GCF_003086295.3). NCBI lineage: Eukaryota > Viridiplantae > Streptophyta > Magnoliopsida > Fabales > Fabaceae > Arachis > Arachis hypogaea. The sequence goes on along the minus strand of NC_092054.1, from coordinate 34,007,405 downwards.
AGATAGCGAGCAACGAACACCAACAACGGATGAGAAGGGAGCAGCTTGTCGTCGGTGACTTCCTCCAACGACGATGGCAAAAGTGGTGTCATCCTCTGCCGCCTCACTCTTTTGTGGCCTCCACCCCCTCTTTTCCTCCCCGCAACGTGATCTCCCTTTTGCGGTCTCTCTCTCTTGTTCTATCTTTCTCTCTCTTCCATTGTTCTGAGTCTCCTTCTCTCTCCGTGGTAGTGGCGATGGTGGAGAACAACCGTGGCAGTGGGCAATGTTCTTGACGGCACCTTCATGCCTTCTACCACCTTCACTGGCAGCTACAAAATCCTACGTTGACACCAATGAGTCCGCCCACGCAGCATTTAAGAGCTTCTTCATCAGCGTGATCGCAGCCAAGAAGCAACACTTTCAATCAGTGTAAGAGTGTGAGAGTGAGAGAATGATGAGGGTGTGACCGTGTGAGAGAATGATGAGGGTTTTTTGTAATTTAGGAAAAAAATGTATTATTTTTTAAGTTTTTTGTTTTATACGTGGTATATTCTTTTTATTTAATGGAATATTTTATTAACATTAACGTTTTTGTCACAGTAAAGGCTTAATTACAAAAATTAATATGGTATAAAGATTTAATTAAAAAGAATAAAAATATAGAGACTTAATTAAAAATTCAGTAAAACTATATGAATTGGCAGAATAATTAAACCTAGGGCGGATTTATATTTGAGTGTTTGTAACCGGATTGGCCTAATTGATAATTTTTTTAGCCACTATTTATAAAATATATTGCCAAAATATTATCAATTTATCTAGATAAAACTGTTTTGTCATAATGACACTTTATACCAAGATTAGGAAGAATTAAGTGAGATATATCTTTCATGCAGAAGTTACCAATTAATGAAGTGCTTTCATTTGTAAAAACGCCTTCAGTTGTAAAAAAGCCAATGCGGGTAACAATAATACCTTCCAATATGAAGGCGACTGAAATCATAATATAATAAGTTTTAGGAAGAATATAACTAAATAAGAAGAATGCTCTAAAGGAAAGAGTGAGGATGAGAGGAAGTGAGAGAGTGAGGGTGGAAAACACTGAGAGGGGTAGTCTTAGGAATCAAATCAAGGATCCTCGAGTTTGGAACCGTGAAGAATATCGTCGATTGGAGAACGAGTCGTTCTCGGTCTTTTTAAATAATCTCTCGGAAGATGTATCGAAGCGAGAACTATTTCAACTTTTCAAATGGACTGGGCGTATAAATGACATATATCTATCACGAAAGCAAAAAAGTGGTAGTATATACATATTTGCGTTCATACGGTACACTACGAAGGGAGGGGCGTTGAAGGCTATATCTGAGATGAATCGTATGAAATTGAGAGGTAGGGTCGTGCTTGTTGGAGAAGCAAAATTCAGAAGAGTTTCGGATTCTACAGAGACGCGAAAGGTTCAGGTATGAGGTGATAAGCGAAATAGATTTGTTAGTCAGCCGCATCGCGAAGATCTGAATACCCAGCAACCCCTTGCTAATGATTCGAAAAATGAGAGAAGAACTAAAAAAATTCAATATCCACAGGGAAATGGGTGGACGAAGAAGCTGGAAGTGGTAGTGGCGAAAGAAAACTTGGACTGGCTGCAGAAAAGCCTGATAGGCAGAACAATGACGGCTATTGACTTCGAGTCCTTGAAGGATACGGTGGAGAAGAACTTTCCGCAAGTTGTCCAAGTACGCAAAATGGGAGCATATCAAGCTATATTGACGTTTGACAGTTTTTTGAATGCTGAAGAGACGTACACTTTCAAAATGAATAGCCTATTGAGGATATTTCATAGTGTACGGAGGTGGGATGAATCAGAGAAAAGTGAGTCCCGAAGAGTTTGGCTAGAATGTTTCGGAGTCCCGTTGCATGTTTGGTCCGTGGACACGTTCAAGATGTTAGGAGGTCAATAGAGGGAGGTGGTTCAGTGTGACAAAGCGACGGAATCGTGCTCTTCCTTTAGTGTTGGATGTGTACTGATTGATACTTGCATTACAGATATGATCAATGAATGGGTCCACATTACAGTAGGTACCAGTGGGTTTGACGTTCTGGTAAAGGAGGTAGGACAGGAAGTATATAGTTTGCAATGTAATTCGAAGAACAAGTCGTGTGAAGATGATTGCCGCGGCCATCAGAATAACAACATAACTAAAGCCTCTGATGGTGTAGTTGTAAAGCGATCAAGATTAACAGAGCTGTTAGATTCCGATGATCCTGCAGCGGTAGTGCTCACGGAGACGCGAAGGATGGGGGTAGAAAATGAGGACAGATTGGTAAATTCTGAAACAATTTTGAACGAATGGAGTTATGATAATTTAAAGCCCAATCGTACAAAATTGGTAACGCATCGACCTTTTAATGATGAAGTTGATTGACTGGCTGAATTTGCGAGATATGAAGAGAGTTATGAGGCTGATTCGGAGCTTACCATACCCTGGAATTATAACGGTAAACTAAATTGGAGTGCAAATGGGCTAAAAAATAACTATAGGATGGAAGCTAATAATTGGGCCAACAACAATCATTATTTTAATAAGAGGGTCTTGGGCCAAGCGAACCCAATGCCACAGCCACATGGTAAGGAAGGAGTAACGGGTGGGTTCTCGGAGCTGGGCCATGTGGGGCGGGCTAGAAGGGATCCGATGGAATGCCCCGGTCCAAGCATTGATCCAGCGCTGCTCAGGAGATCTCAAATGGACGGCGGGGTTGGTCACGAACATGACGTGAGTGTCACCCTTCTCAACAGCGACGACGTGATGCAGCAACGACTAATCGGAGAAGATGGGATCAATACGGTGCAAGGCGTCTGCTCCAACCATGAAACTACACCTCGCGGTGAAAGAGGCGATTGCTCCAATCATGAAGTTAGATCTCGCGATGGAAGAGGAGATTGCGACAACTCACAGGGGATGCTGACCGAGGCTGTTGACGTCACTAGGCTGCCCAGTGGTGATGCGTAGAATCTGAACTGCGGTGGTGGAATGCTGAGCACGGATAGAGAACCTAAAGTGGTGGCGGCAGGGGGTAGTCGATTGGATATGACGCCTGCTCGGGTATCAAGAAGAGAGTCTGGAGATCTTGGAAAGGATGAAAGGGAAGGTAATGGTACCTCTGAAGGATTGGAAATTCTCGTAATGGCTGGTGCGAAGCATAAAGCCCAAGAGGTCCGTGAGGCCAACAATAACAACAAGGCTACTGGGTTTGAGAAGTCACCTAGAGGATTTCCATCAGACGATGGTGCAAAGGAAAGGTCTCCATCTGAGAAGTTAATTGATAATGCTGATAAAGCTAGCAAAGGCCTAGGACCGCAGTCGGTTGATGACGTTAACCTGATGGGTCAGAATGAGAAAGAGGGTTACGGAGACACAGAAGACCACATGGAGGAGGAAGGGAAGTGCAATGATGATGAGGACAAAGGAAACACGTGTGAAGGCCTGGATGAGCAAATGCTGGAGAACCAAAGGACTTGGGAGTTAGCAAAGGAGTTAGGTGCAATACTATGTAATGAAGAAGACGACATAATGGCTATCCTCCAAGAACATAATGAAGAAATTTCTCAGAAAAAAAGGTTGGTGAAGCAGAAGGCTAAAGCAAGACGGAACAGGCCTAAAGGTCACAATAAGGTGTGTAATATTAATTTAAGATGATTGTCAGTTCATGGAATGTTAGGGGACTAAGGGGGGACGGGAAGCTGAGGATGGTGAAAGATCTTAAGAACAAATTTAGATTGAATATGTTAGGACTGGTAGAGACCAAAAAATAGATAGTGACAAGATTTGATGTTTTGAAGATTTGGGGTAACGGTTGTGTGGGGTGGGAATACGTTGAATCAGATGGTTCTGCTGGTGGATTGTTGTTAATGTGGGATGAGGGCTTCTTTAACATTAAAAACTGCTATAAGGGGGAGAAATGGCTATGCGTAGAGGGTGTTCTGTCGGAGAATTCGATTAACTGTGCTTTCATTTTGGTTTATGGTGCACATCCTAGAGATGAGAAGCTTGTTATGTGGGAAGAGTTAAGTTATGTGACTGGGTTATGTCAAGGCCCCCTTTGCTTCTTGGGGGATTTTAATGAAATTGCACAGGTGGGAGAAAGGCGAGGCACTGATAGCTTGTCTTTGTCAGCGCAAGAGTTTAAGGATTGGATATATGACATGGGTTTGGTGGACTTGCCAATTACTGACCGAAAGTTTACATGGTTTAGAGGAGGGTCTTGTAGCCGTATTGATAGAGCTCTGGTAAGCCTGGAATGGCTTGAGGTGTTTCCAGAAACTCGCTTAAGAGGTGGTCCACGGAGATTGTCAGATCATTGCCCAATTATAATAGAATACAAGAGGATAAGGGAGGGACCAAGACCGTTCCGCAGCCTTGATATGTGGTTTTCACACGAAGGGTTTCTAAGGATGGTTAAGGAGGAGTAGAGAGGATTGGGAATGCTACAATTCACTGATAAATTGAAGGCGTTGACGGGTCCTTTGGGAAGATGGCACAGAGACAACTTTGGTGACATGGATAAGAAAATCATGAAGTTTGAAGAAGAGATCAAGAAAATTGATGACATGGTTGGTAATGGGACGTATGATGGAATAGTGGAAGCAAGGAGGAAGGCCTTAGTAACTTGCTGTGAGAAGTGGTATATGAGGAAAGAATTACACTGGAAGCAGATGTCGAGGTCTAGGCATGCAAGGCACATGGATAAAAACACGAGGTATTTCCATAATCTAGCTTCTGCGAGAAGGAGGAATAATAGAATTGATGCTCTGGTCATTAATGGAAGAATGATAAGGAATCAAGCGAGTATTAAGATTGCCATAAGGGAGTTCTACAAGGAGTTATATCGTCAAGAGAAGTCTCCGATGGTGGGATTTAGAGATGGGCTGGTGGGAAGGATTGATGAGGAGGATGCTATGACCCTAGAGAGGCTACCAAGTCCAGAGGAGGTTAGAGAGGCAGTGTGGGATTGTGAATCATCTAAGGCTCCAAGGAGTGATGGTTATAACATGAATTTCATAAAGAGGTGTTGGGGCAAAATTGGATCTGAATTCACGACAATGGTGCTGAAATTCTTCCAATCCTCTAGATTGCCGGCAGACGCTAATGTAACCTGGGTGGTGCTGGCCCCTAAGTTTACTGGGGCTAAGGAGATCAAAGATCTGTGGCCGATCAGCATGGTGGGATGTGTATACAACGTTATCTCGAAGGTGCTAGTTAGGAGGATGAGAGCAGTTATGCCAGGATTAGTAGGTGAGACACAGAGTGCATTTGTCAAGGGCCGGAAGATTCACGATGGGGTGCTTATCGCATGCGAAATAGCTCAGTAGATCAAAATGAGGAAGATGGAAGCTGCGATAATAAAGTTAGATTTCCAAAAAGCATATGACAGAGTAAAGTGGAAGTTCGTAGACCTTGTGCTGCAAAAGATGAGATTCGGACAGAGATGGAGGGCTTGGGTTATAGAGTGTCTGACTTCGTGCTCTATGAAAGTATTGATAAACGGCTTGCCTTCTAAGCCGTTCAAGATGGAAAGGGGCCTGCGACAAGGTGATCCTTTATCTCCGTTCTTATTCATACTCGTTGTTGAGATCTTACATAGAGTGCTGGAAGAAGCAGTTAGAAACAGGCGCTTAGCACCATTGTTGGTTGGAAGAGATCAGATTGAGCTGTCGCATCTTCAGTTTGCTAACGATACGATTTTGTTCTGTCCTCCTCAAGATGAGACCATCAAGAATTATCAGAGGTTGCTTAGGTGTTTTGAGTTGATGTTAGGTTTAAGTATTAATTTTGAGAAGTCAAGCTTAATTCCTATTAACTGTGATGAACATTGGGTACAGCGTATGTGCAGTGTGTTAGATTGCAAACAAGACTCCCTTCCAGTTAAATACCTGGGCATATCCTTAGGAGCGAACCCAAGGCTGGTTAAGACGTGGAAGTCGATAATAGACAAAGTCGAGGAGAAGCTCAGTCTATGGAAAGCCAAGGTGCTCAATAAAGCCGGTAAGATGGTGCTTATCAAATCCGTATTAAATAGCCTTCCGGTTTATTATTTGAGCCTATATAAGATGCCAAAGGCTGTTGCAGAAAAATTGATTTCTTGGCAAAGAAGTTTTCTTTGGAGTAAAAAGGATGGTATGCCTGGTATGGCCTTGGTAAAATGGGAAGTGATGCAGGCTCCTAAAAGATTAGGCGGGTTGGGAGTGGGAGATGCTATGTTATGCAATACAGCCCTTCTATTTAAGTGGTGGTGGCGGTTCTCTAAGGAGGAATGTCCGTTGTGGAAGAAGGTGGTATGCTCCTGTTACAACTTGAATCCAAATGAGCTCCTATCCTCTCAGAAACTACCTGTTCGGGGGGGTCCGTGGAAGGATATATGTCAGCTTCAGTTCAAGGATCAAGAAGTTAGGCAGAGGATGATCACTGGTTTGGCTATGGAGGTGGGAGATGGAAGACGTACTCAATTTTGGGAGGATGTCTGGATAAGTGGTGGTTCTTTGAAAGATCATTTTCTGAGGCTCTTCTCTGTTTCAAACCAAAGAGGGTCAGTGATAGGGGATTGTGGGTTTTGGGATGGGTTAGTTTGGGTGTGGAACTTCCAATGAGGAGAGATCTTTTCCAATGGGAGTTGGAGCTAGTGAACCAACTTCATAATACTCTGAGAGTAGTTAAACTTGCATTTGGGAGAGAGGATAGAGTGGTGTGGAAATATGATAACCAAGGCATTTTTTCTACTAACTCATTCGTACAGGTGTTGCAAGTGGAAATGATTTCAGAGGATATATCAAGTTACAGCTTTACTAAGTCGATTTGGAAAGGGCTTGTTCCACCTAGAGTGGAGTTATTTGTTTGGTTTGGATTGATTGGCAGGGTCAATACAAAGGCGCGACTGTGCCGACAAGGGGTTATCAGCCAACAAGATACTCTATGTGTATTATGTAACACAAATGATGAAAATGATTACCATTTGTTTCTTGGTTGTAGTTTTACATGGCAGATGTGGTGTGCCTGGTTATCTTATGTTGGGGTGCAAAGGACTTGGCTGGGTACCATGAAGGAGCACTTTCAGAGTTGGACTGAGGTATCAAACAGAAAGGAGGAGCGCAAGAGATGGATGGTGTCATTTTGTGCGATCATGTGGAACATTTGGTTGGAACGGAACCGTAGGATCTTTTAGAATAAAGAAAAAGGAGATCAGGAGATTATAATTTTGTCCTTCCAGAGCTTCACTGAGTGGTTAGGTGCTGATCCCTTTTGTTGTTGATGGCAATGCCGGAGATGACAGAGGGATATTATGGCTAGAGCGATTGGTTCGATTATTTTTTCTTGTTACCGCACTTGCTCCACTTGTGTGTTGAGCTTTTTCTTTCAAAAAAAAAACTATAAATACTGATGATTAAAATCTTAATGTAATAAAAGTAATAGCCATAAAAAAATAAATGAAGTTATACAATACAGTAATACAGTATAACAAAACACATAATCTTAATTAAAAATAATGGCATGTTAGAAAAAAATAAAAAAGCAAACATCCAATTTGAGAAGCTGAGCAGAAAGTTGTGTAGTAGAATTTGGTTTAATTTGTTAAAATTTTTTGAATAGGCATCTCGTTTTGTATTTAATAAATTAAAAATTTTAAATATTTGTATTTATAACTTTTAAAAATTAAAAATATTTTTGAGAGTATTTAATAAAAAATTTTTTATAATTAGTTTATATTTATCAAAATTAAAAAATTTAATATATAATTTTATATATTAATTAATATCTAAATTTAATTCTTATATTAACGTTTATTATAATATTTTTAAAATTAAAAGTTATTTTATTAAATATAATTGTTATTATTTGTATTTATTAAAAATTATTTTTTAATTTAGTTTACTAAATATAAATATTATAATTTTTAAAAAGTTATCTTTTAAAAATTAAATTTTATAAATTATTTTTAAAAAATAAAAATTTTACCAAATAAGCATTAGAATTGATAGGCTAATTCCCTAGTGTTGCATTTGAAGGGTGAACCAAAAGGTATATCATGTGATTCATATTACTTTGTTTTAGAGATGAATGGTTAGTAAAATACGACAAATAAAATCGTAATTGACGATTTAATACAAATCATATCTTGTGATTTATTTGAGGTTGAAAACGCCACACATACCGTTAGATCTACGATCAACGGTTAGCGACGCATAAAAAATCGAAAAAATCGACAGTACTAATTTCTTGATGCATGTCGCTTGCCACACAAGCAAGTAATTCTTAGTGGGTCATCATTTTTATTTGAAAACATAATAACCTCTCTCATTCAAATTCTCTCTCTCACTCTCTATGATAGTATAGGAATAAATGTAACCGTGAATTATAGTAATAAAAAGAAGAGTAAGAATGAACTAAAATAGAATAAAAGAAGAAACACTGTGATAAATTCTCAATTCGAGTTGGAAGAAGACTCCAGAAACAACATCAAATATATTAGCATGAATGAATAACAAATTCTCTTACTACAATATATCACTCAACAATTGTAACTAACTTCCCCTCATATCCAAGAGAGGCTATCCTCTGCTATGCACTACATTTTCTAATTTGTTACAAAGTCTTTCATCCAGGTGGACTTTCTCTTATTGCGAGTCAGTATGGTTCCTTCATTCTGAAATGACCCATTTTCCTTTTCTGCTTCATTTCTTTTCAGATCAGTATTCTCATGTTAAACTAGTCCAGTATCATTTGGACTCAAGGTTGGAGAGCTATATCAACTATTTACTATTCCCCTTTCAACACGATCTTGTCCTTAAAGTCTATTTCAGAAAACAATTTCTATAACTCATCGAAGTCTTCCCAAGTAGTTTTATCACATGTAACGTGTAAAATTTCGAATATTTAAAATTTAAAATAATAAATTAATTATGATTTACTATAACTATTTAGGATTTATATTTAGAAAATTATTTTACTAAAAATATTTAAGTCAAATAGATGATACTTTAAATTTAAATTAATTAGGACATGGAGATTTTTATAGTAATTGGATAACTTTTCTATTTAAAGTTTTAGCAATTAAGAAATAATGAGAATTTGATAATTTAATTTGAATAATTAGGATTTTTATTTTAAATTTATGAACTAAAAGAAAACTAATTAGATTATCTCTAATTTTAAATTAAAGTATTTATTTAAAAAATTATTTAGTAAGTTGATAAATAAATAGTGTTCATAAAGTAATTTTAATGGATTACATTTTGTTTTCAATTACTACCATACCCTCTAATTTTATCAAAATACCAATTCTACCCTACTCCCTTTTTCAATCCTAACTCTAATTTCAAACACAAGTTAAGCCTCAAAGTAGTCTCTGAACTTGCACTCGAGTCTCAAAGTGATCCCTGAAATTAATAATTCTTCAAATTTGTCCCCGAAATTGCACTCTGGGACTCATAGTGGTCCCTGAGATATTTTCCGTTCATCAGAACCTTAAAACGACGACGTTTTGAACAAAAAAAACAAGGCCCAGCGTAGACCCCCCAATTCGAACCCAAAAAAAGAAAAAAGAAAAAAAATGTAGCGTAGAACCACCCCCCCTCCATTTCCAATTCCCAATCTGTTCCATCCCCATCCCCATTCCCAACCTTCCCCTTCCCCTTTCCCTTCTCCTTCCCCATCCCTGTCCCCTTCCCCGGATTTCGTCGAACTGTAATCAACCCCCCAGATGCTGGCGCACTGGAATTCCATCTTGTTCTCAGTAAGAGTACCAGTTTTATCTGAAAAGACATACTTAATCTGCCCTAAATCTTCATTGATATTCAAAGCCCTACACTGAAACCTTGACTTGGTATCCCTATCATACATTCTATCATCTCTGATCACGAAATAGACCTGGCCAACATGAACAAGCTCCATTAAAATGTACAACAAAATTGGAATCATAGCCTGAAAAACTATAACTGACATGAGGAATATGAAAATTATCTCCCAAAACCAACCATAATACTTATACTTCTTCGGTTTCCTACTAGAGAAGCTCAGCTTCCGGTAATACGGCATCAAATCAAGCTCATCTTTATGGCGCTTCAACCAAACCGCAGCACAAACGGACGTGACCGTACACAAAGCAACAAGGAAGCAAGAGAGCATGATGATCTCTGAATTCATTCGAGTCTCGAGCCGGCTTCTCTTCGACGGTGACTGGAGCTGTTGAGCATAGCTTTAGTCTCACTGCCACTGTAAACAGCAACTCCCAAAGCCCAGCTTGTGTTCTTAAGCTCGCATCCTCTAAGCACAATGTTGGATGATGCAAGAGACAGTTTCTTTCCATCAACTTCCATGTTAGCTTGGAATCCATAAATGTTCTGATTCGGTTTCTCGCACTTGATTATTCCATAAATGTAACTATGGGGATAGGGATGGGGAAAGAGAAGGGGAAGGGGAAGGTTGGGGATGGGGATGGGGATGGAACAGATTGGGAATTGGAAGGGGGTGGTTCTACGTTACACTTTCTTTTTTTCTTTTTTCTTTTTTTTTGGTTCAAATTGGGGGATTTACGCTGGGCCTTTTTTCATTTTTGTTCAAAACGACATCGTTTTAAGGTTCTGATAAACGAAAAATGTCTCAAGGACTACTATGAGTCCCAGAGTGCAATTTCGGGGACGAATTTGAGGAATTATTAATTTCAGGGATCACTTTGAGGCTCGAGTGTAAGTTCAGAGACTACTTTAAGGCTTAATTCTTCAAACACACTCACCTCATCCCTCTCTCACTCAGCCACTACTCATGTTCACACACCTCCCCCTTCCCCCAGACAGGAGAAAGAAAAAGAGAAAGGAGGAGAATCAAAGAACAAGAGATGGGGAAGAAGAAGAGAAAAAGAGGGAGATAATGCCGATGGGTGTCACAGCTACTGTCGTCGCCGCTGCTATCGTAGAGAGAGAGAGAGAGAGAGGAAGACACACACGAGAGAGAGAGAGAGGGAGAGAGAGATGAGAGAGTGAGATCGCAGAACTTGCATGGAGAAAGTGAAAAGCGCATGATGAAGAAGAGAAAGGAGGGAGTCCCGTCGTCATCATCAAGTCTGTCGCTGCCGTTGCCGTTGATCGAAGCTGTCGCCATCCCAGTTGAGGCCATCGTCATCGTCGAACAGGGCAGAGAGGAAGAATGCAACGGTGGCTAGATGCCACCACTACTGTCACAACCAATTGCCATTCCGAACTGCTCTACCACCGTCGCTAAGGTTTGCCGCTGCCGCCGTTGGGCCACCGTGGAGAGGAGCACGAATGGAAAATAAAAAAGGGAACTCCGCTACAATCTCATCGCCTTGAAGGGAGGAAGCGACGCTGGTGGGTGTTGCCGCTGCTACAGGCCGCGTTTTCGTGCTTCTAGTCGCCAGGATGCGGCGCGGTCGTTACCAAAAACCACTGCCGAAGCTGTTGCTGCTCCATTCCCTTATTCTTCCTTAGTTATAGTAAGTATTCTTGTTCCAGAACCCTTGTCGCTAGTGTTCTGTTATACTTTTGTTGAGGATTTTTCAATGTTAATATCTCAGGGTTGAGCCACTGTAGCTGCAGATTGGGATTGTTGTTGCCGCTGCCACATTATTATGGCGGAGTTGCTGTGAATGTTGCGGCTGCCGCTGTTGTTATCGTGTTGTTAAGTTTCGAGTAACTAGGGTAGGAGATGTTTGTTTCACAAATTTGGATTGTTTCGAAAGTTTGAAAAATATGCGCATTTGAGTTGATGATCGTTTTATAGTTTGATTATCTCTATTCAAGTTTGATTAATTCAATTTTGATAATTTAAGATTATTTTTTGTAATTGATTGAAATCGATAACGGATTAAAAAGAGATTAATAGATCTAATAATAAAATTAATTAGTAACAATGCTTGAAGCCTCTTGGTTGGTGGATTAGGATTTGAACAACTTATTTGTGCCCTAACGTGTAAAATTAATAACTTAAAGACAATTGAAGATAACAAATCAGAAATATTTATGTTGAGAAATTGCTCGGTATTGAAAAGGTGGAAAAGGGTTGAAAGATATTTGGTTTGGATGATACCTTTGAATGGTAGAAAAATTTGAGTTTTAGCGAAGGTCCTGCCGAAGTTTTTATAAGAGTTAAAATAAAATTGAAAAAAGAAAAGAATGATAAACAAATTTGTGTTGCCTTAATAGAAATATAAAACTTTATCTTGGAGGCTAATTAAGTAATTTCTATAAGGAAATATGTTCTCGGGCATTTTAGCTAATTTAAAGTAATGAAATTGATTATTTAAGGTTAAATAAAAATGAGTTGCATGGTCGTGTTAATTTGTGAAATTGATTTGTGATTTAACTTATTTGATTTGATTAACAACGAGAAGAGTAAAATAAGTAATTAAAGCTAACTAAAAAAAGTTTAACTAATTAAAGTTTTAAAAGCTAATTAATTATCAACTCAAGGGTTGGGAATAAGAAGTGTGAGATGAGATTTAAATGGAATTAACTATAAGACTTGAGGGAAAGAGAGTTATTTAAAGAATATGGTTACAAAGTTGTGATTTCAAAGAATGATAAGGTAAGTATCAAATACTTTTAACTATATCCTAAGTTGAACTTGAAAATTATGAAAGCTTGCTCTGTTAGCCCCTAAAATGAATAATTAATCAATGATGTGATGAGATTGAATAAAAAATAGATTATGTGTTTGGGTTAGGTTGAGGTTAGTTATAGACGATAATGTCGTATCTGAATTAATTTGTAATCTTGACCTTTAGTCTAGGGTATTGTATTAGACGCTGCATACCTGCAAGTTGTATGTAATGTCCTAAGTCTAACTTGGTGAATTCTATTTATTACGAGATTATTGATGGAAAATGATATTTAATTCGAGACTTATGACTAAAATGAGATTGATATGAGACTTATGATAAAAATTGTAATTAAGTTAAGATATATGTGAGAGATTATTATTGAGGATGATGATTATATTATTGATGATATGATTAGTGATGATTATGATTATGATTTTGATTATTATGATGGTTTTGGTTGATGATGACTATTGATTGGTAAGGACTGAGGTTTTGTCTTTACGTGATTTTGAGCTATTAATCCTTTTCGGAAAATTTGTACAATAACCTTTGTATGGAGTCTAAGAACCATTCTCAGGGTTTAAAATGTGTCGCAGTTGGATTTAATAAGTCTAATTGAAATAATTTTTCAATAAAACTTGTTAAATAAAATAAGAGTGTTGTGGGATGGTGGTTTCGTCCCGCCCACAGTGAGGATGGGGGCATAGTCCCGCTCACAGATTGACAATGATGTTAAATGTCCTAGTGAAAGAGGGGGACTTATGATGAATTATAACTTATAAAATTGGTTAAGATTGTGAGTATAATTGAACATAATTATAGATGTGATATGATAACTAAATTGGTAAGGACGTGGGTTTTGTCTCGCTTGTGCTATTGATGAGGCACCTATGCTTGGCAAGGATGGTGGTTTTGACCCGCTTGCTCAGTGTGTGGATATGGGAAATGATGGTTTTGTCCCACTCACATTCTCTCTGATTGCAAAGTGGAAAGATACTCTCCTTCCTTTTATATAGCACGGCCTCACAGGAGAAGGTGGTAGGACACACTCCCTCAATTATATTCCTCTTGCGGATGCGCAACAAAAATATGATGTCCGAGTTAGTTACCGAATGCGTTAGGTCTGGCAGTATAACCGACACAGGAGTTCACGGCCAATAGGACAAGCATGCATCATATGCATTTGTTTGAATTGTTTGGGTGTGTAATTTCATTATTATGTTGTGCTTATGTGATTTATCTTATGATATGCTATATGGTATGTGCTTCATATATATGTTTGCTTGTGTGATTGATTGTTTGACTTAATTGTGATTGCTAGTGTACGTAAGTGATGGAGGTTGAGGCGGATTAAATTCAGTATTATCCATAGACTTTGGTTTATGTGTCAAATGTATAGAAAAGAGAGATTGTAGTTTATTAGATAAAAAATTCTTAGGTGTGTCTTTGACCCCTAAAGAAAATATTTAAAGACTTATTTGCTTTTTTGAATTACATATGACAAAGAGACTTTTGTATATAAAATTGTATATGGCTAAGCGAAAATGATTTCAAAAGAAATAAGTAAATAAGGTAAGCTTTTATGAAGATAAACTTTCCTGAGATGTGCGTTGATCATGTGCATTTATTTCTATTACATTTGTGGCATTCCCTTTTCCTACTGAAGACCGTGTAGTTTGATTCTCACCTCCTATATCTAATATTTTTTCAGGAATTAGATGACGAAGCCTTCAATGAGTTAGCGGAGTATTGAACATGCTTTATTTGTTTTCTTATATGTTTCCTCGCCTTTATTATTGTTATAATTTTTGTACAAATGGATAAAAATTGTAATTATATAATATATGTATGTATAATACTTGTATAAACAACTCTTACTGTAAATAAAGAATATTGTGTTTACTGTTACAATCTGAATGTATCTATGTATATTTACAAGATTTAAAAAAATGCCTTCTATTTCAGCTTTCTTTCTTTTAAAAGGCTCCTACATATTATAGTTATATATATAGATAAGTCACCATAATATCCTCAATATCAGAGTAGTGCAACCGGAAGCGTGATATTCTGGTAGTGAGGGTGTTACCCTCCCAATCTACCAACGCTTGCAAGCGATTTCCTTCCAAAGTTTCAATGCTGTGGCAGTCTGGCAGTGCAGTAGGACGTAGTTGTAAGGATGGTGGCAGGTTAGGAGATGTTGGCGGTTCGATAGGTAGAATGTCATAGAATGGCTTCAAGACTGAAACATGGAACACAGGATGAACGGCACTTGATGGCAACAGCTACAACCGATAGGATACTCTCCAATCTTCTAAATTATTTGGCAGGCTTTATAGAATCGCTTTTGTAATTTGTTGTAGCTGCGTTGAGTAAGAGAAGTATGCCGATATGGCTTAATTTTAGCAAAACCCAATCACCCACAGAAAATTGCTTCTCATGGTGGTGTAAATCTGTTTATTTATTCATCTTCTCTTGTGCTCGTTGTAATGAATATCGAAGTTCCCGGTGCAGAGCATCCCAAACTCGAAGAAATTCATCCACTATAATCACTGGTGTGGAGCCCAGAAGGTACCCGGGTAAGGTGCACATAGGAAACCCATATAATTCCTCATGTGGGGACATGGATAGGGAAGGGTGGTAGGAGCTATTATAATAGAGTTCTGTCCATGCCAAATAAGAAGATCATTGTTGGGGATAAGAGTGGGTAAAGGCCCTTAGGTACTATTCCAATGTGCGGTTCACAACTTCAGTTTGTCCATCGCTTTAGGGTTGATAAGCTGTACTGTAATGTAGTTTAGTGCCACTAAATTCGAATAGACTCTTCCAAAAACAACTCAGAAAAATAGGATCTCAATCAAATACCATTGAATTCGGGAAGCCATGGAGCTTTACCACCATATTAATGAAAACTCTCGTTGTGTCCTTAGTAGAAAACCCTGGTATAAAAGCAAAAAAGTGTCCAACCTTAGTGAAGCAATTGACCACAACTAGGATGGCAATGAACCCCACTAAATTAGGAAATTAAACGATGAAATCTAGTGAAATTTCCACCCAAAGACTTGTTGGTACAAGAAGTGGCTGCAATAAACCTTGGGATTTAGCTAGAACATATTTAGTAAACTAGCAGTCATTACATTGCTTGATAAATCGATGCACGTTAGCCCTCATAGCCAGCTAAAAAAATAGGCCACTCAGTGTCTTATAGGTCTTGAGAATTCCCCCATGACCTCCACGAACTGAGGAATCAAATTCCTGTAATAGTAGGTCTCTTAGTCCCAAGTAATCCGGAACCTAAAGCTTCCCTTGGTACACCAAGAGGCCTTCACGTTCTCCATAATCCAACCCTAGTTTTCTATCTTTGAGTTGTTGGTGTAAATTCTACAACTTGGGACATTGCTGATTAGCCTCTTTGAGGGATGAGAGCAAAGAACTCTGAACTGTAGTGAGGCTATGAAGCTCCGGTTGAAATTCATAATCAAAATGATGGGAGAATGCATCTGCCACTTGATTAAGCCGCCCCGGCCGGTACTCAATGTCGAAGTCAAAATCTAAGATCTTAGCAAGATAAAACTGCTAGTATAGAGTTAGGATGACCTGATTCATCAATTCTTTAAGGCCCTGGTAGTCTGTTTCAATGATGAATTTTCGCCCCAACAGGCAGTAGCGCCATTTGGCTACCGCTTGGGTAATAGTGTAAAGCTCGCGGATGTAGGCCGATACTAGTGTCATTTTTTGGGTCAACTTCTTACTAAAGTAGGCAAGAAGATGCCCATTTTGGGAAAGAACAGCCCCAATTTCTCTGTGAGATGCATCTATCTCTACGGTAAGAGTTTTCAAAAAATTCGGTAATGTTAACACCGGTGTTTGCATCATCGTATTTTTTAATTCTTCAAAGGCCTAATCAGCTTCAAACCCCCAATGAAAACTATTCTTAAGAAGCTCTGTGAGTGGATGAGCAATATAGGAATATTTGGCCACAAATTTCTAATAATAACCCATTAAACCAAGAAATTCGTGTAGCTGTTTGATTTTGGCAGGTTTGGGTCGTGCTTGAATAGCCGAAATCTTAGAGGGGTCAACTTTCACTCCCTTGGCACACATAATATGTCCTAAGTAATCCACCTGACTCTAACCGAATAAGCATTTAGATCTCTTAGCAAACAACCGATGCTCGGCAAGTGTGGCAAGTGTGATTCGCAAGTGCTGAAGGTGTTCCTCTCTATTCTTGTTGTAGACGAGTATGTCATCAAATAAAATAGCTATAAATTTGCAAAGATAGGGCTGGAAAAAATTTGTCACTGAAAAGTGGATGGGCTTTGGTAAGATCAAAGGGAATGATGATCAACTGATAGTGTCCTTGATGTGTCTGAAATGTAGTAATATGAATCGCATCCTCACGCATGCGAATTTGATGATAACCAAAACGTAGGTCAATATTTGAAAAGTACTCAGCCTCGAATAACTCATCTAAGATCTCATCAATGGTAGGGATGAAAAAATTATCTCAAACTGTAATGGTATTTAGGCTGCGTTTGTTTCTGTGAACAGGAAAAGACAAGACACTGAGAACGAGATATAAAAGATAGAGACACAAAATTTTGTGTTCTTGTATTCTGTTTGGTGGTAAGTTAGATCAAATTATGAAAATTCGATTTATTCTTATTTTTTCCATTTAAAAAATTTGAGACAAAAATATAATAATGAAAAATATAATTATGAAAAATTAACATGAATAACAAAAGAAAAAATAAAAAATAAGTTGTATCTCTTGTTAGTGTCTCCGAGTCCTTCCTGTCAAGATGGACACAAAATACACTAATTCAGTGTCTCTGGACACAATGTCTCTGTCTATATCTCCTCTGTCAAACATAATTTTGTGTCTCTATATCCCTGTTTCAATGTCTTGTCTCTGTAAACAAATGCAGTCATAGAGCTCTATAATCCACACAAAATCGTCAAGTCACATCTTTCTTCCTAACCAATAGAACCGGACTAGAGAAAGCTCTTTGGCTCTCTTGGATCACCCCATTTTGTAACATTGAGCCACCAATCGCTCAATTTCCTCCTTTTGAAAGTGAGGATAATGATAAGGCTACACACTCACTGGTTGAGCACCGGGCACCAATGTGATTGAATAATGAATATCCTTGCGTGGGGCTGAGTGGGTTCTGCAAAGACCTCTTGATACTCATTCAAAACTTCTTGCACATTAGTAGGAGTAGAAACCAAGTTGTCTTCGCCACTCGCAACCAATTTCAAATGGTACAAGGTGGTGACCACTTTGGTAGCCATCATTTTCTGAAACATTCGGTTGCTAAGTGCTTCAGATTGTAGAAGGCTGAAAGAGCGAAACTCTCGCGCGATCTAGAATTTTCTCAAATAAATTCGCGTTGTAGGTATAGCTTCTAGACCGACAAGAATTCCTTTCTTACAAAAGTTTTGGTTGTCACAAGTAACAAACCCCTTTGAAATTGATAACCGAAGTATTTAACCTCGGGTCGTCTTCTCAAAGAATTGCAGGGAGGTGTTCTTATTATTGGTTGTGAGTCTTGTAAATTGGAGGTTTTTTTAAAATAAGGAACAAGTAATGTAAAATAACAAGTCGTTAAAATAATAATTAATAAAGCTCTTGGCAATGTATGAGAATTGGAAGTCCTATCCTAGTTATCCTTATCGATGATGATGAGAATTGAGTTTTAATCCCACTCAGTTAACCTTTACTAAAGCAAAGGAAAGTCAAGTGGACTAATTAGTTTGATCCTCAAGTCCTAGTTAATCCCTGTGGGAAGACTAGCTTTAGAGCAATCTAGATCAATTAGTAATCTGCCAATTTCAACCACTGCTGAGTTTGACAATTCAAGTGTTACCAATTACTTTACCAAAGCCAAAAGGAAGAAAATATCTAAATTAAATTAAAAGCATTCATAAATAGAATAAAGCAATCATAAATCTGAAACACATCAAATTACGTTTAAACATAAATTCAAATCTAACATGGAAAAGTTCATAAAACAAATTGGGAAAATAAATAAAAAGAACGTTGAACCTGAGAAGCAGTTGAAATCCTAAATCCTTTAAGAGGAATCCTAATCCTAAAACCTAAGAGAGATAAGAGAACCTCTCTCTCTAAAAACTACATCTAAATTATGAAAAGTGAATTATGAGCTGATGATTATGAATGAATAGATTTCCCCACTTTATAGCCTTTAATCTGTGTTTTTTGGGCCAAAAACTGGGTCGAAAACAGCCCAGAAATCGCTGGAGAAGAAATCTGCCACGCTGATTTTTGTCACTGCGATGTGTCCGCGTGGAGCACGCGTTCGTGTCACCTAGCGTCAGAGCAACTATGGAATTCTATATATCAAATCGAAGCCCCGGACGTTAGCTTTCCAACGCAACTGAAATTGCATCGTTTGGACCTCTGTAGCTCAAGTTATGACCATTTTAGTGCGAGAGGATCAGGCTGACAGCTTTGCAGTTCCTTCAACTTCTTGTATTCCTTCCACTTTTGCATGCTTTCTTTCCATCCTCCAAGCCATTCCTGCCCTGTAATCTCTGAAATCACTTAATGCACATATCAAGGTATCGAATGGTAATAAGAGAGGGTTAAAATATCAAAATTAAGACCAAAGAAGCATGTTTTCAATCATAGCACAAAATCAGAAAGGAAAACGTAAATTCATGCAAATCATATGAATAAGTATATGAAAGATTGATAAAATCCACTCAATTGAGCACAAGATAAATCATAAAATAGTGGTTTATCAACCTCCCCACACTTAAATATTAGCATGTCCTCATGCTAAGCTCAAGAGAAGCTATAAAAGTGAAGAGAAATGGTAGAATGTATGAAATGCAACCTATCTATGTGAATGCAACTACATGCAAAAATATTTCTACCTACTTGGTTAAAATTAAATAAGTTCTCCAAGACAAAAAT
This sequence comes from Arachis hypogaea, assembly GCF_003086295.3. Lineage (NCBI taxonomy): Eukaryota > Viridiplantae > Streptophyta > Magnoliopsida > Fabales > Fabaceae > Arachis > Arachis hypogaea. Next base: position 33,987,877 of record NC_092054.1, on the reverse strand, counting down.
AATTCAAATTCCACTAATTAAAATCATGTAAAATAAAGACAAGTAAACTTGTAAGAAGATAGCTCATGAAAGCAGGGAACATAGAATCAAGCATTGAACCCTTACTAGTAGTGTATATCACTCTAATCTCTCAAGTGTATAGGGTAATCACTCTACTCTTCTCTAGTCATGCTTTCTAAAACTTTGTTCTTCATCTAACCAATCAACAAATATTTAGCATATCAATGCAAACATCATGAGGTCTTTTTAGGGTTGTAATTTGGCTGAGGTAAAGGTAAGGATATATATATATATATATATATATATATAAGGCTAAGTGAGCTAACAAAGTGAATCCTTGATTAGTCTAAGATCTCACCTAACATATACATACTTTATATAATTTAAAATGCTTTACCTAGCTACCCAAATTTTTTCCACTTTTGTATTACATGCTCATGTACCAAACTTATTTTTGAATTTTGTCCTCCCCTTATTTAATTACTTAAATTTTTTTTTTCAATGCACATGGTAATTTAATTATTTTGATTTCACATGAGCATGCTTATCAAATTTTCAAATAACTTATTCAATTTAATTCCCTCTTTTTTTTTATCATCCCGTGTTCCCATAAAATTTTCCATACTTAAATTATACACAATATCTATCTTAAGCTAACCAAGGATTCAACTTGAGATTTTTAATTTGTTTTCCTGCTTAAGGCTAGTAATGTGGTTATAAAACAGAAGGGGATTAAAAAGCTCAAAGTGGCTAACAAGGGTGACATAAAAGGGTAGGCTTATTTGGGATAAGTGAGTGAAAACAAGTAATGGCCTCAATCATATGCAAGCATGTAAATACACTAAATAATGGACATATAGAATGAAACAAAGCAAAGATTACAATCATAGAAAAGAAAACACACAAGAATAAAATATTTATGGTTAAATAATGTAACCATGTACTTAGGCTCAAAATCTCACAGGTTGTGTGTTCTAGCTTTTTAAACTATGTTCCAAATACAACTTCAAACAAGTTTATCACAAATTTTTCAATTTAAATTAGTGAAATACTATAAAAATTTCTTGAAAAAGAAAATATTACTTCAACCAAGTAGTAACTAAATGCATAAAATCAAACAAACATGCAATTAAATATGCAAATGCAACAATGAACAAACAAAGAAAATAGAGTATTGGTGTTGAAAAGAAGGTAACTAACCCCTGGAAGTCGGTATCGACCTTTCCACACTTAAAGATTGTACCATTTTCGGTGCATGCTAAGATGTGCAAGTGGATGGGGGTTGTGGTTCCTCAGTTGGGGCTCTTTTTGTTCCTTTCCTTGCCGGTGTTTTGGGAGTAGCTTTCTCTTTACCCTTCTTGGTGGCCATCCTGAAAAGGAAAAAAGAAAGAAACTTTTAAAGCTAAGGGTTAGAGCAAGGAAGAGAGCGGGAAAAATGGTAATCAATGCACAATAAAGAAGAATGACGTTAACACATGGTCATGACTACATGTGAAAAGTTCATCAATGGAAATATAGCAAGTGCATGTAATGACAATTAAATGCAAGATGTTTATTGGCATGCTGGAAAAGGCATGAGTAGCATAGATCAAGCATTCAATGTCCAAGTTAGATTACCAAGTCTTTCAAACTAACAACATGTTTGTAATAACAATTATATTTAAATAATATAATATAAAAAGGGCTTTGTGAAAAGCAAGCATTTAGAGTAGTAGAATAGAAGAAATCTAAAAATAGTGCACAATGCCATATGGGCGTTTTCACAAACACATAGCATGCATGGTAAATAAGTTATTGAATGTATTAAATTGAACATGCAAGCAACCCTTTAAAAAGTAATATATAATTGTCAAACAATTCCTTTAATAATCCACAAGCAAAATATAGAAAATAATGACCCAAATAAATTTCTAACACCAATGAAAATAATGCAATGAATGAAAGTATGCAAATAAATTAAATGAAATAGAATGGTAGTGAAGAGGGATGAGAAGTTAAAGAGATGAAGAAGAAGAAAGTAAGAAAAGGAAGAAGAAAGAAGAAAAGATGGAAGAAATTAGGATTAGAAAAGAAAAGATAAGATGATTGCCGCTGATCTAGATAAGTTGTGCGACGCGGGCGACGCGGACGCGTGGTGCGCGATAAGTCAGGTGACGCGGACGCGTGGCCTGATTTGTGCGATTGGCGCGAGTGCAGCCTCGCGTTCGCGCAACTCTCTGTTCGAAACTCTTTTTGCCAAATTTTTGGGTGACGCGGTCGCGTGGTTGGCGCGATCGCGTGAATGGCCTTTCTTTTAAAAATGACGCGGACGCATGGGGCACGCATTCGTGTGGGGAGGGACTTGGGCTTCCAGCACGAGTCCAGCCCCATTCCAGCCTAACTTGCTGCCAAGCACCCGTTTACGTCGATTTTACAGGGCCACGCGTTTGCGTGGGTGATGCAGACGCGTGGGAGGCATTTTTCCCACATGACGCAGACGCGTTAGTGACGCGGTCGCGTGGATCAATTTGTGCCAAAGGCACGCCTCCAGCCACGCTCTCGCGTGAGTCTCTGTTTACTTTTCTTTTCTTCCTAATGCACTTGTGACGCGGACGCGTCAGCGACGCTTACACGTCGCGTGCATTTTTTTTTTATGCAGGATGCAAAATGCAATGATAGTGTGGATGCTATGAATAATTCCAGGTTCAATGAAAATAGAATAAAATAAAACTCAAAAACAAACAAAATGAAATAAAAACAAAAAATTGAAGAAGGAACGATCATACCATGGTGGGTTGTCTCCCACCTAGCACTTTTAGTTAAAGTCCTTAAGTTGGACATTTGGGGAGTCCTTTGTTATGGTGGCTTGTGCTTGTACTGATCCTTGAATCCCCACCAATGTTTGTAATTCCAATGGCCTCCAGGATCCCAAACTAGGCGCAGAAAGCCTTTAAGTAGGTTAAAGCAAGTGACAAGGCCCCAGGAGTGTTGATTTCTAGACTGAATTCCGGGGTCCCAAATCTTGCTTTTGCACCCGTCTTCTTGTTGATCATCATGATTCCATCCGGGTAGCAAGCAATCTGAATTCTCACTAAAGCGGCCAAACAACTTTCTAGACCCATTCAGTTGAGCTTTACACCAACCTTTGCATTTAAACTTTAAGTTTTCCACCATATTAAATTTTGCATGATGACTCCTACCACTAACCATCTTCCTCTTACGCTTAATGCCACAAAGAGCTCTAAGCTGACCATCTGTTTCAAGTAAAGCATATTCAAGCAAGCTAATTAAGCTTAGAGATGAAAGATTTACCCACTTGAATGAAGGAATAGATGGTGATGGCTTTGGGGAACAGGTCTCCAACAGCATTGGCAAGGTGATTTCCAGCTTCATTCCCTTGAGTTCTTCCTTGACAACTTCCACCTCATTGTAAGCTTCTTCAATTTCAACCTCTTCCTCTCGGTAGATTTCTTCCAATTCAATCTCTTCTTCATTACTTACCAAGGGCATAGGAGGTTGTGCTTCTTCTTCTTGAATTCCCATCTCTTGATCAACCTCTTCAAAGTCTTTAGCCATGATATGCCTTGGAGGTTGTACACCCTCTTTGGCATCAAATTCAAATGTCTTGGAAGGAGGTTCTATGACTGGACTTTCCCATGGAGGTTCTGCATCTCCTAAGTCTTCAACCACTTCCTCCTCCTTAACTATTATGGCTTTCTCCACTTGTTTCAATACAAAGCCATGTTCCTCATTGTCCACCGAAGTTTCTAGTGTCTCCTTCGTGCTATACTCTTCTTTTAATTCTCCACATGCAGCCATAGGAGTACTTTGAGTGCTCAGATGTTGAGAAGCTAATTTATTTACTAACTCGGTTAAGGCAGTCACGAGTTCCAGTACATCCCTTTGCATCTTCGCTTGCCCCTGAAGAAAACCACGAAGGATGTCATCCATTGGAGATTGGGGTGGATATGAGGGTTCATTATTTTGGAGAAAGGGTTCATAATAGGAAGGTGGTTCTTCTTGATAAGGATATGGAGATGGTGAATATTGAGGTGGTGGTTCTGGGTGTGGTTCATATGGTGGTTGGTGTGGTGGATATAGGTTAGGGTCATATGGTGGTGTTTGGTGGTAAGGGGCTTGTGAGTATGGTGGTTCAAAGTTGTGTTGAGGAGATGGTTCATAAGCATATGGCGGGGCTTGTTGGTAACTACAAGGGGTCCACCATAGTCATCATTTTGGTATGCATCATAGAATGGTTGTTGGTTATAGTGCATTGGAGGGGGTTGTTGCCAAGAGGGTTGATCAAATCCTTGTGGCTCCTCCCATCTTTGATTCTTCCAACCTTGATGCCTATTTTCATTATAGTTTCCATTCCTTACAACAACATTGGAACCAAACTTAAAGTGATGGGGTGAGAACTCATAATAGCAAATAAAAATTAAAACCAAAAATAAAAAAATTAAATTAAAAGGATATTGAAATTTAAATTTTGAATTTTAAATTTTGAAATTTGAATTTTAAATTTTGAAATTTGAATTTTGTAAAAGTCAACAATATAAGAAAAAGTTTTGAGAAAGATTTAAATTTTGAAAAGGTTTGATTTTTTTAAAAATTTTAAATTTAAATTTTGAAATTTGAATTTTGGAATTTAAATATTAAAATTTGAAATTTGATTTTGAAATAAGATAAGATAAGATTTTGAAAAAGATATGATTTTTGAAAAAGATTTGAATTTTGAAATTTAAAACTAAGATAAGATAAGATAAAAATTTTAAAAAAATCTGAATATTTTTTTATGCAAATTTCAAAAATTCAATTAAAATAAAGAGAAAAGATATTTTTGAATTAAATGAGGAAAGAGAAAAACAATAAAATGACACCAAATTTAAAATTTTTAGATTAAAACGAAGAAAACAACTAAGAACAACTTGAAGATCAAGATGAACACCAAGAACAAATTTTTGAAAAATTTTTAATAACTAAATAAAAACCAATAACCTCTTAATTTACGAAAAAGCAAAAATAAAAGCAAAAATAAAAACAAAAATAAAAACAAATAAACAAGCAAAAGAAAATATTTACATTAACCAATAATAAGGCACACGTTTGCAATTCTCCGGCAACGGCGCCATTTTGAAAGAGCGAAACTCTCGCGCGATCTAGAATTTTCTCAAATAAATTCGCGTTGTAGGTATAGCTTCTAGACCGACAAGAATTTCTTTCTTACAAAAGTTTTGGTTGTCACAAGTAACAAACCCCTTTGAAATTGATAACCGAAGTATTTAACCTCGGGTCGTCTTCTCAAGGAATTGCAGGGAGGTGTTCTTATTATTGGTTGTGAGTCTTGTAAATTGGGGGTTTTTTTAAAATAAGGAACAAGTAATGTAAAATAACAAGTCGTTAAAATAATAACTAATAAAGCTCTTGGCAAGGTATGAGAATTGGAAGTCCTATCCTAGTTATCCTTATCGTGGTGATGAGAATTGAGTTTTAATCCCACTCAGTTAACCTTTACTAAAGCAAAGGAAAGTCAAGTGGACTAATTAGTTTGATCCTCAAGTCCTAGTTAATCCCTGTGAGAAGACTAGCTTTAGAGCGATCTAGATCAATTAGTAATCTGACAATTTCAACCACTGCTGAGTTTGACAACTCAAGTGTTACCAATTACTTTACCAAAGCCAAAAGGAAGAAAATATCTAAATTAAATTAAAAGCATTCATAAATAGAATAAAGCAATCATAAATCTGAAACACATTAAATTACGTTTAAACATAAATTCAAATCTAACATGGAAAAGTTCATAAAGCAAATTGGGAAAATAAATAAAAGGAATGTTGAACCTGAGAAGCAGTTGAAATCCTAAATCCTTTAAGAGGAATCCTAATCCTAAAACCTAAGAGAGAAGAGAGAACCTCTCTCTCTAAAAACTACATCTAAATTATAAAAAGTGAATTATGAGCTGATGATTATGAATGAATGGATTCCCCCACTTTATAGCCTTTAATATGTGTTTTCTGGGTCGAAAACTGGGTCGAAAACAGCCCAGAAATCGCTGGAGAAGAAATCTGTCACGCTGATTTTCGTCACTGCGACGTGTTCGCGTGGAGACTGCGTTCGCATCACCTAGCATCAAGGAAACTATGGCACATTATATATCAAATCGAAGCCCCGGATGTTAGCTTTCTAACGCAACTGAAACCGCGTCGTTTGGACCTCTGTAGCTCAAGTTATGACCGTTTTTGTGCGAGAGGGTCAGGCTGACAACTTTGCAGTTCCTTCAACTTCTTGTATTCCTTCCACTTTTGCATGCTTCCTTTCCATCCTCCAAGCCATTCCTGCCCTGTAATCTCTGAAATCACTTAACGCACATATCAAGGCATCGAATGGTAATAAGAGAGGGTTAAACATATCAAAATTAAGACCAAAGAGGTATATTTTCAATCATAGCACAAAATCAGGAAGGAAAACGTAAACTCATGCAAATCATATGAATAAGTATATGAAAGATTGATAAAATCCACTCAATTGAGCACAAGATAAACCATAAAATAGTGGTTTATCAAAGGCACTCCCCTTGCAACTTGATATTCACATTATTAACAATAAATTCCACATTCAATAACCCATAGTGAGTCATAACAAAACACAAACACATTAACCACTGCGCTCTCAACACTAGGTTAGCCCTTGGAGTTCCAAAACAAAAGTGCTAATAATGAATTGGTAGCCTTGCATTACCAAGGGTATGTCTTTGCAACAAGTTTTACATCCTATCACATCTCCGTTACTAGCTAGAACCTGTAATGGAGTAGTTTGTTGGATAATAAAGTTAAGTTTCTTCACCACACTAGCTTTAACGAAGTTGTGTGAACTTCCTCCATCAATCAGAACCATGACTTGCTGCCTATTATAAGAACCTTTGAGTCAAAACGTAGTGGGTTGGTATTGCCTCATCATGGTATTGAAGTTAATCTCAGGTTGCATTGGGGTTATTACCACCGGGCTGCTCTCCTCGATTGGTGGAACCACTGCTATTTCCAGTTCTAGTAGGATCTCTTGCATTTTCTCATCTCCAATTAGTAAATAGCTGAAAGTTTTGCACCAATGACCTGGGAACCACTTGTCTTCACAATAATAGCACAAACCTTTCTCTCTTTGGTCTTGATTTTTTTAGTTGTAAGTTTCTTGAAGAGTGTGTTTGAGGCTGTGTTTTTGGTATTATTGTGCGGTTGGGGCTGGGTAAAAGATACAAGGTTGGTAATAAAATGCTTAGGTGTGGTGTTTTGGATGGGTGATGGTTGGTGATGCGTAAGCATCTTATACCCTTTTTAGCATCATTTTCTAGTTGTTTTTAGTTAGATTTTATTTATTTTACTTGATTTTAGTGCAAAAATCACCTTTAGATGCTACTTTGAATTTTTCTTGTGTTTTTATGATTTTAGGTGAAGTTCGGAGCAGTTTGGCGGAGTATGGAGCTAAATAGGAAAATGCTATCAGCATCCCCCCTGGGAGCTAAATGCCCACCTGGTGTTTCACGCTAGCATGGGGCATAGGCCAACAACATTGCACTCCTCCCCTGGCGTTTAACATCTATCTCTGGAGTTAAACGCCAGCAGCAGCCCGTTTCACACCTCTTTGGGCCTCCAAGTGGATTTAACACTTCTTAGTTTTATTTTATTTTCTTTTTGTAATTTTTCTATATAAAATAATATCTTTTAGTTCTAGCATTTATTATTAGGTTAGTATTTAAAGAAAAAGATCACTTAGGTTTAGGATCTTCTTCCTTCCGCATTTTTCAAAACCCTATTTTTTCTGTAAGTTTTGAGCAACTAAACCTCCTGGTTAAGGTTAGGAGCTCTGTTAATTCATATGGATTAAGATTATTATTCTTCTATTTTAATTTATATTTGATTCAATTCTAAGGATTATTTTTGTTCTTAATCTTATGAACTGGGTGGAACGAAAGTATGACCCTTTTTTACATGAGTTCTTTTGACTCTCGAGAAAGTTATCTCGCTTGAACTACAGCTTGAAAATATTCCTCTTATATGGCTAATTACACAAACCGATGGGGATAAGCGACATCTATTCAGCCGGTTTCGGGTAATTAAGGCCTTTGTGGTATAAACTAGTTTTTCTGAACTTCACCCTCTAATCTGAATTGAGTGACCACGGGAGTAGCGGTTGATGAAGGTTAGAGGAGGCTAAATCGCTAAGAGATTAGGGTTTAGACACTTACGGTTTGCCATAGAATGAATCATTCATTGTTAAAATAGTTGGTAAGACATTTTAATCTGGAAAAGTAAACATCTCCGAGACCTTAACTGTTTTCTTGTATTGTCTCTACACCAAACCTTTAATTGCTTTTTTTATTTTCTTGTTATTTGTTTTATGCGTTACAACAACAATATCTCTCTTTTACCGTTTGCCTGACTAAGTTCAACAGGATAACCATTGCTTGCTTAGTCTGACAATCCTCGTAGGATCGACCCTCATTCACATGAGGTATTACTTAGATGATCCGGTGCACTTGCCGGTTAAGTTGTGGATATTCCAAAAATTTGCACCAAGTTTTTGGCGTCGTTGCTAGAGATTGTTTGTGATTGACAACTACCAATTGTCTTGTTGCTTAGATTATGTATTTTTTTTCTTAGTTTTGTTTAATTACTTTTTCTTTTTAATTTTTGAAATTTTTATTTTTCTTTATTTTCGAATTGTTGTTGTATTTATTTTCTTTCAGTTTTTCACTTTTAGTTTGGTGTCCCTTTAGTAATTTATATTTTATTTTCAAAAGTTTTTGCATTTTTTTTTATTTTTATTCTATTTTCGAAAATATTTAGGTAATTGCTTACTTTATTTTATTTTAATTCTTTTTACACAAAATATCTCACTGGGAGTTCTCTATACTCTGACATAGAGACTCCCACTTTTTCTTTATTTCTTGTTGTTTATGAGCAGGAACAAGGACAAAGAACCCCTTCTCAAGTTTGATTCTGAACCTGAAAGAACCTTGAGGCGGTGTTTGCAACAAGTTAAAGCGTACAAAGCTAGAGAGAATCTCAAGGAAACTTTCGATAAGAAAGTTGAAGAACCCACCTTGGCAGCTAATGGAGGGAACCCGAATGCTGAAGAGCAAGCAAGGAAGGTGCTTGGCTCATACACTGCATCCACACCTGACTTCTATGGGCGCAGTATATATGTACCTGCCATTGGGGCCAATAATTTTGAGCTTAACCCTCAACTGGTCACTCTGATGTAGTAGAACTATTAGTTTCATGGACTCTAACAAGAGGACCCCAATGGTGCACACGAATCCCCACACTTCGTACATTGAACCAGCAAGTGCACTGGGTTGTCCAAGTAATACCTAAGTGAGTCAAAGTCGATCCCACGAGGATTGTGATTTGAAGCAAGCTATGGTTATCTTGCAGATCTTAGTCAGGCGGATAGAAGAGTTGTTGGATTTTTTTGAAAGCATAAAAGGAATAAAGAGATCTTAACTAGGTTGATATGTTTATAATGATAAGAAGATGGTTAAGGCTTGGAGATGATTTGTTCTTTTGGATTAATTCTGGTCTTACTGTCCTCTTCAACTGTGAATAATTTCTTCTATGGCAGGTTGTATGTGATAAACACCGGTTAAGAGGTCGCCAATGCTCCTCCATATCTGAACCCCAGGGTTAGTGTGGATCCATTCTGATTGAAGGTGAAGCTCCTGCAGTCCATTCTCCTTAAGGATTCTACTCAAAATGCCACAGACAAGGTCGAATCTTCCGGATCAGAGAATGCTACGCCTTTGGATTCTAGCCTCTACCACAAAGACTCTAATCTCTCCATACCTCGGCTGAACTGATGTCTCGAGAAGCCCCTAACGAAGTTGTGGATTAGTCGTCTAAGAGATATATAATCAAGCTAGTGGTTCATCATTGTCCGATGAAAGACTCACTATGAACCATGTAGAATGTGATAACCTTATGCCAGTTCAACGCATTCATATTGATGAAGAACGAAGATACATCTTAGAATAGAAAATCAAACACTGATTGAAATAGAACAGTAATACTTTTATTAATACATAAAACTCAGTAGAATTCCTCCCCTCAATGTTGGAGGTTTAGAAACTCATACTGATAGAAAATACAATCATAAATGTGTAAAGTGTGCGTCCTCCCATTGATGAGAGGTGTAAAAATTTTTAAATACTAAACTAATGACTAAGGATTATATTAAGAAGGGTAAAACAGTCTTTTAGTGCTAAAATCTACTTCTGGGGCTCACTTGGTGAGTGCTTGGGCTAAGTTTTGATGAGATCCACGTGCTAGGAGGCCTCTAGGGTGTTGAACGCTGGCTAGGGGGTCCTTTATGGGCGTTGGACGCTGGTCTCTTCTCCTTTGGGCGCTGGAAGCCAAAATAGGGCAGGAGGCTGGCGTTGGACACCAGTTTTGAGCCTTCAATTCTGAAGTAGAGTATGAACTATTATATATTACTGGAAAGCTCTGGATATTAGCTTTCCATAGCCGTTAAGAATGCTCCATTTGGACTTTTGTAGCTCTAGAAATGCTCTTTTGAGTGTAAGGAGGTCAGATCTAGACAGCATCTCCAGTGCTTTCTCTGCCTTTGAATCAGACTTTTGCTCCAGCTCCTCAATTTCAGCCAAAAAAATACCTAAAATTGCATAAAAACACACAAACTCAAAGTAGAATCCAAAAATGTAAATTTTAAACTAAAACCTATGAAAACTTAATAAAAATTAAACAAAACATGCTAAAAACTATATGAAAATGATGCCAAAAAGCGTATAAAATATCCGCTCATCACAAAGAGTGACATGAGGTTTATACTTGATCCTAGGTCATACAGAGCCTTCTCAAAGGTCATGGTGCCTATGGTGCAAGAAATTAGAAAGCGTGCAGAATCTGGAAGCTTCTGAGGTAGCTTCTGCTGAACCAAAACATTGAGTTCTTTGGAAAGCACTGGAGGTTCTTCCTCCAGAGGCTTTATACCAAATAGCTTGGCATTCAGTTTCATAAGAGCTCCTAGGTACCAAGCAACTTGCTCTTCTCTAGTGTCCTCATCCTCATCAGAGGATGAGTGTTCATCAAAACTCATGCATTGTAAGAGTACATGCAAGGGAACCTCTATGGTCTCTGTATGAGCCTTGGCTTCCTTTAGTTCTTGGATAAGGATTTCTTGAGTGGGTATTGAGCACTCAGAGGGTGTGCCATTACTGGCATTCAACGCTAGCTCTTGTGGCTCTTTGGGAATTGAACACCCATCATGCACCCCTTCACTGGCATTAAACGCCAAGTTCCTTACCAAGTTGGGCATTGAACGCCTAGCAGGGCTGTCCTTGCTAACGTTCAACGCTAGAGTCCCTGCCTATTTGGGCGTTGAATGCCCAGTGAGGAAGGTGTTCAATGCCATCCCATTCTCTCTAGATTTGGCCTCATCCTCTATGGTGATGGTCTTGCACTCTTCTCTTAGGTTTACTTTAGTGTTACTGGGAAGAGTGTCAGGAGAAATCTCAGGGATTCTCTTGCTCAGCTGACCAATTTGTACCTCCAAATTTCTAATGGAGGATCTTATTTCAGTTATAAAACTATGAGTGGTCTTAGAGAGGTTGGAGACTAGAATTACTAAGTCAAAAAGGCTCTGCTTAGGAGTCTCCATATTCCCTTGAGAAGATGGGAATGGTGGCCTGTTGTTGAACCTATTCTGGTTCCTTCCACCTTGATTATTATTGAAGCCTTACTAAGACTTCTGTTGATCCTTCCATGGAAGGTTAGGATGATTCCTCTATGAGGGATTGTAGGTGTTTCCATAGGGTTTTTCATGTAATTCACCTCCTCCATGGTGGGTTGATCAGGATCATAAGCTTCTCCTTCAGAGAAAGCTTCTTGAGAGCTGCCGGCTGCAGCTTGCATTCCAGTCAAATGCTGAGAGATCATATTGACCTGCTGAGTCAAGATCTTGTTCTGAGCTAATATGGCATTCAGAGTGTCAACTTCAAGAACTCCTTTCTTCTGAGAGATCCCATTGTTCACAGTATTTCTCTTAGAGGTGTACATGAATTGGTTGTTTGCAACTATCTCAATGAGTTCTCTTGCTTCTGCAGGCATTTTTTTCAAGTAAAGTGATCCACCTGTAGAGCTATTCAATGATATTTTGGACATCTCAGAGCTGTCTAAGTCTGTAGACCTCAGGATTCACTCCATTGTTCTTAACAGTGTCACAGATTTACAAGAATTCTGACAGAAATTGGTGTGGATCTTCCAATAGAAGTCCATAGAACTTGCAATTTTGTTGCAGAAGAGAGACTAACCGAGGCTTAAGCTCAAAGTTGTTAGCTTCAATGGCAGGTACAGAATGCTTCTGCCATAGAAATTAGAGGTACGCATGGTGAAGTCACCAAGAACCTTTCTTGCCTCTCTTCCATGATTAGGCTCGGCTGCCATGTCTTCACCTTCCTGTTTGAAATTTTTTGAGAGGTTTCTTCCGAAATGTTGTGCTTTAACTTATTGTAAGCTCCTCTTTAAAGTCTTCTCAGGTTCAGGATCAAGATTAAAGAGAGAATGGGAGCTCTATGTTCAAGAACAAATGACTCATTGTGAGATATGAAGAAAAAAAAAGAAAGAAGAATGAAGATAGAAGAAGGAAAAGAAGAATTCGAATAAAGAGAAGAAGAATTCGAAAATTAGAAGTAAAAAGAGAAACAAGAATTAAAATATTTTTGTTTTTATTTTATTTATTAATACAATTTTAAAATAGAAGCTAATTAATTAAAAAGATTTAAAAATTAAATGATGAATTTTCGAAAATAGAAGGGAGAGATAGAAGATAATTTTCGAAAATAGGAGAGAGAAGAATTAGTTAAGAAGTTTTGAAAAAGAAGAAAGAGAAACAAATAAATAATTAAGAAAGATTTGAAAATAAGATAAGATAGAAGATTAAAAAAGATTTGAATTTGAAAATATTTGAAAAAGTCAACAAGATAAGATAAGAATTGAAAAGATTTGAAAAATATTTAATTTTAAAATTTAAAAGAAGATAAGATAGAAAAGATAAGATAAGTTAGGTAAGAAAGATAAGATAAGGAAGTTAAGAGAAAATAAGTTTTAAATTAAAAAGATTTGCAAAAAAAAAATAAATAAGTTAGTTTCTAATTTTAAAAAGATTTGAAATTTAAATTTTAAAAGAAAGGTAAGATAAGAAAGAATCAAATTTTAAAAGAAAATAATTTGAAAGAAGTTTGAAGAAGATAAGATTTGAAATTTGATTTTTGAAAAAGATTTTATTTTGAAATTGAAATTTGAAATTTGAATTTGAAATAAGATAAGATAAGAATTTTTAATTTTAAAGAAAGATAAAAAGATAAGATAATATTTTGAAAAATATATGATTTTTGAAAAGATTTGATTTTGAAAAGATTTGAATTTTGAACTTTAAAACTAAGATAAGATAAGATAATGATTTTGAAATTAAAATTTGAAATTTTTGTGATGATTTTTAAAAATTAGAGTAAAAAGATAGAAAAGATATTTTTTTTTTTTTTTGAATTTAATGAAGAAAGAGAAAAACACACAAAAGACACCAAACTTAAAATTTTTAGATCGAAGAACACCTAGTGTGCGAAAATTGCAAAGAAAAATACAAAGAGACACCAAACTTAAAAATTTTAAGATCTAAACAAGAAGAAAAAAAAGAACACTTTGAAGATCAAGAAGAACACCAAGAACAAAACTCAAAGAATTCAAAGAAAACAAGAACATGCAGAGGACACTAAACTTGAAATTTTTGAAAACCAAACACATAATTTTCGAAAATTTTAAAGAAAAGACACAAGAAGACACCAAACTTAAAGATTGACACAAGATTCAAACAAAAGATTTTATTTTTGAAAATTTTTAGAAAAAGACTCAAAGAAATTCAAAAATTCAACAAGAACAAAAACAAAAGACTCAAACCAAAAATAAAGATTAATAAAAAAAGAAAAGGCTTTTGAAAAAAATTTAAAAGAAAATAAAAGACTCGGATAAAATAAAACTAAACCTGTAAAGAAAAGGAAATTTACCTAATCTAAGCAACAAGATAATCCGCCAGTTGTCCAAACTCGAACAATCCCCGGAAACGGCGCCAAAAACTTCGTGTGCTTGAATCCCACACTTCGTACACTGAACTAGTAAGTGCACTGGGTCGTCCAAGTAATACCTGAGCAAGTCAGGGTCGATCCCACGAGAATTGTGATTTGAAGCAAATTGTGGTTATCTTGCAGATCTTAGTCAGGCGGATAGAAGAGTTGTTGGATTTGTTTGAAATCATAAAAGGAATAAAGAAATCTTAACTAGGTTGATATGTTTATAATGATAAGAAGATGGTTAAGGCTTGGAGATGCTTTGTTCTTCTGGATTAATTTTGGTCTTACTCTCTTCTTCAACTGTGAATGATTTCTTCTATGGCAGGATGTATGTGATCAACGCCGGTTGAGAGATCGCCAATGCTCCTCCAGATCTGAACCCCAGAGTTAGTGTGGATCCATTCTGATTGAGGGTGAAGCTCCTGCAGTCCATTCTCCTTAATGATCCTACTCAAAATGCCACAGACAAAGTCGAATCTTTCGGATCAGAGAATGATGTGCCTTTGGGTTCTAGACTCTACCACAAAGACTCTAATCTCCTGATACCTCGACTGAACTGATGTCTCAAGAAGTCCCTAACAAAGTCGTGGATTAGCCGTCTAAGAGATATATAATCAAGCTAGTGGTTCATCATTGTCCGATGAAGGACTCACTCTGAACCATGTAGAATGTGATAACCTTATTCCAGTTCAACGCATTAATATTGATGAAGAACGAAGATACATCTTAGAATAGAGAATCAAAGACAGATTGAAATAGAACAGTAATACTTTTATTAATCCATAAAACTCAGCAGAACTCCTCCCCTCAACGTAGGAGGTTTAGAAACTCATACTGATAGAAAATATAATCATAAATGTGTAAAGTGTGCATCCTCCCCTTGATGAGGGGTGTAAAAATCTTTAAATACTAAACTAATGACTAAGGATTATATTAAGAAGGGTAAAACAGTCTTTTAGTGCTAAAATCCACTTCTAGGGCCCACTTGGTGAGTGTTTAGGCTGAGCTTTAATGAGATCCATATGCTAGGAGGCCTCTAGGGATTGAACGCTGGCTAGGGGATCCTTTATGGGTGTTGGATGCTGGTCTCTTCTCCTTTGAGCGCTGAACGCTAGAATAGGGCAGGAGGCTAGCATTGGTTGCTAGTTTTGGGCTTTCAATTCTGAAGCAAAGTATGAAGTATTATATATTTTTGGAAAGCTCTGGATGTTAGCTTTCCATAGCTATTGAGAATGCTCTATTTGGACTTCTGTAGCTCCATGAAAGCTCTTTCAATTACAAGGAGGTCAGATTCGGACAGCATCTGTAGTGCCTTATCTGCCTTTGAATCAGACTTTTGCTCCAGCTCCTCAATTTCAGCCTGAAAATACCTAAAATTACATAAAAATACACAAACTTAAAGTAGAATCTAAAAATGTGAATTTTACACTAAAACCTATGAAAAATTAATAAAAATTAAACAAAACATGCTAAAAACTATATAAAAATGATGCCAAAAAGCGTATAAAATATCCGCTCATCAGCCAACAAATTCATATGTGACTTCCTACAGATCTGTGATACTCTTAAGATGAATGGAGTGAACCCTGAGGTCTACAAGCTCATGCTCTTCCCTTTTGCGATAAGGGACAGAGCAAAGTAGTTGCTTGATTCTCAGCCCAAAGAGAGCTTGGACACATGGGAGAAGATAGTCACTGGATTTCTGACCAAATTCTTTCCACCCCAGAAGCTGACTAAGCTTAGGGTAGATGTCCAAATTTTTAGACAGAAAGATAGAGAATCTCTCTATGAGGTTTGGGAGAGATACAAACAGATGATCAGAAGATGCCCTCCTGATATGGTTTCAGACTGGACCAGGCTACAGATCTTTTATGATGGCCTCTTTGAGAAGGCCAAGAGGTTATTGGATCACTCTGCAGGTGGTTCTCTACACATGAAGAAGACGCCTGAAGAGGCAGATGAGCTTCTTGAGATGGTTGCCAACAACCAGTACCTGTACACCTCTGAGAGAAACCGTGTGAACATTGGGACTACTCAAAAGAGAGGAGTCATGGAGGTGGACACACTGGATGCTATTTTGGCTCAAAAAAGCTCATGTCCCAGCAGAGAAATATGATTTCTCAGCACTTGACTGGGATATAAGTTTCAGCTGTCAACACTCAAGATGCATCCTATGGTATGATTGGAAGCTACACTCAAAGGGACGTTTGTGACATTGCTCAGCCAACCATGGAGGAAGTAAATTACATGGAAAATTCCTCTAGAAATTCCAATAATGATCCCTATGCCAATACTTTCAATCAGGGATGGAGGAACCACTTTAACTTTGGGTGGAGGGAGCAACAAGAGAATCCCCAACAAAGCTTCAACAACGATCAGGGTAGAACCAATCAAAATAGGTTCAACAACAGGCAGTTTCAACCCTATCAGAAGCAGCAGAAGACCTTAAAACACAACCTCTCTAACTTAGCTACAATAGCCTCTAACCTTTCCAAGACCACTCATAGCTTTATGCAAGAGACTCAGTCTTCAATTCAGAACTTGGAAGTGCAAGTAGGTCAATTGAGCAACAGGATACCTGAGAGACCTCCCAATACTCATTCAAGCAACACAAAGATAAATCCAAGGAAAGAATGCAAAGCCCTCACCATGGGCAAGGAGGCCGTGCCTAAAGAAGAGCATGTTGTTGAGGATTTGAAGGAGAAGAAGGCTCAAGAGGAGACTGGTAGTACACTCGTACATGCCCCAGTGTTGATGAAGGAGCCTGAAGTACAACGCCTTCAAAATGTGCAAGAGGAGACCAAGGATGAGCAACTCACTCAATTCTTGGAAGTCTTTAAGAAGTTACAAATCAATATTCCTTTTGCTGAGGTGTTGGAGAAGAAGCCTCCATATATGGCCTGTTTAAAAAGCGTATTCTCTGAGAAGAAGGCCCTAAGGGGAGATGAAATTGTGGTGCTGACCAAGGAGTGCAGTGCACTAGTGCAGTGTAGTGCCTGGAAACTTGCTGATTCCCTGTACCATAGGGACCATCACATTTGAGAAGGCACTATGCGACCTTGGATCAAGCATAAATCTGATGTCTCTCTCTGTCAGGAAGAAGCTAAGGATCCAAGAGGGGCATCCCACAAAGATCTCATGGAGATGGTGGACAAGTCCCTGAAACGGGCATATGGATTGGTGGAGAACTCTCTAGTAAAGGTTGAAGACCTTTACCTCCCTGCAGACTTCGTGATACTTGATACGGGAGAGGAGAAGGATGACTCCAACCATCATCATAGGAAGGCCATTCCTAGCCACTGGGAGAGCCTTGATTGACGTAGAGAGAGGAGAGTTATGTCTGAGGATGCATGAGGACTATTTGCTGTTCAAAATTTTTAAACCTCAACCTCTCTCGGACAAAAGAGGTACTAGCATGCAGAGCTCAGTGCTCAAGCCTTTTCACTCGGTGGAAAGCCATACAGTGTCCTCTGACATCAAACCTAAGTTTGGTGTTGGGCATTCACCAACAACTAAAGATGGAGAAGGCCCTAAGAAGAAAGTACCAAAAGGCTGAAGGAATAAGAAGATCCCTACAGAAGACTTCTCACCTGGCATGAAAGTAGTCTTGACCAAGAGTCCAGTCATACCACACACTGTGAACAGAATCCTGTCTCTTAGCATGTTGAACTAATTCATGAGAGCACAGAGAGGAAGTTCACAATGAGGAGTGAAGACCTGAGCCCCTATGATCCTCTCCTGACTAAGATTTACAAGACATCCATTTCTTGTTCAATCCGACAATCCTCGTGAGATTCGACCCTCACTCACTTGAGGTATTACTTGGATGATCCGGTGCACTTGCCGGTTCAGTTATGCGGAGTTCAATTCCGCGCACCAAGTTTTTTACGCCGTTGCCGAGGATTGTTCGAGATTGACAAACTACCAGACTATCTTGTTGCTTAGATTAGGTACTTTTTATGGTTTATTTGCTCTTTTACTTGTGTTTCTTGTTTTCTTTTTCAAAAACTTTTCAAAACCTTTTCTTTTCTTTAGTAATTTTTATCTTTCGTTTAAGTCTTGTGTCAATCTTTAAGTTTGGTGTCTTGGTTTTTCTTTCCTTTAGTTTTCCAAAAATTGTTCTCGGTGTTCTTCTTTGTGTTCAAAATTGTTCTTGTTATTTTTCTTGTTTGATTTCAAAAATTTTAAGTTTGGTGTCTTTTAGTGTTGTACTTTCAAAATTTTCGAAATTAGTGTCCTTGATCTTCAAAATTTTTAAGTTTAGTGTCTTTTTGTGTTTGTCTTTTTTAAAATTTTCAAAATTAAAAAATTCAATTTTCAAATTTTCTTGTTATCTTTTTCAAATCCTATCTTATCTTATTTTAAATTCAATTACAAAATTCAAAATTTAAAATTCAAATTTCAAAATCAAATCTTTTTTAAAATTCAAATTTCAAAATATAAATTCAAAATCTTTTCAAATCTTTATCATATCTTTCTTTTAAATTTTAAACTTTCCTTATCTTAAATCTTTTAAATTTAATTTACAAAATCTTTAAATTTTAAATCTTATCTTTCTTATTCTTTTTAAAATCTTTATCTTATCTTTTTTTTTTAAATTTAAAACTTATTTATCTTATCTTCCTTTTAAAATTAAAATTCTTAACTTTTGAATCTTTACTTTCTTTTAAATTTGAATTTCAAAATCTTTAACTGACTTTTTCTTTTTAATTTTCGAAATTTCTAAGTATTTTCTTTCCATTTTTTATTTATTTTCGAAACTTCAAAAAAAAAGTTTTCTTGGGATATCTCACTGGGAGCTCTCTAGACTTTCACATAGAGGCTCTCCTTTTTCTTTGTCTCTTGTTTGCAGAGAAAATACCAAAGTCACTATGGACCCAATTAAGAGTGCACAACCAAGAAGAACCTTGGGGTCATACACAGTCCCCACTCTTGACTTCTATGGAAGCAACATTAGTATACCTCCTATTGGAGTAAATCATTTCGAGCTCAACCCAGAGTTGATCATTCTAGTGCAGCAAAACTGCCAGTTTTAGGGACTTCCACAAAAGGAGCCCAAAGAATTTCTTGCAGACTTTCTGCAGATTTCTAACACAGTTCGAGCCAATGGAGTAGACCAGGATGTCTACAGGTTGCTACTCTTTCCATTTGCTGTAAAAGGCCAAGCAAAGAGGTGGTTGGATAATCAGCCCAAATCAAGCTTGAAAATATGGAATAAGCTAGTGGACAAGTTTTTGAACCACTACTTTCCCCCAAAGAAGCTAACCCAGCTAAGACTAGAGATTCAAGGCTTTAGGCAGGAAGAGAATGAGTCTCTTCATGATGCTTGGATGAGATACAAGCTGATGCAGAGAAGATGCCCCATTGAAATGTTATCAGAATGGGTAAAGCTAGATACTTTCTATTACGGACTCACAGATATGGCTAAGATGTTCCTAGATCATTCAACAAGTGGTTTAATCCACATGAGAAAGACAATTGAGGAAGCTCAAGAACTCATTGAGATAGTCGCTGACGAACGGGTTTCTGTTGGTAAAGAATTTCACAATTGAAACCTTGTTGCTAGTATAGTTTCTAAACCAACATAGAATCCTTTCGTACAAAAACTCGTTTGTCACTAAAGCAAACCCAATAAAATTAATAACCGAAGTATTCAAACCTCAGGTCATCTCTCAAGGAATTGCAGGGAGGTGTATTTATTATTGGTTATGGAAGATTATCTTTTTATGGTTTTTGAATAAGGAACAAGAAAAATAAATTGCAAGAAAGTAAATTAATAATTAATAAAGCTCTTAGCAAGGTATGAAAACTGGACGTCCTATCCTAGTTATCCTTATCAATTGTGATGAGAATTGTTCATTACTCCCACTTAGTTAACCCTTACTAAATAAAGAAAAGTCAAGTGGACTAATCAATTTGATTCCTCAAGTCCTAGTCAACTCCTAAGGAAAGACTAGCTTTAGAGGGATCCAAACCAACCAGCAAATTCCAATTATCAATCAACAAAGGAGTTTGATAACTCAAGTGTCTCCAATTAATCAATTCAAGCTAAGAACGTAAAAAGCTAAATTAAAATCATAAATATAAAATACCTCAAATTGCATTAAATAGAAAATCAAATTTAACATGGAGTTCATAAACCAAATTGTCAACATAAAGTAATCAACAAGGAAAAGAAATAAACTAGAAAGCTAGAACAAATAAAAGTAGAAGAGAAATTAAATTAAAGAAACATTGAACCTGGAATTGAGAAGAAATAAAGCTAAACTAAGAGAAATCCTAAATCCTAAAATCTAGAGAGAGGAGAGAGCCTCTCTCTCTCTAGAAACTACATCTAAAACCTAAAATTTGTAAATTAATGAATGAATGATGTATCTCCCACTCTGTAGCCTCTAATTAGTATTTTCTGGGCCGAAAACTGGGTCAAAAATAGCCCAGAAATCACCCCCAGCGATTTTTGCAATGGCAATACGTCGTGCATGTCACGCGTACGTGCCATGTGTGCGGGCGCGCCGATGGACTTTTTGCCAATGTGCGCGTGCGCGTCAAGTGCACATGTGCGTCACCTAGCTGCATGGCCACTATGGCAAATTATATATCATTTCGAAGCCCCGGATGTTAGCTTTCTAATGCAACTAAAACTGCTTCATTTGGACCTCTGTAGCTCAAGTTATGATCGATTGAATGCGAAGAGGTCAGGGTTGACAGCTTTGCAGTTCCTTCAATTTCTTGTATTCCTTCCACTTTTGCATGCTTCCTTTCCATCCTCTAAGCCATTCCTGCCCTATAATCTCTGAAAACACTTAACACACATATCATGGCATCGAATGGTAATAAAAAAGGATTAAAATTAGCTAAATCAAGACCAAAGAAACATGTTTTCAATCATAGCACAAAATCAGGAAGGAAAATGTAAAACATGCAATTTACATGAACAACTGTGAGAATAGTGGATAAAATCTACTCAATTAAGCACAAGATGTACCACAAAATAGTGGTGCATCAAATCTCCCCACACTTAAACATTAGCATGTCCTCATGCTAAGCTCAAGAGAAACTATAAGAGTGTGAAGAGGACAGGTAGAATTTATGAAATGCAAACTATCTATATGAATGCAACTAAATGCAAAATGCTTTTACCTACTTGGTTAAAAGTAAATAAATCTTTTAAGAACAAATATGAACTGGATTTCACTAATTCAAATCATAAAAATGAAGTACAAATAAACTTGCAAGAAGAAGATAGCTCATGAAAGCCGGGAACAAAAAATCGAGCATCGAACCCTCACCGGAAGTGTATACATTCTAATCGCTCAGGCGTTTAAGGTTCGATTCTCTCAGTTCTCTACTAATCTTGCTTTCTAAGGCTTGCTCTTCTTCTACCAATCAACAAAAATTTAATGTAAGAAATACACATTTCAAGAGGTCTTTTGAGGGTTGTAATGGGGTTAGGGTCAAGGTAGGATTGTATTTGGTCAAGTGGACTAAAATCTGAATCCTTAATTAACCTAAACTTCCCACCTAACTTAAGACAATCCATGTAATTACAATGCAAAATCTAACTGCCCATTAACTGTGTTTTCCATATATTCATGCATCCGAAATTTTGAGTACAACACATATGCATTGCTATCACCATTTACCTTGGGGCATTTTGTCTCCTTTTATTATTTGCTCTTTTTCTTTTCTTTTTCTCTCTTTTTTTTTCTTTCTTTTATTTTTTTCTTTCTATTTTTCTTTTGTTTTGTTTTTTTTTAGTGCATATGGTTAAGGTATTGCATGCATAAACATGTGCTTAACATTGTTGTTCATATTTTCTCAAGAATACACAACACCCAGTTCTCAAACCAAATGTTTTCAAATCCAACTTTCCCACACTTAAATCATGAAAACTTTCACTAGTCTAAGCTAACCAAGGATTTAAATTAAGAACATTATTATTTTCCGCTTAAAGTTAGTGATGAGCTAAAGTAAAGAACAAATGGGTAAAATAGGCTCAACTTTGGTTTGCAAAGGATAATGAACAGGTACAGACCATATGGGTATGTAAGCTTAGTGAAATAAGGCCTCAATCATGTAAGTGTATGCATACATCAAATAATGGAAATATAGAATTAAGCAAGACAAAGATCACAATTTTAGAGAGAATAACACACACCAAAAATAAAATATTGGTTGATAAGATGCAACCAATCAATTAGGCTCAAAATCTCACTGGTTTTGTGTGTTCGAGCTCTAAAACCATGTTCCAAAAATAAATTCTTCAAGCAAATTTAACAAAAATTTTAATTCAAATTAGTGAAATACTCTAAAAAGTTTCTTGAAAAAAAAGATATTACTTCAACCAAGTAGTTGGTAAAGTATGCACAAAATCAAACAAACATACAATCAAACATGCAAATGCAACAACTAATTTAACAAAGAAAACTAAACATTGGTGTTGAGAAGGGACTAACTAACCCGCGGAGATCGGTATCGACCTTCCCACACTTAAAGATTGCACCGTCCTCGGTGTATGCTGAGATGTGTGAGTGGACGGGTGGCTACAACTTATACGTTTCACCAAAGATTGTGCAGCAGACTTGTTTATTGCTCCAGGTAGAAACTTTTCCTTTTCCCTCTTGGTGGCCATCCTGAAAGAAGAGAAAAAGGAAGGGAAAGAACCCACAAGCAAAGATATGAAAAGAAATAAAACATAGGTGGGCTAGTGCCAAATAGTAAGGTGCTCAACTATATGGTAGCTACAACATGTAAGTGAGAAAATAATAGAAGCACAGGGTATGTCAACTAAATAGAAAACAAGTCA
Organism: Arachis hypogaea; assembly: GCF_003086295.3. Lineage (NCBI taxonomy): Eukaryota > Viridiplantae > Streptophyta > Magnoliopsida > Fabales > Fabaceae > Arachis > Arachis hypogaea. The sequence goes on along the minus strand of NC_092054.1, from coordinate 33,964,958 downwards.
AGAAGCACCCATTACAATGTAGGAAATATGCAGCAGATGAGTAAGAAAATTTAACACCAATGTGAAAACAAGAGACATAGAGAGAAAAGGAGAGGAAACAACAAAGTTAAAATGCCATGAATGCGAGTATGCAAATGGAATAAACAAAAGAGAGAGAAAGAGAATAAGGAGGAGAAGGGAGGAGAGAAATTTGAAAGCTAGCGGCGCAATCGACGTGCATGCGTACAGTACGTGTACGCGTGCATTAAGAGAAAAGAAAGGGCACAGAGGCGCACAGTGCGCGGACGCGTAGGTGGCCATGTGTGGAAAAGGACACGCACGCGTCATGGACGCGTACGCGTCGGTGAATTTGTGCCTTGAGCACAGTACCAGCCCCAGTCCAGTATAACTCTTGGGTAAAACGAGGTTTTATGCCGATTTTCCTAACCACGTGGATGCGTTAAGGGTGCGGACGCGTGGGTCGCCAAAAGGGGAAAAGGCGCGCACGCGTACAGTATGCTTGCGCGTGGGCGGGATTGTGCCTAAGGCACGTTTCTCGCCCAGCTCCCACGCCACTCTCTGTTTAATCTAACCCATTTCACATCCACAAAGGACGCGAACGCGCACTAGGTGCTGGCGCATTGATCCCCTCTTTCTTTTTTTTTTTATGCATTATGCAGAATTGATGAGCGGATAATTTATACGCTTTTTGGTATTGTTTTTAGTACGTTTTTAGTATATTTTAGTTAGTTTTTATTATATTTTTATTAGTTTTTAAATAAAAATCACATTTCTGGACGTTACTATGAGTTTTTGTGTTTTTCTGTGATTTCAGGTATTTTCTGGCTGAAATTGAGGGACCTGAGCAAAAATCTGATTCAGAGGCTGAAAAAGGACTGCAGATGCTGTTGGATTCTGACCTCCCTGCACTCGAAGTGGATTTTTTGGAGCCATAGAAGCCCAATTAGCGTGGTCTCAATTGCGTTGGAAAGTAGATATCCTGGGCTTTCTAGAAATATATAATAGTCCATACTTTGCCCAAGATTTGATGGCCCAAACCGGCATTCAAAGTCAGCATAAAAATTCTGGCATCAAAATGCCAGAACTGGCATAAAAGCTGGAGTTAAACGTCCAAACTGGCACAAAAGCTGGCGTTTAACTCCAAGAAAAGTCTCTACATGTGAAAGCTTCAATGCTCAGCCCAAGCACACACCAAGTGGGCCCGGAAGTGGATTTATGCATCATTTACTCATTTCTGTAAACCCTAGGTTACTAGTTTTCTATAAATAGGACATTTTGCTATTGTATTTTCATCTTTCAAAAAATCTTTTGATCATGTTTTGATGATTGAACCCCCTTTGGGAGGCTGGCCATTCGGCCATGCCTAGACCTTTTGTTCTTATGTATTTTCAATGGTGGAGTTTCTACACACCATAGATTAAGGTGTGGAGCTATGCTGTTCTTCATGAATTAATGCAAAGTACTACTGTTTTTCTATTCAATTCACGCCTACTTCTTCTCTAAGATATACACTCGTTCTTCAACTTGATGAATGTGATGATCCGTGACACTCATCATCATTCTCACCTATGAACGCGTGCCTGACAACCACTTCCGTTCTACATGCAATCAAGCTTGAATGTGTATCTCTTGGGTTTCTAATCTAAGATTAGAACCTTCGTGGTATAGGCTAGAATTATTGGCGGCCATTCCTGAGGTCCGAAAAGTCTAAACCTTGTCTGTGGTATTTCGAGTAGGATCTGGGAGGGGATGACTGTGACGAGCTTCAAACTCGCGAGTGTTGGGCGTGTGACAGATGCAAAAGGATCAATGGATCCTATTCCAACATGATCGAGAACCGACAGATGATTAGTCGTGCGGTGACAGCGCATTTGGAACATTTTCACTGAGAGGACGGGAAGTAGCCATTGACAACGGTGATGCCCAACATAAAGCTTGCCATGGAAAGGAGTATGAATGATTGGAAGAAGGCAATAGGAAAGCAGAGGTTCAGAAGGAACAAAGCATCTTCATACGCTTATCTGAAATTCCTACCAATGAATTACATAAGTATCTCTATCTTTATTTTATGTTTTATTCATCTTTTAATTATCAACCCTCCATAATCATTTGAATCTGCCTGACCGAGATTTACAAGATGACCATAGCTTGCTTCAAGCCGACAGTTTCCGTGGGATCGACCCTTACTCACGTAAGGTTTATTACTTGAACGACCCAGTGCACTTGCTGGTTAGTTGTGCAGAGTTGTGACAAATAGTTGAGATTACAATTGTGCATACCAAGTTGTTGGCGCCATTGATTATCACAATTTTGTGCACGACGTTTTTGGCGCCGTTGCCGGGGATTGTTCGAGTTTGGACAACTGACGGTTCATCTTGTTGCTTAGATTAGGTAATTTTATTTTATGTTTAAGCTTTTTACCTCTTATTTTTGAAAAAATTTTCAAAAATACAAAAAAAAATTATATTCTGTTCTTCAGAGTTTTTAAGAATGAATTCTAGATTTTCAAGATGATTTGTTGAAGTCTGGCTGGCTGTGAAGCCATGTCTAATCTTTTGGACCGAGGTTTCAACTTATCATCACAAGAGCTTGTTGATTTCTATCAACCTTGTTGTTGAAAGTAATGATCTACTAAAGCTTGGCTGGCCATTGGCCATGTCTAGTATTTTAGACCGAAGCTTTCACTAAAAGCTTGGCTGGCTAGTAAGCCATGTCTAATTCCTGGACCGGAGTTTTAGACTAACATTGCAATGATTCCTGGAATTCTCATTAAAAATTTTGAATCCCTTTATTTTCCTTTCCATATAATTTTCGAAAAATCACAAAAAAAATTTATAAAATCCTAAAATCAAAAATATTTTATGTTTCTTATTTGAGTCTAGTATCTAATTTTAAGTTTAGTGTTAATTGCATGTCTTCATTATTCTAATTTTCGAAAATTACATGCATTATGTTCTTCAGTGATCTTCAAGCTGTTCTTGATGATTCCATAGCTCTGATCTTTAATTTCTCTTATTTTGTGTCTTTTGTTGTTTCTCATATGCATTTTCAATTTGTTATGATCCTTAGTATACAAACTTCTAAGTTTGGTGTCTTGCTTGCATTGTTTATTTGATCTTAGTTACATTTTTTTATTGTTTCTCATCATTAAAAATTCAAAAAAAAATTTTAAAATTGTGTCTTTTCAAGTCAATAACACAGAGAATTGAAGATTCAGAACATTCAGCAGAGGAATCACACAGAAAAAGCTGGGCATTCAAAAACGCCCAGTGAAGAAGGAAAACTGGCGTTTAAACGCCAGCCAGGGTACTTGGCTGGGCGTTTAACGCCAGGAGGACACTAGAGGGAAGATTTTGTTTTTAATTCAAATCTTTTTCAAATATTCATCATTTTTCAAAATCAAATCTTTTTCAAATCATATCTCTTCAATCATATCTTTTCAAAATCAATTTCTTTCCATTTTTTTTAAATTATTATTATTTTCGAAAATCCTTGCTACAATTAATAATTTACTTCAAAATTTTCAAGTTGTTACTTGCCTATTAAGAAAGGATCAAATTTTAAATTCTAGAATCATATCTTCTAATTTCTTGTTAGTCAAGTAATCAACTTTAATTTAAAAAATTTCTCTTTTTAATTTGATTCTCAATCATATCTTTTCAATCACATCTTTTTCAAAATTAATTTTCAATCATATATTTTTTATTGCTAATTTCAAAATCTTTTCCAAAAATCACTTAATTTCTTTCCCAATCTTAGTTTTCGAAAATCATTTACCAAATTTTCAAAATTTCTTTTAATTATTTCAAAATCTTTTACTTTAATTTCGAAAATTCTTCCCCTCTTCCGACATCCTTCTATTTATGGACTAACACTCCTCCTCAATGTACAATTCGAACTCTATCACTCTTGATAAGTTCGAATTCTTTCTTCTCTACCTCCTCCTTCTATTCTTCTTTTCCTCTGACATCTCAAGGAATCTCTATACTGTGACATAGAGGATTCCATATTTTCTTCTCCTCTCTTTTCATATGAGCAGGAGGAAGGACAAGGGCATTCTTGTTGAAGCTGATCCTGAACCTGAAAAGGCCTTGAAGAGAAAGCTAAGAGAAGCTAAAGCACAACTCTCTATAGAGGACCTAACAGAACATTTCAAACAAGAAGAAGCCATGGCAGCTGAAAACAACAACAATGCCAACAATGCAAGGAAGGTGCTTGGTGACTTTACTACACCTACTCCTGACTTCTATGGGAGAATCATCTCAATCCCTACCATTGGAGCAAATAACTTTGAGCTTAAGCCTCAATTAGTTTCTCTAATGCAACAGAATTGCAAATTTCATGGACTTCCATTAGAAGATCCTCATCAGTTCTTAGCTGAATTCTTGCAAATCTGTGACACTGTCAAGACCAATGGGGTTGATCCCGAGGTCTACAAGCTTATGCTTTTTCCCTTTGCTGTAAGAGACAGAGCTAGAACATGGTTGGATTCACAACCTAAAGAGAGCCTGAACTCTTGGGAAAAGCTAGTCAATGCCTTCTTGGCAAAATTTTTTCCACCTCAGAAATTGAGCAAGCTTAGAGTGGAAGTCTAAACCTTCAGACAGAAGGAAGGTGAATCCCTCTATGAAGCTTGGGAAAGATACAAGCAATTGATCAGAAGGTGTCCTTCTGACATGCTTTCAGAATGGAGCATCATAGAAACCTATGATGGTCTATCTGAACTGTCCAAGATGTCATTGGACAGCTCTGCTGGAGGATCTCTTCATCTGAAGAAGACGCCTGCAGAAGCTTAGGAACTTATTGAAATGGTTGAAAATAACCAATTCATGTACACTTCTGAAAGGAATCCTGTGAATAATGGGACAAGTCAGAAGAAAGGAGTTCTTGAGATTGATACTCTGAATGCCATATTGGCTCAGAACAAAATATTCACTCAGGAAGTCAATATGATTTCTCAGAGTCTGTCTGGAATGCAAGCAGCAACAGGCAGTACCAAAGAAGCTTCATCTGAAGAAGAAGCTTATGATCCTGAGAATCCAGCAATGGAAGAGGTAAATTACATGGGAGAATCCTATGGAAACACCTATAATCCTTCATGGAGAAATCATCCAAACCTCTCATGGAAGGATCAACAGAGGCCCCAACAAGGCTTCAACAATAGTAATGGCGGAAGAAATAAGTTTAGCAATAGCAAGCGTTTTCCATCATCTTCTCAGCAACAGACAGAGAATTCTAAGCAGAGCTATTCTGACTTAGCAACCATAGTCTCTGATCTAATTAAAACCACTCAAAGTTTCATGACTGAAACAAGATCCTCCATTAGAAATTTGGAGGCACAAGTGGGTCAGCTGAGTAAGAAAGTTACTGAACTCCCTCCTAGTACTCTTTGGTGCACGAAATTGTGATCTCAGGCAACGGCGCTAGAAACTCTGTACGCACGTCTTAATAAATCGTTTTTTATTCACAACTTCGATAGAACTAACCAGCAAGTGCACTGGGTCATTCAAGTAATAAACCTTACGTGAGTAAGGGTCGATCCCACGGAGATTGTTGGTATGAAGCAAGCTATGGTCACCTTGTAAATCTCAGTCAGGCGGATATAAAATAGTTATGGAGTTTTCGAACATAAATAATAAATAGATAGAAAATACGGATAGAAGCACTTATGTAATTCATTGGTGAGAATTTCAGATAAGCGTATAGAGATGCTTTCGTTCCTCTGAATCTCTGCTTTCCCACTGTCTTCATCCAATCAGTCTTACTCCTTTCCATGGCTGGCTTTATGTAAGGACATCACCGTTGTCAATGGCTACTTTTAATCCTCTCTGGAAAATGGTCCGATGCGCTGTCACTGCATGGCTAATCATCTGGAGGCATCACCTTGTCAATGGCTGCATCCTATCCTCTTGTGAAAATGGTCCAAATGCTCTGTCACAGCACGACTAATCATCTGACGTTCTCGATCATGCTGGAATAGGATTCACCCTCCTTTTGCGTCTGTCACTACGCCCAGCAATCGTGAGTTTGAAGTTCGTTACAGTCATTCAATCCCAGAGTCCTACTCGGAATACCACAGACAAGGTTTAGACTTTCTGGACTCTCATGAATGCCGCCATCAATCTAGCTTATACCACGAAGACTCTGATTAAGAGATCCAAGAGATACTCATTCAATCTAAAGTAGAACGGAAGTGGTTGTCAGGCACGCGTTCATAAGGAATGATGATGATTGTCACGTTCATCGCATTCAGGTTGAAGTGCGAATGAACATCTTAGAAGCGGAACAAGTTGAATTGAATAGAAAAACAGTAGTACTTTGCATTAATCTTTGAGGAACAGCAGAGCTCCACACCTTAATCTATGGAGTGTAGAAACTCTACCGTTGAAAATACATAAGTGAAAGGTCCAGGCATGGCCGAATGACCAGCCCCCATGATCTAAGAACAAAATGTCCTAGGATGTCTAATACAATAGTAAACAGTCCTATTTATACTAAACTAGTTACTAGGGTTTACAGAAGTAAGTAATTGATGCATAAATCCACTTCCGGGGCCCACTTGGTGTGTGCTTGGGCTGAGCTTGAATGTTACACGTACAGAGGCTCTTTCTGGAGTTGAACGCCAGGTTGTAACGTATTTCTGGCGTTCAACTCTGGTTTGTGACGTGTTTCTGGTGTTTAACTCCAGACAGCAGCGTAGAACTAGCGTTCAACGCCCTTTTACGTCGTTTAAACTCGGCCAAAGTATGAACTATTATACATTGCTGGAAAGCCTTGGATGTCTACTTTCCAACGCAATTGGAAGCGCGCCATTTTGAGTTCTGTAGCTCCAGAAAATCCACTTTGAGTGCAGGGAGGTCAGAATCCAACAGCATCAGCAATCCTTCTTCAACCTCTGAATCTGATTTTTGCTCAAGTCCCTCAATTTCAGCCAGAAAATACCTGAAATCATAGAAAAATACACAAACTCATAGTAAAGTCCAGAAATGTGAATTTAACATAAAAACTAATGAAAACATCCCTAAAAGTAACCAGATTCTACTAAAAACATACTAAAAACAGTGCCAAAAAGCGTATAAATTATCCGCTCATCACAACACCAAACTTAAATTGTTGCTTGTCCCCAAGCAACTGAAAATCAAATAGGATAAAAAGAAGAGAATATACTATAAATTCCAAACTATCAATGAAACATAGCTCCAATCAGATGAGCGGGACTTGTAGCTTTTTGCCTCTTGAATAGTTTTGGCATCTCACTTTATCCATTGAGGTTCAGAATGATTGGCATCTATAGGAACTCAGAGTTCAGATAGTGTTATTGATTCTCCTAGTTCAGTATGATGATTCTTAAACACAGCTACTTTATGAGTCTTGGCCGTGGCCTTAAGCACTTTGTTTTCCAGTATTACCACCGGATACATAAATGCCACAGACACATAATTGGGTGAACCTTTTCAGATTGTGACTCAGCTTTGCTAATGTCCCCAATTAGAGGTGTCCAGGGTTCTTAAGCACACTCTTTTTTTGCTTTGGACCTTGACTTTAACCGCTCAGTCTCAAGTTTTCACTTGACACCTTCACGCCACAAGCACATGGTTAGGGATAGCTTGGTTTAGCCGCTTAGGCCAGGATTTTATTCCTTTAGGCCCTCCTATCCACTGATGCTCAAAGCCTTGGGATCCTTTTTATTTTCCCTTGCCTTTTGGTTTTAAGGGTTATTGGCTTTTTGCTCTTGCCTCTTGGTTTTAAGAGCTTTTGGCTTTTTCTGCTTGCTTTTTCTCTTTTTTTTTTCGCCTATATTTTTTTTCTGCAAGCTTTGTTCTTTGCTGCTTTTTCTTGCTTCAAGGATCATTTTTATGATTTTTCAGATTATCAAATAACATGTCTCCTTATCATCATTCTTTCAAGAGCCAACATATTTAACATTCTTAAACAACAACTTCAAAAGACATATGCACTGTTCAAGCATTCATTCAGAAAACAAGAAGCATTGTCACCACATCAATATAATTAAACTAAGTTCAAGGATAAATTCGAAACTCATGTACTTCTTGTTCTTTTGAATTAAAACAGTTTTCATTTAAGAGAGGTGATAGATTCATAGGACATTCATAACTTTAAGACAAAGTTACTAAATACTAATGATCATGTAATGAAGACACAAACATAGATAAGCACTTAACATAGAGAAAATGAAAAACAGAGAATGTAAGAACAAGGAATGAGTCCACCTTAGTGATGGTGGCATTTCCTTCTTGAGGAACCAATGATGTCCTTGAGCTCTTCTATGTCTCTTCCTTGTCTTTGTTGCTCCTCCCTCATTGCTTTTTGATCTTCTCTAATTTCATGAAGGATGATGGAGTGCTCTTGATATTCCACCCTTAATTGTCCCATATTGGAACTTAATTCTCCTAGGGAGGTGTTGATTTGCTCCCAATAGTTTTGTGGAGGAAAATGCATTTGAGGCATCTCCGGGATCTCATGGTGATGAGCTTCATGCGTCTCTTGAGATCCATGAATGGGCTCTCTTGCTTGCTCCATCCTTTTCTTAGTGATGGGCTTCTCTTCCTCAATGGGAATGTCTCCTTCTATGGAAGCTCCAGCTGAGTAGCATAGATGGCAGATAAGATGAGGAAAAGCTAGCCTTGCCCAAGGAGAGGGCTTTTTGGCTATTTTGTAGAGTTCAAGGGAGATGACTTCATGAACTTCTACTTCCTCTCTAATCATGATGCTGTGGATCATGATGGCCCGATCCACAGTAACTTCAGATCGGTTGCTAGTGGGGATGATGGAGCGTTGGATGAACTCCAACCATCCTCTAGCCACGGGCTTGAGGTCCAGTCTTCTTAATTGAACCGGCTTGCCTTTGGCGTCAATCTTCCATTGAGCTCCTTCCACACATATGTCCATGAGGACTTGGTCCAACCTTTGATTAAAGTTGACCCTTCTAGTGTAGGGGCGTGCATCTCCTTGCATCATAGGCAAGTTAAACGCCAACCTCACATTTTCCGGACTAAAATCTAAGTATTTCCCCCGAACCATTGTAATATAATTCTTTGGGTTTGGGTTCTTACTTTGATCATGGTTCCTAGTGATCCATGCATTGGCATAGAACTCTTGAACCATTAGGATGCCGACTTGTTGGATGGGGTTTGTTAGAACTTCCCAACCTCTTCTTTGGATTTCATGTCGGATCTCCGAATACTCATTCTTCTTGAGCTTGAAAGGGACCTCGGGGATCACCTTCTTCTTGGCCACAACATCATAGAAGTGGTCTTGATGAGCTTTGGAGATGAATCTTTCCATCTCCCATGACTCGGAGGTGGAAGCTTTTGTCTTCCCTTTCCCTTTTCTAGAGGATTCTCCGGTCTTAGGTGCCATCAATGGTAATGGAAAAACAAAAAGCTTATGTTTTTACCACACCAAACTTAAAATATTGCTCGCCCTCGAGCAAGAGAAGAAAGAAGAGATGAAGAAGAAGAAGAAATGGAGGAGAGGGAGAGAGAGATGTGTTTCGGCCAAGAAGGGGAAGAGAGGGTTGTGTTGTGTGAAAATGAGGAGGAATGGAGGGCTATATATAGGGAAGGGATGGGGGGTAAGGTTTCGGCCATATAGGGTGGGTTTGGGTGGGAAATTGATTTTGAATTTTGAAGGTAGGTGGTGTTTATGAGGTAGGTTTATGGGGAAGAGTGGATGGATGTGAGTGGTGAAGTGGTGATAGGGAAGAGAGATTGAGGTAATTAGTGAAGAGTTTTGGGGAAGAGTGTTTATGGGATTGTGTGAAAGAGGGGTGAGAAGAAGTGAGTGGAGGTAGGTGGGGATCCTGTGGGGTCCACAGATCCTGAGGTGATCAAGGATTTACAACTTTGCACGAAATTAGGCATGCAAAATGCCCTTGCACACAACTCTGGGCGTTTAGCGCCAGATTGGTGCTTGTTCTGGGCGTTGAACGCCCATTTGTTGCCCATTTCTGGCGTTGAACGCCAGAACCATGCTTGTTCTGGGCGTTCAGCGCCAGCTCTTCTCCAGGGTGCAATTCTGGCGTTCAAACGCCCAGATGCTGCCCATTTTGGGCGTTCAGCGCCAGAACCATGCTCTGTTCTGGTGTTGAACGCCAGCCAGATGCTTCTTACTGGCGTTTAAACGCCAGCAAGGTCTTCCTCCAGGGTGTGATTTTTCTTCTGCTGTTTTTGATTCTGTTTTCAATTTTTATATTTATTTCGTGACTCCACATGATCATGAACCTAATAAAACATGAAAGAACAAGAAAAATAGAATTAGATAAATAAAAGTTGGGTTGCCACCCAACAAGCGCTTTTTTAATGTCAATATCTTGACAGTGGGCTCTCATGGAGCCTCACAGATGTTTAGAGCATTGTTGAGACTTCCCAACACCAAACTTAGAGTTTGGATATGGGAGTTCAACACCAAACTTAGAGTTTGGTTGTGGCCTCCCAACACCAAACTTAGAGTTTGACTGTGGGGGCTCTGGTTGACTCTGTTTTGAGAGAAGCTTTTTATGCTTCCTCTCCGTGTTTATAGAAGGATAACCTTGAGTTGTAAACACAAGGGAGTCCCCATTCAATTGAAGGACTAATTCACTTCTGTCAACATCAATCACAGCTCTTACTGTGGCTAGGAAGGGTCTTCCAAGGATGATGAATTCATCCTCATTCTTCCCAGTATCCAAGACTATGAAATCAGCAGGGATGTAAAGGCCTTCAACCTTTACTAACACATCCTCTACTTGTCCATAAGCCTGTTTTCTTGAATTGTCTGCCATCTCTAATGAGATTTTAGCAGCTTGCACCCCATAGATTCCCAGTTTCTCTATTACAGAGAGGGGCATGAGGTTTATCTCTGAACCAAGGTCACACAGAGCCTTTTCAAAGATCATGTTGCCTATGGTACAAGGTATTACGAACTTTCCAGGATCCTGTTTCTTCTGAGGCAATGTCAGTTGATCCAGATCACTTAGTTCATTGGTGAACAAGGGAGGTTCATCTTCCCAAGTCTCAATACCAAATAATTTGGCATTCAGCTTCATGATTGCACCAAGGAACTTGGCATCTTGCTCTTCAGTGACATCCTCATTCTCTTCAGAAGAGGAATACTCATCAGAGCTCATGAATGGCATAAGGAGGTTCAATGGAATCTCTATGGTCTCTAGATGAGTCTCAGATTCCTTTGGTTCCTCAGAGGGAAACTCCTTATTGATCACTGGACGTCCCAGGAGGTCTTCCTCACTGGGATTTACGTCCTCCCTTCCTCTCCAGGTTCGGCCGTGTTGACTATGTCAACGGCCTTGCACTCTCCTTTTGGATTTTCTTCTGTATTGCTTGGGAGAGTACTAGGAGGGATTTCAGTGATCCTTTTACTCAGCTAGCCCACTTGTGCCTCCAAATTTCTAATGGAGGACCTTGTTTCATTCATGAAACTTACAGTGGCCTTAGATAGATCAGAGACTAAGTTTGCTAAGCTAGATGGATTCTGCTTAGAATTCTCTGTCTGTTGCTGAGTGGATGATGGAAAAGGTTTACTATTGTTAAACCTATTTCTTCCACCATTATTAAAGCCTTGTTGAGGCTTTTGTTGATTCTTCCATGAGAAATTTGGATGATTTCTCCATGATGGATTATATGTGTTTCCATAAGGTTCACCCATATAATTTACCTCTGCTATTGCAGGGTTCTCAGGATCATAGGCCTCTTCTTCAGAAGGCGCCTCTTGAGTACTGTTGGATGCAGCTTGCATTCCATTCAGACTCTGAGAAATCATATTGACTTGCTGAGTCAATATTTTATTCTGAGCCAATATGGCATTCAGAGTATCAATCTCAAAAACTCCCTTCTTCATAGGCGTCCCATTACTCACAGGATTCCTCTCAGAAGTGTACATGAACTGGTTATTAGCAACCATGTCAATGAGTTCTTAAGCTTCTGCAGGCGTTTTCTTTAAGTGAATGGATCCACCTGCAGAAGTATCCAATGACATCTTAGCTAATTCAGACAGACCATCATAGTATCCAGGATGGTCCATTCTGAAAGCATGTCAGAAGGACACTTTTTGGTCAGTCCTTTGTATCTCTCCCAAGCTTCATAGAGGGATTCACCTTCTTTCTGTCTGAAGGTTTGAATATCCACTCTAAGCTTACTCAGCTTTTGAGGAGGAAAGAACTTGGCTAAGAAAGCCTTAACCAGCTTATCCCAAGAGTTCAGGCTATCCTTAGGTTGAGAGTCCAACCATATTCTAGCTCTGTCTCTCACAGCAAAAGGGAAAAGCATGAGCCTGTAGACTTCAGGATCTACTCCATTAGTCTTAACAGTATCACAGATCTGCAAGAATTCAGTTAAGAACTGAAAAGGATCTTCAGATGGAAGTCCATGAAACTTGCAGTTCTACTGCATCAGAGAAACTAATTAAGGTTTCAGCTCAAAATTGTTTGCTCCAATGGCAGGAAAGGAGATGCTTCTTCCATGTAAATTGGAATTAGGTGCAGTAAAGTCACCAAGCATCCTCCTTGCATTATTATTATTTTCGGCTACCATCTCCTCTTCTTGTTCGAAAATTTCTGAAAGGTGCTTGCTAGATTGTTGTAATTTAACTTCTCTTAGTTTCCTCTTCAAAGTCCTTTCAGGTTCTGGATCTGCTTCAACAAGAATATTCTTGTCCTTGCTCCTTCTCATATGAAAAAGAGGGACAGGAAGATAATAATAATAGGGGTCCTTGTGTGAGTAGAAGAAAAGAAGAAGAGAAAATTCGAACACAGATGGAAGAGGGGGTTCGAATTTGGGTGAGATGAAGTGTTAGTAGATGAATAATTAAATAGAAGGAGATGAGAGAGAAGGAGAATTTTCGAAAATTATTTTTGAAAAAGAGTTAGTGATTTTCGAAAATAGTTTTTGAAAAAGGTTAGTAATTTTTCGAAAATTAAAATCAAAAATTAAAATAATTAGTTAATTAAAAAGAAATTTTGAAAAAGAGGGAAGATATTTTCGAAAATTAGAGAGAGAGTTAGTTAGGTAGTTTTGAAAAAGTTAAGAAACAAACAAAAAGTTAGTTAGTTAGTTGAAACAAATTTGAAAATCAATTTTGAAGAGATAAGAGGATAAGAAGTTAGAAAGGATATTTTAAAATCAAATTTTGAAAAAGATAAGATGAAGAGATATTTTTGAAAAGATATGATTGAAATTAGTTTTGAAAAAGATTTGATTTTTAAAATCACAATTAATGACTTGATTCACAAGAAATCACAAGATATGATTCTAGAACTTAAAGTTTGAATCTTTCTTAACAAGTAAGTAACAAACTTGAAATTTTTGAATCAAAACATTAATTGATGGTGTTATTTTCGAAAATTAGGAGATAAAGATAAGAAAAAGATTTTTGAAAAATATTTTTAAAATTTTCGAAAATAACTAAGAAAAAAATGAAAAAGATTTTGAAAAAGATAAGATTTTTAAATTGAAAATTTGATTTGACTCATAAAAACAACTAGATTTTAAAAAGTTTTGAAAAAGTCAACTCAAATTTTCGAAATTTATGAGTGAAAAAGGGAAAGATATTTTTTTGATTTTTGAATTTTTAATGATGAGGGGGAAAAACATGAAAAAGACTCAATGCATGAAAATTTTGGATCAAAACAATGAATGCATGCAAGAATGCTATGAATGTCAAGATGAACACCAAGAACACTTTGAAGATTATGATGAATATCAAGAACATATTTTTGAAAAATTTTTAATGCAAAGAAAATATGCAAGACACCAAACTTAGAAATCTTTCATGTTTAGACTCTATGGATGCAAGAATGCACATGTAAAACAAGAAAAGATGCAAAACAAGAAAATATCAAGATCAAACAAGAAAACTTATCAAGAACAACTTGAAGATCATGAAGAACACCATGAATGCATGAATTTTTCGAAAAATGCAAAGAATTTTTAGAAAAAATGCAATTGACACCAAACTTGAAATTTGACTCAAGACTCAAACAAGAAACACAAAATAATTTTTTATTTTTATGATTTTCTAATTTTTTTTGTATTTTCTTTTATTTTTTTTTTTGAAAATCATTTTGAAAAAGAAAAATAAGGATTCCAAAATTTTTAATATGAATTCCAGGAATCTTATGCTCTTTAGTCTAAAGCTCCAATCAAAGGGTCAGGCATGGCTTAATAGCCAGCCAAGCTTTAGTATGTAACTCAGACATGACACGCCTGACATTCCCTATCCAGAAGAATTGGACATGGCTTTACAGCCAGCCAGGCTTCAACATGCTTCATGAAACACTAGAATTTATTCTTAAAAATTCTGAAGAAAAATATATTTTTGAAAACATTTTTATTTTAAAATTTTTTTCGAAAACAAAGGAGAAATTTTTGAAAATTTTTTTGAAAATAATTTTTTTGTGTGAAAAGAAAACGAAAAGAAAGTTACCTAATCTGAGCAACAAGATGAACCGTCAGTTGTCCAAACTCGAACAATCCCCGGCAATGGTGCCAAAAACTTGGTGCACGAAATTGTGATCTCAGGCAACGGCGCTAGAAACTCTGTACGCACGTCTTAATAAATCGTTTTTCATTCACAACTTCGATACAACTAACCAGCAAGTGCACTGGGTCGTCCAAGTAATAAACCTTACGTGAGTAAGGGTCGATCCCACGGAGATTGTTGGTATGAAGCAAGCTATGGTCACCTTGTAAATCTCAGTCAGGCGGATATAAAATAGTTATGGAGTTTTTGAACATAAATAATAAATAGATAGAAAATAAGGATAGAAGCACTTATGTAATTCATTGGTGAGAATTTCAGATAAGCGTATAGAGATGCTTTCGTTCCTCTGAATCTCTGTTTTCCCGCTGTCTTCATCCAATCAGTCTTACTCCTTTCCATGGCTGGCTTTATGTAAGGACATCACCGTTGTCAATGGCTACTTTTAATCCTCTCTGAAAAATGGTCCGATGCGCTGTCACTGCATGGCTAATCGTCTGGAGGCATTACCCTTGTCAATGGCTGCATCCTATCCTCTTGTGAAAATGGTCCAAATGCTCTGTCACAACACGGCTAATCATCTGAGGTTCTCGATCATGCTGGAATAGGATTCACCCTCCTTTTGCGTCTGTCACTACGCCCAGCAATCGCGAGTTTGAAGTTCGTTACAGTCATTCAATCCCAGAGTCCTACTCGGAATACCACAGACAAGGTTTAGACTTTCCGGACTCTCATGAATGCCGCCATCAATCTAGCTTATACCACGAAGACTCTGATTAAGAGATCCAAGAGATACTCATTCAATCTAAAGTAGAACGGAAGTGGTTGTCAGGCACGCGTTCATAAGGAATGATGATGATTGTCACGTTCATCGCATTCAGGTTGAAGTGCGAATGAACATCTTAGAAGCGGAACAAGTTGAATTGAATAGAAAAACAGTAGTACTTTGCATTAATCTTTGAGGAACAGCAGAGCTCCACACCTTAATCTATGGAGTGTAGAAACTCTACCGTTGAAAATACATAGGTGAAAGGTCCAGGCATGGCCGAATGACCAGCCCCCATGATCTAAGAACAAAACGTCCTAGGATGTCTAATACAATAGTAAACAGTCCTATTTATACTAAACTAGTTACTAGGGTTTACAGAAGTAAGTAATTGATGCATAAATCCACTTCCGGGGCCCACTTGGTGTGTGCTTGGGCTGAGCTTAAATGTTACACGTACAGAGGCTCTTTCTGGAGTTGAACGCCAGGTTGTAACGTATTTCTGGCGTTCAACTCTGGTTTGTGACGTGTTTCTGGTGTTTAACTCCAGACAGCAGTGTAGAACTAGCATTCAACGCCCTTTTACGTCGTTTAAACTCGGCCAAAGTATGAACTATTATACATTTCTGGAAAGCCCTGGATGTCTACTTTCCAACGCAATTGGAAGCGCGCCATTTTGAGTTCTGTAGCTCCAGAAAATCCACTTTGAGTGCAGGGAGGTCAGAATCCAACAGCATCAGCAGTCCTTCTTCAACCTCTGAATCTGATTTTTGCTCAAGTCCCTCAATTTCAGCCAGAAAATACCTGAAATCACAGAAAAACACACAAAATCATAGTAAAGTCCAGAAATGTGAATTTAACATAAAAACTAATGAAAACATCCCTAAAAGTAACTAGATTCTACTAAAAACATACTAAAAACAATGCCAAAAAGCGTATAAATTATCCGCTCATCACTCTTCCAAGCAATACAGAAGAAAATCCAAAAGGAGAGTGCAAGGCTATTAACATGACCCACACGGCCAAACTTGGAGGGGAGGAAGAGGCAGTGATCTCCACTGAGGAAGACCTCAATGGACGTCCACTGGTCTCCCAGGAGTTCCCTAATGAGGAACCATGGGAATTTGAGGCTTACACTGAGACCATAGAGATTCCATTGAATTTACTTTTGCCATTCATGAGCTCTGATGAGTATTCTTCCTCTGAAAAGGATGAAGATGTTACTGAAGAACAAGTTGCTAAGTACCTTGGAGCAATCATAAAGCTAAATGCCAAGCTATTTGGTAATGAGACTTGGGAGAATGAACCCCCCTTGCTCACCAAAGAACTGGATAACTTGACTAGGCAAAAATTACCTCTAAAGAGACAAGATCCTGGAAAGTTCTCAATACCTTGTACCATAGGCACCATGACCTTTGAGAAGGCTCTGTATGACCTAGGGTCAAGCATAAACCTCATGTATCTCTCTGTAATGGAGAAGCTAGGGATCATTGAGGTACAAGCTGCAAGAATCTCACTAGAGATGGCAGACAATTCAAGGAAATAGGCTTATGGACTTGTAGAGGATGTCTTGGTAAAGGTTGAAGACCACTACGTCCCTACTGATTTCATAGTCCTAGACACTAGGAAGTGTATGGATGAATCCATCATCCTTGGCAGACCCTTCCTAGCCACAGTAAAAGCTGTGATTGATGTTGACAGAGGAGAATTGGTCCTTCAAGTGAATGAGGACTCCCTTGTGTTTAAAGCTCAAGGATCTCCCTCTATAACCATGGAGAGGAAGCATGAAAAGCTTCTCTCAATACAGAGTCAAACAAAATCCCCACATTCAAACTCTAAGTTTGGTGTTGGGAGGCCACAACCAAGCTCTAAGTTTGGTGTTGAGAGGCCATCATCATGCTCTGAGTATCTGTGAGGCTCCATGAGAGCCCACTGTCAAGCTACTGACATTAAAGAAGCGCTTGTTGGGAGGCAACCCAATTTTACTTATCTATGTTAAATTTCTATTTTTCATTGTTATTTCATATTTTCTGTAGGTTGATGATCATGTGAAGTCACAAAAACAATTGAAAAAGCAAAAACAAACTGAAAAATAGAATGGAAAACAGCACACCCTGGAGGAGAAGGCTACTGGCGTTTAAACGCCAGTAAGGGCAGCAGAATGGGCGTTAAACGCCCAGTCTGGCACCATTCTGGGCGTTTAACGCCAGAAATGGGCACCAAACTGGCGTTTAACGCCAGAAAAGGGCAAGAAGCTGGCGTTAAACGCTAGAAATGGGCAGCAACCTGGCGTTTAACGCCAAGATTGGCAGCAGAGGACGTTTTGCACGCCTAATTGGTGCAGGGATGAGAAATCCTTGACACCTCAGGATCTATGGACCCCACAGGATCCCCACCAACCTCAACTCACTCTCTCTCTTCTTCACACCTTTTCATAATACTCGTCCCCAAAAATCCCTCACCTATCAAATCTTACCCTCTTCTCCATAAACCCTTCACCAATCCACATTCACCCATCATAAACCCCACCTACTTCACTATTCAAATTCAAAATACTTTCCCTCCCAAACCCACCCATACATGGCCGAACCCAAACCCTCCCTCCACTCCTATATAAACCCATCTTCACTCCTTCATTTTCACACATCTTCAACACTACTTCACCCCCTTGGCCGAAACACTACCCCCTTCATCTCCTCTATTTCTTCTTCCTCTACTCTCTTCTTTCTTCTTTTGCTCGAGGACGAGCAAACCTTCTAAGTTTGGTGTGGTAAAAGCATTGTTTTTTGTTTTTCCATAACCATTTATGGCACCTAAGGCCGGAGAAACCTCTAGAAAGAGGAAAGAGAAGGCAAAAGCTTCCACCTCCGAGTCATGAGAGATGGAGAGATTCATCTCAAAGGTGCATCAAGACCACTTCTATGAAGTCGTGGCCAAGAAGAAAGTGATCCCCGAGGTCCCTTTCAAGCTCAGAAAGGGTGAATATCCGGAGATCCAACATGAGATTTGAAGAAGAGGTTGGGAAATTCTCACCAACCCCATTCAACAAGTCAGAATCTTAATGGTTCAAGAGTTCTATGCCAATGCATGGATCACCAAGAACCATGATCAAAGTGTGAACCCGGACCCTAAAAATTGGCTTACAATGGTTCGGGGGAAATACTTAGATTTCAGTCTGAAAAATGTAAGGTTGGCATTCAACTTGCCCATGATGCAAGGAGATGCACACCCCTACACTAGAAGGGTCAACTTTGATCAAAGGTTGGACCAAGTCCTCATAGACATTTGTGAAGAGGGTGCTCAATAGAAGAGAGATTCAAGAGGAAAGCTGGTTCAACTAAGAAGGCATGACCTCAAGCCCGTGGCTAGGGGATGGTTGGAGTTCATCCAACGCTCAATCATTCCCACGAGCAACCGGTTTGAAGTTACTATAGACCGGGCTATCATGATCCATAGCATCATGATTGGAGAGGAATTAGAAGTTCATGAGGTTATATCTCTAGAACTCTACAAGGTGGCAGACAAGTCCTCTATTTTATCAAGGTTAGCCTTCCCTCATCTCATTTGTCACCTCTGCAATTCAGCTGGAATTGACATAGAGGAAGACAACCTCATTGATGAGGACAAGCCCATCACTAAGAAAAGGATGGAGCAAACAAGAGATCCCACTCATGGACAAGAGCATGAGGAATTTTCTCATCATGAAATCCCTGAGATACCTCAAGAGATGCATTTTCCTCCACAAAACTATTGGGAGCAAATCAACACCTCCCTAGGAGAATTAAGTTCCAACATGGGACAACTAAGGGTGGAGCACCAAGAACATTCTATCCTCCTCCATGAAATTAGAGAAGACCAAAGAGTTATGAGAGAGGAGCAACAAAGGGAAGGAAGAGATATTGAGGAGCTCAAGCACTCCATAAGATCTTCAAGAGGAAGAACAAGCCGCCATCATTAAGGTGGACCTGTTCTTTAATTTTCTTGTTCTTTATTTTCTGTTTTTCAAATTTTTAAGCTTTATGTTTATTTATGTTTGTGTTTTTATTACATAATCACTAGTGTCTAAGTGTCTATGCCTTAAAGCTATGAAAATGAGTCCATCACCTTTCTTAAATGAAAAATGTTTTTAATTGAAAAAGAAAAAAAAGTGCATGAATTTCGAATCTTAAAACAGTTTAATTATTTTGATGTGGTGGCAATGCTTTTTGTCTTTCTAAATGAATGCTTGAACAGTGCATATTTTTTGAATTTGTTGTTCATGAATGTTAAAATTGTTGGCTCTTGAAAGAATGATGGAAAAGGAGAAATGTTATTTGATAATCTGAAAAATTATAAAAATGATTCTTGAAGCAAGAAAAAGCAGTGAAAAGCTTGCAAAGAAAAGAGAGAGAGAAAGAAAGAAAAAGAAAAAGCAAGCAGAAAAAGCCAATAGCCCTTTAAACCAAAAGGCAAGGGTAAAATAAAAAAGGGATCCAAGGCTTTGAGCATCAGTGGATAGGAGGCCCACAGAAATAAAATCCTGGCCTAAGCGGCTGAACCAAGCTATCCCTAACCATGTGCTTATGGCGTGAAGGTGTCAAGTGAAAACTTGAGACTGAGCGGTTAAAGTCGTGGTCCAAAGCAAAAAGAGTGTGCTTAAGAGCTCTAGACACCTCTAGTTGGGGACTCTAGCAAAGCTTAGTCACAATCTGAAAAGGTTCACCCAGTTATGTGTCTGTGGCATTTATGTATCCGGTGGTAATACTGGAAAACAAAATGCTTAGGGTTACGGCCAAGACTAATAAAGTAGCTGTGTTCAAGAATCAACATACTTAACAAGGAGAATCAATAACACTATCTGAATTCTGAGTTCTTATAGATGCCAATCATTCTGAATTTCAAAAGGATAAAGTGAGATGCCAAAATTGTTCAGAAGCAGAAAGCTAATAGCCCCGCTCATCTAATTAAAACTAATCTTCATAGATGTTTTTGGAATTCATTGTATATTCTATTCTTTTTATCCTATTTGATTTTCAGTTGCTTGGGGACAAGCAACAATTTAAGTTTGGTGTTGTGATGAGCGGATAATTTATACGCTTTTTGGCATTGTTTTTAGGTAGTTTTTAATATGTTTTAGTCACTTTTTATTATATTTTTATTAGTTTTTAAATAAAAATCACATTTTTGGACTTTACTATGAGCTTGTGTGTTTTTTTGTGATTTCATATACTTTCTGGCTGAAATTGAGGGACCTGAGCAAAAATCTGATTCAGAGGCTAAAGAAGGACTGCAGATGCTATTGGATTCTGACCTTCCTGCACTCAAAGTGAATTTTCTGGAGTTACAGAAATCCAAATGGTGCTCTCTCAATTGCGTTGGAAAGTAGACATCTAGGACTTTCCATCAATATATAGTAGTCTATACTTTGCCCAAGACTTGATGGCCCAAACCGGCATTCAAAGTCAGCATAAAAATTCTGAAGTCAAAACGCCAGAACTGGCATAAAAGCTGGAGTTAAACGCCCAAACTGGCACAAAAGCTGGCGTTTAACTCCAAGAAAAGTCTCTACACATGAAAGCTTCAATGCTCAGCCCAAGCACACACCAAGTGGGCCCGGAAGTGGATTTATGCATCATTTACTCATTTCTGTAAACCCTATGTTACTAGTTTTCTATAAATAGGACATTTTGCTATTGTATTTTCATCTTTCAAAAAATCTTTTGATCATGTTTTGATGATTGAACCCTCTTTGGGAGGCTGACCATTCGGCCATACCTAGACTTTTTGTTCTTATGTATTTTCAACGGTGAAGTTTCTACACACCATAGATTAAGGTGTGGAGCTCTGCTGTTCTTCATGAATTAATGCAAAGTACTACTGTTTTTCTATTCAATTCACGCTTACTTCTTCTCTAAGATATACACTCGTTCTTCAACTTGATGAATGTGATGATCCGTGACACTCATCATCATTCTCACCTATGAACGCGTGCCTGACAACCACTTCCGTTCTACATGCAATCAAGCTTGAATGTGTATCTCTTGGGTTTCTAATCTAAGATTAGAACCTTCGTGGTATAGGCTAGAATTATTGGCGGCCATTCCTGAGGTCCGGAAAGTCTAAACCTTGTCTGTGGTATTCCGAGTAGGATCTGGGAGGGGATGACTGTGACGAGCTTCAAACTCGCGAGTGTTGGGCGTGTGACAGACGCAAAAGGATCAATGGATCCTATTCCAACATGATCGAGAACCGACAGATGATTAGCCGTGCGGTGACAGCGCATTTGGAACATTTTCACTGAGAGGACGGGAAGTAGCCATTGACAACGGTGATGCCCAACATAAAGCTTGTCATGGAAAGGAGTATGAATGATTGGAAGAAGGCAATAGGAAAGCAGAGGTTCAGAAGGAACAAAGCATCTTCATACGCTTATCTGAAATTCCTACCAATGAATTACATAAGTATCTCTATCTTTATTTTATGTTTTATTCATCTTTTAATTATCAACCCTCCATAACCATTTGAATCTGCCTGACTGAGATTTACAAGATGACCATAGCTTGCTTCAAGCCGACAGTCTCCGTGGGATCGACCCTTACTCACGTAAGGTTTATTACTTGGACGACCCAGTGCACTTGCTGGTTAGTTGTGCGGAGTTGTGACAAATAGTTGAGATTACAATTGTGCGTACCAAGTTGTTGGCGCCATTGATGATCACAATTTCGTGCACCAAGAATGTAGATGCTGATGCAAACATTATGAATGAGCACGAATAAAAAATAGGATAAAATAAAACTAAGAAGAAAACAAAATAAAATAAAACTAAGACTGAAAAAGAACGATCATACCATGGTGGGTTGTCTCTCACCTAGCACTTTTAGTTGAAGTCCTTAAGTTGGACATTTGGGGAGCTCCTTGTCATGGAGGCTTGTGCTTGAACTCATCCAGGAATCCCCACCAGTGTTTGTAATTCTAATATCCTTCGAGATCCCAAACTAGTTACATAAATCCTTCAAGCAATTTAAAGCAAGTGATAAGGCCCCAAGAGTGTTGATTGCTACCATGAATTCCGGGATCCCAAACCTTGCTTTTGTACCCGTCTTCTTATTGATCATCATTGTTCCAACCGGGTGGCAAGCAATCTGAATTCTCATTGAGACATCCAAACAACTTCCTAAACCTATTCAATTGAGAATTATACCAACCTTTATACTTCAATTTGGAGCATGCAACCATATTGAACCTTGCATGTCAATTCCTACCACTAACCATCTCCCGCTTGCTCTTATAGCCACAAAGAGCTCTAAGTTGCCCATCCGTCTCAAGCAAAGCATATTCAAGTGGGCTAATTAAGCTTAGAGATGAAATATTTACCCACTTGAATGAAGGAATGGATGGTGATGGCTTTGGGGGAGAGGTCTCCAACAACTTTGGCAAGGTGATTTCCAGCTCCATTCCCTTGAGCTCTTCCTTGACAACTTCCACCTCTTTGCAAGCTTCTGTAACATTAACCTCTTCCTCTGGTTCAATGGGAGAGAGTTCAATTATAGGTAGAAACTCATTAATTATTGAACCTATCTCATGATCAACCGCTTCCAAGTCTTCAACCATGATATGCCTTGAAGGTTGTACACCCTCCTCAACATCGAATTCAACCATCTTGGAAGGAGGCTTTATGACTTGAGGTTCAAATAGAGGTTCCGCATCTCCTAAATCTTCAACCACTTCCTCTTCTTCAGTAATTTCGGCTTTCTCCAATTGTCCCAATATAAAGTCACGTTTCTCATTGTCCACTGGAGTTTCTAGTGTCTCCTTCATGCTACGTTCTTCATTAGATTCTCCACATGAAGCCATGGGAGTTCCTTGAGTGTCCAACCATTGGGAGGCTAATCGATTTACTACCTCGGTCAAGGCAGTCGTGAATTCCAGTACCTTCTTAGTCATCCTTTCTTGCCCTTGAAGAAGTATACCAAGGATTTCATTCATTGGAGATTGGGGTGGTTGGAAAGGTTCATCGCATGAGAAGAATGGTTCATGATAAGAAGGTGGTTCTTCTTGATAAGGATAAGGAGATGGTGTATATTGAGGTGGTGGTTCTTGGGAGTAATTGTCTTGGAATGGGGGTGTTTGGTGGTAAGGTGCTTGTGAGTATGGTGGTTCAAAGCTATGTTGAGGAGGGGGTTCATAGGTATATTGTGGTGGGTGTTGATTGTCACGGAGAGGTCCACCATAACCATTGTCTTGGTATGCATCATAGAATGGTTGTTGATAATACCTTAGAGGTGGTTGTTGCCAAGAGGGTTGATCAAATCCTTGTGGCTCCTCCCATCTTTAATTGTCCCATCCTTGATCCAAGCTTTCATTGTAATCTCCTCTTCCTACAACATGATTGTAACCAAACTCATAGCGAAAGGGGTGAGAATTCATAGTAGTCAGAGAAATAAAAATTAATAAAAATTAATGAAAATAAACTCCTAAAACTAGAAACACGAACAAAGAGCGAAAAAGCAAAATTATTTACAATAACCAATAATAAGGCACACGTTTGGATTCCTGGCAACGGTGCCATTTTGACAAATGGGTTTCTGTTCGTAAAGAATTTCACAATTAAAACCTTGTTGCTAGTATAGTTTCTAAACCAACATAGAATCCTTTCGTACAAAAACTCGTTTGTCACTAAAGCAAACCCAATAAAATTAATAACCGAAGTATTCAAACCTCGGGTCGTCTCTCAAGGAATTGCAGGGAGGTGTATTTATTATTGGTTATGAAAGATTATCTTTTTATGATTTTTGAATAAGGAACAAGAAAAATAAATTGCAAGAAAGTAAATTAATAATTAATAAAGCTCTTAGCAAGGTATGAGAACTGGACATCCTATCCTAGTTATCCTTATCAATTATGATGAGAATTGTTCATTGCTCCCACTTAGTTAACTCTTACTAAATAAAGGAAAGTCAAGTGAACTAATTAATTTGATTCCTCAAGTCCTAGTCAACTCCTAAGGAAAGACTAGCTTTAGAGGGATCCAAACCAACCAGCAAATTCTAATTATCAATCAACAAAGGAGTTTGATAACTCAAGTGTCTCCAATTAATCAATTCAAGCTAAGAATGTAAAAAGCTAAATTAAAATCATAAATATGAAATACCTCAAATTGCATTAAATAGAAAATCAAATTTAACATGGAGTTCATAAACCAAATTGTCAACATAAAGTAATCAATAAGGAAAAGAAATAAACTAGAAAGCTAGAACAAATAAAAGTAGAAGAGAAATTAAATTAAAGAAATATTAAACCTAGAATTGAGAAGAAATAAACCTAAACTAAGAGAAATCCTAAATCCTAAAATCTAGAGAGAGGAGAGAGCCTCTCTCTCTCTAGAAACTATATCTAAAACCTAAAATTTATGAATTGATGAATGAATGATGTGTCTCCCACTCTGTAGCCTCTAATCTGTATTTTCTGGACTAAAAACTGGGTCAAAATAGCCCAGAAATCGCCCCAGTAATTTCTGCAGTGGTAGTACGTCGCGCATGTCACGCATACGCGGCAGGTGCGCGTGCGCACCGATGGACTTTTTGCCAATGTGCGCGTGCGCGTCAAGCGCGTGTGCGCATCACCTAGCTGCATGGCCACTATGGCAAATTATATATCATTTCGAAGCCCCAGATGTTAGTTTTCCAACACAACTAGAACTGCCTCATTTGGACCTCTGTAGCTCAAGTTATGATCGATTTAATGCGAAGAGGTCAGGGCTGACAGCTTTGCAGTTCCTTCAATTTCTTGTATTCCTTCCACTTTTGCATGCTTCCTTTCCATCCTCTAAGCCATTCCTGCCCTGTAATCTCTGAAAACACTTAACACACATATCATGGCATCAAATGGTAATAAGAGAGGATTAAAATTAGCTAAATTAAGACCAAAGAAACATGTTTTTAATGATAGCACAAAATCAGAAAGGAAAATGTAAAACATGCAATTTACATGAACAAGTGTGAGAATAGTGGATAAAATCCACTCAATTAAGCACAAGATGTACCACGGAATAGTGGTACATCAGTCGCCAGCAACCAGCATTTATACTCATCTGGTGAGACTTCAATGAAAGGAGAGGTCAAGACAATGACCACTGCATCTAGCCCTCCGGAACAAAGTGAATCATTAACCCAGCAGCTGTACTTTCTCACACAACAAGTGCTAAGCTTGCAAGAAAAATTACAGAAGACCTGAGCCTCTAGCAAGAATATGAAAGCACGGTTAAACCAGGCTAAACAGCACTTGTCTGAACAGATAAGAGAAGAGTGCCAAGCTCTTCAATTAAAGAGTACCCTGAACATCCAGCCTCAGAACAGTAAGAGGCAGGGAGAAGAGCTGGCAGAAGATGAACAAGCTGTAGTTCAAGGCACTCATAAGAGTGTTGAACACCCAGAAGGGGGCAGCCAGGGCGTCCAACGCCCAAAAGGGGGGCAGCCAGGGCGTCAAATGCCCAGAAGGGGACAGCCAGGGCATCTAGCGCCCAATAGGGGGCAGCCCAGTCGTCCAACGCCTAAAAGGGGGCAGCCCAGGCATTGAACGCCAATCTAAGGGAAGCCAGACACATGTAAGTGTGGAGAACACCTCTCCTAAGCAAGTTGATAGGCCTTCTATAGGCACTATGGACACTCACCCTGCACCACTCATGGCCCTTGAATACAAGGCCAAATTACCATATCTTCAAGGACTCCAAAAAGCAGCAAAGGATAAGCAATTTGCCAAATCTTAGAAGTTTTCAAGAAGTTGGAGATCAAAATCCCCTTTGCAGAGGCTCTTGAACAAATGATTTCATATGCTAAGTTCATGAAGGAAATACTGAATAACAAGAGGCATTGGAAGGAAATAGAGACAATGGTGCTTACTAAGGAGTGCTGGGCAGTCATTCAGAGGAACCTTCCTTAGAAACTTCAGAGACACCCTAACACTCTTCCCAAAGACACAGAAGTGAATCCAGGAGAAGAGTATAAGGCCCTCATTATGACCAAGGAGGCTAAGCCTAAGGTTGTAGACATTTTTGAGGAACTAAATGAAGAAGAAGCTCAAGAAGAGGCTAGAAGCACACTGTTACACGCCCCTTTTATGGGAAGAAAGCCTGAAGTACCACACCTTCAGATGCCCCAAAAGGAGACCAAGGACGAGCACTGCTCACAATGCTTGGAAGGCTCTAAAAAGATGCAAATCAATATTCCTTTGTAAAGGTTTTGGAGCAATGGTCTCTCTCTACTGGAAGAAACCTATCTGATGCTGAGAGAGGCGAAGTAGTGCTGAGGTTACAGAAGGATTACAAGATTATCAAGGCCCTTAAACCTCCACTACTCCCTGAAAAAGAAGGTACTTCCATACGGAGTACAATACTGAAGCCTCCTCCCTTGGTAAAAACTCATACAGTTTTCCCAGACATCAAACCTAAGTTAGATGTTGGGTAGTCACAACCCACCAAGGAGGAAGGTCCCAAGAGGAAGATGCATACGGGATGGAGACACAATACAACTCCTACCCTAACAAGCAAAATGAATCAAGCTGATAACAATAAAAGAAAGCTTGTTAGGAGAAATTCAAATCTGAGGGCACTAATCTCCTCTTTTTCCCCCTTGGGTCATTTATGCTAACCAACTGGAAGAAGAGGAAGAAAGTCAACAATCGAATATCAAGTTAATGACATTAAAGAAGCGCTTGTTGGGAGGCAACCCAACCATGATACTTAGAACATAGACATTTGGAGATGAAAATATAACACCCTGGGAGAGAGCCCCTTGCTGGCATTGAACGTCGGACAAGGATGAAGATGGGCGTTTAACGCCCATGAAGGAGCATGCACTGGCGTTGAATGCCAGTAATGGAGGGAACTGGGCATTCAACTCCCACCAAGGAGTACTTTTTGGCATTGAACGCCAGAATAGGGAAGAGCTGGGCGTCCAACGCCCAAGCAGGAGCAGCCAGGTCCCTACCTGGCGTTCAACGCCCAAAACTGGCATTGAGCGCCCAGGCAAGGGAAAGGAACTTCGAGTTTCAAAGCCTCTCAGCCCATGGGTCCTACCTAAAACCCCACTCACTTCAAATCCAAATCTCTCCCACCCATTCTTCCCTTCCATATTTTCTTTGCTTAGGGACAAGCAAACTTTTAAGTTTAGTATTGCAGAGCAAGCTCTGGGTTTATGTTATCATCAATAGCACCAAAGGAAGGTGAATCATCTTTATGAAAGATAAGCAGTAGCCGCCGACACTAAGGTGGTCACGTTCTATTACTCCCTTGCTTATGTTAATTTCTGTTTTCCATTTGTATTTTATCTCATTCTCTGTCTTTTTATTTCTAGTGCATGATCATCTTTAGTATTTTGTCCTTTACTTGTTCTGTCTTAAGCTATAAAATATCCTATGTATCTCTCACCATACTTAAAAGAAAAATTTATTTGAAAAAGAAAAGTGAGATACATAAACTCGAGTTATATAATAAGAGTAGTTCAATTAGTTTGATGTGGTGGCCTTGCTTTTACTATCTAAATGCATGAATTAATAGTGCATATTTGATGTTGGAGTTAAGAATGTTAGCTCTTGAAAGAATGATGAAAAAAGAGAAGTATTATTAGTGATTTGAAAAATCCAAAAAATTGATTCTTGAAGTAAGAAAAAGCAGTGAAAAAAAAAGAAAAGAAAACGAAAAAAAAGCCAATAACTCAAAAAGAAAAGGAAAAGGCAAGAGCAAGGATCCAAGGCTTTGAGCATCAATGGTTAGGAGGTCTAAAGAAACAAAATCTTGGCCTAAAAAGTTCAAATGAGCTGGTTCTCCTAATTAAATGCTTGTGGTGTGAAGGTGTCAAGTGAAAAGTTTGAGACTGAGCAGTTAAAGTCATGATCCCAAAAGCAAAAGAGTGTTCCTAAGAACTCTGGACACCACTGTCTGGGACTTTAAGCAAAGCTAAAGTCGAATCCAAGGGTTCCCCCAATTAAGTGTCTGTGGCGTTTATGTATCCGGTGGTAATACGGGAAAACAAAATGCTTAGGGTCACGGCCAGACTAAAAAAGAAGCTGTGTTCAAAAATCAAGAAGAACTAAACTAAGAGAGTTAATAATATCATTCGGATTCTGAGTTCTTAAAGATGTCAATACTTTTAAGCTTCAAAGAAAAGTGAGATGCCAAAACTGTTCAGAAGTAAGTGGCAACTAGCCCCGCTCATCAATTGGAACTGAGCTTCATTGAAAACTCTGAGATTTATTGTCTCCTTCTCTTCTTTTTAATCCTACTCTATTTTTGGTTGCTTGGGAACAAGCAATAGTTTAAGTTTGTTATTCTGATGAGCGGATATTTTATACGCTTTTGGGCATTACTTTCATAGAGTTTTAGTTATGTTTTGTTAAGTTTTATCAAATTTTAGTAGGTTTTAGTGCAAAATTCACATTTTTTGATGCTACTTTGAGTTTTTGTATTTTTCCTATGATTTTAGGTGATTTTTGGGTGATTCTGGCTAGTTCTGGAAAAGTCTGATTTAGAGACAGAGAAAGGACTGCAGATGCTGTCAGATTATGACCTCTGTGTATTCGAACAAGCATTTCTAGAGCTACGGAGGTCCAAATGACAAACTCGTAATGGCGTTGGAAAGCTAACTTCCAGAGCTTTTCATTAATATATAATAGTCTATGCTTATCTTTGGAAACAATGTCCCAAAACGGGCGTTGAACGCTCCAGAAGGATCAAGCTGGCGTTTGGACGCCCAAAAGGGAGCAAGCCTAGCGTCCAACACCCCAAGAGGAGTCCTAGGACGTGGATTCACCCCAAGCTCAGCCCAAACACTCACCAAGTGGGCCCAAGAAGTGGATTTTTGCACTAAGAGTCTAGTCTATCTTATTTCTGTAATCTCTAGTTATTAGATTAGTATTTAAAGGAGAATATCACCCATGTTTAGGATCATCTTCTACCACCTATTTCTGAATTATACACTACTTTTCTGTATAGTATGAGCAGTTAAACTTCCTAAGTTAGGGTTAGGAGCTCTATTGATTCTCATGGATTAATCATATTACTGTTTCTATTTCAATATGTCTGATTCTATTCTCTTATGCGTTCTCGTTCTTCAATCTTAATGAATCGGAGGCAAACCGTGACATTCATCCTTATTCTACATGGGTTCCGTGCGAGTCCTGACCTGGATAGCATTGAACTAAAGCTAGAGAATGTATTGCAGATTCCAAGAGAGTACCTTGGCAACTTTGGATACGTGACATGAAATCCCGTTGACCGTGGGTTACTGAGGTCTCTGTGGCGCTAAGGCTAGAGTCAGAAAAGCAGTATTCTCTTATCCAGAAGATCCGACCTTGTCTGTGGCATTTTGGGTAGGATCGCGAAGGGGAGTGGATTGCTTAGAGCTTCACCTTCTGCTATAGTGAGAAGCCATGAGTTAACTTGATGAGAGAACACGAGTTACTCGAATATGGTAGATTGCTATGGTTTAGAAGAGATTAACTTGATGAGAGGACATGAGTTAATCACTTACGGCTACCATTGAATGAATCATTTGTTATTGAAGTAGACAGTAAGAAAAGTTAATCTGAAAAGATAAAGCATCTCCAAAGCCTTAACTGAATCCTTATCACTGTTTTCACATCAATCTGGTATTTTGTTCTTTACTACTTCATTTATGATTTCAACAAACAACCATATTTTCTAATCACCTGACTAAGATTTACAAGATAACCATTGCTTGTTCAATCCGACAATTTTCGTGGGATTCGACCCTCACTCACCCGAGGTATTACTTGGATGACCTGGTGCACTTGCCGGTTCAGTTGTGCGGAGTTCAATTTTGCGCACCACCCGTGACCGAGGTTAGAGTGTTAATGGTGTGAGAGTTCTACGCCAATGCTTGGTTAACGAGCAAACATGATAGAAGCGTGAACCCGGAGCCGAAGAATTGGCACACCATGGTCAGAGGACGCATCATGGATTTCAGCCCAGAGAGTGTGAGGGTGGCACTACAGTTGCCAGAGCCATGAGAGGACCCTCATTCATACACTCACAGGGTCAATACTGACCAAAGGTTGGATCAAGTCCTTGCTGACATCTGCGTACCTGGAGCTCAATGGAGGAGGGATGCTCAAGGTCGGCCCTACTAGCTGGGTAGGCATGACCTTAAGCCAGTAGCTAGAGGATGGTTGGAGTTCATCCAACGTTCTATCATCCCTACGAGTAACCGCTCTAAGGTTACAGTCGAGCGAGCAGTGATGATTCACTGTATTATGCTCGGCAACGAGGTTGAAGTGCATAAGGTGATCCCTCAGGAGTTTTACAGAGTAGCTGACAAATCCTCCACCACTGCGAGGCTGACATTCCCTCACCTCATCTACCGCTTATGTGCAGCAGCTGGAGCTCACATTGAGGGAGAAGCCCCGATCGATGATGAAAGACCGATCATAAAGAAGGGTATGGAGCACGCTAGGGAACCCGTACAGGGACCGCAGCAGGAGCTATTTCTACTGCCTCCACAGGATATTCCGAAGATGCCTCACGGAGTGTACTTCTCTCCCCGTGACTACTGGGATCAGTTGACCACATCTTTAGGGGAGCTGACATCATCAGTTGATCAGCTGAGACTAGAGCATCAGAATTAGTTTGCTCTCCTCCATCAGATGATGGAGGAGCAGAGGAGGCAATGGCGTGACATTGAGGAGCATAAACGCTCCAGAGTATTCTTCGGAGGGAGCAGCAGCCACCATCCTTGAGGTAGTTGAGTTTCATTCTCCCTTTCTTTTATCTTATGTCTGTTTTGAGTATTTTGTTCTATTTTCTGTTTTCTTGTCTGAGTTTGCATTATCACTCTTAGGATTTCTTTGCTTTCTAGTTTAGTAGTTTATTTTTGAAAATTTTTCAAGATGTTTTATGTATTACGCATCAAGCTTAAAAAAAATCTATTGAAAAAGAAGTAGTAAAGTGCATGAGATCTTGAGTTATATTATGAGTTATTATAGTTGCTCTAATGTGGTGGCCTTATCTCTATTTCTGAATATATGAAATAACTGTGCATATTTGATATTGGAGTTGAGTATATTAGTTCTTGAGGAATAGGAATTTAGAGAAATATTATTGATTCTCTGAAATAAGAAAAGATTGATTCTTGAGGCAAAATAAACAGCAAAAAGAATTAAAAAGAAAGGAAAAAAAACAAGAAAAGGTCCAAGGCTTTGAGCATCAATGGTTAGGAGGATCAAAAATGATCTAAGGCTCAAAAGAGTGGTTTTTCTTAACCATATGCTTGTGGTGTGATAGTGTCAAAGAACTCTTGAGACTGAACACTTAAAGTCGTGACCAATTATTGTTATAGAGTATGCCTAAGGCTCTGAGCACCACTATCTGGGAGAAAAAGAGAGAAAAATTTGAACCCAAGAAATTCTCCAGTTAAGTGCTTGTGGTGTTCTTGTTTCAAGTTAAACTTGAAGACAAAACACTTAGAGTCACGGTTAGGCTCAAAGGTGCAAAGCACCAAGGAAAAACAAAAGTGTTCAAGAATAAATTAGAACCTAAAGAAGAGAATCTATAATATCATCCGAGTTCTAGTTCTTGAGGACATCAACACTTTTGAGCTTCAAAGGACAATGAGGTGCCAAAACTATTCAGAATAGAGTGTCATAAGCCCCATTCAGTAACTAGACCTGAGCTTCATTGGCAACTCAAGGTCTTAAGTCTTCTTTAGTCCTGTATTATTTTGGTTGCTTGAGGACAAGCAACAGTTTAAGTTTGGTATTGTGATGCGTAAGCATCTTATACCATTTTTTGCATCATTTCTAGTTATTTTTAGTTAGATTTTATTTATTTTTACTTGATTTTAGTGCAAAAATTACATTTGGATGCTACTTTGAGTTTTTCTTGTATTTTTATGATTTTAGGTGAAGTTCGGAGCAGTTTGGCGGAGTATGGAGCTGAATAGGAAAATGCTATCAGCATCCCCCCTGGGCGCTAAACGCCCACCCAACGTTTCACGCCAGCAGGGGGCACAGGCCAGCAACGTTGCACTCCTCCTCCCCTGGCGTTTAACGTCCATCTCTAGAGTTAAACGCCAGCAGTAGCCCGTTTCACACCTCTTTGGGCCTCCAAGTGGATTTAGCACTTCTTAGTTTTTTTTTGTAATTTTTATTTACAAAATAATATCTTTTGGGTCTAGCATTTATTATTAGATTAGTATTTAAAGGAAAAGATCACTTAGGTTTAGGTTCTTCTTCCTTCTGACTTTTCAAAACCATGTTTTCTCTATAAGTTATGAGCAACTAAACCTCTTGAATAAGGTTAGGAGCTCTGTTTATTTCTATGGATTAAGATTATTATTCTTCTATTTTAATTTATGTTTGATTCAATTCTAAGGATTGTTTTCATTCGTAATCTTATGAACTGGGTGGAACGAGAGTATGACCCTTTTCTACACGAGTTCTTGTGATTCTCGAGAGAGTTATCTCGCTTGAACTATAGCTTGAAAACATTCCTCTTAAATGGCTAATTACACAAATCGATGGGGGTAAGCGACATCTATTCAGCCGGTTTGGGGTAATTAGGGCCTTCGTGGTATAAACTAGTTTTTCTGAAGTTCACCCTCTAATCTGAATTGAGTGACCATGGGAGTGGCGGTTGATGAAGGTTAGAGGAGGCTAAATCGCTAAGAGATTAGGGTTTAAACACTTATGGTTTGCTATAGAATGAATCATTCATTGTTAAAATAGTTGGTAAGACATTTTAATCCGGAAAAGTAAACATCTCCGAGACCTTAACTGTTTTCTTATATTGTCTCTACACCAAACCTTTAATTGCTTTCTTTATTTTCTTGTTATTTATTTTATGCGTTACAACAACAACAACTCTCTTTTACTGTTTGCCTGACTAAGTCCAACAGGATAACCATTGCTTGCTCAATCCAACAATCCTCATGGAATCGACCCTCACTCACCTGAGGTATTACTTGGATGATCCGGTACACTTGTCGGTTAAGTTGCGAATATTCCAAAAATCCGCACCAATTGGGTTGGTCGAGTATGATTGTGGGTTGTTTTGAATATGGAGTTGGTTGTTTGTTTTTGTTCATAGATTTTGGCTAAAAAATCTGCACGAACATATGAAGTTGGTTTGGCTAATAGTAGTTCACATTTTAGGTAGTCTTGAAGACCTGCAGTGAATTGAGAAATTACCCAATCCTCACCAAGTCCAATCACTTGGTTCGTGAGTTTCTCAAATTGGGTTTGTATTTAGTCACCAGATTGTTTAAGCTCCTTAAGAGCTGTTCTCAGGTCAAAATACTGATTCTGGCTGAAACGGACCTACAATGCATCCAGAAAAGTTTCCCATGTAAAGGTAATATTATTGTTCACTCACCAATAGTACGAGGAGTAGACAGATCCAGCTAGGTGAAAATGAAATCATTCTAATTCTCATTTCAACAGGTATAGAAAATCACTTAAAAAATTCTTTGACTTTGAAAACCCATTCATCAATATTACTTCCATCGTCAAACAAACTCACAACATTATAATGATCTAAAAATTGAAAACACACAAAAAATACAACAAAAAAGAAAAGCAAAACAAGAAAATGAAAACACCTCAAAACGAGAGAAGAAAAAACAAAAATAGAGAAAGAAGACAAAAAAGAAGAAAAAAAAAAGGCTCTCACAACGAATTAGACTCATAAACTCTATATAGGAAAGAAATACACAAAATCGTTACTAACGTTTCTAATTAAAAAAATTAGAAATTGTACAAAAAAAAATTAGTAGTACCGATTTATGTGTGTCAGGTATTTCCACTACAAATCGAAAATACTGATTTTTTCATGGACAAAGTTTTATCAGTTCTAAAATAATTAGTTATGCTTTCAATATATATTTGTCACTTTTTCAAATTGTTAGTGACAATTTTATCAGTTAGTAAGCTAATTTTCATATCAATATATTATACTAAATTTACATAACAATGTCCTATTACACAATTAACTTTACAATATTAAAAAATTGAGCCGTTGGCTTGCTAAGTATTTTGGTTTGTTCTTTATTTTCCATGCACCACTTTATTCAATTAAACTCATTTTTTTTAAAATTCTGAGTTTAACCATATTATGTTATGGCTAATGAAAAAACCTTATATTTAATGAGAAGCTATGAAGTACGGACATTTTGCTGAGTTGTTGTATTCGCATGTCGGACATATTTTGGACACAATACTCACCGACACTCGTCCGACACGCGTATTTACCGTGTCTAACCGTGTCTTAATAAAAAATAAATTTTTTTTTCTGGATACGCCTGGATATATCTAAATACTAACATATATTCTTAAAATAAATTTAGATATAGTACATATTATTAATTATTAAAATAAAAAATATTTTAAATACTTGATATAATTAAAATAAGATATTAAAAATAATTAAAAAATTTAATTTATATTTTAATATCAATAAAATATTAAATTATCATTATAATTTATCAAAAAAATATTTTATATTTTATATGTATACGTGTTTCTGTATCATGTAGGATTTTGAAATTCGCGTATCGGTGTGTCTATCGTGTCCCGTGTCCGAGTCGGTGTCCATGATAAATGAGAAGGTAAGCCAAGTCTTACCGACAATCATACAGTTAAAAGTTTAAAAAAGATTTTTTTTTTCTCTTTTTATTAATCCAACTGCCACAAGCAACTAAATATTCCTGTAAACTTTATTAAAAGTAAAAAAATACAAAAGGAGTCCCACAGACTCCTTCACATGCTTATACACTTATTATCCCTTTACACAAATTGAAACCCCAATTTCCTAAATTTTCCATTTCGTGCCAAAAAAAGAAAATTGGTTTCATTCATTGAAATTCACGCAACAGAGAACAATCTGCTCTTGCATAATTCCGAATTGGAATGCCTTGCAAATTCTGAATCGAATCAAGGGACTAAGAAGACGAACTTCTTGGTCCCTCTCAGTAGGGTTTTTTATGAGAACAGAAAAACGATAATGAGCGTGAGGAATCACACCCCATTCTTCGGGACTGAAATTCATGCTTCTTTTGAAGGTAACAACAGCAGCTTCAGAAAAAGCCAAAGGAACCTCTTTCATTTGGACAGAAGGAACTTCCCAAAAAAGGGTTTCCTTCGTAGGAGTGTATTCCCGGTAAGCCAAGCATTTAGGTTTCCTCAATTTTGTCGCCAAAATGTGAACTTGTTGAGTAGGAACCTCGGTTCCACAAGTGGGTCGAGGTTGAATTGCACCAGGGAACCCTTTTTTAGGAGCAAGGTTTTGGTGAATTTTGATTTGAGCAATTTATGGAGTGAGGGGTTAATGTTGTTTAGGGCTTCTGTTTACACTGCAGTTGTATCTGGTGTGTGCATTTTGGCTTGGTATGGTAGGAATAAGGCCAAGGCTTATGTTGAAGCAAACCTCTTGCCTTCGGTTTGTTTGGCGGTTAGTGAGTACATTGAACGTGACCTTCAGTTTGGCAAGGTTAGAAGGATCTCGCCGTTGAGCATTACGTTGGAGTCGTGCTCGTTTGGGCCGCATAAGGAGGAGTTTTCATGTGGTGAGGCCCCCACGGTGAAGCTTCGGCTTCATCCCTTTGCGAGCTTGAGGAGTGGGAAGTTTGTGGTTGATGCGGTCCTGTCGCAGCCGAGTGTCTTGGTGGTGCAGAAGAAGGACTATACTTGGCTGGGGATCCCTCCACCATCTGAAGATGGCTTGCAGAGACACCTTTCTACTGAAGAAGGGATTGATTATAGAACTAGGACCAGGAGGATTGCACGAGAAGGAGCGGTTGCTCGGTGGACACAAGAGAGGGATGATGCGGCTAGGGAAGCTGCACAGATAGGTTATTTTGTTTCGGAGCCAAATTGTGATGATGTGAAGGAGATTCCTAATAATTTGTTGGAGGCAACAGACTCTAAGTCCTTTTTCTGTACGAATGAGGGGAAGCATGACCATCATTGCATGGACACAGGTGTTGATTATAATACAAAACATGCAGCATTGGAAAAATCATTTGGGGTGAGATCATTTGGATTTTTTTCCAGAATCATAAAGGGGCATCGGAAACAGAAATTTAAGAGGAAGCCTAACAAGAAGGATATCTGTGCATCCGGTGTTGCTGTCAAAAGAAGAATTCTTGAACGCAGTGGGTTAGCAGCGCACAAATTCTTCCAAGATCAATCACCTGGGAAGTTTGGGGAGCCTCCATCATCTTCTGGGTGTTTACCTTATACAAACCATGATATGCAGTTAGTTAAAACCGTGGTTGGAAAAAATGAAGAATCTGTTGTTGGTGGAACTGATAACCAAAATGGAACACAGTTCAGAGATTTGGGAATCTGGTCTCCTTCGGCAAATGAAAACATAAATGGTGATTCAGATTATTTAAAATTTGTCCGCGCTCTGAATTTACAGACAAGAGAGAGTAAACATGAAAATTTGCAATCTAGTGAAGACATTGTGGCACCTGTTGATACTGATAATATTACAGAGAAACATGAAGAGTTCCGACCCCATGCTGCAGACAGTCAAATCAATGATAATGTCACTGGGGTAAAAAAAAGCTTGGTACCTGAGGATTTGGATTCTCTGATGCCCAGGCCTGAATTGGCAACACATTTTCAAGTTCCATTTGAGGCATTGATTGGGAAACTTGGATTGCACTCATTCTTAAGAAATACACAGGAGTCGATGTTTGGTTTCCTTTCTGGTCCCATCGAAAAGTTGAAGTCTGATGTAGGAGTAAAAGTTGAAGATATCGTTGCAGAGCATGTAGATGACATTGATGCTTTGCAATCTGAGGGCCTCAGTAAGATGCTTCCTGTTACCTTGGATTCTGTTCATTTTAGAGGTGCTACTGTGATGCTGCTTGCATATGGCGATAGGGAAGCTAGGTGAGGCCTGTTCTTATCCATTAGTTATTACTTCACACTTCTTGATCACGCATGATTTTAATATTATGTAATGCTTAATGGAATAAGGCTTTGCTGCCATAATAGTAGTGTTGTCTGTTAGATCATTGTATAAATGGTATGACTTTTAACGATCTAAGTGTAAATAATAGCTCTGTTCATTTGGTAGTGAGATAAGTAATTGGTCTTTAAAAATTGTGATCATGCAGTTGAAAACTTTGGAGCACTCGTTATTGGAGTTTAATTCAGGTGTTAGAAGAGGGCTAGAAATATGAAGAATTGATGTTTCATTTTATCCAATTTTAAACCCTTTGAATTTCTGCTTAAGATGCCCAATTTCCCTCTATCTATCTGTTTTAGATCTTCACTTCTGCTTGCTCCTAAGTGACTCTATAAGATCCTGGTACCAATGTTATTTTTTTCCCCTAACCCAATTATGGTTACATAGAAGACTCCTTCAAGCTTTATTAATTCATCTATATGGAATTTCCTTTCCTTTCCCTACATCTGATGTTCACTTTGTATTTGTCTTTTCTCTGATAAAACTCCTTGTATACATATTTGTACATGGGTTATGCTTCTGCCAAATCTGGAGATGCACATGAATATAATTACACATGTAATGTAGTTTATATATATAAACAAGATTTTCATTAATATTATTATAATTTAGCAGCTTAAATATTATTGAATGAATATCTTAACTCTCATTTTTAATATTGAAATGGGGAGTGTAGCTGATGTTTCTGCTTGTTTACTGCAGAATATTGTACTTGTCTCGGTTATAACTTTCGCAACTGTTTGAATATTAAACACTGACTTCTATGTTATAATATATAGCCAACTATAATCATGCTGATTAACTATATATTAGGCTAAAAGTTAACTACTTACTAATAGTCAGTAAGTGCTTCTAATCTAACTCCTAATATCACCCTGATTACTCCATTGTTGACTGCAAGTTAGCAGCTACTATTTTTTTATTGCTTGATAAAACAATAAGTATTAGGATAATAAGCCTGGTCCTAAGAGGGTTATAAGTATATCAGACAAGGAAGTATGATGAGAGTAAGGAGAGGAGAGCACAGGTGGGCCCGTTACTGCTGATGGCATAACTAGCTAACTATGGGTGTGAGGTGAGGTGAGGTTGTTATATGAGAATGGGATGTGATACACTTCTATATTTAGATGAATTACTGCTCATTGCTACTACTGCTCATCCTTTCTGTCATTTAATCCATATTTCCTTCCCTTGATTTAATTCAAGCGGTTTAATTAAAGTATTTCCCTGTTTTATTGGTCAGCTGTTACATGTGTATACCAATTCTAATTCTAATATCAACTATATATCAACTATATATAATGAGAATTGAGGAAGGAGTTTGGTGCACAAGGTTTTTTCCTCAAAAATTCCCTTTATCATATATCATATATGTATTGCTATTTCTACGACTTGAACCAAAAATCTTTTAGTTAAAAACTTAGAATATAAGGTACTTATCATTTTAACCAATTGCACATTTGTTAGTATTACACATAATAAATAAAATGACGAATTAATAAGCATGTTAATACCTATTAATATACTAGTATCGTTAACAATGACAAAGAGATCCTTACCAAAAATACTGAATTTCTAGCTGTTTTATCAAGCTATGCTACTTGTAAAGACACCAAAAAAAAAGTTATGTTACTTGTATGTTGATCTGGATTCTGGGAACTGGTGTGGAAATTTAAAATTGCTTTTGAATGGTAATTAATCGTTGTGCTATAAGATATTAGCACGGAGATATAAATCTTATCTGTGTATATTCTTTTTAATAATAAGTTAATATAAACTTGAGGCTAGGAGATGAAGTCTGATAAGACGGGTTCTAATAAGAAAGTATTTGTTAGGAAGAAGGCAAAGGCTGAGGGACAAGAAGGGTAAATCGTAAATTTGGAAGGGACTTAGGCTCGCAAAAGTTGGTTAATTGGGATGGGGAAAAGGGAATAAGTATCTCTTTGTAAGATCAGCTAGCCAGCTAGGGTTGTCAATATTGTTGAGCCAGTTAGTACTTGGATGAATTTGAGAATCCACTCTCAATTTAGCGTTCTTACCAATTCTACACACATTTTCTGTATTGAACCCCTTGGCCAAGTTTCTTTATTACAATCATACACTATTACTACTTTATCTTTTCTTTCATCTCTGCTTGTTTCATCAAAGTTTTGGTGATTGTAAATAATAAAAAGATGCCTTTTTATTGCGAATTGCAGTCTTATTTCAAAAAAGTGATGGTGTGCATGAATATACACTTCTACTTTCAGGGAGATGGAGAATGTCAATGGCCATGTGAAGCTTAATAACCACTACAGCCGTGTAAATGTACAGCTTAGTGGAAATTGTAAGACTTGGAGGTCTGATGTCATATCTGAAGATGGTGGCTGGTTGTCTGCTGATGTTTATGTTGACATTATTGAGCAGAAATGGCATGCTAATTTGAAAATTGACAATTTCTTTGTCCCGGTAAGGTATATAGTGACTTGAAGTTCCAGTATCTTCACGTCATCCTTCTTTATCATTCAAGTTTTGTGGGTTTCTTATTCAAGCCTGGATTGAGTTCATGCAGCTGTTTGAAAGGATCCTAGAAATTCCAGTTGGATGGTCTGAAGGGAGGGCCAGTGGGGAGGTGCTTCTCTAACCTAAATCCAGTTACCTTTGAATTATATTTGGTGTTGTTACATTGTTTTCAGTTTGAGTTTGATTAGGGGAAAGATTAGTAATGGAATTTGGATTAAAATTGTGTTTCTGCATTATAGTATTATAATCTTAATGGAAGGCACATTTACTGATTTTTTTCTGGTTAAAGAAAATAGTACTTGTGACTGGTTTTTAGCAGTGCTATTAACCTAATACATGCCTCCTGTAGACATGTACTGAATGCTGTGGCTAAGTGGCTGTCATTTTTCATCCATTCTTTGCAAAGAACAAATCAAGTAAAACTTATTGGTAGCAATGGTGTATAGACCATATTCAACTGTAGAATATATGTTGCATCACTCTAGTCTCTAGATTGGAGTTCTGAATCAGCATGGATCATATGGGAGTTTGAGTGTGCATGATTGTTACTCTGTTTCTTTTGGTAATTAAATCTAATGTTTG
The DNA here is from genome assembly GCF_003086295.3 of Arachis hypogaea. Taxonomy (NCBI): domain Eukaryota; kingdom Viridiplantae; phylum Streptophyta; class Magnoliopsida; order Fabales; family Fabaceae; genus Arachis; species Arachis hypogaea. The sequence goes on along the minus strand of NC_092054.1, from coordinate 33,924,651 downwards.
TTGTCTTTCATATTTATTAACTGTTTTTGTTTGTAGTGCGATATGTCAGTCAAAGCTCTCGATGCTTATCTTTTTTCATGGATTCATCTACATAGTAGATTATTCAAAATTGTACATTACTACATTGCCTATTGTTCATCAGATTTGACATAACTTCACCTGTTTGATGTATTATTTGCTATGTTTAGGTTCACTTGTGTATGTCAAAGGGTGAGAATTTTCCAAATCTTCATGGACAGCTTGATGTGACGGGGTTGAACTTCCAACTATTGGATGCTCCATCGTGTTTTTCTGTATGTCTTTCTTTCACCTGCATTAATATGCAAAGCTACTATTTTTCTAACACTGCAGGCTCTGCTTGCAACATATTTGCTACTCTTTTGAATGGGAACTGACCACTGCACTCGCAAAAGTACTCTATATTCAACAACATAGAAATAATATTTGACTGTATATCTTTAAGCACATAAAAACTGTTCTTGGGCATTGATCTGCATCCACCCATTTTAAATATTGCTGGTGTTCATGAATTTGAAATTAAATTATTGAATTTTTCGTTTCCCTTTTTATTTGTATTTTGTGTTGTTGCAGAACATATCAGCAAGTTTGTGTTTTCGTGGTCAAAGAATATTTTTGCACAATGCAAATGGCTGGTTTGGTAGTGTTCCTCTAGAAGCATCAGGAGATTTTGGCATCCATCCCGAAGAAGGAGAATTTCATCTTATGTGTCAGGTATTGAGTGTATTAACTTTCTTTTTTTATAAATAAATTCTGTGTGTTTGGTCAAATATCCTTGAAATGTTTAGTACTGAAGGACACAGTTGAAGTGTACTTAACTGAGCCATAATTTGGAAAATAAAGTAAACATGTTCAACCTGTATCCTGTGTCGAAAACTGCAGTTGATATTTACTCTGGTAGTTGTCTAACGAGAAAATGTGGTAAACTCTCATTCCAATGTTATTATCTACAGTTCATTTCACGGATTCCTTACATTGTTGGATTTATTCATGGTAGATAGTTTTGGAATTGTTCTCACGTGCCCTAATTCATTTGATCAAAATTCCAGGTTCCTGGTGTTGAAGTAAATGCGTTAATGAGAACTTTCAAGATGAGACCTCTTTTGTTCCCGGTATGCTTTCTTGTGTTTATTGCATTAGTTTAATACTTGAAGTTGAGTAAACTGATTATTCTATGATGGTCAATTTTCTTTCTGGAGCTTGAGTTTAAATGTGAAATGGTAGCATTGAAGCTCTATGCAAGTTCACCTTTGATTAATTCCTATGATAGTTGTTGAAAACTGAACTTCAATAAAGTTTACTTCAGATTTTTCAGAAATCAAAACTACAAAAAGGCTGTCTACTCATTATGAAAGGGATTTTGGAATTTGAGAATTTACAGCACATGACAAACCTACTCTGATTAGTTTCAACTTCATTTCGTGAAAACAAAAATGATATTTATTTGTGTGATCTTGGTCCTTGAAGTACTCATTTTGTTCTCCATTATTGTGATTTACTGATTACAGCTAGCTGGATCTGTCACTGCTCTATTTAATTGTCAAGGCCCACTGGATACTCCTGTATTTGTTGGCACTGGAATGGTTTCTAGGACATTCTCTACTTTACATGATACTCCTGAATCTTTAGCGTCTGAGGCACTTGCTAAAAGTAAAGAGGCCGGTGCGCTGGCAGCATTTGATCGTATTCCATTTTCGTATGCATCTGCCAATTTTACTTTCAACACTGATAACTGTGTAAGTTGAAGGGGGTAATAATTCTACACAGGTGGTTGGAGTAGTCTCATTTTTTAAGTGTTATGTTATATTATGGTAAGACTTGCAATGCGCATTGCAGGTTGCTGATTTATATGGAATTAGGGCAACCCTTGTGGATGGAGGTGAAATTCGAGGGGCTGGGAATGCATGGTTATGTCCAGAGGTATATAAATACTTTCTAGGAGAACCTGTTTTGTTCTTTTTTTTTTTCTTCCTCTTTCTGCCATGGGGTATGCTTTCATTAAGCAAGTACTGATCTTTTTTTTTTTTACTTTTTTTAACTTCTTGAAATGCTTGAATGCTTTTGCCATGGTTGTTGGATCCCCAATATACAAACCCACTTTGTGACACATAGCTTTTTGGTATTTATTTATTTCTTTGTTTTTTTTTTCCCTTTTTTTTTGTTTTTTTTGGGGGGGGGGGGGGGGCTGAAAATGAAATACTTGAAAGCATTTACACAGTCGTGTAATTTTGGAAATCCACTATATACACTCACTTTGCGACCTTTTCCCCTTTTCATGGGTAGGGAAAGAAATGTGATGTCGCTAAGGGTGTCAATTTATTCCTTTTCATGGACTTAAAGGGGTGTCTGAGAGTTTTGATTTTGAAGAAGGGGGAGAGGGATAGCAGGGCAGCGTAGAGTAAAAACTTGAAGTGCATTTTGAAGTCCTTTTTACTCTACAAACTGTTCCCTTCTCCAAAACTCCAACTTCCAGCCACAACCTAAATCTAATCCATTTTGACATAGGAAAATTATAATTATGTACTCACAATCAGGAAATAGTAGGTTTGATAATGTGAATATGATGCAAGAATCAAATTGGGTAAGGGTAAGGTTTACTCTAGCAATTATAGGGACCATGAGCTGCCACTCTGGCCCATTAATAGAGTAAGGGCAACAGGGAAGGTTGTTATTCTGAGTTGGATGAGAGAGGAATGGGAGGATGAGTAGCGATTTGCTGTCGTCGGTAGAAGTTATTACATGGTTAGAAGATGGTGATATTTTGGAGAGTGAAGCTTAGGGCCGAAGGGTTTCTCTACGCCAAGGACTTGCTTTTTTGTTTTTGCATTTCCATTGTGAATATTGAGGAATCACAGAGAAGTCCTGGGCAAGTTTTGTCCTAAGACCCCAGTCTAAGGCATACAGCATGCTTACTTTCATCTTCTCTATTGTTAGATACCGTTTCTAACAAAATATCTTTTCCCTTTTTTTTTAGTTCTAGGAAACCAATTATTTTCAGCCAATATTAGCTAACTTTTTTGAAGTTACTCTTTTATCTTAAATTTTAAACCCGAAATCTTAGATTCTAAACTAAATACTAACCATAAACCCTCCAAAAAGTGAGTGTTAAAAAAGTAATTTTATAATAAAGAAAAAAGTTTAACTAATGTTGGCTATTTAAAAGTTGGTTCCCTATATTTTTTCTTTGTGTTATTATTCCTGCAATTTCTGTCTAGAGTTTGTGCCCATACATTCCATTGTTTTGTTGTCAGGGAGAGGAGGATGAGACAGCCATAGATGTTAACTTATCTGGAAGTTTGGCCTTCGAAAAAATCTTGCTTCGTTACCTTCCCAATTATCACCATCAGATGCCACTCAAATTTGGGGTTTTAAATGGAGAGACAAAACTTTCGGGAGCTCTGTTAAGACCGTAAGTTTACACTTTTTCAGTTTCAATAATTTGTTTTTGTTAACTTATTATATATTTATTTTATTGTTTTTGATTTGGCGTTTTTTCCCCTTCCTTACTGGAGGCATTATACTTGGCTTCTACCAATATGTTTTGTTGATACTTCTTTCCCATTTCTAATGTTATTTCTTCGGTCAGTAGTTTTTTGTAATTTTAGTTTATTTTATTTCAGGAGATTTGATATTAAATGGACTGCACCTAAAGCAGTAGGGTCTTTTAGTGACGCTAGAGGAGATATCATAATCTCACATGATTTCATTACTGTTAATTCTGCTTCTGCTGCATTTGATTTGTATATGAAAGTCCTTACATCCTATTCTGATGATTTTGCCCTTAAGAGAGATGAATTTAATGCATCAAGAGACATTCCATTTACTGTTGATGGAATTGAGCTAGATTTGCGTATGCGTGGGTTTGAATTCTTCAGTTTGGTTTCCACTTATACTTTGGATTTTCCAAGACCTTTGGTTCTGAAATCAACAGGAAGAATCAAGTTTCATGGAAAGGTTTTAAAGCCTAATAGCAATGTTATTGGGCAGAATTTTGAAAATAACAGGCATGATGTGCCGATGTTGGAGAAAGGAAGTGCAGATAGCCTTGTTGGTGACATTTCAATATCTGATCTCAAACTGAATCAATTGATGCTTGCACCTCAACTGTCTGGACAGTTGAGAGTTTCGTCGGACTGTATCAAGGTGATGAATAAAACTTCCTTTCTAAAATTTGTTTCATTGAGTTATTACTCATGGACATGGATTTCTTTTCCTTTGGTTAAATTGGCATTAGTAAAGATTCAACCAAATATAATCTTTGGGGGAAAAGTTGAAAAATTCTATGTTAAACTATCCACATTGGTTAAGTAATGAGTGACCACTTGTTTAGCATTGACAGTGTGAAAAAGTTTGACACTCATATAATCAAGTCTTTCCATTTAAGTGATCATTCAGTTAGTAGGTAAGAGTGTCAATTATAGTGGCAGATGTGGCATTGTTTGATTTTATATCAGTTTAGTAGAAGTTTAGCCACAGTGAATTCAAAGTAGATCCAGATGTATTTATTTCATGATGGCTAAAGCAGTGAAATATTTTCCTTCCCCATATTTCATCTAAGTTTTCATGTAACAGTTTTTATTTTTGTCATTTTGTGATAGGTAGAGATCCTTATGTTGTCCATTTTGGTCTGTTATGGGGAGACTATTTCCTATTGTCTGGCTTTATACAATACCTAGATATTTCCTAACGCCCCATTTTTTCATATTGGCAAATTTTTCATACAGTTGGATGCATCTGGAAGGCCTGATGAAAGTCTTGCAGTGGAGTTTGTAGGGCCACTACAGCCCAGTAGCGAAGATGGTCTCATAAATGGAAAACTATTGTCCATTTCTCTTCAGAAAGGGCAGTTGAGGGTTAACGCAGGTTTTCAGCCATTTCATTCTGCTAACTTGGAGGTAGCTATATTTTTTAATTTTAGGTTCAGTGTTTGGATCTATGTTCATTTCTGCGCTGTCCTATTTTGGGTCACTATAAGTTTGAGAAAATATTAATTGAAATTTATTATGTTCCTTTTCCTTGCTTATTTGGGGCACACTTCTAGGTACGGCAATTTCCACTTGATGAGTTGGAGCTTGCTTCTCTCCGGGGAACTATACAAAGAGTAAGACATCATATTACCTATTGACCATTTTGTTTCCTAACGTCGCCCTCTCTTGTGCCTCCTATGTATATCTGAATCTTAATAGAGTTTGCAATTCGATTGTGAGAAATTCAAGAGGTTTGACCTCGAATTGTTTATAGGGAGTTCATGTAAGAGATGATCTGGTAAACAAGCAAAGATTATTATTAGTTAATACACATCTCTAAATCTTAAGCTGCTAGGTGGAGGCCAAGCTAAGGCTATTATTAGTTTGCAGGTATCTGTTGTAGCTTAGAGAAAGTAATTCTTTATAATGTGTTTGGTTTTTTAAAGAATTGTTCATTGAAGGCTTACTTTCTTTATTTCTAGCTTATAGAAAGCTAATGAACTAAAGGGAAGACTTGGAATAACAATTTAGTTGTCTCCATTTACCCTGAAGGTCACGGATTAAAGTCATGAAATTGGTGATTGATGCTGCATTAGGTTGGGTGGGACCTTCTCCGGGTCATGCATAACAAAAAAGATATATCTTTTATTGAAAAAGGCTGAAACAATTCAAACATGTTCCCTTATGCAAAAGCCCTAGAAATTTTTAATTAATGTTAGTAGAGCTATTAGGGATGTGAAGGGGAGCCTTGGAGCAACGGTTAAGTTGTCTGTGTGTGACCTCAAGGTCATGGGTTCAAGCCGTGGAAACAGTCATTGATGTAATTGTTAGGTTAGGCTGTGTACATTACACCTTTTGGCAGCGTTAATGCAGGATGCTTTTGCACCGGACTGTCATTTTTTTAGAGCTATTAGGGATGTGGGTGTAAAATATATATAATGACATAAAAATTTTGCCATACAAATCAAACTGTGGCTTTCTTTTAGAGAAAGAAGGTCGGCAGAATATAAGGGAACATAGTAGTATAGATGTCTCTAACATGAAGCATTGCAAGATGTGCATAGAGGAGAGATGCACAGGCATCATGAAAGCTTGAATAAATAATTTTGATGCATCAAAAATTGTTTACCATCAGTCTTTTACCGCCTCACTTTTCTTGATTTCACCTCTCCCTCTTCTGTTTGGTTCTGTTTGAGTGATAACCTGCTCAAGGGCTTATTGAATGGTTATGTCATAAAAGGAGTATATGATGTTTTACTGTTTTTCAGCTGGTACCTTATTTGCTTTCAGGCAGAAATCCAGCTTAATCTTCAAAAGAGAAGAGGACATGGCCTTCTCTCTGTACTTCGGCCAAAATTCAGTGGTGTACTTGGTGAAGCCCTAGATGTGGCAGCTAGGTGGAGTGGAGATGTTGTAAGTGTCTAATTTCATCTTATTTCCTGCACCTGAAGAGTTAAGATTTGTCTTGAATATATGCAGGTGTCAGCATGTGTGTGTGTTTACTATTTGTGAAATGATCAATATTTATCTTTGCAACTTTCTAGTCTAGTTGATTACCTTTTTGTGTATTCAGGTTGTAATAACCTCAAGAAATTGCAATTTTGTTTCCTTTAAATAATCAAAACTTTATGATTGCCGTATAAAATTTCCCAAAAAGAGGTGTACATGGTTGATTTTCTATACTGTTCAGTGACTTTCACTGTAATGACTAATGAGCCCAAAGCTTGTCAGATCTAGGGTGTCAATTTTTTTTATTATGTTTAATACTGATCGTAAATGGATGCACTGTTGTTCAGATCACCATTGAAAAAGCTGCTTTGGAACAAAGCTACAGTCATTATGAACTTCAAGGTGAATATGTGTTACCTGGCTCCCGAGATCGTAACCCTGTTGACATAAAAGGGGATCGCTTTATAAAAAAGCTCATGTCTGGCCATCTTGGTAGCTTTATATCCTCAATGGGCAGGTGGAGAATGAAACTTGAAGTTCCAAGAGCTGAGGTTGCTGAGATGCTTCCTCTTGCGAGGCTTCTTTCTAGAAGTACTGACCCTGCCGTTCTTTCGAGATCAAAGGTATTAAACCTTATGTTGTGAGGTTCCTTACAGTCATAAGTAGCTATTGCGGTGTATTTTAGTTGATTGAGATATTTTCTCCAAGAGCAATTTTCTCTAAAATCAGGGAGGAATTAATAATAGGAATAATAATCTAGTAACTAGGTAAGATAAGACAAATTAGGTAATTCATACATGGTTTGTTTTTCTCCTTTTGGATTGCGCTTGAATTAACTAGAACAATTGAGAGAATGCACAAAAAGGTGGCCAATTGCATGGGGCTCCCACCTTTTGTAGGATCTAAGGAAGAGAGATGAATGCTGTCTTATCTCCACAAGTGAAGGTAGCAACATATACTGTAAATGAGAGAATTTGATAATTCATGTATCTAGTTCATGTTTATCAAGTTAAGTTTTTGAAATAAGTGGTTTCAAGACATAATATTAGAACTTCTTTGACCAAAAGGTTGAGTTTGATTCTTGTTGACTCCCAAAAGAAAATAGTTTCATCATAAGATAAAAGGCCTATGCAAAATTCACGCAAATCTAAAAGAGGCTCTTGTGTGAAAGGACGTCTTATAGATATAACCATTCACGTGCCTCCTCCTATCAAGTTAAGCTTTTGGGACTAGTGATTTTCATAACAAAATGACTAACTCTTGTTTGACTTAAAGACTAGTGTCTGCTAAAAGAAAAAAGGATCCCAGTATGTGGGGTGTCTTCATCTGAAAACCTGTACTTCATCCTATATAGTTTATTTTTTAAAAAAGATTACTGATTTCCATGTCATGCTACATCTATGCAGGATTTTTTTATTCAAGGTTTGCAGACGGTGGGATTATATTCTGCGAATCTTCAACAGTTGCTCGAGGTAATGCCAATGGATCATTATATTTATCTTCGTTCCAAAATATTATGTTTATTTCTTTAATTCAAAATATTAATCTTTGTAATAAACTATGACTTGCAGCTAATAAGGGGGCATCATGTTCCATCACAAGATGTGGTTCTTGAAGATTTAAGCCTGCCAGGTTTATCAGAACTCAAAGGTCGATGGCGTGGCTCTCTTGACGCAAGTGGTGGAGGGAATGGAGACACCCTGGTAAAAATTACTATTGTCTGTATTCCTGGAGTTTGGCGTAAATCATCTTATTTTAAAGATCCGCTTTCTTTTATTTCATTTCAGGCAGAATTTGACTTTCATGGGGAGGATTGGGAGTGGGGAGAGTACAAAACTCAGCGTGTTTTAGCCATTGGTGCATACAGTAATGATGATGGTCTGCACCTGGAAAAAATTTTCATCCAAAAGGACAATGCCACCGTTCATGCTGATGGAACTTTGTTAGGGCCCAAAACAAACCTTCATTTTGCTGTTTTAAATTTTCCTGTTAGTCTGGTCCCAACTGTAGTTCAGGTAATTGAATCTACAGCAACGGATCTTGTTCATTCTCTGCGGCAACTGCTAGCCCCAATTAGGGGTATATTGCATATGGAAGGAGATCTTAGAGGAAGTTTAGCAAAACCAGAATGTGATGTGCAAGTAAGACTCCTGGATGGTGCTGTTGGTGGAATTGATCTTGGAAGGGCTGAAATTGTTGCTTCTCTAACCTCGACAAGTCGTTTTGTATTCAATGCAAAACTTGAACCTATAATCCAAAATGGTCATGTTCTAGTTCAAGGAAGTATTCCTGTTGCTTTTGTGCAAAATAACACGTTACAGCAAGATGCAGACCTAGATAAAAGTGGGTTTAATTGGGTTCCTGAATGGGTGAAGGAGAGGAATAGAGGAACTGGTGATGATGCCAACGACAAAAAAGCTTCCAGAGACCGAAATGAAGAAGATTGGAATAGTCAAATAACAGAAAGCCTAAAAGGTTTAAATTGGCAAATCTTAGATGCTGGAGAAGTTAGGGTTGATGCTGATATAAAAGATGGTGGAATGATGTTGGTAACTGCTTTATCTCCTTATGCCAATTGGCTTCATGGCAATGCTGATGTGATGCTTGAGGTTGGTGGTATCAATATAACTCTCAGTTGTTTTCTTTCTTCTCTCTTCTTCTCTAATTTTTCCCATATGAATTGAATTAATAGGTCCGAGGAACAGTTGATCAACCGGTGCTTAATGGATATGCATCATTCCACAGGGCATCTATTTCTTCACCAGTGTTGCGGAAGCCACTTACGAACTTTGGTGGCACAGTTAATGTGAGATCAAACAGATTATCCATTGCTTCACTGGAGAGTAGGGTAAGCAGAAAAGGGAAGCTGTTTGTAAAAGGGAACCTTCCTCTCAGAACTAGTGAAGCAGCCCTCAATGACAAGATCGAGTTGAAGTGTGAAGCTCTGGAAGTGCGTGCAAAAAATATCTTAAGGTTGCTTTCTTCTCCTGGCATAAGGGTTCTTAAGATATATCTTGGCTTATTGATGGGTTTATACAGCTTTATGTGACTGTTAAATCTTGGTATATATCATGATTCTTATCAAAACATCTACTTCTGTTAGTGGTCAGGTTGATTCCCAGGTGCAAATAACTGGCTCTATGTTGCAACCAAACATATCTGGGAATATTAAACTTAGTCAGGGAGAAGCATATTTGCCACATGATAAGGGTGATAAGGGTGGTGGTGCTGCTTCGAATAGATTTCCATCAAATCAGCCTCCTCTACCTGCTGGTGGTGTTAGTCGAGCATTTGCTTCAAGATATGTTTCACGGTTTTTCAGCTCAAAACCTGCTACTTTGACAACCCAAATTTCACAATCTGGTAGCTCTGGTAGTAATTTACTTGTGCATCTGTTCATGAACTTGATCTTCTTTTTCCTTATAAATCTACTGTTGAATGTTTTACATGAGAAGCTACTCCCTTTTTACTGTAAATGTAACCCTTTCCAGATAATTAGAGTTGCCTCTTCGATATCTATATTGATACAAATAGGATCTAATGTCTTCATGCATGAGAAACACACCTTAGTATTATTCTAAATCATGCTTGTGCAATCCACTTTTCCTTAAATAATGATTTTGAAGGTTTAATATTTTCTCTTCAAAGTCATTATAAATTAGGATTATCAGGTGCAACTAGCATACAACAGTATAAATGTAATATAGTTCTTCTTATTAGAGAAACTATACCCTATTCCAAAGATAGATAAAGATCGGTGTTTGAAATTCTCCTTGTACCACAATTCAGAAAAAAGGAGGACAACTCATCAACAGCTTGTGCTCCTAGGTCCTAACTTCTGCTAAAACCTCAAACCCTATTTGATGAAAATTCCATCTCGAGTGATAAAACCTAAATTGCAAAAACAACCTACTCCATAATATCCTAGCAAACTTAAAGTGCACAAAAGGTTGCCGGCTCATTGTAAATTACAAAACTCTAGTAGCATAACACAATTATCAAGTGATATAAGGCCTTCTGAGGCACATACATTTGCAATAAAATATTTCTGGTTTTGTAATGGAAAAATATTCATTCGCGTATATGTTACAGATTTTTTCTTTTTAGGAAGGAATATGAAGCTAAGCCGCTTTGTTGTATTATAGAAAGCAATCAGTCAATTGAGAAAAAACACATGCTAATTCTCTTCAAATCTGGTAATGTAACCCTTCTGAATTTAAAAATAGCTACTAGCCAAGCATATACTCAAGTCACTTTATAGCAGATAACCAGTGTCAGCACAAAACTGCCCTTGAAATTCCTGGCATTTTTAGTCAGGCAAAGTCGCCAAAATTTCTCTGTACATAGTTCATTTGCAATGAATCATTGTGTTAGTTCTTTCAATTATTGTAGTATAACCCTCCAAAAGATGTTAGTAAACTGGTTTTTTTTTCCCTGTTATCATGATACTTATACTGCTTCAGGGATGGCAGGATCAAACCTTTTTTTTTTGTTAATTAGTGGGCTCATGATGTTATATTTTTTCAGAATGACTACCATTGTACATATTATGATATTTTTATTTTGGGAAATGGCAGTTAAGAAGACAAGTCAAGTAGAAAAGGACATGGAGCAGGTGCAGATAAATCCAAATATAGAAGTCTATCTTAGTGATTTGAAGCTTGTGCTTGGACCAGAGTTGAAGATAGTTTACCCGTTAATCCTGAGTTTTGCTGTAAGTGGAGAGCTCGAGTTGAATGGTCTTGCCCATCCCAAATGTATAAAACCTAGAGGCATACTCGCCTTTGAGAATGGTGAAGTTGATCTAGTTGCAACACAGGTTAGTGTAATCAAATATTTTATGCCACTGCCCTATTTCTTGTAGATCAGATTTTATTTATAACTTTGTTAAACCATTGTTCATGCTCATAACGTCTATTACAAATCAGGTGAGGTTGAAAAGGGAACACCTGAACGTCGCAAAGTTTGAGCCTGAGTACGGACTTGATCCTATGCTAGATTTAGCCTTGGTTGGATCTGAGTGGCAATTTAGAATTCAAGGTCGAGCTAGCCATTGGCAGGACAAGCTAGTGGTGACCTCAACGCATTCTGTGGAACAGGATGCACTGTCGCCTACTGAGGTAAAAAAGCCATTGCTGCACCCAATGTAACTTGTGATGAATTTGGAGCTGAACTGTAACTTGTATTGCTACTTTCAAAATCAACACATAAAGGGTCCCCATGTACACTGGTGTTTTTCAAGAATTTCATTTTGATATGCAAAACAAGACATTTCTAAGTTTTTACTCTGATTTAGCTGCTCTCTGTTTGGACTTTGGACTTAATTTTTCAAGCTTTCAAACTTAGTAATCATTTGGTTTCCTTGTTCTTTCATCTCTGACTAAAATTTGATTATTTTTCCTCCTGGCTTTGTAAGTTCACTTCAGTCTGTCCCAGCAACATAATTTATTAATCAAATACAAGAAAGCCTCAAGGGTAAGAAAATAGTTAAGCTAGTTTCAAACGATTACTGAAAGAATGAAATCTCATAAAAGTATTGGGTTAGCATGTTATTTTGTTATGCAAACTGAAGTACAAAATCACTTATTTAATACCTTATGCCTCATTCAATGGACTTTCATTAAGTGGTCTTGTCCTGTTAGTGTTGGAGAAGCATCTTAAACCAATTGAACTCTCAAATCCCCAGTTGAAACAACGCAGGGATCTTATATAATCATGGTCTTTTCTGTCTCTTTTCAACAGTCACATTCTTTTGATTACATAAATTCTCTATGGAATCAGTTAATAGCTTCGATGAATTTAAATACCTGATTTGATTATTAGGGAACATGATCTTACTAACTGTTTCATGCAGGCTGCCAGAAGATTCGAGAGTCAGTTAGCAGAATCAATTTTGGAAGGCAACGGCCAACTTGCATTTGAAAAACTTGCAACTGCTACTCTTGAAAAGTTGATGCCACGAATAGAAGGGAAGGGAGAGTTTGGCCAGGCTAGGTGGAGGGTAGTTTATGCGCCTCAGATCCCTAGCTTGGTTTCCGCTGATACTGCAGTTGATCCTCTTTCGTTACTTACGAGCAATATATCGTTCGGTACAGAAGTCGAAGTCCAGCTAGGGAAACGCCTTCAGGTAGTCATGATAAAACTAGTTTTCTTTTGAAAATTTACTTCCGATGAAATTGGTTGCTAACTCGCTATTACTTTCAACGATTTCTCTCATCAGTCTGTTTACATATGGAGGGAAGATATGAGATGTATATTTGTAATACTTGATAAATAAATCAGCAGATGAAAATGGTCTCTTCTGATCATGGTCATGAAAGTTTTCATAATAAGAATTCTTTGATAAAAATAGTTGAAAGTTTAGGGATTAGGTTTGAGCATTGTTGTCTGGCTCAGTAATCAACTACTAAACTTCATAATTTATTTATTTACATCACGTTATTTATTCTGTGGGATACATCACGTTATTCAAAATCTTTTCAATATTAGAAACTGAATATTCTTGTTTGGTTGCTCCGATAATTCCTGCACTGAAGTCTACTTTGGTTTCAGGCTTCAATCGTTAGGCAGATGAAGGAATCCGAGATGGCAATGCAGTGGACCTTGAGCTATCAGCTAACGAGTCGCTTGCGCGTGCTCCTACAATCTGCGCCATCAAAACGTCTCCTTTTTGAGTATTCTGCCACTTCCCAGGATTAACTGCAACAAGATCTATGGAAGAATTGATCTTGCAGTTTGTGAATACAATTCAAATAAAATTCACACGTTTCAAACGGGTTGAGAAAGAGGAGGGAAGGGGTTTAGAGTGACTATTTGTATGTGTAACAAAAAAAGAAGGGGGGGGGGGGATTCTAAGTGTACATCCATATTTATTCTTTTGCTCAGATTGAGCTTTGTTAATAGGTAGGTGCTGAATTCTAGACTAATTCCAGTCTTGTTTTTGTACAGAAATTCGAAAGGTAATGGAAGAAAATGATTAAAATGTAGATGACTGATGAATTATGAAATTCAATAGGTATCAGTAGCACTTCTCTGCGAATATTGTTTTTCTTCTCAACTTGTGCTCTACTAGATGATACTTTAGTACTACTGGTATTGCTAATGGGATGCTTCAACCAAGCTGTTAAGAAGAATTATATTCATTTAGAAGCTTTTAATAATATAATGATAAAATTTGAGAATTAATTATATTAATGCGTGTAAAACTGAAAACATTATGTAAAAACGAAAAATTGTGTATATCTATAAATAAATAAACGTGAAAGAATAATTTTTATTTATTTTTTCATTATTTAAGTATTATGGATATATATTGTTTTTCTCTTGTACTAAAGATGTCATAAAATGCAAAAAATAAATTCATATATTTGTGATTATTTTCTAAGTAAATATTTAAAAACAAAACAAAGACAAACATATTATATTGTAAGTTTATATATAATATAGTATTTATTATATATTTAATTTCATTTAATAAGATAAGATTTTTTTGTTGTTATTTTTGTATAGTATTTATTGTATATTTTAAAATTAACCTAAATAATTATGTCAAAGAAATTTTATTAAACAATTTAAAATTACTCTATTTTTTTATACTAAATAATTTTGTTTATATTGTTTTTTTTTCCCGTCACGCAAGTTTAAATCTAGTTAACTATAATTTCACTAACAAGCTCACTAAGGAGTAAGGACAACAAAAGGTCAGTCAACTTCAGTCAATAAGTGCCACAGGCCACAGCCAAATAAGCTCACTTACTATCTTTTTTTTTTTTTTTAATGATCTTTTACATTCTCTCACGGTTTCTCCTTCTTTTCAACAACATAATTTCATCCACTACTACGTCTACCAGCCATCCACCATCTCCAGCAACCGCTTTCTCGTTGTCAAGTGTCAACTCAGCCATCTTAAATTCTAAATATTAAATAGTAAAACCTAAAATTATTAATTTTGGATTTTAAATTGATTTTTATTTTGTTTCACCCTAAAATATTCTTTTTACTTGAGTTTTTAAATGTTTTTAGTTTCAAATATTTCTTTCTAATTGTTGGACAATTTTTAAATTAATTTAATTAATTAATAGAATTAATCTTTACATACAAATGTTTTGCGCTTACAAGCTTTACAAGCCGGAAGAGAACGAAACCCCCTAAACGCGCTGCTTATGTTACGTGCCTCTTTAACAGACTTTTAAATCAATCCAAATCAATCAACGCGTGAATATATAACTTCCATTTTTCAAAAGATTTCGTTTCCTTTTTCGAGTTTCTTGCCAAATTTGTTCGATCTCCTTCGTGCGTTTTCTCTTTACCTTCGATCTCCTTCGATTTTTTTCGATTTTCATGGTTTCTGAAACCAAGTTTTGAAATTGTTTTGAAGATAATGGAACTTTAGAAATACACCCAAACGGTTACAGAAGTACATCCAAAGGATTTCAGAAATACACCCAAAGGATTTAAGAAATACATCCAATATTAGATGGGAGACAGTATATTTCTTCTTAAAATCTTTTAATATTTTGCTGGTTAAGAGTGAGGCACATGGCAGAGACAATCTAGAAAAAAAACCTAGAAGAACACTAAAACAGTGCCTTGAATAATGTTTCTTCGTTTTTTCTGGTGATTTTTAATAGAGATTTGTATCTTTTCTTCTTGATTTTCTTCTACTCTTTGCGAGGAGCTGAACGTTTCTTCATTTGTTTCGAATGTCGCTTGAATCTTAACTGTTTGCGTTTTGATTGAGGAAGAAGAGGAAGAGTGCAGCATAATGAATGTGTTGTGGAAAAACGCAATGGGTGAACGCAATGGGTGATTAAGGCGCGTGCGTTGGACGCTAGATTCTAAAGAAGTGGTGCACATGTTTTTTTCTTGGACTTGGCCAACTTGTATAGCTTGTAAGCTAAAAAAGTTTGTATGTGTAGCAGACTTCTAATTAATATTAGTTTCTTAAACTTCTTTCCATAAATATTAATTTAAAGAGTAATACTATTCGACAAAAAAAAAAGTAATACTATACATTCAAATTTTTTTATCAATTAAATCTAATCAAATTAAATAATCAAAACTTGAAATAATATTAATTATAATTAATTTTATTGTTAAACCAATTTGATTAAATTTGGTTAACAAAAAAACTTGATGTATAGCATTATTCTAATTTAAAATTCCCACCAGTAAATAGTAATATATTAAAATATGTAAGATACACTTCACCGAATTAGTATCTAAAATATACACTTCCCCACTATCCCCTCAAGGCCTCAACCATTTGGTGAGCTATTTGGGGGGGCCTTGTTGATTTGATTGATCAATTGTCACATATTCATCAAATCACATTATACAGAGTAGCAAGAAAGTTCTTAATCATATTCTATCATCTTTGCCGTAACTATCATTTACTATATAGCTAAAGAAAAAAAGAGAATGGATGGCATCATGGCAGCTTCCATAAGTTTTTATTTATTTATTTTTTTTTCTTTTTCCGTTGGACCACAAGTATTTGTTTGAGTGGAGTGGAGAGCACACGCTTCCACTGTCCAGTAGCTGGAATCCAATCCAATCCAATCCTATTGCTACGAAATTCAAAATAGAGAAAATAATTGTCAATTAAAAAACTGTTGAGAGTGGTGGCCAGACTTGTGCACTACAACTTGATAATCAGGAATCTGCTTTCTAAGAGATTGCACATAATAACTACTCCCACTATAAAATACTATACGCAAAAATTTATGTATGTGATTTTTTTTGTTAGATCTTCAAATATTTGTTGACTTTGGACTAATTAGTTTTTGAAGAAAAAAATGTATTAATTAGGTCTTTTAAAATAGTAAATGGTAGATATGTGTCTTTCTGTCAATAAATAGTGCAAAACGAAATCGAATTGTCTATGTATTTCGTTATTTACAGTGGTACATATCTCGTTATTATCACGTTAGCAGGAAACGATGTAATTTTGGACAGTAAATCATTTATTATCTTGAGTTTTCATATACTTTTTATTAACTGCTCCCTATTTATCACAAATCCTATTAAAAAAGTGAAGTTTCGTTTCAAAAATTATCTACATGACTATCTTTCATAGATAGACATGTCAGAGTAATTAACAGTACATATAAACATGGCACAGGATTCAGTGGCCAGGAACCTTTGGACCACTTAGTGTCCAAGTAAAAAACACATTTTTGGAGTTTTTTTATCAATTACTACGTAGTCCTTGAACTAATTTTAATTATAAATTAACCCCATATATTTTATTTGATTATAAAAATAATTTTTTATTTTATAAATTATTATTTTATCAATTATCTATTATATTTATTAACAATCAAATACAAAAATAACAACCAATTATATCCTCCATTCATCCTAATAATTCCAATTGATTAAAAAATTAACTTTGATCTCGTTACGTTCGTCTATGACTTCCAAATCGTGTTTTCTTGAAATTCAATCGATTGGTTTACACTATATCACAAAACAATCGATTGAAAGTTGTAAGGTAGAATGGTAAAAAGCTTAAACCAATCGATTGTTTATACTTTCCAATCGAATGAATGCCTCAAAACAATCGATTGTTGTTGTTACTCAATCGATTGAATTCACGAAAACAACATGGATTTGCCAAATACAATCGATTGGAAAGTGATGACATTGAAGTTTTAGCCAAATTCAATCGATTGGTAATGTAATCCAATCGATTGGAAGGTGATGAAGTTGAATGTTTTGCCAATTTCAATCGATTGGTAATGGTACCCATCTACTCAATCAATTGTTTTTTATTATACCAATAAGCTATTGAACCAACTTGGTTAAATTTGGTTACCAAAATAATTTCGTCATGTAGTATCACGGATTTAATTAATACTAGTAGAAATACATTTCCTTCGTCCAAATTAGACCAAACTACAGGATTAATGATTTAAGTTAAGTGATAAAAATTGTTCTTATGTTAATACATTGATATTGGTGCAAGAAGATAATAAGATCCTGATCATGGTGATTGAAAAAAAAAATTAGATTAATGAGAATTTGTACAACCTATTTGTGATTTATGAAAGTAGAATAGAATAAATTGTGCAAAATCCTACAGAATTCTGAAAAATGAGAACATTACCAATTGATTGAGTAGATGGATATTCCATTACCAATAGATTGAATTTGGCTAAAATTTCAATGTCATCACTTTCCAATCGATTGTATTTGACAAATCCATGTTGTTTTCGTGAATTCAATCAATTGAATAACAACAACAATCGATTGTTTTGAGGCATTCATTCGATTGAAAAGTATAAACAATCGATTGGTTTAAGCTTTTTACCATTCTACCTTACAACTTTCAATCGATTGTTTTGTGATATAGTGTAAACCAATCGATTGAATTTCAAGGAAATACGATTTGGAAGCCATGGACGAACGTAACGAGATCAAAGTTAATTTTTTAATCAATTAGAATTATTAGGATGAATGGAGGGTATAATTAGTTGTTATTTTTGTATTTGATTGTTAATAAATATAATAGATAATTGATAAAATAATAATTTATAAAATAAAAAACTATTTTTATAATTAAATAAAATATATATGGTTGATTTGTAATTAAAATTAGTTCAAAGACTACGTACCAATTGATAAAAAAACTCCAAAAACATGTTTTTTATTTGGACCACTAAGTGGTCCAAAGGTTCCTGGACCACCGAATCCTAAGCCTATAAACATCACTGTTAAGTTTTACTTGATGAATTGATAGAAAGACATCATATATCCACTGTTTGCTCTTTTGGAGGACCAAAATAGTACTTTTTTTTTTCCTTTAGGGATTAATTAGTTTGAAGTCGAAATCTTCAATGACTTAATTGTCATTTTACTCAATAAAATAATATTCAGTCATGCAAATGTGAAAGATTGGAAGACTGGTTTGGGATTAGGTTCCAGTTCAATTTGCATATGGAATTATGGATGCCAAGAAATAAAACCTTGTTAAAATAGCGTATGACTAGAAATATTGTATTTTTTAAGATTTATTAAAATAATAATAATAAAAAAACATATGTATGTGTGTCCCTGTAACCTTATACTTTAAACCTCTATGAAGCATTACACACTCAGTTTCATCTACCATAACACTAAGCATTGCCATTGAAATGAGAACTCTGGACTAGAATTCCATTTATATCATTTAATAATTGATAAATAAAGTTTTTGATGCAAAAATGTTAACTTATACATGCAGCATGAAACTATCTCTATCTGCCTTCATTGGTCATTAGCTGGGAAAACACTTGACTACTACTTACATCTGAATAATCTCTCACAACTGTTCTGTTGCTGGAAGAATTTCCAGGAGCAATTGTTGTAGTCACATTCACTGATTCGTCGGCGCTGATACCGGCTCGCGGCTCCCTTTGTTGTCCACTTTCTTGAAGCTGAAGTGCATATTCCAAATTCCATAAGACATCACCCATAGTTGGCCTATCAACACCATATTCTGCCAAACATTTTTCGGCCGTTTCGCCAAATTTCTTCAACGACCTTGGTTCAATCTGCCCTGCAATGCGAGGGTCAACAATATGCTCTAGCATACCCTTCTCAAGATACTCTAAGGCCCATTCTGCTAAATTCACTTGTTCCCGGGTCAATTGCGGATCAACTGCTGGTCTAGCACAAAGAACCTCAAATAGTACAACCCCAAACGAATAAACATCCGATTTATCGGTTAGCTGCTGCCTCCGGAAGTACTCAGGATCAAGATAACCAAAACTACCTTTCACACCAGTACTCACATGTGTTTCATTGATACAAGGTCCAGATCTTGAAAGGCCAAAGTCAGCAACCTTGGCCACATAGTTTTCATCAAGCAAAATGTTGGTCGATTTAATGTCGCGGTGGATGATTCCTTGAGCAAACCCAGTATGAAGATAGTGGAGGCCTCTCGCAGCGCCAATGCATATCTCTAGACGCTGCTTCCACGAGAGAGGTGGCAAGCCGGACGAGCCGTATAAATGCCTTTTAAGGGGACCTTTCTCAACATACTCATAGACAAGTATCATCTCCGAATTCTCTTCGCAAAAACCAACCAGCGAAACGAGGTGGTGATGGCGAATTTTGGACAAAACAGTTATCTCAGTATGAAATTCCGGAAGGCCCTGTCTTGACCCAGGCATGCCTCTCTTAACAGCAACCTTAACATTGTCTCTGAGTACGCCTTTGTAAACCATACCAAACCCACCAGACCCTATCACCAAACTTTTATCGAAATCATTCGTCGCGAATTGTATATCTGCAAAGGGGATCTTCAAGCCAATGTATCCATTAGAACCAGGCTCAGACATTCTACTGTTGGAACTCCCTCCATACATTTGTAAAGGTGTCCATCCAACGCTTTCGACGGTTCCTCGCTTTTGTTTCTTCTTCCTGCATCTGATAGCAAGTAGAAAAGCAGCTACAACTAAACACAAGACAACAATTCCTCCAGCAACTGAACCAATCCAAATCCACAATCTTTTCTTCCAATGTGTAGCACTGGAATCGATAACATTGACCATCTTCAGTATCTCTGCTCCATTCAATATGGCATTCATCCTTATAGAACTGCTAAGATCAGAAGGACCAACACTTATTTGAATAATACCGGAATCATCCGAGTGAGTGACAAAATCCACATAGTATGGAGAAGCAAGCGTGTGGAACGTAAGGGACGACAAATCAAGATCCTTAATTGCAGTGTAGCCGTTGATATACACATCAAAGTAGAGCAAATTAAGCGCAGGGCTAACGAAATCACAGAAATGCAACCTCACAAGGTGAGGAACACCACCAGTATCCACAGAAAAATTCCAAGTTATGTTGAACCTCGAAGCTAAACTCGAGTTCTCCCTATTCATCTGCTGAGCAGTCATGTAAACATTATCAGGGGCAATCTCTGGTGTTGCCCCTCCCTTCTGGTAATTTGGTGTGTGATCAGTAAATGCAGACTTTGCTGCATGCTTGAAAACAAGAAAACCCTCATCAGGGATCCAAGTCCTCCAAAGGGTATCATTAAATGGTGTTATTTTCAAACCACCAACATTGATCCTATGAACAGTTTCTAAAACCTGAGATGAAAGGTTCTTGAACTCTTCCACCCCAGAAGCACCAACAAACCTAGCTCCATAATCTGTAACAAAATCTTCAGGAGCAGAAAAAACCTCTAAACCATTCACAAATCCAAATCCTGAGTTGCTACCACCACCAGTAGCAACAGGCCTAAACAAAATTTCAACAGATTCTGATTCTATCTTCAAGATAAACTCTTTAACCATGACACTATTATTAACTTGCTGGAAATACCTTAAAAGTGAGACCCCATTAACAAAGACACTGAATTTAGCATGCTTGAGGTCAACACTCGGAGCTTTAAAAGCGTAGAAATGGAAACGCACAAAGTTGGTGCCGTTTCTCTTCATGTTGAACCTGTACCTTGCGTTGGTGGTGAAGACTCTTGCTGTGTGATACAAAAGAGGCAAATTTGGAGGTGGGTTTTGGAGTTTGAGTGGGATAGAGTTTTCTGAAGAGAGAAAGGTGGAACCTTGTTCTTCAGCAATGAAGGGTCTGTTGAAGAGTGAAGCATTGGTGTTTGAGCCACAGTTGATAAGGTAGTTATCTATGGGAGTAAAGGTAGAAACTGAGAAGGAAGGGATGAAAAGAAGAAGAAGAAGAAGAAGAAGGATGAAAGGCTTTGGTATTTCCATTGGAAGAAGAAAGGTTTGGATTATTGGAGTGCATTGAAGAGTGTGTGAGGGTAATAATATGGCTAAGGAAGAAAGAGTGATGCCATGTGGAGAAAGAGGATTCAAAAAGAGTGAGAAAACAAAAACTTTGCCAAGTAGAAGACAACTATGGAGGAAAGAGTGATTGTGACTTCAGTTGTAGTGAAAGATTTGGTAATGAAGAAAAAAATGTGATAGATACTTAGAATAGTACATAAATTGAATTTCTGTCACTCAAGTCAAAGGGATTGGCAGATTGTCCCTCCTCAACCGTTTTCATCGCCTTGTGTGAATTTTCTCACATATCTTATAGGAAAGTTTTTAAATATACCGATGTTCCAATCATCTTGATTTTAATTAATAGGATAAACTATATTTTTTTTTTATCAAAAGTTGGATAAAAATTTTAAAAATATTTTTAAATTTTATTTTATTTTAATTTTGTCTAAAAATTTTTTTATTTATATCAAATATATTTTAACGATTAATTTTTAAAAAAATTTAAGACTAATTCAATAACAATTTCATAAAAACAACCCTCAATACAAGTAAATTAAGCATAATTTTTATACATTATTGTTAAATCGATCTTAAATATTTTGAAAATTTAGTGGTCAATGGTATATTTGATGCAAATTGAAAACTTATGAGATAAAATTGAAACAAAATAAAACTTAAGAATATTTTTAGAATTTTTATCAAACTTCAAGAACAAAAAATATACTTTACCCTAATCAATATATATTATATATATATTTTTATTTTACATGTACATACTCATGGCTAATTATAATAAACATAATATTTAATATTATACATTATTATTATTATGTGATATAAATTATAGAAGTATTATAAAATTAACAAAATTTATTTAAATTTATTTTTTTGAGGTTTTAAAAAGGTGAATTATAATTTAGAATTAGATAGAATGTGATATTTTTAAAGAGAAAAATAACATGAAAAATGTGGATACAGAAATATAAAGATACAATAAAAAAATTTAATTGGAATAAATTTACTATCACTTTGAAATTTTAAAAGTAATTTTAGTATTTGTATTACTTTGTGCAATACGTGATTGTATCATTTTTCTACCTATATATTTTATTTATTATAACTATATTATGAATCTAAAATTTAAGTTTTACTTTATAAAATATAAAAAGTAGTACAAACAAGAAAAAACAAATAGTTGCAATAACATGAATTAAATGCGATTTAAGATACATATGAAAAGATTATCTTCTCAATTTTTAAAAAATATATTTCACTCGCTTTTCTTTTATCTTTTATTTTAAGTAAATGCACATTTATTAGAAAATGTGAAACAAAGAGTAATCATAAACAATATTAATAAATGATAGTTAATTTAATTAACAATGAGGAGAAAGAGATTAGTTGAAAAATTCTAAAGGGATTTATTAACTAAAAATATAATTGATAATTTAACGACAAATAGTGCATAAAAAAATCTGAGTGAAAGAAATTATGGAACAAACATAAGGGGGAAAAGACTAAAGTGATGGATAAAAATGAACCAATCAAATATACACTGCACATATATGATATGATTTAATCTCTTTATAAATAACCCAGAAACAAAAAGTACACTAATTAATATAAAAGTGTTGCAATAAGGATGAAATGGATGACCATGAGGGGATCATCTTTTTCATGTTGAATGGCTAGATTATCAAAGTTCTTACATTTAATAATAGTGAAAAATAGTAGCCTTCTTATATGTATAAATAGACAACTTCACTACATAATATGGACACAGCAATAAAAACATTTTTCACTCTCTCTTTCTTATACTATTCTCTCTCTTATATTCTTTACTATAATATTAATATATTAATTATATTGTTATAGTAATTGTGGTGAATAGTAATTCTAAAGTTATCTAATTATATTTTCATATTTTATATTTATTACTTCTTCCTTATTTATTTAGTTATTTTACAACACGTTATCAGCACGAAGCTCTAACGAAATTTTAGGAAGATTCCAGTAACAAATTTTCATTATGTCGAAACTCTCTCATCTTGAATATAATGCTTTTGATATATTTGGAAACAATTATTTATCATGGATACTAGATGCTAAAATCCATCTTGATTTAATGGATCTTGGAGATACCATTAAGGTTTAAAATAATACATCCCAAAAGGATAAAACCAAATCCATGATTTTTCTTGGTCGTCATCTTGAAGTATGATTGAAAATGAATATCCCACATTAAAAGATCCTGCAAATCTGTGGAAAGACCTTGAAGATAGGTACAATCATCAAATACTTCTTTAAGCCCGATATGTTAGAGAAAAATTTCTCAACCTTCCATGCCTCGAATGTGCTCCTACAGTAGCAATCGAGAAAAAGGTTTTAAAAAATATTTTGAGCTAATTTCTTGCTTTCTTGTTGCTGAACGCAACAATGAGTTGCTCTTAAGAAATCATACAGCGCGCCCAACTGGCGCCACCCCATTTCTTGAAGCAAATGCGGCAAATTATAACCCTAGAAGAGGTAAATGGCAAGATTTTGATAACGAGAAAAATTATGGAAGGAAAAGAAATTATGTTCACAAGAAAGAATCTCACCAGAAGTGGGATAAAGAAAGAAACAATGGGTAAAGTAAATCAATTGAGGATAAATGCTTCTATTGTGGTGGAAAGGGCTATTGGTCATGTACCTGTCGTACCCCAAGGCACCTAGTTGATCTTTATCAAGCATCCTTGAAAAAGGATGACAAAGAAAAGGAAACAATTTTTGTTTCAAATGATGAAAATTCCACCATTCATTATGATGTATCTAATTTCTTTAAGGATTCTGAAGGAAATATTGGCTATTTGATCAATGATGGAATAGTTTGATATGTGTATGTGTTTGTTAAATATTCATGTGAATAATTTTACTGTGCATGTATTTCTACTCATTTTATTATTATTATTATCATTTGTCTTTCAAGAAAAATGGGAAGGACATATTCTAAAGATATTTGCCTTGCAGATAGTGCAAGTTCGCACACTATTCTTAAAAATGATATATATTTTACCCATCTTGTGCCAAAAGAAGAGTATGTTAATACTATTATTGGCTCGGGCAATGTGATAGAAGGCTCCAGAAGAGCTATAATTTTGTTTCCCGGAGGAACAAAATTCATAATAAATAATGTACTGTTGTCTACCAAGTCTCGAAGAAACTTGCTGAGTTTCAAAGATATTCGCCGAAATGGATATCATACTGAAACAATGAATGAGAGAAATCATGAGTATTTATGTATCACAACTCATGATTTAAATAAAAAGGTTATATTAGAAAAGTTACCCTCACTTTCATCTGGGTTGTATTATACCAAGATTAGTGCAATTGAATCACATGCCATTGTAAACCAGAAGTTTACTAGCCTAAATGAATTCATAACTTGGCATGATAGATTGGATCATCCGGGAACAACCATGATGAGGAGAATTATTGAAAACTCCCATGGACATTCACTAAAGAACCAGAAGATTCTTAAATCTAGTGAATTTTGTTGTGATGCATGTTCTCAAGGAAAGTTAATTTTAAGGTCATCACCAGTAAAGATTGGATTTGAGTCCCCTGAATTCCTAGAAATGATTCAAGGTGATATATGTGGACCTATTCATCCACCATGTGAATCTTTTAGATATTTTATGGTCCTAATAGACGCATATTCGAGATGGTCTCATGTGTGCTTATTGTCTTCTCGCAACCTGGCGTTTGCGAGATTACTGGCTCAAATTATTCGATTAAAAGCACAATTTTCAGAAAATCCAATCAAAGTAATTCGTCTTGATAATGCTAGTGAATTTTCTTCCCAAGCCTTTGATGCATATTGTATGGCTAACGGAATAAGTGTTGAACATCCAGTAACTCATGTTCACACACAAAATGGGTTAGCAGAATCACTTATTAAGTGCCTCCAATTAATTTCTAGACCCTTACTTATGAGAACAAATCTCCCAACCTCGGTTTAGGGGCATACTATTTTGCATGCCGCAGCACTTATCCGTTTGAGGCCAACGAATTACCATCAGTTCTCTCCTATGAAATTAGCATTTGGCCAGCAGCCAAATATTTTCCATTTAAGAATATTCGGATGTGCGATATATGTTCCCATTGCACCACCTAATCGCACCAAAATGGGACCCCAAAAAAAATTGGGGATATATGTTGGATATGATTCTCCCTCTATAATGAGGTATCTTGAGATACAAACTGGAGATGTATTCAAAGCTCGGTTTGCGGATTGTCATTTTGATGAATCAAAATTTCCAACATTAGGGGGAGAGAATAAGCTTCCTGAAAAGGAACTTAATTGGAATGCATCATCCTTGATGCATTTAGATCCTCGATCAGGACAATGTGAACTAGAAGTTCAAAAGATTATACATTTGCAAAGAATAGCAAATGAATTGCCTGATGCATTTTTCGATACAAAGAGGATAACCAAATCTTATATACCTGCGAAAAATGCCCCAATTCGAATTGATGTCCCAGTAGGACAAGTAGCCACTGAAGCAAATTCACGCCAGAAGCGTGGCAAGCCTGTCGGTTCCAAAGATAAAAATCCTCGAAAATGAAAAGAGGTAAATACTATTCTTGTTGAAAAAGACATAGTAGAGACAACTGCAGTTGTCCAAAATTCTGATATAATGTTAACGCCAGAAGACGTTCAGGTACCTGAAAATTGTGAAAATGACGAGATCTCGATAAATTATGTCTTTACAGGAAAAAAATGGAACCGAAATAAGACAATTGTCAATGAAATATTTGTATATAATGTGGCATTAAATATCATGCATAAAAGTAAGGATCTTGAGCCAAGATCAGTTGAAGAATATCGACAAAGAAATGATTGGCCAAAATGGGAAGCAGCGATGAAGGCTGAATTAGACTCACTTGCAAAACGTGAAGTCTTTGGACCTGTAGTCCATACACCAGAAGATGTAAAACTTGTTGGATATCGATGGGTATTTGTGAGAAAACGAAATGAGAAAAATGAAGTTGTGTGCTATAAAGCCCGACTTGTGGCACAAGGTTTTTCACAAAGGCCTGATATAGATTATGAAGAAACGTATTCTCCTGTAGTGGATGCGATAACATTGCGTTATTTGGTCAGTTTATCTGCATATCATAAACTGCATATGCATTTAATGGATGTGGTAACAGCCTACTTATACGGCTCATTAGATCGGGATATCTATATGAAAGTCCCTGAAGGACTAAAGATATCTAAACCATCCAATGAATATTCGCAAGGGTTATACTCAGTCAAATTGTAAAGATCTTTATATGGTCTGAAGCAACCTGGACGAATGTGGTATAATCGTCTTACTGAGTATCTGGCCAAAAACGGATTCAAGAATGATGATATCTGCCCCTGTGTTTTCATAAAGAAAACTGCATCTGGATTCATTATTATTGCTGTGTACGTTGATGATTTAAATATCATTGGGACTCCTGAAGAGATTCCAACAATTATAAAAACTCTAAAAGAAGAGTTTGAGATGAAAGATATTGGAAAGACTAAGTTTTGTCTCAGCCTGCAGATCGAGCATATAAAAAGTGGGATCTTTATTCATCAAACAACATACACAGAAAAGATCTTGAAGAGATTTTATCTGGATAAGTCACATTCATTAAGTACCCCAATGATCGTAATGTCTTTGGATGTGAAAAAGGATCAATTCCGTCCTAAGGAAGAAAATGAAGATAACCTTGGTCCTGAAGTACCATATCTTAGTGCCATTGGAGCGCTAATGTATCTTGCTAATAATACACGACCCGATATATCATTTGCTGTGAACTTAGTAGCAAGGTATAGTTCCTCTCCAACCAAAAGACATTGGAGCGGAATCAAGCAAATCTTTCGATATCTTCATGGGACAGTTGATATGGGATTGTTTTATCCCTATGGATCCAAGTCACAACTAGTTGGCTATGCAGATGCTGGCTACTTGTCTGATCCACATAAAGGGAGATCTCAAACAGGATACCTGTTTATATATGGTGGAACAACTATATCATGGAGGTCCACGAAATAGACGATTGCTGCAACATCCTCTAATCATGCCGAAATACTAGCGATTCATGAAGCAAGTCGCAAGTGTTTTTGGCTTCGGAGTTTGATCCAATATATTCTGTCATCATGTGGACTGATTGATCAGAAGATAGCTCCAACTGTCATGTTTGAAGATAATACAGCATGTATTGCTCAACTTAAAGGCGGATATATCAAAGGTGATAGAACAAAGCATTTTTCTCCCAAATTCTTCTTCACTCATGATCTTCAAAATCAAGGGACAATTGATGTCCAACAGATCCGCTCAAGTGACAATCTGGCAGATTTATTCACAAAGTCACTCCCAAAATCCTCCTTTGAAAGATTGGTACATAAGATTGGGATGCGCCGATTTCGAGACATTAAATGATGTCGACAAGAGGGAGAGACTGTACTCTTTTTCCCTTGGTCAGGTTTTTTTCCCATTGGGTTTTTCTTGACAAGGTTTTTAATGAGGTAGTCTCCATCACAAAGGATATTGTACTCTTTTTCCTTCACTAAAGTTTTTTTCCCATTGGGTTTTCTTTAGTAAGGTTTTAACGAGGCAATAATCCTTAATGGTCATCCAAGGGGGAGTGTTGCGATAAGGATGAAATGGATGACCATGAGCGGATCATCTTTTCCATGCTGAATGGCTACATTATCAAAGTCCTTACATTTAATGATAGTGGAAAATAGTAGCCTCCTTGTATGTATAAATAGACAACCTCACTACATGATATGGACACAGCAATAAAAACATTCTTCACTCTCTTTTTCTTATACTATTCTCTCTCTCTCTTATATTCTTTACTACAATATTAATATATTGATTATATTGTTATAGTAATTGTGGTGAATAGTAATCCTAGAGTTATCTAATTATATTTTTATATTTTATATTTGTTACTTCTTCCTTATTTATTTAGTTATTTTACAACAAAAAGTGAATTATAGTAATGTTAATATTGTTATGAGTAGATAAAACTATTCTTAATAAATTATTGGAACCAATATTGGTGTTGAAAGAATGAATTCTGGATCCTTTTATTTTCAATTTTGGTACAAATATATACATACTGATACGGCCCAGCCGGGGTTGTGTCTTGACCAATCCGGCCCGAGCGGCTCAATCTCTAAAGACCAAACCTGGGCCGAGAAACCGACCCGGACAGCTACCCCCAACTCATCACGCGCACAGCTGTGCAGAGAAATTTCGAAGAAGGTGGGTCTGATCTTGCGGGACCCACCTCTGACAGGGTATATATGCGGAGGGTTCTACCCCTCCCCAAGGTACGTCACTACCCCCTTTGCTCTCATAACTGCCTGTTCACACCCTGACTTGGGCGTTGGAGTGTCATTGCAGGTGGCTCCCCCCATACTTCATGAAGAGCTCGGGAGGTCGTTGGCCCACATCCAGACTCAAATCTAAGCTAGTCCCCGTTACCTCACCCGGAGCACCTCTCCAACCAGTCCGAAATCTCGAGCAACCAAACATTGGCGCCGTCTGTGGAGATTGACAGATGGATTTTCTGTTGGGTCCTATAGAGGCAGACGACAGAGGCACACCACGCGGGGAGGAAGTGGTACCCAGAAGCGGTAGGGTAGCCTCCATGGCTTCCTCTCGTGAACGTACCAGACCCCTCTTGCGGCAGCTTGAGCTCCCTTCGCGCTCCCACGAGAGGCGACCCTTTGGGGGAGCAGGTATTGATAGTGCTAGAATAATACAGGAGTTGTGCCACAGAGTGCAGAACCTGGAGCGGGTGGTGGCTAGCCCCGAAGGAGCCGCTCCAAACGTACCCCGAGCCCCCGATCGGAGTCAGAGAGCCAAGGAGAAAGCAGGGAAGTGTCGAGGAGATGGCGATATCCCATAATTTACACCCGACCTCCGACAGGGAATACTGTCAGGACAACCGCGAAAATAGTAGAGAAAGACCAAGGAGAAAGCGACCGCCCGTGATCATGGAGGCAACCCCTTTTTACCATTCAATCCTCGAGGTCCGGCTACCGAAACACTTCGATAAGCCAACAAACATGAGGTACGATGGGACCCAAGACCCCCAGGAACATCTAACGGCCTTTGAGGCCAGGATGAACCTAGAAGGGGTGGGTGATGAAGTAAGGTGTCGCGCTTTCTTCGTAACCTTAACGGGACCGGCAATTCGCTGGTTCAATGCTCTCCTCCAGGGCTTTGTAACCACCTTTGCCGACATTAGTTGTGCCTTCCTGGCAAAATTCACCACACGTATTGCTAAAGTGAAACACCCGATTAACTTGCTTGGGGTGACATAGAGAGCCGGTGAACCGACCAGGAAATACCTGGATATGTTCAATGACGAGTGCTTGGAGATCGACTTCCTAATCGACTCGGTGGCCAGTTTGTGCCTGACGAACGGGTTGTTGAACGAGGATTTCAGAAAACACCTTACCACCAAGCCCGTGTGGACGAAGCAATAAATTCAAAACGTGGCCAGCGAGTATATCAATGATGAAGAGGTCAGCCAGGTCGTGGCAGCCAACAAACGGCAGTCCGCCTACAACCATGCCCATCAAACCGGTAGCAGGGAAGGGCCCAAGGAACACTCCAAGGACGGAGGCCCGGCTAAAACCTTCAAGAAGTTTCCTCGGGTAGGAAAGTTTACCAACTATACCCCCTGGCGGCCCTAATTGTTGAAGTCTATCAGCAGATTACCAACAAAGGCATCCTGTCGAAGCCCCGACAACTCAAGGACAGGACGGAAGGAAACAAAAACCTCTATTGTGACTACCACAAGGGCTACGGCCACAAGACCCAAGATTTTTTCGACTTGAAAGATGCTCTGGAGCAGGCAATTCGGGAAGGGAAGTTGGCCGAATTCTCCCACCTTATAAGGCAGCCAAAGAGGCGGGAGCATGACCGATCCGGCGAGGACAAGAGCCGCGCTGTAAGGCAAAGACGTGAGCCTGAAGAGGATAACGAGTGCGGCCTCACTATCGTAAACGTCGTGATCGGGAGAGATGTTCCCCCCAGGTCGAAGTCGGCAAGCAGAAAAGATGTCAAAGTCTTAGCTGTATCCTCGGGCTCCGCGCCTCCCTCCCGGAAGGTACCGTCAATATCGTTCGGCCCCGAGGACCAATGGTTTGACGACTTGCCAGAAAACCATCCCATGGTGATCACGGCTAGAGTTGGAACTGGCCTAGTAAAGCAAATTCTAGTAGACACTGGAGCTGATTCGAACATCATGTTCCGCAACGTATTTGATGCTTTGGGCCTTCGAGACACCGATTTAAGGACCCACCAACACGGCGTGGTTGGCTTAGGTGAAAACTTCATCAAACCTGATGGGGTAGTTTCCCTCCCGGTCTTTATAGGCGGAGGTCGGTGGAAGAGGTCGCTAATGGCGGAGTTCGTTGTCTTAATGGACTCCACGACCTACAACCTCATCTTAGGGAGGAAAACCATCAATGAGTTTGGAGCGGTGATTTGCACCAAGCTATTGTTAATGAAATTTGTCACTGATGATGGATCAGTGGGTTCCATCAGGGGAGATTCAGAAACGGTGGTCACGTGCCACAACGCCAGTCTTTCTCTGAGGAAAAAGTCCAAAGAAGTAGCTGGGGTCTTCTTAGCCGACCTGGACACGAGGGTTGACGATAAACTAAGGCCAGAATCTGAGGGGGACCTCGAGAAATTCAGGGTCGGTGACTCTCGGATGAGAAGTTCACTTTTGTGAACAAAAACCTCCCACATGATTTGAAAGAACCCTTGGTGGAAATGATCAGAGCTAACAGCGACCTATTCGCCTGGACGTCGGCCGACATGCCGGGGATAGACTCACAGTTCATGTCGCACCAGAGCAGAAGCCAAGCCGGTGGCACAAAGAAGAAGGAAAATGTCCCAGGAAAGGGAAGAAGAGGTGGCCAGGCAAACGGTCAGCTTGCTAGAAGCAGGGTTCATTCGGGAACTCGACTACTCGACTTGGCTGTCGAATGTAATTCTGGTTAAAAAACCCAGTGGGAAATGGAGAATGTGCGTGTACTATTCTGATCTTAACAAAGCATGTCCCAAGGATTCCTTCCCCTCCCTAACATTGATGCTCTTGTTGACGCGGCTGCGGGATACTGGTATCTGAGTTTCATGGATGCTTATTCTGGTTACAACGAGATACCAATGCATCGGCCAGACGAAGAGAAAACGGCGTTTATAATGCCAGGGGGATCATACTGCTACAAGGTGATGCCGTTCGGGCTGAAGAATGCAGGAGCTACGTACCAAAGGCAGATGAACAAGATATTCAATTATCTTATCGGCAAGACGGTGGAAGTATATGGTGCACGAAATTGTGATCTCTGGTAATGGCTCCAAAAACTTGGTGCTCTAATCTCAATTCATAATTTGTCACAACTTCGATACAACTAACCAGCAAGTGCACTGGGTCGTCCAAGTAATAAACCTTACGTGAGTAAAGGTCGATCCCACGGAGATTGTTGGCTTGAAGCAAGCTATGGTCACCTTGTAAATCTCAGTCAGGCGGATATAAAATAGTTATGGAGTTTTCAAAAATAAAAGAAGGATAAAAATACTTATGTAAATCATTGGTGAGAATTTCAGATAAGCGCACAGAGATGCTTTCGTTCCTCTGAACCTCTGCTTTCCTGCTGCCTTCATCCAATCAGTCTTACTCCTTTCCATGGCTGGCTTTATGCAAGGGCATCACCGTTGTCAATGGTTACATCCCCTCCTCTTGTGAAAATGGTCCAAATGCTCTGTCACAGCACGGCTAATCATCTGAGGTTCCCGATCATGCTGGAATAGGATTCACCCTCCTTTTGCGTCTGTCACTACGCCCAGCAATCGCAAGTTTGAAGCTCGTCACAGTCATTCAATCCCAGAATCCTACTCAGAATACCACAGACAAGGTTTAGACCTTCCGGATTCTCATGAATGCCGCCATCAATCTAGCTTACACCACGAAGATTCTGATTAAGAGATCTAAGAGATAATCATTCAATCGAAGGTAGAACGGAAGTAGTTGTCAGGCACGCGTTCATGGGGAATGATGATGATTGTCACATTCATCACATTCAGGTTGAAGTGCGAATGAATATCTTAGAAGCGGAATAAGTTGAATTGAATAGAAAACAGTAGTACTTTGCATTAATCTTTGAGGAACAGCAGAGCTCCACACCTTAATCTATGGAGTGTAGAAACTCTACCGTTGAAAATACATAAGTGAAATGTCCAGGCATGGCCGAACGGCCAGCCCCCAAAACGTGATCTAAGATAGCATACAACTGATCAAAGATGTCTAATACAATAGTAAAAAGTCCTATTTATAATAAACTAGCTACTAGGGTTTACAAAAGTAAGTAATTGATACATAAATCTACTTCTGGGGCCCACTTGGTGTGTGCTTGGGCTGAGCTTGAATGTTACACGTGCAGAGGCTCTTTCTGGAGTTGAACGCCAGGCTGTAACGTATTTCTAGCGTTCAACTCTAGTTTGTGACTTGTTTCTGGCGTTTAACTCCAGATAGCAGCGTAGAACTGGCGTTCAACGCCCTTTTACGTCATCTAAACTCGTTCAAAGTATGAACTATTATACCTTGCTGGAAAGCCCTGGATGTCTACTTTCCAACGCAATTGGAAGCGCGCCATTTTGAGTTTTGTAACTCCAGAAAATCCACTTTGAGTGCATGGAGGTCAGAATCCAACAGCATCAGCAGTCCTTCTTCAACCTCTGAATATGATTTTTGCTCAAGTCCCTCAATTTCAGCCAGAAAATTACTGAAATCACAGAAAAACACACAAACTCATAGTAAAGTCCAGAAATGTGAATTTAGCATAAAAACTAATGAAAACATCCCTAAAAGTAACCAGATTCTACTAAAAACATACTAAAAACAATGCCAAAAAGCGTATAAATTATCCGCTCATCACAACACCAAACTTAAATTGTTGCTTGTCCCCAAGCAACTGAAAATCAAATAGGATAAAAAGAAGAGAATATACTATAAATTCCAAACTATCAATGAAACATAGCTCTAATCAGATGAGCGGGACTTGTAGCTTTTTGCCTCTTGAATAGTTTTGGCATCTCACTTTATCCATTGAGGTTCAGAATGATTGGCATCTATAGGAACTCAGAGTTCAGATAGTGTTATTGATTCTCCTAGTTCAGTATGATGATTCTTGAACACAGCTATTTTATGAGTCTTGGCCGTGGCCTTAAGCACTTTGTTTTCCAGTATTACCATCGGATACATAAATGCCACAGACACATAACTAGGTGAACCTTTTCAGATTGTGACTCAGCTTTGCTAAAGTCCCCAATTAGAGGTGTCCAGGGTTCTTAAGCACACTCTTCTTTTGCTTTGGACCTTGACTTTAACCGCTCAGTCTCAAGTTTTCACTTGACACCTTCACGCCACAAGCACATGGTTAGGGACAACTTGGTTTAGCCGCTTAGGCCAGGATTTTATTCCTTTAGGCCCTTCTATCCACTGATGCTCAAAGCCTTGGGATCCTTTTTATTGCCCTTGCCTTTTGGTTTTAAGGGTTATTGGCTTTTTGCTCTTGCCTCTTGGTTTTAAGAGCTTTTGGCTTTTTCTGCTTGCTTTTTCTTTTTCTTTCTATTTTTTTTCGCCTAATTTTTTTTTCTGCAAGCTTTGTTCTTTGCTGCTTTTTCTTGCTTCAAGAATCATTTTTTTTTATTTTTTAGATTATCAAATAACATGTCTCCTTATCATCATTCTTTCAAGAGCCAACATATTTAACATTCTTAAACAACAACTTCAAAAGACATATGCACTGTTCAAGCATTCATTCAGAAAACAAGAAGCATTGTCACCACATCAATATAATTAAACTAAGTTCAAGGATAAATTCGAAACTTATGTACTTCTTGTTCTTTTGAATTAAAACAGTTTTTATTTAAGAGAGGTGATGGATTCATAGGACATTCATAACTTTAAGACATAGTTACTAAATACTAATGATCATGTAATGAAGACACAAACATAGATAAGCACTTAACATAGAAAATGAAAAACAGAGAATGTAAGAACAAGGAATGAGTCCACCTTAGTGATGGTGGCATTTCCTTCTTGAGGAACCAATGATGTCCTTGAGCTCTTCTATGTCTCTTCCTTGCCTTTGTTGCTCCTCCCTCATTGCTTTTTGATCTTCTCTAATTTCATGAAGGATGATGGAGTGCTCTTGATGTTCCACCCTTAATTGTCCCATGTTGGAACTTAATTCTCTTAGGGAGGTGTTGATTTGCTCCCAAAAATTCTGTGGAGGAAAGTGCATCCCTTGATGTATCTCAGGGATTTCTTGATGATGAGCTTCTTCATGTGCCTGTTGAGATCCATGAATGTTCTCTCTTGTTTGCTCCATCCTTTTCTTAGTGATGGGCTTGTGAGATGAATCTTTCCATCTCCCATGGCTCAGAGGTGGAAGCAATTGCCTTTCCTTTCCTCTTTCTTGAGGTTTCTCTGGCCTTAGGTGCCATTAATGGTTATGGAAAAACAAAAAAGCTATGCTTTTACCACACCAAACTTAGAATGTTGCTCGCCCTCGAGCAAAAGAAGAAAGAATAGAAGAAGAAGAAGAAGAAGAAGAAGAAGAAGAAGATATGGAGGAGATGGAGGGATGTGTGTATTCGGCCATATGGGTGGGATTGGGTGGGAAAGAGATGTTGAATTTTGAAGGTAGGTGGGGTGTATGGATGTGAGTGGTGAAGTGGTGATAGGGGAGAGAGATTGAGGTGATTGGTGAAGAGTTTTGGGGAAGAGTGTTTATGGGATTGTGTGGAAGAGGGGTGAGAAGAAGTGTGTGGAGATAGGTGGGGATCCTGTGGGGTCCACAGATCCTGAGGTGATCCTGTGGGGTCCACAGATCCTGAGGTGTTCAAGGATTTACAACCTTGCACCCAATTAGACATGCAAAATGCCCTTGCACACAACTCTGGGCGTTCAGCGCCAGATTGGTGCTTGTTCTGGGCGTTGAACGCCCATTTGTTGCCCATTTCTGGCGTTGAATGCCAGAACCATGCTTGTTCTGGGCGTTCAGCGCCAGCTCTTCTCCAGGGTGCATTTCTGGCGTTACGCCCATATGCTGCCCATTTCTGGCGTTCAGCGCCAGAACC
Source organism: Arachis hypogaea (assembly GCF_003086295.3). Taxonomy (NCBI): domain Eukaryota; kingdom Viridiplantae; phylum Streptophyta; class Magnoliopsida; order Fabales; family Fabaceae; genus Arachis; species Arachis hypogaea. Next base: position 33,889,281 of record NC_092054.1, on the reverse strand, counting down.
ATGCTCTGTTCTGGTGTTGAACGCCTAAAACATGCTTCTTACTGGCGTTTAAACGCCAGTAAGGTCTTCCTCTAGGGTGTGAATTTTCTTCTGCTGTTTTTGATTCCGTTTTCAATTTTTATATTTATTTTGTGACTCCACATGATCATGAACCTAATAAAACATGAAAAACAATGAAAATTAGATAAACATTGGGTTGCCTCCCAACAAGCGCTTCTTTAATGTCAATAGCTTGACAGTGGGCTCTCATGGAGCCTCACAGATGTGCAGAGCTTTGTTGAGACCTCCCAACACCAAACTTAGAGTTTGGATATGGGGGTTTGACACCAAACTTAGAGTTTGGTTGTGGCCTCCCAACACCAAACTTAGAGTTTGACTGTGGGGGCTTTGTTTGACTCTGCTTTGAGAGAATCTCTTTATGCTTCCTCTCCATGGCTGCAGAGAGAGATCCTTGAGTTGTAAACACAAGGTTGTCCTCATTTATTTGAAGGATCAATTCTCCTCTGTCCACATCAATCACGGCTCTTGCTGTGGCTAGGAAGGGTCTTCCAAGGATGATGAATTCATCCTCATCCTTCCCAGTATCTAGGACTATGAAATCAGCAGGGATGTAAATGCCTTCAACCTTTACTAACACGTCCTCTACTTGTCCATAAGCCTATTTTCTTGAATTGTCTGCCATCTCTAATGAGATTTTAGTGGCTTGCACCCCAAAGATTCCCAGTTTCTCTATTACAGAGAGGGGCATGAGGTTTATTCCTGAACCAAGGTCACACAGAGCCTTAAAGATCATGGTGCCTATGGTACAAGGTATTAAGAACTTTTCAGGATCCTGTTTCTTCTGAGGCAATGTCAGTTGATCCAGATCACTTAGTTCATTGGTGAACAAGGGAGGTTCATCTTCCCAAGTTTCAATGCCAAATAATTTGGCATTCAGCTTCATGATTGCACCAAGGTACTTGGTGACTTGCTCCTCAGTGACATCCTCATTCTCTTCAGAAGAGGAATACTCATCAGAGCTCATGAATGGCATAAGGAGGTTTAATGGAATCTCTATGGTTTCTAGATGAGCCTCAGATTCCTTTGGTTCCTCAGAGGGAAGCTCCTTATTGATCACTGGACGTCCCAAGAAGTCTTCCTCCTTGGGATTCACGTCCTCTCCTTCCTTTACAGGTTCGGCCATAGTGATCAATTCAATGGCCTTGTACTCTCCTTTTGGATTTTCTTCTGTATTGCTTGGGAGAGTACTAGGAGAGATTTCAGTGATCCTTTTACTCAACTGGCCCACTTGTGCCTCCAAATTTCTAATGGATGAGCTTGTTTCATTCATGAAACTCACAGTGGCCTTAGATAGATCAGAGACTAAGTTTGCTAAATTAGAGGTACTTTGTTCAGAGTTCTCTGTCTGTTGCTGAGTGGATGATGGAAAAGGTTTACTATTGTTAAATCTATTTCTTCCACCATTATTAAAGCCTTGTTGAGGCTTTTGATCCTTCTATTGAGAAATTTGGATGATTTCTCCATGATGGGTTATAGGTGTTTCCATAAGGTTCACCCATATAATTTACCTCTGCTATTGCAGGGTTTTCAGGATCATAAGCTTCTTCTTCAGAAGATGCCTCTTGAGTACTGTTGGATGCAGCTTAAATTCCTTTCAGACTCTGAAAAATCATATTGACTTGCTGAGTCAATATTTTGTTCTGAGCCAATATGGCATTCAGAGTATCAATTTCAAGAACTCCCTTCTTCATAGGCGTCCCATTATTCACAGGATTCCTTTCAGAAGTGTACATGAACTGGTTATTAGCAACCATGTCAATGAGTTCTTGAGCTTCTGCAGGCGTTTTTTTTTAGGTGAATGGATCCACCTGCAGAAGTATCCAATGACATTTTAGCCAATTCAGACAGACCATCATAGAATATATCCAGGATGGTCCATTCTGAAAGCATGTCAGAAGGACACTTTTTGGTCAGTCCTTTGTATCTCTCCCAAGCTTCATAGAGGGATTCACCTTCTTTTTGTTTGAAGGTTTGAACATCCACTCTAAGCTTACTCAGCTTTTGAGAAGGAAAGAACTTGGCTAAGAAAGCCTTGACCAGCTTATCCCAAGAGCTCAGGCTATCCTTAGGTTGAGAGTCCAACCATACTCTAGCTCTGTCTCTCACAGCAAAAGGGAAAAGCATGAGCCTGTAGACTTCAGGATCTACTCCATTAGTCTTAACAGTATCACAGATCTGCAAGAATTCAGTTAAGAACTGAAAAGGATCTTCAGATGGAAGTCCATGAAACTTGCAGTTCTGCTGCATCAGAGAAACTAATTGAGGTTTAAGCTCAAAATTGTTTGCTCCAATGGTAGGAATGGAGATGCTTCTTCCATGTAAATTGGAATTAGGTGCAGTAAAGTCACCAAGCATCCTCCTTGCATTATTATTATTTTCGGCTGCCATCTCCTCTTCTTGTTCGAAAATTTCTGAAAGGTGCTTGCTGGATTGTTGTAATTTAGCTTCTCTTAGTTTCCTCTTCAGAGTCCTTTCAGGTTTTGGATCTGCTTCAACAAGAATGTTCTTATCCTTGCTCCTGCTTATATGAAAAAGAGGGACAGAAAAATAATAATAATAGGGGTCCTTTTTACCACAGTATAGAGGTCCCTGTGTGAGTAGAAGAAAAGAAGGAGATGAGAGAGAAAGAGAATTTTCGAAAATAATTTTTGAAAAAGAGTTAGTGATTTTCGAAAATTGTTTTTGAAAAAGGTTAGTAATTTTCGAAAATTAAAATAAAAAATTAAAATAATTAGTTAATTAAAAAGAAATTTTGAAAAAGAGGGAAGATATTTTCGAAAATTAGAGAGAGAGGGAGTTAGTTAGGTAGTTTTGAAAAAGATAAGAAACAAACAAAAAGTTAGTTAGTTAGTTGAAACAAATTTGAAAATCAATTTTGAAAAGATAAGAAGATAAGAAGTTAGAAAAGATATTTTAAAATCAAATTTTTGAAAAAAAGATATAATTTTGAAAAAGATAAGATAGAAAGATATTTTTGAAAAGATATTATTGAAATTAGTTTTGAAAAAGAGTTGATTTTTAAAATCACAATTAATGACTTGATTCACAAGAAATCACAAAATATGATTCTAGAACTTAAAGTTTGAATCTTTCTTAACAAGCAAGTAACAAACTTGAAATTTTTGAATCAAAATATTAATTGATGGTGTTATTTTCGAAAATTAGGAGATAAAGATAAGAAAAAGATTTTTGAAAAATATTTTTAAAATTTTCGAAAACAACTAAGAAAAAATGAAAAAGATTTGATTTTTGAAAAAGATTTTGAAAAAGATAAGATTTTTAAATTGAAAATTTGATTTGACTCATAAAAACAACTAGATTTTAAAAAGTTTTGAAAAAGTCAACTCAAATTTTCGAAATTTATGAGTGAAAAAGGGAAAGATATTTTTTGATTTTTGAATTTTTAATGATGAGAGGGAAAAACATGAAAAAGACTCAATGCATGAAAATTTTGGATCAAAACAATGAATGCATGCAAGAATGCTATGAATGTCAAGATGAACATCAAGAACACTTTGAATGTCAAGATGAACATCAAGAACATATTTTTGAAAATTTTTATATGCAAAGAAAACATGCAAGACACCAAACTTAGAAATCTTTCATATTTAGACTCTATGAATGCAAAAATGCACATGTAAAACAAGAAAAGACACAAAACAAGAAATCACCAAGATCAAACAAGAAGTTTTACCAAGAACAACTTGAAGATCATGAAGAACACTATGAATGCATGAATTTTTGAAAAATGCAAGATGAATATGCAATTGACACCAAACTTATAACATGACACATGACTCAAACAAGAAACACAGAAAATATTTTTGATTTTTATGAATTTTCTAATTTTTTTTGGTATTTTTCGAAAATTAATTGAAAAAGAAAAATAAGAATTCCAAGATTTTTAATATGAAATCCAGGAATCTTGTACTCTTAGTCTAAAGCTCCAATCTGAGGGTTAGGCATGGCTTAATAGCCAGCCAAGCTTTAGAAGATATTGATAATTTTTTTCTGTATAGAGCAACTAAGTGTGTGAGGATCAACAAGCTCTTGTGATGATAAGTTGAAACCCCAGTCCAAAGGATTAGACATGGCTTACAGCCAGCCAGGATTCAACAAATCATCATGAAACACTAGAATTCATTCTTAAAAATTCTGAAGAAAAATATATTTTTGAAAATATTTTTTTTATTTATTTATTTTTTTTCAAAAACAGATGAGAAATTTTTGAAAGGTTTTTGAAAAATTTTTGAAAATAAAACAAAAAGAAAATTACCTAATCTGAGCAACAAGATGAACCGTCAGTTGTTCAAACTCGAACAATCCCCGGCAACGGCGCCAAAAACTTGGTGCACGAAATTGTGATCTCTGGTAATGGCTCCAAAAACTTGGTGCTCTAATCTCAATTCATAATTTGTCACAACTTCGATACAACTAACCAGCAAGTGCACTGGGTCGTCCAAGTAATAAACCTTACGTGAGTAAGGGTCGATCCCACGGAGATTGTTGGCTTGAAGCAAGCTATGGTCACCTTGTAAATCTCAGTCAGGCGGATATAAAATAGTTATGGAGTTTTCGAAAATAAAAGAAGGATAGAAATACTTATGTAAATCATTGGTGAGAATTTCAGATAAGCGCACAGAGATGCTTTCGTTCCTCTGAACCTCTGCTTTCCTGCTGCCTTCATCCAATCAGTCTTACTCCTTTCCATGGCTGGCTTTATGCAAGGGCATCACCGTTGTCAGTGGTTACATCCCCTCCTCTTGTGAAAATGGTCCAAATGCTCTGTCACAGCACGGCTAATCATCTGAGGTTCCCGATCATGCTGGAATAGGATTCACCCTCCTTTTGCGTCTGTCACTACGCCCAACAATCGCGAGTTTGAAGCTCGTCACAGTCATTCAATCCCAGAATCCTACTCAAAATACCACAGACAAGGTTTAGACCTTCCGGATTCTCATGAATGCCGCCATCAATCTAGCTTACACCACGAAGATTCTGATTAAGAGATCTAAGAGATAATCATTCAATCGAAGGTAGAACGGAAGTGGTTGTCAGGCACGCGTTCATGGGGAATGATGATGATTGTCACGTTCATCACATTCAGGTTGAAGTGCGAATGAATATCTTAGAAGCGGAATAAGTTGAATTGAATAGAAAATAGTAGTACTTTGCATTAATCTTTGAGGAACAGCAGAGCTCCACACCTTAATCTATGGAGTGTAGAAACTCTACCGTTGAAAATACATAAGTGAAATGTCCAGGCATGGCCGAATGGCCAGCCCCCAAAACGTGATCTAAGATAGCATACAACTGATCAAAGATGTCTAATACAATAGTAAAAAGTCCTATTTATAATAAACTAGCTACTAGGGTTTACAGAAGTAAGTAATTGATGCATAAATCCACTTCTGGGGCCCACTTAGTGTGTGCTTGGGCTGAGCTTGAATGTTACACGTGCAGAGGCTCTTTCTGGAGTTGAACGCCAGGCTGTAACGTATTTCTGGCGTTCAACTCTGGTTTGTGACTTGTTTCTGGCGTTTAACTCCAGACAGCAGCGTAGAATTGGCGTTCAACGCTCTTTTACGTCGTCTAAACTCGTTCAAAGTATGGACTATTATAAATTGCTGGAAAGCTCTGGATGTCTACTTTCCAACACAATTGGAAGCGCGCCATTTTGAGTTCTGTAGCTCCAGAAAATCCACTTTGAGTACAGGGAGGTCAGAATCCAACAGCATCAGCAGTCCTTCTTCAACCTCTGAATCTGATTTTTGCTCAAGTCCCTCAATTTCAGCCAGAAAATACCTAAAATCACAGAAAAACACACAAACTCATAGTAAAGTCCAGAAATGTGAATTTAGCATAAAAACTAATGAAAACATCCCTAAAAGTAACCAGATTCTACTAAAAATAATGCCAAAAAGCGTATAAATTATCCGCTCATTAGTATACATAGATGATATTCTGGTAAAGACCACCAAAGCTGAGGACCTCATCGGCAACCTAGAGAACGTGTTCGCCTCTCTTTGGCGACACGGCATGAGGCTTAATCCGCTCAAGTGCGCCTTCGCCATGGAAGCTGGGAAATTCTTGGGGTTTATGATAACCCAAAGATGAGTAGAGGCTAACCTGGAAAAGTGTGAAGCAATTCTACAAATGAAGAGCCCGGGGTGTGTAAAGGATGTCCAGAGGTTAGCAGGAAGACTCACTGCGCTATCCCGCTTTCTCGGGGCGTCAGCTGCTAAGGCTCTGCCATTCTTCAACTTGATGAAGAAGGGGATAGCGTTCGAGTGGACCCCGGCGTGTGAAGAAGCCTTCAAGTACTTCAAGGAGACAATCTCGGCAGCCTAAGAGCGGAGAAGCGCTATACCTGTACTTGGCGATCACCGATGAGGCGCTGGCGGCGGTCTTAGTGCGTGAAGAAGGAAAGATCCAGCAACCGATCTATTTTGTAAGTAAAGCACTACAAGGAGTGGAGCGGAGGTACAGTAAGCTGGAGAAGCTAGCGTATGCCCTCCTGACCTCCTCCCGTAGGCTACGACAATACTTCCAAGGACATCAGGTAATCGTCAGGACGGATAAGGCAATCTGCCAAGTACTCCAAAAACCCGACTTGGCGGGTAGGATGATGACTTGGGCTATCGAACTATCCCAGTACAACTTACAATATGAGCCCAGGCATGCGATTAAGGCTCAAGCCATGACTGACTTCCTGGTAGAAGTGACAAGAAACGCTTCTGAGACACCAACCACACGGTGGAAGCTCCATGTGGACGGAGCCTCCAACCAAACGTTTGGGGGAGCAGGGATCATTCTGGAAAGTCCAACCGGAGTCGTATATGAGCAGTCAGTCAAGTTCGAATTCCTGGTATCGAACAATCAAGCGGAATACGAGGCTCTTCTAGACGGCCTAGTTCTGGCAAAAGAGGTCGAAGCCACTAGACTAGAGATATGCAGCGATCCACAGGTCGTGACTTCACAGATCAATGGGATGTACCAACCTAGAGATTCACTATTGTAGAAATATTTGGAGAAAGTCAAAGAGTTGAGCAAGCAATTCGAGGAAGTCACAGTGAAGCACATTCCGAGAGAGAGGAACACACGGGCAGACCTTCTATTAAAACTGGCAAGCACAAAGCCAAGAACGGGGAACCGATCTCTCATTCAAGATTTGGTAAGAGAACCAGCAGTGGCTTTGCACTTAACCCAGGCAGACCCGATCACCAATTTCTTGGAAAGCGACAAACTCCCCAGTGACGAAGAATTGGCAAAGATGCTAAGGAGAGAAGCGGCCAAGTATGCAATCTACAAGGCCAGTTGTTTAAGAAAGGGCTTAGCCAACCCCTATTGAAGTGCCTGTGTCCCGACCAAACGGACTATGTGCTTAGGGAAGTTCACGAGGGATGTTGCGACTACCACATCGAGGGAAGGCCTTAGCCAGAAAGCTCGTCAGAGCTGGTTATTACTGGCCCTCAATGATGGCAGATTCTAAGGAATTCGTGAAAAGGTGCAGAAGATGCCAGGATAACGCCAACTTCCACAAGGTGCCAGCGGCTGAACTGAGCCTGCTGATGGCCTCCCAACCATTCTCGTAATGGGGAATCGACCTATTAGGACCCTTTTCAGTTGGGCCAGGGCAGGTCAAGTACCTAATAGTGGCCAATGACCATTATACTAAGTGGATAGAGGCCGAGCCATTGGCCAGCATATCCTCGGCTAATTATCGGAAGTTTATGTGGAGGCAGGTAGTAGCCAGGTTTGGAGTTTCCAAGGCCGTTATCTCGGATAATGGGACGCAGTTCGCCGATAAAAAATTCAGAGAATTCCTCGTCGGCTTGGGCATAAGGCAGAAATTCTCATCAGTTGAACATCCCCAAACTAACGGCCAAGTTGAAGCTGCGAATAAGGTCATCTTGCAGGGTCTTAAAAAGTGACTTGACCAGAAAAAGGGAGCATGAGCAGACGAGTTAGCCTCGGTCCTCTGGTCCTACCACACAACTCAGCAGTCGTCTACCGGGGAGACCCCCTTCCTACTCACCTATGGGGTAGATGCAATAATACCCGTTGAGATCGGTGAACCGAGCCCACAACTACTCTTGGGAGGAGTCGAAGAAGCTGTAGAAAAGGACTTGATGGACGAAGCTAGAGAGATGGCCCACATATCGAAAATGGCGTTGAAGCAAAGGATGGCCCTGTGTTACAATGCCAAAGTACTCAAGAGAGAGTTTGAGCAGAGCGACTTGGTCCTACGACGTAACGACGTGGGACTCCCGACACCTGGAGAAGGAAAGCTGGTGGCGAATTGGGAAGGCCCATACGGGGTGAAGGAGGTGCTCAGCAACGGTGCCTACAAGTTGGAACGGCTGGGTGGCAGGAAAGTCCCAAGAATGTGGAACGCAAGTAACCTAAGGAGATTCTATTCCTAGCTGCCGAGGCACACTAGGCGAGCAAGCTTTCTACCGGGTCATCCGGTTTAGTAAGACTCGCATTGCTTTATGTTGGATTATTTGCCTTTTGTTTACTTCATGATCGTGTTATTTTAGAATTTGTCATTACTTCATGGTCATATTATTTGAGACTAGTTGTTTTCAATTAAGCTGTTTATCGATTATTCGTCATCCCTTGGTCTTGTTTTCAATATCTAAACTAATCAAGTCACCTTGCCAAATAACTAGCGCAAGAACGACACGGTGTCCCGGGATTGATCACCCCGGGAACCACTAAGCGACGAGCACCGCAACAAACGGCTATTGAAACGATAAGAGCCACGGCCTAACTTAGCTAGTTACCAACGAAACGGTAAACAAGTATAAATGAACAGCTAATTACCAATAAAACGGTAAGAGAACGACAAGCAAATCGATTACCGACAAAGCGGGAAACAAACATTTCATTTTAAACCAACAAAACAGCAGTCAAGTTTACTACAACAAAGCATTCGAAGATCCACATAATACAAAAAACCAAAGTACAAAAACAAGACCACATCACTTCTTCGGCATATCAACAATTTTGCCATCCTTGATGGTCTTGAAAATGCCAACCGCGGAGGTGTCAAAGTCGGGAGGCTGAAGCTTCACTTGAGCTTTGAGGGCCTCCTCAGTAATCAAGATGGCGCTCTTCCCTTGCTTCACGGTCTCTTTATACTTCTTTTTTAATTCAGTCATTTCATTCTTGGCCGCGGTTGCCGACACAAGGGCCTCATCGCGCTCTTTCTCGACCTCCTTCACCCGGCCTTGAGAAGCGTTGAGCTGACCCTCTAGAGTTAGCTCCCGCTCAGTAAACCACGCCACAACAGCATCGGAGGTCTTGACGTTCTCCTTTGCCCTAGCTAGCTGCTCTTGAAGTGACTGGACTTTAACTTTGTATTTGTTATTATCTTGAATAGAGGATTCGAGCCTATTTTCCAATGACTGTGTCCCTACCAGGGCGAATTCCACTTTTCTCACTATGGCGGCTCCCCAGAGCAGGGTACGGTACATCCACCTAGCCTGCAAAGGGAGATCCCCACCATGAAAGAAGTCCTCCGTGTCCGGGAGCAGTTGGGAATCATTAAATTGTCCGGCATCGAAGTTCTTCTCTATTACCGTGAGAACTCCCTCAAGGCTAGAAGACGGCTTCCTCTTCCTCGGGTTGTTAACAACAATTACCTTTGGGTCCTCCACCTCGAACTCTGGTTGGGGATCCAGGCCACCGCTACTCCCGATCACCTCACCCTGGGTGGGTTGGGATTGAGCTCCGGCCTCGATGGGATTGTTGGGGGGCACCTCCTGGTTCTCGGCAGCCGGTTCATCGATGCTATCGCCAACAAGAAAGGTATTGAACAAGGCATCAAGCCCAACTTGCTCACCAACCATTGATACTGAAACAAAATACAGAAACTAGTTAGTCGTTAAGCCGGGGGATTAAGCAAGGATAATAACACAGATACACTACTAAACGACTACCCACATATATAATTCCTGACCACATCCTCACCACCCATAAGAAGATGAGGATTAACGTGATTCTTCCCAAAAATGGCTAGCAAGACATCGGCAACCTTCTTGTTCTCGGAGGACAGCCCCTTGTACGTCACCTTGGTAAAGGTATTCGCATCCACCCCAAAGCTCCAGTAGGTCGAGATGCGGCGTTCTCCCTCCAGCGTCAACCAAAAGGGATGCCGACCCTCGGCCGGACGAACCTTGAAGTATTTGTCCTTGAAACCATGGTTGGAATCCTCGAATAGGGCAAAGATCCTCCGACCTTGAGCCGACTGGAAGGACATAAAGCCTTTTTTGGCCTTCCCTTCCTTGGAAGGGTTTGTAAGGGTAAAAAGAAATAAAAACACCTCGACGGAGGTCGGCAGCTCCAAGTATTCACAGACCATCTCGAAACAGTGGATCGAAGCCCAGCTGTTCGGATGCAATTGAGACGACGCTACGTCACACCGGTTGAGTAGCGCCATTTGAAAAGGGAAAAAGGGAATACGCATTACCAGTTGGGTGAACATCGCCTTGTAAAAACAGATCCAATTGGCGATCCAAGGGGCGTGCAGGTTTAGTTGGTATATCCGCTCGTGAGCGGCAGGGACGAAGACCTCGTAATTGGCTTCTTCGTCACTCCCACCACACAAGTAGTCAGCTTGTCGGAACTCAGTAAGCTCCTCTAGGTCCATCTGGTTAGGGGAATCCTTCACGTTCGAAGTTACCCAGGCGTACCAATCATAAGGTGCTCTCACAACGGAAGCCCGCGCAACAGGATGTTGGGCCATACCTACAGTGGGGGCACTACTCACACTTAGTCAAAGAGATCGGGGGATCGGGGATGGCCCAGAAACTACAGTTTTCCTATTCGATAGCTACAGTCAAACAAAGGATAAATCTATGGCCAAAGTAAAGCCTAAAAAACCAACATTCTAGAATGGTAACCTCCCTAATGCATCTACCTAACACTAACGCCATGTAATCCAACCAAATAAACAATACACGTCCGGAAGCAAAACAGGAAAGCAAGTAGTATAACAGCAGAGCAAAGCTATTCAGATAGATAACTTACCAGGATAATAGTGATGATCGAAGGGGGATGAAAAACTGAGAGAGATTTGGGCAAAGCAGGGATTCACAGCAAGAAACTTGGAGAAGATGAGAGGAAACGGAAGAAACGTAATGATAGTGGAAGAACTGGACGCGAAAATGAAGGAAAACCAAAAAGAAAACTGACGCATGAAGAAACGCGAAAGACAAGGGCATAATTGTCTTTTCACGCGGGGTTTAAATCAATCATCAATGGCATTAAATGTTCGGCGCAGAAATCAAGGTGACGTGGGATAATTCCCCTAGGCGACGAGCCTCACTCGCGCGTAGGGGGCACGCCCTCACCACAACTAACGGCAGCTCGACCAACCGACAACATAGGAAGGGGAGCTTAACGTGCCAACAACGGCATTCATGACCGTAGTAGGAGCGTTGGGGACACTGTTACGGCCCAGTCCAGGTTGTGTTCTGACCGACCGGCTCGAGCGGCTCAATAAGGTGGATATTCAAACTAGCTTTACTTTTGAACATATTAGGAAAAAAAAAAGAAAAATATTTTGGCATATATAAGAGGTAACATATAAGGAAGAGGCTTTAAGGTCTCAACATATATATATATATATATATATATATATATATATATATATATATATATATATATATATATATATATATAGTTTTCAAATCTAGGATATTCTTATGGCTTAAAAATGTAGGAAAAAAGTCTGCTGCAAAGCGGAATATACAAGATAGGCTCGATGTAGAAAGATTACAAGGTAGGCTGGTATTAGAACGACGAGTATATCATTTGCACACTAAACTCATACCAACTTTAGAGCTTCAGCTGCCTAAACTTCAACATGACATAACTTCGCCATTCCCAACCATACCATATTAAACAGATTCTCCGCGAATTCTTAACCTCATTAAACACTCCGCAACCCACTAACAGGCACAAGTCTAACATCAACAAAACTCCTTCGCAAGAATCAAGCTCCTCAACATCCTGTGACGTTGCACACTTATAAACTCCAACTTTCGCGTCCGCACAACGTATCCTAAAGAACTAACATATCTCTTGCTATATTTAACGATCGCACATGTCACCAAAACAAGTCTCAAGTCACTCAAAAGGATAGAAGACCTCAGAGAAAGGACAAGCAACAAGGACAATGTTCACAAAGATTTTTACGTTTCTCTTTGATGCATCAACAAGTCCAAAGTTACATCAAAGAATACATGAGCCAAGAAAATGAGTTTAAACAGCACAAGGCAGATATCCAAGGAATCGCATATTACTCTAAAACAAGCTTGAGTTACCTAAAAGGATATCAAACTTAGGAAGAGAAGAACAAAATTTATGGATGGGGTTCACAGGAATTCAAGAGAATGTTTAAGAACGCTATCAAGTAGAGAATAATTCAGAATGTAAGGTTCGAGACAAGAACTTCAAAAGAACCAAATTTAATCAGAATGAGATATACATAAGATGCAAGACATGAAGCAAAAGAACCAAATCGCATCTTAAAAAAAGTAGATATCTCAGGGAATTCAAGTAAACGTATGCGGTTAAGATCAAATGAAAATAGCATATGCACAAGGAACAAGATTGGGGAATAATTAGTTCACTTTCCAAGAAAGAAACCCCAAATAAAACTTCAAGATAAACCATGAAAGAACAAGATACGTGACCGAGCAACCCCGAGATGCAACTTCTAACGTTTCCAAAACCCATAATTTGCATCACCGATTAATTCTATTTTGTCTATGACAATCCATTAGTGTTTCCGTATACACATGTCATCAGTATTAAGTTGGCCAAACCTAATATCATGAGAAATGCAATGGTTGACTAACAGCATTAATCGATAGACAGTCATGCATATAAAATTCAAACTCTTGTCATTAGGACAAGTCCTATTGCATGACAAACACTTAGTGTATGCAGTGAAGCATAGTCAGTCCATTCCCAAGGCTCTAACAAGAACGAACTGTTCTGATACCATAATGTAACACCCTAACTTTTAGCACCTCATGATCGTACTAAAAGTCTGAGCTCTATTAACCTCTATTCCTTTAATTATTTACTATGTTTATTTAATATTGAGCCTTCGCGAATACAAAATGAAACTTTAATTAAGAAAATGAAATAGTTTTTACTTTCACTTACTTAATCACAAAGATATATATATATATATATATATTCACATAGCATGATATACATAGGCTTATTCAAATACCCTCAAATACAATTCCTAACCCTCTAAAAAAATAAAAACAATAAATAACGAGGGAAAAATAAAATCTAAGAAGTCAACTTGTAAACAGATTCTTCTATACTCTTGTAGTTCCGCACTAAGTCTTCGCGCCTGTAGCTGAAAGGGGTAGAAATAAGGGGTAAAAATTGGGGAGTTCCTAGTAGGGTCGGGGTGTATAGTTATATCCATTTTATATATACTTCGTCAGCAACAACAATTAACAAAGTACAAGCCAATTCAACAATTATAAAACACAAAACCCAATCACAAGCACACACAATCATAGAAAACACACTCACAAACAAATGTGCGCAAACAAGTATGATGCATGTCTATCCCTAGTGCAGGTAATGATCTCATTTGTCGGTTTCGACCCGCTCCCGACGCAACTCAGCAACCCTTGTCTGAGTTTGGTTTCCCGTGTCATAACCTCTGTAAGAAACCTCTGTTTTACAGGTGCGACTCTCTTGAGCCGATGTATACAAACATAACCTCTGTAAGCAACCTCTGTCTTACAGGTGAGGCTCTCTCTAGCCAATGTATGTAGCGATAACCTCTGTAAGCAATCTCTGTCTTACAGGTATGACCATCCCCTGAATTGGCCGATGTATCTCTGGAAGCAAATCTCAGTGGACTCACCACCATATCTCTGCTCGTTTTCAGTAGGTAAACAATCATCTCTGCTCGTTCTTTCTTTCTTTTCTTTTCTCTACTCTCCTGTGGCAGAGGTTCTTTAGATTCTTTTAATCTTTGATCTCTGCTCTTCTGTGGCAGAGGTTTCTTTAATATCCTTCTTTCCTCTTCTTTTCTCTCTTCTTCTTTTCTTTAATCTTTTAATCCTTTATCATAACTCAACTTCATATTCTTCCCTCGCCTTTCCCTAAGTGTCTTATGAAAAAGAATTATATAACACTTTAATTAAAGTTTGCATTCTCTAAAGCTTTTAAGATCACTCTGTTTGCTCTTCTCTGACTTATAATAATATTAATAATATCTCTACTAATTAATATTCGTAATAAAATATTAATAATAATATAAATAGAATAATTTAAATGGTAAATAAATAATATTTATATATTTTCTTAAAAACTTAGCTCATAAAACTTTATTTTTAAACTTCTATTAATTACTTTCTAAATCACGAACTTTTTAATATTCTAATTTTAACCTTAATATTTTATAAAATTATATTTGAACCCTCACTTATTTTCATATTTATAAAAATAACCTGAACTTTTATAAAATACTCATTTTTACGCTTGAACTTTATTTATTATCCAAAATACCCAAAAAAATTATATAATTATAATATTAAACTCAATCTTTTCATAAAAATACAAGTATATTTCCTCAAAAATAATTCTTTTTGGTTGATTATTTTTTTCACTAAGAACCGAAATCCTCCTTATTTTCTTTTTAAAATATACATTTAAATCTTAATCCGTTTATGAGTTTTACGGTTACCGATTTTTCACAACTTTTAATTTAATTCCTCGGGCATTAAACCTCACCTACTTTGTTCAAAAACTAGCACAATGACAGCCCCAAATTAGCCTCATTATCACAGTTTGGGCAGCACAAACATAACCAAATCACAAGTTTAATCACATATAACAATATATCAACAAAATTCAATATAAAGTCAATCAAACTCCATCAATAATCAATCATAACAACCATTCACTTATCCAATACAAATTTAATCGGTGAGAATTTACCAAAACCATACCTCCGTAAGAAATGAAAATACTCGAGGTTAAGGAGAAGCTTTCTGATCGGGATGTCGAAAAAGCAAGTGTCAAAAATCGTTTGTACCTCCTAGAACTCCAGTTGGTCGAACTCAAGTACTTTCACCAATCAAAAGTGGTAGGGAAGTTACGTCACCGTCAAATTTCACCAATCAAAAGTGGCGTCAACGTGTAGAGGAGAAGAATACGAACACTTTTATTAGATTAAATTTTTTATTAGAGTTACGGATCTCAAGAAATCGAAACCGAAAATTTTTGGAAAGTTCACAGTTTCTTTCTTTTCACCCTCGGTGCTATCTCTTGTACCATCCAAGAATGAAGCATGCAATGCTAATTAAGTGCTAATAATCATGATTTATTTATGAAAAAGGTTATATATATATATAATATCCACTTTTTTTTCTTTTTTTTAATTAAAAATATTAATTATTTAAATTAAAAAATATATATAATTTTTATTATTTATAAATTATTAAAATTATAGTTTTAATTATGTAAAATATTTTATAATAACAAAAATATATAAGAATATGAATTTAATTCAATTCAAATAGTTATAAATTAATTTAATTATTTTTAATAAAATAATTTTTAAAAATAAAAAATTTTAATTTATAAAATAAATTATAACCTATTTATATTTATATTTTTAAAATTGAGGGTCGTTACAAAATATGTCATCAATTTCTCATGACAATTTCATCATCAATTTTACCATCAATATGGTACCAACTACAATTTAATCTCACTAATCAAGTCACTCATATCATGTATACAAGTTTCCATCTCAACCTCCAAAAATCACCAACCACATACATAATAATACAATCCATTTTAACCAACCATTAACATTAACAATTCAAATTCTATCCTAGGGTCACTAACCTAAGTTTTCACATTATATTATATTTTAGATACAGAAACTGAAACCATACCTTAGCTCCACTTCCAATTTCACTTTTTCTCAACTTTCAAGATTCCAAAACCTCACCAACATATTTTCAAACTTATAGCTCCACTTCAAAACTTTCCAAAACCTCAATCAAGCTCCAATTTACATACACACACTACCTATTCCACAATATCATATCCAAATATAACAACTCAATAACTAAACACAAGACTTCAAGTATTTCACTTAGGGTTGAGAATCTTACCATATCCAAAGATCAATGGGTTGAGGCTAAGCCTTTCTTTCAAGTTAATTGGATCCATAACAGCAAAAACTTAAAATCTCAATACTTTTTATCCAAAAATTTTGAATTAAATGGCTAAAGAAATTGAAATGAAATCGTGGTGAATAAAGTTGTGAGCTTTGTAAAGCTCGACGCCACGGTCACGTGGCCGCAAACGGTGCAGCGATTGAAGCTCCGAATTAAAAGTTATGTCACTTTGAATCACAAGTGAAGGTTTGTGCCAAAGGAAGAGTGTTCTTTCTTTCTTGCTGCACTTGCAGCATTTTAGCATGCAACTAGGAGAGAGAATGATCTAAACTCACTCTATTAAGTGAGGGAGTTGGGCCGATGAGCTCGGTTCGGATCCGGTTCATTCGGTTTGGCCTGTTTGGCCCAATCTTGAGCCAAATCCTTTAAAATTAGTGTCGAAATTCTTGTTTTAATTTTCTCTATCATATTAAACTATAAAAAGCATATTTCTAATTTTCTAAAATAAATTTTAATTTGTGATTTAATTATGCATTAATTAACCAGTTTTACATTTTGTATTTTAATTGCGTTGATAATTGGGTTTGCAAAGTATAAAATTTGCTCACTAAAAAGCATTTCAATTACATCGTTTTTATATCAGTAAAATTATTAATCATCGATAAACAGAATTGAATAATAATACAACAATTAAATCTCAGATTAAGTAAGTTGTTTTAACTATTTTAACATGTACATAAGACAACAACTGTAGATTTTTAATGTGCACCTAACCCTATAAACTACATCTTCCTTTTAGAATGTCAACTATAGTATCCTGAAGGACAAAAGTGAACATGCATTAGCAAGATATTAAAATATGGAGTTAAAATTAAATAATTATTTTTGGCTCTTATCTTTTTTATTTTTTTTTCATTATGATAAAAACAAATACTCATTAAAATTGAATTATATGCTTTATCAGTTCAATTGATAAATAGTACCTCGATATAAACTAACATTTTATGTGAGATACATGTTTATCAATCAATTTTCTTCGTTTTGAAATTCATAATTTGATAAATACTCAAAATTTAAATAATTTTGTGTGCAGGTTTACGTGCCTTTTTTAATTTCATAAATTCATCTAGTAAAAATAAGATCTCTTCTCAGAATCAAATGGAGAATATTAATCCAAACATGTGTAGAGTGTTAGATGCTGAGTCTTGTACTGGTTCAAGAATACAAAAAAATAGAATCTAATTCACAACTTATAAATTTGCTATCTTAACTATTAAAATCATGACACATTTGCATACCAACATTGCAAGTGAAAAGTATCAAAAGTTTGCAAAGTACTATCAACCATAGATCATAGCTCATAGCCATACATGCATGGAATGCAACAATGATCACAATGTACAGATGCAACTAAATGTCTACAATTGACATTTTAATCAAAAGCAATGCATTAAATCTAAAAGAAATCCAAACCCCAAAAAAAGTCTCAGTAAACATACCTTCATGAGCCCAAAAGTCTTAACTTCTTCACCAAATTTTATGATTCTTTGTTCAACATGGACAATGGCAATTGTTCTTGCTCCTTGAAAAGATTAAATTATAACGAAGTTGAGGTAATATTCTAGAAAATATACGTTAAATCAATATGTGACTTTACAATATTCAAGAACATTCCAAAACAGATTTTCATGAGCACTAAACAAAGTTGATAAAAATATATAAAAAATTATGTCGCTGATTGAAAAGGGAGGGGCAAAAAGCAAGAGTGACTATTGATGTGAAATAATTTTATAATAAACAATGAGTCACTAATAATTCAAATTAATAATATGCTTAAGGAGAGAGTAAAGTCAGTTGAGACCACCGTAGTAGGGTGTCATGATTTGTAAATCTCACTGCAAGGACAGCTGCACAGTTTATTTTAACCACAATCCTTTCTCATTAAGCATGTCATATTTCCTTTCTTTCCCTACCATCATCTCCTATTTTAATAGAGGGCTTTCTTATTTCTGATGTCTACCTAATTGAGGTCACATATAATCTGCATAAAGGGATCTCTGTAAGCTCTATTTCATATGTATAATAACTTTTTATTCATATTATTAATATTTTCCCTTATAAAAAAATCCATTCTTCGTCATTACTGCAATTATTAGAAACTTAACCACTTCTTAAGAGTTTTAAGTGATTCTCCTGGAAAAAATCTCATAAAAATTTTAATTAACAGCAACAAATAATAAAGTAATTATTTTTTAATCAATTGTGAGGTCAAATAGATGAGTTGATTAACAAAAAAAGATGCAAAAATGCTACCTTATGCTATATCTAAAAGTATTATGCATAACAAAAGTTATTAAATACTCACATTCAGCATTGGCATTGGTTCTTAAAAAATAAATCAACCAAATCAGTATAAAAATATTTTAATTACACATAGTCTTAGGTAATATTTTTATCATAAATAAAAAAAAATCATTAGTAAAAGATGGTAATATATCATATTTTTTAAATAAGCAAATGTTAAAAGCATCATTGAAGATAAATTAGTATCTAATATTCGAAGACACGTTACCTTTTGACTATTAGTGGAGATTCAAATATTTCTAAGACTTCATGGTAAACGATATTTTTAGTTGCAGTAAAATTGTTAGAATTATCATGAGATATTACAATCTTGAGTCCGTCTTTGGTGGTGACCCGTGAAATTGCGACATAAAATTGTCCATGTGTAAAAACTGGTTGTTTCAGAAATAAGCCAACATGATTTAGAGACTGTCTTTGACTTTTATTTATAGTCATTACATATGACAAAATCAGAGGAAATTGTCTATATTGAAACTTGAAAAGTAACTTTGCATCTGATGGAGTTAATGTCATTCTAGGAATGAAGATCTTTTCACCTTGACTATTTCCCGATAAAATTTTGGCTTCAATAATCTTATTTCCAAGTCTCGTGACAATTAATCTAGTTTCATTACAAAGTCCAGCAGAATGATCAATATTTTGAATTAGCATAATTGGACAACCTTCTTTAAATGATAGCTCATGATTTGGAAACCCAAAGGATTTTATTGTTGCCAAAAATTCTGGTGTATGTACGCAAACAACTGTGTCATCAGTTCATTCTTTAAAGCAAGGTGAATCTGAACTCATATATGTTTTCAATTCATTTGTATTCAAAGATAGCATGTAATCATTAATCTCTTCAACACTGTTAATAGTTAGGGCTAAAATTGCTCTACTTTGCAGGTGATATGAATTTTGACAATCCTTTAGATAGTCACTATATGTAGCCTAAACAATTGCCACGACTGAATCGCCAAGAGTATTGACTAATAGTTCAGACGATATGAGAACTAAATTGCTCCCATCATCAGAATTTCCAAGCTTCCCATCTCCAAGATCAAGGATCAATTTTGCAAATCTTTTTGTTTTCTTAGTGCTTTGTCTTTTATTTGAAGACTTTAGTCGCAAGTTTTGAGTCAAATTTAATATCTGACAGTTACGCCACAGGTAAGAAGAATTTATAGATACATTGACAATATCCTGCCTAGATCCTTTTGTAATAACGGGAAGAGTTTGTTTAAAATCTCCACCAAAACAACTATTTTTTCTCCAAACGGCAAGATTAAACTTGATTCATTTGTATGCTGAAGGCCTGAAGTAAGCCTCTCATTGTTCGGTCAAGTGCTTCAAAATAAAACTTATTCATCATTGGTGTTTCATCCCAAATAATAAGTTTTATTCTTGAAATTAATTCTGCTAACAAACTGCCTTGTTTAATGTTGCAAGTAGAAAATTTGTCAGGAATAAGAGGAATTGCAAATCTTGAATGAGTAGTTCTCCCTCCTGGTAACAAAAGAGATGCTATTTCACTGAAGCTACAGTTAAAACTATTTCTCCTTTAGATCTAAGAGCAGCTAAGAGTGTTCTCCAAAGAAATATTTTTCCAGTACCTCCGTATCCATATAGAAAGAAAATATGACCGTTATCTGAATTTGTAGCTTTAATAACTTGGTCGTACATATTCCGTTGTTCTATTGTCATTTGAGATAAGTATTGTTTGTGCTGTTCAGCTAACAAAACATGGTTATAGTTAAGTTCATCTAATATTAATTTGTTGTATAGAACATCTTGTCTTCTGAGATTAATGTTATCTATATTTGGATATGGCATTGTTGAGAATTCTCGAAGTGACTTTCCATTGCTATTAAGTATGTCCTCAATTTCAATGAGAGTTAGTTGCAATAACTCCTCATCTGACATGACCAGATCTAAAAAATGAATAAAAAAGACATATTAGTAGAAATTAAACTAATCTATTTAATATCTACTTTTTAAATATAAATTAGTTACTGTATCTATAAATATAGTTTTTTTAATAGTGTAACACCCTAACTATCAAAAGTCACGCTTCCGGCTGCGCCACTCTAATAGCTCAGTTATTACGACAAATCTTATACTATTTAATACTAAAATATGAGTCTGTTTACCGAACCATTCGAAAACATACACTCATACATATTAATATAAGTTACAGTACTCATCGAAAATACATACATATATATATATATATATATATATCAACATCCTATCCCTCTTACAAAAACTAGCAAAGCTAAAGGCGAGGGAAACATAAATACTAAAACAATAAAAGAACATCGTCTAACAGAAAAGAAATAAGCTCTCCCGAACTTCGTCATCTGTAACCTGAAAAAGAAAGGACCTGTAGGGGAGTGAGAACATCATCCTCAAAAGGGTTCTCACTATAAGGTTGCAGAATTACTATAACAAGATACGCGAGATAACATCGTTAGAGTGATTAATAACTACCTTATGCATCTTTTCAAAAGTAAAGGGTTACTATACAAATATCTGAAATCTTTTCTGAAAGAGGAAACTGCTCATTACTTTAAAAATTTAAAAGCCTTTAGAAAAGGGTTTATCTATGCTGAACCAGATTAGTTTTTCATATTTTTCTAAACCAGGAACACAAAATCGAAATCAACCATTGACCTATCTCATATCAACCACGGCCCTAGGCCCAAACAATCCAACAGCAGCCAATCCACCACACTCCAGCAGAGTTTCAGTCACAAACACAAGTAGGAAAGTTCAAGCACAAACAGACAGTTACCGCAAGTAGAACAATTAGCAGATAATCACAAGTAATCACAAAGACAAACCAAGTACAATATGCACACTCAAACAATGTCACATAGATGCATATGATGAATGCCTGTCCTAGTGGCTGATGATATCATCTGTCGGTTATAAAGCCAACCCGACAAGTCCTGGTAGCTATCCATTGGACTGTCCCTCTGTCGTGTATCCCCAACTCGAGTTATTCACAAGAGATAATTATAATTCACATCCAACACCCTCACTGGTGTATGTTCACGGGGGCGAGTTCATCCGAAACTTTCACAGTGTCCGGCCACACTTACGACATAGGGTCAACAGAGTATCAAGTCTCAACCTAGAGCACGTGGTGGCTAGCCACTACTTCTACCCAGGGAAACTCGTATCTCAAATAGTTGGAAGTGCAAAATCACAATATCAATATCTCAGCATATATGCATTTATTCTCAGCCATAAATCAATATTCATTTCAGCCATCCTGCTTAAATTCATGACTCATAGTCAGCCATCTGGCTCACAACATATTCCGCAATCAGCTAAAATTCATTATCATACACAGCCATTCCGGCTCATAACAAAATAGCACTTCCACCATCCAATATCATCAAATTCATAAAATCAGCATTCAAGCTATAAATCACTTTTTCTCAATTCACTTCACTTCGAAATCAAATTTCAACTCTTTTCAGCCTTGGCTTTAAAGTTCCCATACCTCAAATCATCTTAGGCTCATAAGCCCCTTTTACTCAAAGTAAGTTTCCCTTTTAAAAACAAAGCCACTCTCGGCATCCTCTTTCCAAAACTTTCAAAACCATGGCAAATTAAAGATCTCTTTTGAAATGTTCAAAATCATCCATCCAACAACGGGATTTTATAACAAAAGTTCCTCGGCAGTGTCTCAAATCTTTAGGGGAGAATAACCTAACTCATTTCCTCAAATTCACTTAAAATCATTAAAACCTTGGCTTCCTGATATGAGTAAATAGGATCTAAGCAAACCGAGTCATGTAATCAATTACTCCTTTCAAAGCCGTTTCCTTTACTTAAACAAAACCAGCTTCAACCCCATGATAAATTCTAAAGCATTTCAAACTGCTAAAAAATTATTTTAGTCTTGCAAAAATTCAGAATTCAAAGAGTACTTAAAACTTTTTCCAAAATATTTTAGAATGAAACTTGTCAATAGGCGTTCAGGTTCTTTCAAAGTCACTGAAACTCCTCTAATTGAAATCCTCAAGTCAAATTCAAAGACATAACCCTTTTCACATTAAAACAGCCTTAAAACATAATATTCATCTAAATAACTTGCTCCCAAAAGAGATACAATACTTTTCTTAAGAAACAAGACTAAATCAAAATTTCCTTTTTAGTAATTCATTTCAAAAGCATAAGTCATCCCTTTCTTAATAATTCAAATAAAATAGTAGAAGTCTTTAACTCGTAATTTTCCAGATAACATTTCAATAAAGTCCCGGATTCTACTGGAATTTCGGCAGCACTTCCCCTAAAACTTGGACTCTGCCACCCTTTCCATGTCCCATCCAAACCAATCCACAATCCCTTTCAATGGTCCAAAACCCAAAATCAGTTCAAAAGCCAACTGAATCCAACATTCACCTCATTTTCATATCTCAAGGAAATCGGCTCAAGATCAAATCATTATCAACTTATTAAACTCATTTCTAAAACTTTTAAAGAAACAGTTCAGCAACAACCCATTTATCAAAACCAAATAATAATCAGAAGTCGTCTCAAGGTCAATCTTTATTAACGGATTAAACTTATTTCCAAAACTTTAAAGATACAATTCAACAACAATCAATTTATCAAATCCAAACAATAACCCAATCAAACATATAATCACATTCATCCAAAATAGCCAAATAATACATAAGACTTGTACAATAACTAAAAAGTGTATTTCTCACATCGCCATCCATTTATAACAATCCCAAATTATAAAATTGAGATTTTAGAAAAGCCCCTACCTCGATACGTCGAAACCACAACCCAAACTCGCTAACTGAATCCTTTCGTCTCGACCCGAATCGACTGCAACCAAAACCTTAGCTCCACTTGCTTCTTCAACAACCACAACGACTCTAATCACAACATATAATAATCAAGACTCGACCCCACGTTACCAAAACTCAGGTTCATTAACCAACACAACAAAATACTAACGCGAGGTTATTCGAAACATAATTACTTACTGAAATCACAAGACGACGCAGCTGCGATTCTGAATCGACCTGGCAATAGCTCCGACATTAACCTTAAGTGACAGTCGCGAGCAAAAGAATCGAAACGAAACTTAAAGCTCTTACCGGAGACTGTAACAACCACGCGACGTTAAAAACCTTTCCGGAATTCCAAAAGAACCGAAACCAAACTTAAAGCTCTTACCGGCGGTGGAACTCCGTGGCAGCAGAGGCACTCCGGGCAGCAGAGGCTCTGCCCGAAGCTTCGGTAGTGGTCCCGGAAGTCACAGAACCACTCCCGGTGATCAGAATCACAGAGACGCAACTCCCTTCTCTGGCAGCGGCACCTGCGGTGGCCTGAACCCTTTTCTGACTGCGGTTCAGCTTACCATCATCAGCAACGGCGAGCTCAGATGGTGGCAGTGGCGACGGCCATTCCGACGGAAGCGACACGACGGCAGCTACCAGACATGCGCGCCTTCTCCCCTCCGACCATGGCTCGCATCTTCTCCCTCTCCTGTTCGTGATTCGAACGGCGGCAGCAAGGAGGGAGACGGCGAAATCCAACGAAGCTGGCGGCGAGGATGCGACGGTCCCGAACAGAGCGGCGGCAGCGAGCTAGGCGTGTAACAGCCCACACTCACTCATCAAAATATGTCATGCTAGGAAGAGGTATCCACACTCTTATAAGGCATGCTTCGTTCCCCTCCCCAACCGATATGGGACCTTACAAATAGCATGCAAACTAAGATAGTGTATATGTCTATATTGACTTTAATATTGAAATATACCTGGTAAGTTAAACATATTTATATGATTATGCAAAATTCCATCTGATAATAGTGTCCAGCATTTCTCCCAAATGACTTATGGTTGTATCATTGAGTTTGACCATAATAGGGTTACAAAGAGTTTCCGTAAATATTGACCTAAACCCCAATAACTTGCTTCTTTAATTGCATCAACATATTCTTGATCATCGTCTAATAAACCCCGTGCGTAACATGCATCTCTATATGAAGAGTAAATAATATTGTTGTAGGTTCTTAGATCCTTGAAACTTCTTGGGCCCCTTACAATCATTAGCATTCTCAAGTAGTATAATTCACCAGATGATGGTGGTTGATGAGAGAACTTTTGTGTGGTCTAGAAATTTGCGGATAAATCCTCGTTGCAAGTATAGTTTCTAAACCTTCAAAAGTCCTTTTATACAAACGTTTTGGTTGTCACAAGTAACAAACCCCTTTGAAATTGATAACTGAGTATTCAAACCTCGGGTCGTCTTCTCAAGGAATTGCAGGGAGGTATGTTCTTATTATTGGTTATGAGTTTGTAAATTGGGGTTTTGGAAGTAAGGTGGGAATATGTTATATGACAAGTAAAATAAAATAATAATAATAAAATCTCTTGACAAGGTATAAGAATTGGAATTCCTATCTTAGTTATCCTTATCAGGTGTGAAGAGAATTGGGTTTTAATCCCACTTGGTCATCCTTTATTAAACAAAGGAAGGTTAAGTGGACTGATCAGCTTGATTCTCAAGTCCTAGTCAACTCCTGTGGAGAGACTAGTGTTAGAGCAATCCTAGCTCAAGCAGAATCTGCCAATTTCAATCACTTGCTAAGTTTGATAACTCAAGTACTACCAATCACTTGACCAAAGCCAAAAGGGAGAAAAATATCTAAATTAAATTAAAAGCATCAATATAAATAAAGCAAAGCAATCTTAAATCTGAAAATACCTCGAATTACATTAACAAAAGAAATTAAATATGGCATAGATGTTCATAAATTAAATTGAGAAAATAAATAAAAAGAACATTGAACCTGGGATCGAGAGTCACTCCTAAAACTAAGAGAAATCCTAATCATAATCCTAAGAGAGAGGAGAGAACCTCTCTCTCTAAAAACTACATCTAAATCCTAAAATTGTGAATATTGAAAGCTTGTTCATGTATGGATGCATTCCTCTACTTTATAGCCTTCAATCTGTGTTTTCTGGGCCGAGAACTGGGTTGGAGACAGCCCAGAATTCGCTGGTTGCGAATTCAAACTCGCTGAATTTTCGTCACTGCAACGCGGCCGCATGGATCACGCGGTCGTGTCACCTAGTGTCAGGGCAACTATGGCATATTATATATCAAATCGAAGCCCCGAACGTTAGCTTTCCAACGCAACTAGAACCGCATCGTTTAGACCTCTATAGCTAAAGTTATAGCCGTTTGAGTGCGAAGAGGTCAGGCTGGACAACTTAGCAATTTGTCCAACTTCTTGTATTCTTTCCACTTTTGCATGCTTCCTTTCCATCCTCTGAGCCATTCTTGCCCTGTAATCTCTGAAATCACTTAACACACATATCAAGGCATCTAATAGTAATAAGAGAGGATTAATATTAGCAATTATAAGATCAAAGAAGCATGTTTCCAATCATAGCACAAATCCTGGGAAGGAATTGTAAAACATGCAAATAGTATGAATAAGTGGGTAAAGAGTTGATAAAATTCACTCAATTAAGCACAAGATAAACCATAAAATAGTGGTTTATCAACCTCCCCACACTTAAACAATAGCATGTCCTCATGCTAAGTTCAAGAGAAACTATAAAGATGAAGAGGAATGTAAGAAAGTATGAAATGCAACCTATCTATATGAATGCAACTACATGCAAAATGATTCTACCTACTTAGTTAAAAGTAAACAAATCCTTCAAGAAGAAATATGAATTGGATTTCACTAATTCAAATCATGAAAATAAAGTACAAATAGACTTGCAAGAAGAAAATAGCTCATGAAAGCAGGGAACAAGGAATTGGGCATCGAACCCTCACTGGTAGTGTATACACTCTAATCACTCCAGTGTTTTAGGTCCGATTCTCTCAATTCTCCACTAACCTTGCTTTCTAAGGCTTGCTCTTCATCTAACAATCAACATAAATTTAATGCATAAATACACAAATCAAGAGGTCTTTTAAGGGTTGTAATGGGGTTAGGGTCAAGGTAGGATTGTCTTTGGCCAAGTGGACTAAAATCTGAATCCTTAATTAACTTAACTTTCCACCTAACTTTAGACAATCCATGTAATCACAATACAAAAATTAACTATCCATCAACCATATTTTCCACATTATTCATGATTCTAATTCTAAGTACCGTACATATGCATTGCTTTCACCACTTACTTTGGGGCATTTTGTCCCCTTTTATTTATTTGCTCTTTTTCTTTTCTTTTTCTCTCTCTTTATATATATATATATATATATTTTCCTTTTCTTTTGTTTTTCTCAATGTATATGATTAATTTTTTGAATGCATGAACATGTCCTAAATATTTCTTTCACATTTTTAGAAAATTCTAACATACTCAATTCTCAAACCAAATATTTCCAAACCCAATTTCCCACACTTAAATCATAAGCACTCTCACTAGTCTAAGCTAACTAAGGATTCAAATTAAGGATATTATTGTTTTTCGCTTAGAGTTAATGATGTGCTAAAGTAAAGAACAAAGGGATAAAATAGGCTCAAATTGGTTTACAAAGGATAATGAAAGGTAAGGCCATATGGGTATGTAAGCTCAGTGAAACAAAGGCCTCAATCATGTAAGTGCATGCATACATCAAACCATGGAAATATAGAATTAAGCAAGACAAAGATCACAATTTTAGAGAAAAAATACACACTAAAAATAAAATATTGGTTGATAAAATGCAACCAATTCAAATAGGCTCAAAATCTCACAGGTTTTGTGTGTTCAAGCTCTAAACCATGTTCCAGTATAATATTTCTTCAAACAAGTGTAACATTTTATTTAAATTAGTGAAATGCTCTAAAATGTTTCTTGAAAAAAAAAATATTACTTCAACCAAGTGGTAAAATATGCAAAAAAATCAAATAAATATGCAATTAAATATGCAAATGCAGCAATTAACAAAGAAAATATTGGTGTTGAATTAGGAAATAACTAACCCATGGAGATCGGTATCGACCTCCCCACACTTAAATATTGCACCGTCCTCGGTGCATGCTAAGATATACAAGTGGATGGGTTGCTTCAACTGGGGCTCTCTTTGTTCCTTTCCTTGCCGGTGATTTGGGAGTGGCTTTCTCTTTACCCTTCTTGGTGGCCATCCTCAAAAGGGAAAAAGAAAGTGACTGTTAAAGCTAAGGGTTACAGCAAGGAAGAGAGCGTGAAAGGTGGTAATCAATGCACAATAAAGAAGAATGACGTTAACACACGCTCATGAGTACATGTGAAAAGTCATCAATGGAAAATAGCTAGTGCATATGATAACAAGTGAATGCAAGGTATTTATTGGCTTGCTGGCAAAGGCATGAGTAGCATAGATCAAGCATTCAATGTCCAAGTTAGATTACCAAGTCTTTCAAACTAACAACATGTTCCAAATAAATTTCTAACACCAATGAAAATAATGCAATGAATGAAAGTATGCAAATAAATTAAAATAAAAAAAAAAAGAAAAAATAAGAAGAATGAGAAAAGAAAGAAGGGAAGAAGAAGTAAATAAGAAAGGAGGGAGGAAAAATTAGGATTGGGGAAAAAAAGATAAGATTTTTGGCTGATATGGATAAGCTGTGCGGCGCAAGCGACGCGGACGCGTGGGGCACGCGGTCACGTGACTTGCGCTTTAAGTTAATCGACATGGTCGCGTCGGTCACGCGGTCGCGTCGGTCACGCGGTCGCGTGACACGTTTTATGCTACTGGCGCAAGGGCAGCCTCACACTCGCACAACTTTCTGTTCAAAATATTATTTTGCCAAATATTAGGTGACGCGATCGCGTGGGTGACGCGATCGCGTGGGTGACGCGATCGCGTGGGTGACGCGATCGTGTGGATGGCCATTTTTGGAAAACGACGCAGCCGCATGGGGCACGCGTTCGCATTGGAAGGCTTGGGCTTCCAGCACGAGTCCAGCCCAATTCCAGCTCAACTTTCGGCCATACACCTTTGTTACGTCGATTTTCATGGCACGCGGCCGCGTGGGGCACGCGGTCGCGTAGGAGGCCAAAGTTCCCACATGACGCGGTCGCGTGAGCGACGCAGTCGCGTGGGGTCAAATTATGCTAAAGGCGCGCCTCCAGCCATGCTTTCGCGTGACTCTCTGTTCAATTCTTTTCTCCCCAACGCACTAGTGACGCAGACGCGTCAGCGACGCTGCCGCGTCGCGTGCGTGTTTTTTCTCTCTTTTTTTTTATGTAAGATGCAGAATGCGATGCTTAATGTGAATGCTATGCATGATTCCAGGTTCAATAAAATAAAATAAAATTCAAAAACAAACAAAACCAGATAAAATAAAATTAAAAAAAAGAACGATCATACCATGGTGGGTTGTCTCCCACCTAGCACTTTTAGTTAAAGTCCTTAAGTTGGACATTTGGTGAGCTCCCTATTATGGTGGTTTATGCTTGTACTGATCCAGGAATTCCCACCAATGTTTGTACTTCCAATATCCTCCGGGGTCCCAAACTAGGCACAGAAAGCCTTCAAGTAAGTTAAAACAAGTGACAAGACCCCAAGAGTGTTGATTTTTGGGATGAATTCTGGGGTCCCAAATCTTGCTTTTGCACCCGTCTTCTTGTTGATTATCATGATTCCATCCGGGTAGCAAGCAATCTGAATTCTCACTAAAGCGGCCAAACAACTTCCTAGACCCATTCAGTTGAGCTTTACACCAACCTTTGCATTTAAACTTTAAGCTTCCAACTATAATGAACCTTGCAGGACAATTCTTACCACTGACCATCTTCCTCTTACTCTTAATGCCACAAAGAGCTCTAAGTTGACCATCCGTCTCCAGTAGCCCATATTCAAGTGGAATTAGAAAGCTAAGGGATATGAATTTTACCCACTTGAATGTTGTGAAGGATGATGGCAACTTAGGAGAAGGTATTTTTAATGAAATTGCAAGCTCCTCTCCCTTGTGGTCTTCTCTGATAATTACCACGTCTTTGCACACTTCTTTAATACCAACCTCTTCCTCTTGGTAGCTTTCTTCCGATTTAATCTCCTCTTCATTGCTTTCCAAGGGCATGGGAGGTTGTGCTTCTTCTTCTTGAATCTCCATCTCTTGATCAACTTCTTTCAAGTCTTCAACTGTGATATGCCTTGGAGGTTGTACACTGATGAGCGGATAATTTATACGCTTTTTGGCATTATTTTTAGTATGTTTTTAGTAGGATCTAGTTACTTTTAGGGATGTTTTCATTAGTTTTTATGTTAAATTCACATTTCTGGACTTTACTATGAGTTTGTGTGTTTTTCTGTGATTTCAGGTATTTTCTGGCTGAAATTGAGGGACTTGAGCAAAAATCAGATTCAGAGGTTGAAGAAGGACTGCTGATGCTGTTGGATTCTGACCTCCCTGCACTCAAAGTGGATTTTCTGGAGCTACAGAACTTGAAATGGCGCGCTTCCAATTGCTTTGGAAAGTAGACATCCAGGGCTTTCCAGCAATATATAATAGTCCATACTTTGGCCAAGAATTGACGACGTAAACTGGCGTTCAACGCCAGCCTTCTGCCCAAATCTGGCGTCCAGCGCCAGAAAAGGATCCAAAACCAGAGTTGAACGCCCAAACTGGCACAGAAACTGGCGTTCAACTCCACAAATGGCCTCTGCACGTGCAACACTTAAAGCCCATCCCAAATACACACCAAGTGGGCCCTGGAAGTGGATTTATGCATCAATTACTTACTCATGTAAACCCTAGTGACTAGTTTATTATAAATAGGACCTCTTACTATTGTATTAGGCGTCTTTTTGACCATCTTTGGATTACCTTATGATCCTTTGATCACGTTTTAGGGGGCTGGCCATCTCGGCCATGGCTGGACCTTCACTTATGTATTTTCAACGGTAGAGTTTCTACACTCCATAGATTAAGGTGTGGAGCTCTGCTGTTCCTCAAAGATTAATGCAAAGTACTACTATTTTCTATTCAATTCTTCTTATTTCGCTTCTAAGATATCCATTCGCACCTAAGAACATGATGAAGGTGATGATTATGTGTGACACTCATCATCCTTCTCCCTTATGAACGCGTGCCTGACAAACACTTCCGTTCTACATGAAATAAGCTAGAATGAATATCTCTTAGATCTCCTAACCGGAATCTTCGTGGCGTAAGCTAGAATGATGGCGGCATTCAAGAGAATCCGGAAAGTCTAAACCTTGTCTGTGGTATTCCGAGTAGGATTCAATGACTGAATGACTGTGACGAGCTTCAAACTCGCGAGTGCTGGGCGTTAGTGACAGACGCAAAAGGAGGGTGAATCCTATTCCAGCATGATCGAGAACCGACAGATGATTGGCCGTGCTGTGACAGAGCATGTGAGCATATCTTTCACTGAGAGGAGGGGATGTAGCCACTGACAACGGTGATGCCCTTGCATAAAGCCAGCCATGGAAAGGAGTAAGACTGATTGGATGAAGATAGCAGGAAAGCAAAGGTTCAGAGGAATGAAAAGCATCTCCATTCGCTTATCTGAAATTCCTACCAATGAATTACATAAGTATCTCTATCCCTATTTTACTATATAATATTCAAAAACACCATTATCACTTTATATCTGCCTGACTGAGATTTACAAGGTGACCATAGCTTGCTTCATACCAACAATCTCCGTGGGATTCGACCCTTACTCACGTAAGGTATTACTTGGACGACCCAGTGCACTTGCTGGTTAGTTGTATCGAAGTTGTGACAATTATGAATTAAGATCAAGAGCACCAAGCTTTGGAGCCATTACCAGGATTTGTTCGAGCCTGGAGATCACAATTTCGTGCACCATACACCCTCCTCAGCATCAATATCAAACGTCTTGGAAGGGGGTTCTATGACTGGACTTTCCCATGGAGGTTCTGCATCTCCTAAGTCTTCAACCACTTCTTCTTCTTCAATAATTCCGGCTTCCTCCACTTGTTCCAGTACAAATTCATGCTCTTTACTATCCACTGGAGTTTCTAATGTCTCCTTCATGCTATGTTCTTCATTAGATTGCCCACATGAAGCCATGAGGGTTCCTTGAGTGTCCGAACGTCG
Source organism: Arachis hypogaea (assembly GCF_003086295.3). Classification (NCBI taxonomy): domain Eukaryota; kingdom Viridiplantae; phylum Streptophyta; class Magnoliopsida; order Fabales; family Fabaceae; genus Arachis; species Arachis hypogaea. The sequence continues at coordinate 33,857,634 of NC_092054.1, read as the reverse complement.
GGAAGCTAATTGATTTATCGCTTGTTCCAATTGACGAATGGTTGCCTGAAATCGATCCACTGTTTCCTTGAAATGATCCTTTGTCTCTTGATGCACTCAAATTTCATAAATAGGATCATAGTGCTCTTGGATTGATGGATATAGAGATGGTGAATATTGAAGTGGTGGTTCTTGTGAGTAATTGGGTTGGAATTGGGGTGGTTCTATATGTGGTTCATATGGCCCATAAGGTGGTTGGTATGGTGGTTGAGGGTTAGGGTCATATGGGGTGAATGGCGGAAAGGGACTTGTGAGTATGGTGGTCCAAAGTCATGTTGAAGAGAGGATTCATAGGCATATGGTGGTGGTTGTTGATAGTCTATTGGAGGTGGTTGTTGCCATGAGGGTTGATCAAATCCTTGTGGTTCCTCCCATCTTTGATTCTTCCAACCTTGATGCCTGTTCTCATTATAGTTTCCATTCCTAACAACAACATTGGAATCAAACTTGAAGCGAGAGGGATGAGAACTCATAGTTAGTTAATAAAAATTTAAAAACAAAAATAAAAGCAAATTTTAAATTCAAATTTTTGAATTTGAAAATTAAAATTTGAATTTTGAATTTTTAAAATTGAAATTTGAAGATTAAAATTTGAAATTTTTTTTAAATTTGAATTTTAAATTTTGAAAATTGAAATTTTTTTTAAATTGAAAATTGAAAATTGATTTTTTTTTTATATTTACAATAACCAATAATAAGGCACACGTTTGCAATTCCCCGGCAACGGCGCCATTTTGATGAGAGAACTTTTGCGTGGTCTAGAAATTTGCGGATAAATCCTCGTTGCAAGTATAGTTTCTAAACCTTCAAAAGTCCTTTCATACAAACGTTTTGGTTGTCACAAGTAACAAACCCCTTTGAAATTGATAACCGAGTATCAAACCTCGGGTCGTCTTCTCAAGGAATTGCAGGGAGTATGTTCTTATTATTGGTTATGAGTTTGTAAATTGGGGTTTTGGAAGTAAGGTGGGAATATATTATATGACAAGTAAAATAAAATAATAATAATAATAAAATCTCTTGGCAAGGTATAAGAATTGAAATTCCTATCCTAGTTATCCTTATCAGGTGTGAAGAGAATTGGGTTTTAATCCCACTTGGTCATCCTTTATTAAACAAAGGAAGGTTAAGTGGACTGATCAGCTTGATTCTCAAGTCCTAGTCAACTCCTGTGGAGAGACTAGTGTTAGAGCAATCCTAGCTCAAGCAGAATCTGCCAATTTCAATCACTTGCTAAGTTTGATAACTCAAGTACTACCAATCACTTGACTAAAGCCAAAAGGGAGAAAAATATCTAAATTAAATTAAAAGCATCAATATAAATAAAGCAAAGCAATCTTAAATCTGAAAATACCTCGAATTGCATTAACAAAAAAATTAAATCTGGCATAGATGTTCATAAATTAAATTGAGAAAATAAATAAAAAGAACATTGAACCTGGGATCGAGAGTCACTCCTAAAACTAAGAGAAATCCTAATCCTAATCCTAAGAGAGAGGAGAGAACCTCTCTCTCTAAAAACTACATCTAAATCTTAAAATTGTGAATATTGAAAGCTTGTTCATGTATGGATGCATTCTCCTACTTTATAGCCTTCAATCTGTGTTTTCTGGGCCGAGAACTGGGTTGGAGACAGCCCAGAATTCGCTGGTTACGAATTCAAACTCGCTGAATTTTCGTCACTGCGATGCGGCCGCATGGATCACGCGGTCGCATCGCCTAGCTTCAGAGAAGCTATGGCATATTATATATCAAATCGAAGCTCTGGACGTTAGCTTTCCAACGCAACTAGAACCGCATCGTTTGGACCTCTGTAGCTAATGTTATTGCTGTTTGAGTGCGAAGAGGTCAGGCTGGACAGCTTAGCAATTTGTCCAACTTCTTGTATTCCTTCCACTTTTGCATGCTTCCTTTCCATCCTCTGAACCATTCTTGTCCTGTAATCTCTGAAATCACTTAACACACATATCAAGGTATCTAACGGTAATAAGAGAGGATTAATATTAGCAATTATAAGATCAAAGAAGCATGTTTCCAATCATAGCACAAATCTTGGGAAGGAATTGTAAAACATGCAAATAGTATGAATAAGTGGGTAAAGAGTTGATAAAATCCACTCAATTAAGCACAAGATAAACCATAAAATAGTGGTTTATCAATGGTACAAAGAATAATCTTCTGATGACAGTACCGGCTTTTCGTGCTTCCCATTCTCGAAGTTGGCTTTTCAAAACAAATTTTCTTGGAAAATCAGTATAAGTTAATTTGTCTGGCTTTATTTTATTTTCTATTAGCTCTAAACCATGCTATAAACATCGATTCTTTAACAGTTGCCTTTTGAAATGTCTCTGTTAGTGTGTCTCTATCTTCAAATATGACGATCTGTTCATCAAGCAAGTGAAAACTTAATCTTTCAACAGATGGCTTTCTATAGTGTATATCATATGCAAAGATTCTCCATGCAGATTCATAGGGTGAAATGTACTGACAATCATAAAATATTTTGATCTCATCAACAACACAGTTTGTATTCTCAACTTCTGAATTTGAATAAAAAGATACTATAACCCGAGCACTTCCCTTGTTGACATATTTTAAGAGATATTTGATTGATTTGGATTGATTGCACCACTCAACATTTATATGAGCACCATATTTTAACAACGAGAACTTATTGTGGGGAACAACGTATCGATTATCCAAGTGAATTCCAGATATCTCAATAGTGCGACCATCATTTTGCCGTTTGTAAACTGGATACCCATTATGATTAATGGTGGTATGTTTAACAAATTTTTTAGGGAAGTGACAAATGCATTGTCCATTTTCCATGCAAGGTGAGTTTTTTCGTGCAGTTCCGCATGGCCCATGCATAATTATATTCTTAATTACTTCATAGTATTCTACATCTGGCACTGGATCTGGAACACAAATAGAAATTGTATACTAAAATGGCATGACTTCAGTAAAAGAATACACAAAGAGTACACAAACCAACCCAAAGGGCAAAGAGATTCATAAAAGTACATACAAATTTAACCAAATAAGTTACCAAGATGATACAATAACATTAAAAGAATGAACAAAATAAATAATTAGTAACTTGATTTACCCAGCAAGTGGTTCTTGTGAACACCAACCATTGCCTCAATCTTCTTATATGAGATAAACTAAAAAGCATTAAACAGGAAACTGTCACTGAGAAACAAACTGACAGAGGTCTTGGTATAAAAGCTCAGTATATACTTGTGGCTAGTCGTTCACACAAATTTTCCTACCGCTTGAAAAATAAAATTCCTTATAATAATAAAGTTCATGCTCACGAATCAAGATCCTAAAAAATTCAGACTTCAAATTGTACAATGAAATGGCACGACTTTATCATTAACCTAGGTTCTTGTTATTTAAGAGTTGTTATCGTCCAATATCAGCTTAAATGAAACAAAGCAGCTTAAATAATCAAAATCTAAGAAATGATTATTTATATGTTTCCAAAGGTAAGTTACAAAAAAATGTAATCAACTTAATAAACTATCTATTTATAAATTTTATTTACAAAAGATGCATCAAACTATAATTGACATACATATATAGAGTTCTTACAATAAACTTTCAAATAGGTTCTCGTGCAGAAAACAACTAAAGATGACATTAAAGCAAAAAGTATATAAATAAAAGAGCATTTTCAACTAAGCTGGAAATGCCTTCCTCCGATTCCCCATTAATAGAAGTCTATGATTACTAACTACTCAAGCTTCCTTTTCCCAGCACGACCTTTCAATGGCTTGGTTGTAGAGCCCTGAACATCTAGACTATACACCCCACCAATAGTAGCACCTGCATTTGAATCAGCCACAACACCCTTGCTAGGAGTCTCAAGACCGCACTCAAAAATGCTCTCCGAACCTGAATCCTGCATGCGTAGCAACACATCTCAGAAAAGACAGATCTTAAGAGGGAGGGATTGATAAAATTTGCTCACAGCAAATGCTCTATGCATGTTTCATATGATATACAAACCTTAGATAAAGACAAAACTGCACAGAATGTACATCAGACTCAGCCTTATTAGTAAAGGATGCAGGCAATAGATTGGAAATACTTTGGTCAACTCCCTAAGAGGTAGTTATTTAGAAAAACAGTGTGATCACTACAACAACAAAGTAAATACTGAACAACATAACAATTAAAAGATAGAAAACACACCACCATATCTATAGAGCAAGACTGGGACTCATAAAGGGCTATGAGTGTGTCATCATCGCTGATCTTAACTACATTATACACTTGATCAATTGAGGTGAGATTTTTCTTCGTAATGGATAATTTAAACAGAAATTTTTTTGTCGACAATGCTATCCAAAACTTTGGGATAGCATGCCACATTTTCTCCTCTCTAGATATTAGGAAAAAAAGAATCAGTTTCGTTATTTATTGCTCTCTAATGAATTGAGTACATAAATTATTTTCCACACAAATATTGAAAACCTTACACTGAGGTACTAAATCATTTTCAACACAAATATTAAAAAACTTACACTGAGATTTTTTTTACTTCACTTGCAGACTTTCCAACAACCAGTTTGGCCTCTTGGTTCCAAATGATTAGGCCAATACAGCCAGTACCATCAGCGGCAATAACATGAAGATGGTACCTGTTGAAAACGCATTATGAAATACATTAGAAAAGTGAGCAATAACCCAAAACAACTTAAATATATTAAGCCCTTTTAAGTTGGAAGGTCTCTACCTCAGAGGAGTATTGATACCAACTTTACCACAATGCTTGCGCAGATAACAACCTTTATTCTCCTTCACTTTTCTGGGACAACTCTTGCACAAAGCATAATACCAATCACTGCCACCAATTTCAATAGAAACCACAGTGGCTAGTATCCAACATGAAGTTTCCTATACAAAAAAAAAAAAAAATACAATAACGCTAGTAGTAGACCCACATGAACAAAGCACGCCATGGTTGAAAAAACCAACAATAGAGGAGCTTACATTAGTTTTGTCCAAAACCTCCTCAATAGTAGTGATTGGTAAGGAACCGCCATGCAACTCATCACTAATTGAATTTATAGGCTGGCTCTGTATATATAATTAATACACTGAGCCTTTATATCACTTCTCTTTATTAAACTGAAGCACATGAGATAAAATAGGCAAAAAATCTTACGAGGACATTATAGTGAAATTAATGAAATAAGGGAGCCAGTTAAGTGAGGACTACAAACTTTCAACACACCTATTCTTGAATGCAAGAACATCGGGGATCTCAAGGTGAAAAAACAAGCGAGAGGCATAAAGGCTATTTTAAACATTAACCTCATTGAGATAGAAATTAGGCTTAAAGAGTTGTGCCACCAAGATAATAGGATGACCATCATCTTTATCAAATAAGCCAAGGGCTTCGTCCACCAAGTCACCAAAGAGGGTGCACTTCATGATGTTCCCTTAATTTTTTAAGTGGAACAAAATATAAGGACAAACAATGTAAACAAAGCCCACCCAAACGATAAATCAGTGGTAAATCACAAAATCGAAAAAAGAATTAAAATAAATAGGAAACAGACTTTAGATCTTCCAAGTGTAGTTTAATGCATTTACTCTCCTCTCCTCTCCTGATTTTGTAACCAATAGTGTAACGTCCTCTCTTCCTACGACATGACCCATACAGTCTACAAAAGAGTACACAAAGCAACCCAAAGAACAAAGAGATTCATAAAGATACATACAAATTTAACCAAATAAGTAGCCAACATTATAAATAACATTAAAAGAATGAACAAAATAAATAATCAGTAACTTGATTTACCCAACAAATAGTTCTTGTTCACACCAACCATTGCCTTAATCTTCTCATATGAGATAAATTGAAAAGGATTAAACAGAAAACGTCGCTGGGAAGCAAACTGACAAAGGTCTTAGTATAAAAGTTCAGTTTATACTTGTGGCTAGTTGTTCACACAGATTGTCCTACTACTTGAACAATAAAATTTTTCATTGCATAAAGTTCATGCTCATAAATCAAGGTCCTAAATACCGCCATATTTGACTTCGGGATGGAGCAGTGTATACGATCACCCTACACCAGAAAGAAGCAAATAGAATAAACCACAATGGATAAAAAAATCCAAAGTGAATCTAATTAGAAAAGTTTAGAGTTTAGTAATTGACCCTTTCATCTTGAAGTACCAACTCCATGCTATAAATCTCTCTTGGGTTCCACTTGCTAGGAAACTCGTACAGGCGCACAATTCTGACTTTCAGATTCCAAGCCAGCTTCGTTGGGTTGATATCTGCAACAACATCCATTTTTTGATTCAGAACACCAACAGGATTCATGAGAGCCATAGCAAAACACAGGAAGGCATAGCTCTATCAAGTATACAAAAGTCGTTTTTTTGAAAAAGCTATGGAATTTGAATCGGATACATATTCACAAATCCAATTTGAATAGAATATATAGACAATACGAAGAACACTGTTCGGAATCCAAACCCTAAACACCACTCTCTCAAAAAGAAAAAAAAAGAGCGCCCAATTTGAAAGTTAGAGCCAATTTAAAAGATTTAATCATGCTATACCTCGGATTTTCATCTCTGGATCTGTGGCTCACTGTCATCTGCTAATCAGAAGGTAGCATTTTTCTTATCATCCAATCAAAAAGTCACATTACGCTAATACACTTCGTCTTGAGATTGCTAAAGCCTAATACTGTAAAAAAAAATTACGTTACGCTAATGTACCTCGTCAACATCTCGTCTCCTCATTTTCTCCATTCTAACGCTTGGTGCAGTGTTGATCAAAGGGTAAAGAAAAATAACCTAAATCCTTTTATTCTCCAATTTTAGTTTTAAAATTTAAAAAATAGATGTAATAGTGAAGTTAAAAACAAATGTAATAGATGTAATAATAAAAGAGATACTATGATGGCAACTTGCAAGCCAATTAACCGCTTAGAACGTGGTTATTTCTACTAGTGTTCTAGACTTACGCATATCCTCCTGGCTCCTACTTCCTATTATGTGATATAAAATTTGTTTAAAGAATTGCATAAATATAATGTAATATAATATATATACGATTTAGGACTAGGAGTGGCAATGAATAGGGTAGGGTAGGGTTTGGATCCAACCTTAATTCTACTCGTTGGTTGAAATTTTTATATAAACTCAACCCTACCCTATCTGCGAATTGAGAATATCTTAATCCTAACTCTATCCGCTCTTAACCCGCGGATATCCGACCCTACCCGCGGGTTACAAAAAATATACAACATTATTATATAACTTGATGATAATTTAAAATAGAACTGATTTTTATGTAAAAAAAAAATATTAAATTATCAACTAATGATTTTCTTTTAGTGACTAAGAATCTTTTGCATTTAGTGAGAAATCTTTGATTCAACATCCACTTAAAACATATTTTTATATAAGTATATAATATAAATATATATAGAGTGCGGGTTGGTCGGATAGGGTTAAAACTCAACCCACACCCTATCCGATCCGCACAAAAATTCTACCCGCACTCTATCCTACCTGCTGCAGATCAGATTAACAATCCTACTCGAACGGATGGAATCAGATTGAATACCTGCGAGTGGAGTACATATTACCACCCCTATTTAGGACAATACATTTTTTAGCTTTGGCTTATACTCACGGCTCTAGAATAATTTATACGTCACGAAGAAATGGGCATTTGACAACTCTGCGGAATTGATGAAACTATGAAAGAATAATAATATTCTATAAGAGATAAGATTGTGCAGCTTTCAAATTCTTAAACCAAATGGGCATCCACATAGTGTGTGCATTTATCTTTCAATCCTTATCTTATGCAAAATGATAGGATACAATTAATTCTTCCTATTAATGTGTTCCATTTCAGAAAAGCATAGGAATTCGCAGTGCATGCCAGCTCCTAAAGTGAGCAACTACAGGAATTCTCAATTTTTTTATTTCAATTGAAAAGATAAAGTATAATTATTAATTTTTTAATCTTTTTTTTTATTTTTTTAATCTTATTTATAAAATTAACAATAAAAAATTATATTTTATTTTTTAAATAAAAAAATTGAAAAAATTTATTTCTGCAATGATAAATTCAAAAATTTTAAATCGTGAAATAAATATATAACATATAAAAATAATAAAAAAATTGAATAAATATATCAAAATATATAAAATAAATAATATAAAAATATTAAATATTAAATAATTTTTTATTTATTCATTATCAATATTAATATATTAATAAGTAATAATGTCATTGTTATTTCAACTTTTATGAATTAAATACATATAACAATTATTATTATTATTATTATTATTATTATTATTATTATTATTATTATTATTGTAAAACTCGGTTAATTAATGACTAATTAACTCATAAATGAGAATTTATTCTAGAAAGCAAAAAATGTGATTTTTATGGCTAAAAATGATAGAGGAGATTGAAACGAGAATTTCGGTACTAATTTTATAGAAATTGGACCAAGATTGCACCAAACGGACTAAACCGGGCCAACGGGACCCAAAGTGGGCCCTTGGCCCAACATAACTAAACTCTAAAACCCTCATTTCAGCACTCTCTCTCCTCACTTATCACTCAAACATGCTGAAAATGGAGGCCATGGAGGGAAGAACACTCTCTCAAGTTCTTTCTCTCATTTGATCTTCAAACCACCATAACTTTTCATCTAGAGCTCTGATTGCCGCACCATTTGCGGCCACGCATTCACCGTAGAGAGCTCTACAAAAACTATACAATCAATCTTGAGGTAAGCTATATTTTCTTCTTCGAAATTCCAGCCCTTATTTTTGAATTTCATGGGTGAAATGTTGAGATTTTGGGCTCTTTGATGTTATAGGACCCAACTCTCTTGAAGGAGAAGATTAATCTTGTCTCCTTGGACCTTGGATGTGGTAAGATTCTCAACTCTAGTGTAATTTGTTGTTCTATGATGTTTGGGTATTGAGATATTGTGTATGGGTATGATGATTGTGGCTTAGGTTGTGTATATGTGGGTATTGGAACTTGATTGAGACTTTGAAAAGCTTGAAAAGGAATTTTTGGTGGTAAAAATCTGTTCTTGGAGGTGTTGAGACCTTGAGAGCTTTGTGGACAAGTGATTTAGAAGTGCTCCGGTTGAGCTTGGGAAATCGGCTAAGGTATGGTCTCGGTCTCTCGTATCTAAAATGTAACGTGGTAGGAAATACTTAGGCTAGAGGCCCTAAGATAGACATTGAATTGTTGATATTGTTGAATGATTGAGATATATGATGTGGTCATATATGTGATTATGAATATTGATGCCTTGATGGTGTGATCTATGAGGAAATGCATGTTGTGATATATGCTTGATGAATGATTGAGGTTGAATTTTGTGGGTGGAACCATGTTGATGGTGAGTATGATATTAATTATGCATAATGATGGTTGATTGGAAATGGTATTATCAGAAGTTGGGATGAGGAAGGATGTATGACATGTTATTGTGTTTGTCCTTTAGCCATTTGGTTGAGAAGTGTTAAAATGGTTAGATGGTGGTTTTAGAAATTTTGGTAAAGTGTTAATGTGTGAGTTCAAGAGGCTTGAGTTGATTTTTGGCATACTTTCCTTGATTTCAAAAAGGGTTAAAATTGGTATGATTTGGTTGCTTTCAAAAAGGGATGAAATTGGTTTGTTTGAAAACGGCATTTTGTGTTTTGTATGAAAATGTGATTTTTGGACATACTTTGATGGGACGTAACTTGAACTCCGGATCTCCGTTTTGTGCCAAATTTATCTAGAACTGAAATTTGATCCGGGGTGGTTATCCCGTTTGAAGAACGGGCGAAAAACGTTTTAAAACGATGAAGTTATGTCCGTTGGAAGATTGGGGGTTTAATCTATGAATTATGCAGCTTTTAACTTAGAAAAATTTTTAGCAGAATATCCTCCCAGGCGTAGGCGTGCTTGATGCATGGGCGTCGTTTTTTGAAAAATGCCATCCACGCGTGCGTGTGGCCCACGCGTACGCGTCGATGTGCTAAAATGGTTGCCCAGCCAAATTTTTCGAGAGTTGCACGAACACTGCGCGAGTTCTATGCATGGGGTACAAATGCACCCACGCGTATGCGTGGTTGACGCGTAGGCGTCCCTTGACTATTTTCCTTCCACGTGTGCGCGTAGGCGACGCATACGCGTCGATGCAACTTTTTGGCCATCCACGCGTGCGCGTGGCCCTGTTTTCATCCCAAAGTTGATTTTTGAGTTTTAAAAGCCAAATTTCATACTTCTAAACCTTCGATCTCACCACTTATGTCTTAAATCATTATGATATGCCTAGCAATGAGAAGAAGAGTTAGGGGATGTGATAACTTGCGAGTGAAGCAAGGAAAAAATGAATGATCAATGAGGATCAAAGATGACTATATGAGATGCAGAAGATGGCGGTGGAACTGCTGTATGTGCCATGAGGCTAAGGGCTGCAATTGTTATGAATTGGCTGGTTATGGATTTAACTGTGAGCTGGATGGCTAGATTATGGCCGTGTTACGGCGGTGCCATTATTGATTATGACCGTGTATAAATACATATATGCTATTGAATGAAATGTGAATGTTGCACTTTCACTATCTGAGACACGAGTTTCCCTGAAAGAAAGCAGTGGCTAGCCACCACGTGCTCCAGGTGGAGACTCGAGACTCTGTTGACCCTATGTCATAAGGGTGGCCGGGCACTGTGAAAGCTCCGGATGAGCTCACCCCCGTGAATATATACCATTGAGGGTGTTGGATATGGATCATGATTATGATCATGATTATGTTGAGTATAACTCGAGTTGGGGATGCATGACAGAGGGACAGTCCAATGGTTAACTACCAGGACTTGTCGGGTTGGCTATGTAACCGACAGATGATATCATCAGCCATTAGGGACAGGCATTTATCACATTGCATACTACGTGATTTGTTTGAGATTGTCTAATTGACTGCATATTACTTGCTAATTGTCTAAATGCCTTATCTGTTCTTATTTGTATATCTCTTGTCTGATATAACTGTGTTTGCCATACTATACTCCTACTGGTGGTTGGGAGGTTTGAAGGATTTGGAAAGGGAAGTATTAGTTAGACTGAAGAATCTTTAGTCAGTTGCCAATTATGGTTTAGCTTGTTTATAAGCTTTAAATTTATCTGGTGGAAGTTTTAGGATTGCCTTCTGCTTTCCTCTGATATTACATGTTAAATATGTGAAAACTGTTACCATGTTGGGAACCTCCGGTTCTCACCCATGCGGATTTTGTAGCTTTCAGATGCAGGATGCGAGACTTCTCGCTGAGACATGCTGGAGACTTCTGGATTAGCGAAGATCCTTGTTCTTAGGACTCTATTTTGGTTTATATGTTTTGCTTAGATACTTTTATCTCCACTGAATAATACAAAATATGATGACTCCTTCTAGAGGGGATTTTGGAGAATAGGTTTTCTTGTATTCATGTCCCTTTGGGTTTCCTTGGGGTTTCCTACTTTATTTACTTGTATATATTGTTATGCTCGGACCGGTTATCTTCGCAACCGGATTATGAGTTTTGATATTCTTGTTTTAGACACTCCTTTGTATATATATAATCTCGCGTTGGTTTATCCTTGATCGTCACGTTTTCGATCGGAGTGTTGCGTTTTCGAGTTGTGATTTTTGTTTTACCCCTTTTTCTCCAAAGGCTCCTAGTTATAATCTTTATTCACACTACTATATGTACTAAATTTTAACAGTTAGAAATCGTAATATATTGCCATCTCTGAATTATGACTTAAGCATAAGACTCTGTATGGTAGAGTGTTACAATTATTATTATTATTATTATTATTATTATTATTATTATTATTATTATTATTATTATTATTATTATTATTATTATTATTATTATAAAGTTGAGTAAAAAAATATTAAGGATATAAATTTTAATTAACTACATTTATTAATTTTTAATGCTACAATAATATTTTATTTTTTATTAAATTAATTTAATATATATTTTATCTTATACTTTTAGATATAAATTAAAATTTAATTTTGATGTACTAACGGTATAAAAGATTTTATACGGTTGTTTAATTACATTTATTTTTTAAATGATCATTCACACGATCAATATAAAAGGTATTTATTTTTTATGACATGACATTACGTAATTGGATACATATGTAAATTTATTTTACACTGACAATATATCAAAATTTAATTCTAAAAATAAAAAATATAAATAAAATAAAAGAATTAGCTAAGTTATATCCTAAAAAATATGTTAAGAATATAATAATAAAAAATTTTAAATTTTTAATATATATAACACGTTGAAAATATAAAAAAAATAAAATTTTAATAATTTTTGTCAAATATTTTTTTTGAATTTCATCTGAACTCTGACCATTATTGGCTCAAAATCATTGAAGGAAGGAGCAAGGCTTCTTTGCGAAACCCATTGACACAATGTAAAATTCGGTCAAACCGAAATTAATTAAATAATAAATTAAATAGGAGCGAACATGGTGAAAAAATTTAGCAATCAGAATTCGATAATTTAAATATGATATTTGGACTTAGTGGATTTTTCTGAGTCGGAAAACATAATTTTCTGCGTAAAAATGCGCACTGGAAATTTGACCGGCAATACCGGCTGAGATCTATCCGGTACTGTAGTTGAATAAATTAATTATAAGTGAATAAGGTTAGAAAATGAGAAATTATAATTTGGGAAGCTAGAAATATTTAAAATACGATTTAAAACTCTAATCTTAAAGGTTTTAGTCCAAAATTGGGCCAACGGACTAAAACAAATGAACCGGGCCCAAGTGGGCCTAAGACTCAACATATATAAATATTAGTTATGAGCATTTCAGCTTATTTACCCTAGGGAATGAGAGAGGGGGCGGATAGAGAGAAGAGAGAAAGAAGAGCTAGCTTTCCAAACTTCAAATCACCATAACTTTCTCTCCGGAACTCCGATTGACGAGTAGTTTGTGGCCACGTGTCACTCTTCTCATCCTCTACAATTCTATCTAAGTTTTATGAGATACTCTAGTATGAGTCATTGATGATATTCATCATAAAAAATAGTGGGTTAAGAGTATTATTGGTTAATTTTGGTGCACAATTAGGAGGTTGGTTTTACTTGTGGACCTTTGGTGAGGTTTGGAGCTAAGGCTTATGGAGACTTCTAAAGAAGAGGCTCAATTGATTTGGCTTTAAGAGGTACGGTTTAAGTTTCATTTAAGTACTGTATGGTGTGATGAGAATTCCTAGGCTAGATGCCCCTAGGATTAGGTTTGGATTGTGTAAATGATTGGTACTAATATGTATAATTGATATGTAATGTAAATTAATAATTGGGTTGAGAATTGTGTGAATTTGTATGTTTGGTGTGTTGAGAATTTGATGAATTGGATAATGAATATTAGTTTGTGGAATATGCATTTAAATTGTGAATTTGGGCCGGAGACCATAAATCTTGGGCCGGAGGCCAGAAAGAAGTAAGAAAGGTAAGTGATGTGTGTATTGTGTGATGTCATATGAGATTGAATGGAATTGTGATTGTTGTTATTTGGTTACAATAGATTGTAAGGATTATGTGGTTATTGGTTTTGAGGGAGTAATTGATGTCTTTGTTGATATTGCATGTGGGTTGTATATGATGATATGGATTTATGTGTTGGGGGTTGATGGAATTGGTATTGTTGGAACTTGAGATGTGGAGTGAAATATATGATATGGTATTTTGTTTGAAATTGAATTATTTGATTGAGATTGGTCAAAATGGTGGATCGGTGGATTGTGAATTTAATGAGAATGTTGAAAATATGAGTTGAGGAGGCTTGGGGTTGATTTTTGGTAAGTTTTGGTTGGTTTTGAAAAGGTTTGAAATTAGTTTGTGTTGAAAATGTAGTTTTTGTTGGTTTTTATGAAAGTTGTGATTTTGGTCTACTTTGACGGAGCATAACTTGATCTCCAAATCCCCGATTTGTATCAAACTTGTTTAGAAATAAAATTGGATTTGAGATGTTTATGCCATTTAAAGAACGGGTGGAAAATTATTTGAAACGAAAAAGTTATGCCTGTCGGAAGTTTTGGGTTTGAAAATGTAATCCTGCAGCTTTTAAACTTCGTAAAATTTTAGGTAAAACGTACTCCAACGCTCACACATGGCCGACCGGCACGCGTCACTCACGATTTTTACTCTCTCACGCGTGTGCTTGGCTGACGCGTATGCGTCTCTGTATTGATGTAGGTGCGTGGTATAAATCCCAGAGAGTTGTGATGGTAGCATGCCAGTTTTGTGCGAGGAGCACAAAATGCATCCACGCGTACGCGTGGCTGACGTGCACGCATCACCCTACCTCTCTACCTTCCACGCGTGCGCATGGGCGACGCTTACACGTCACCCACTTTTCTTCGCTTCCCATGTGTGCGCGTAGGCGACGCGCACGCGTGACCTTGTTTCCAGCAAGAATTGATTTTTGAGTTTTTGGGTGGGTATCTATTCCAGACCATCGGAGCACAGGGCAACACCCACAGCCATACCGCTCTGGCACTCGCGAGATGTAACACTCCGAAATTTTGAAAATTAAATAACGAGTTATTCATGATTTATTATTTTATTTAAAAGAGTAAAGTATCGTTTTTGTCCTCAACGTTTGGGGTAAGTCCCAAAGTTGTCCCTAACATTTCAATCGTCCTATTTAAGTCCCTAATGTTTCAAAATTGACTCAATGTTGTCCTACCATTAGGGATCCGTTAACAGAATTGACAGTGGGACAAAATTGAGACGATTTTGAAACGTTAGTGACTTAAATAGGACGAAAACGTTGGGGATAAAAACGATACATAGAAATAAATTTTAGTTTTATGCTTCAATAATATCAATTTTTTACTGTACATAGTATTCAATTATTTTTTAATCACATCTAAGTAAATTACACTTAATCACATTACTTTCGTTCCAAATATTTTTTTTTTTAATTTTACACTTAAAGTTATAAGTTAATATAAAAATATAAAAAAAATTATTTAGAATGAAAGTAGTGTTATTAAGTGTAATTTACTTAGATGTGATTAAAAGTAATTGAATATTATATACAGTAAAAAATTGATATTATTAAAGGATAAAATTAAAATTTATTTCTATATATCATTTTTGTCCCCAACGTTTTCGTTCTATTTAAGTCCCTAACGTTTCAAAATTGTCTCAATTTTGTTTTGCAGTCAATTCTGTTAACGGATCCCTAACGGCAGGACAATATTGAGTCAATTTTGAAATGTTAGGGACTTAAATAGAACGATTAAAACGTTAGGAACAACTTTGGGACTTACCTCAAACGTTGGAGGAAAAAAATACTTTATTCTATTTAAAAAAATTATTTTTTTAAAAGTAATTAAATCAAATTTTATGATACTTTGAATTTAAAATTTATTAAAATTTTAAATAATTTTTATTATAATAAGATAATTCGAAAAAAATATTATTATTATTATTATTATTATTATTATTATTATTATTATTATTATTATTATTATTATTATTATTATTATTATTATTATTTGTGATTATATATATACCTATTGGCCGAAGTCATTAAGGAAGCAACAAAAAAAAAAAGAAAACTTGGCTTATAAGCATATATATAAATATGACCGTGGATCACATGGAACCATGACACCTCAATTATCAAGCCTAATTGGCTAATTCTCCTCCTTTGATCATAATCATTCATTAGGGGTGGCAAAGCGGGCTGGCCCGCCCCAACCCGCCCGCTCCGCCTAGGCCCGCCACATAAATGGGGCGGACCGGCCTGCCCCGCCAACTAAAATGGGTTTAAAATGCTAGTCCGCCCCGTTTTATAGCGGATTGGCGGGTTGGCGGACTAGCCCGCTTGACTCTTTTTTTTTTTTGAAAAATAAAATTCATTAAAATTAATCAAAAAATAATAATTAAGAAATCAAATACAAATAAAAAATAGTCAAATTATAATATAATTTTTTTACTATTTCTTTTTTATTTTTAACTTCAATAAAATTGTTCAAAATAATATTTGTCAATAGAATCATCTTTATTTTAAAAAATAAGTCACATAATTTGAGCATATATACAAAATTGTAAAATAAAATAAATAAAGTTAATAACTCAAAAAAGAATAAAAACAAAAAATGAAAAAAAAAGTGTTTAAAAATTCTATAATTATTAATTTTATAATAGTAATCACTTTTTTATTTAATTAAAAAAAAAGAAAATAAAAACCTTTGGCCCGGCGGACCGGCCCGCCCGCCCCGCCAAAACCCGCCAATTTGGCGGTGTGAGTTTGGCGGATTTTTTTAATTTGATGGGCTCCAATTCCTAACTCGACCCGCCTTTTTTAGCGGGTTTAGCTGATCGGCCCGACGGGCTCGACCCGTTTTGCCACCCCTATCATTCATTAAGGCCGAATCATTAGGAAAGGAAAAGAAAGAAGTGAGTAACGTGGCTAATGGATACATATATATAACGTGACACATATTTACAATTTTTGTTAACCACCATCATCATCTTTCATTCTTCCTAATAAATCACCGAACCAAAAATCAAGGAAATAAGAAAAAGAGAAGTGACCGAATGAGGAGGGAGAGAAGCCGTGACTCCTTTGATTTTTCAGTTTCGATTTCAATAAGAAAATCTAATTCAATAAAGCGTTCGTATTCTTCTTCTTTATACGTTAGCATTACTTTTGTCCGGTAGAAGTTGATGGTGACGTAACTTTTCTTCTCTTTGAATTCGGCCAATTAAAATTTTAGGAGGTACAAATGATTTCTGACGTTTTTCTCTTCAATAGTTCGGTCAAAAAAATTCTCCAAAATTTCTGTTGTTTTAATTTCGTACGGAGATAGGATTTGGTAACTTTATAATAATTAAATGTGAATTTGATAAGTAAATGTTAATTTGGTTGATTATTGTTTGAATTTGAATTAGTTTATGTTGAATTATTGTTGTTGCTTATGATTTGTTAGTTTGGCTATGAGGAACAGCTCAGATGTAGTGGTTTTAATGGTTTTAGAATGGTTGTGATGTGGTATTTTGAGAAAATTAATGAGATTTGGTGGTTGAAAGATTAAATTAAAAGTTGAGAAAAATTGGTAACCGAAATACTCGAAAACGGATTAAAATACAAGTGATATTTTGAAAGGGAATGGCTAAGGGTTTCGGTTTCGGTATAAGAGGAAGATTAATATTTAAACTTTATTTTAGAAGGGTAACATTGTATTTGTATATAAAAATCGAGGTACAATTTGTAATTATATAAGTTTTTGTGTATTTTGGGTAATAAATAAACTATGGAGAATAAAATAAATGGGTATTTTATAAAAGTTCAGGGTTACTTTTATAAATATGAAAATAAGTAAGGGTTTCAAATATAATTTTATAAAATATTAAGGTTAAAAATAGAATATTAAAAAATTCGTGATTAGAAAGTAATTAATAAAAATTTAAAAATAAGATTTTATAAATTAAATTTTAAGAATATATATATATATATATATATATATATATATATATTATTTACTATTTAATTTATTCTATTTATATTATTGTTAATATTTTATTACGAATATTAATTAGTAGAGATATTATTAATATTATTATAAGTTAGAAAAGAGAAAACCGAATAATCTTAAAAGTTTTAGAGAACACAGACTTAATTAAAGTACTTTATAATTCTTTTCCATAAGACATTTAGGGAAAGGCGAGGGAATAATGCGGAGATAAATTATATTATGAAATGGCAGGAAAGAAAAGAAGAAGAAAAGAAAGAAAATGAAAGAAAAATATTAAAGAACTTCTGCCACAGGAGAGCAGAGAGCAAGTATTAAAAGAATCTAAAGAACCTCTGCCACAAGAGAGTAGACAGTAGGAATAAAAGAAATGAAAGAAAGAATGAAACAAAAAGAAGATAAGCAGAGATATTGTTTGGCACTAAGAACGAGCTGAGATGATTGCTTTCCTGCTGAAAGTGAGCAGAGATATGGTGGTGAGTCCACTGAGATTTTCTTCTAGAGATACATCGGCCAATCCAGAGGATGGTCACACCTGTAAGACAAAGGTTTCTTACAGAGGTTATCGATACATACATTGGCTAGAGAGAGCTTCACCTGTAAGGCCAATGTTGCTTACAAAAGTTATGTTTGCATACATCGGCTCAAGAGAGTCGCACATGTAAGATAGAGGTTGCTTACAGAGATTATGACACTGGAAGCCAAACTCAGACAAAGGTTGTTGAGTTATGTCGGGAGCGGGTTGAAACCAACAGATGAGCTCATTACTTGCACTAGAGATAAACATGCATCATACTTGTTTATGCATATTTGTTTGTGAGTGTGTTTTCTGTGATTGTTGGTGTGCTAAATGATTGTTTGAATTCTGCATTCTATAATTGTTGAATTGGATTGTCCCTTGTTGATTGTTATTGCTGACCAAGTATATATAAAACAAACTTAACTTCTAACCCCGACCCTACTAAAAACTCCACAGTTCTTACCCCTATTTTCACCCCCTTTCAGCTACATATGAGAAGGTTTAGTGCGGAGTTAAAGGAGCATAGAAGATTATATTCACGACTTGAGTTGTTAGAATTTATTTTTCTCTCGCCTTGTTAGTTAGAGTTTTATTCAGAGGGGTAGGTTCTGTAATTACTTTTGTATGTAATACTACAATGTATTATTAATATTAAGTATGTGAATATGTGTTGTTTATTCTTGTTGAAAAAGTTATAAATTTTAGTAAAACCATCGATAGATTTATGCGTAAAGGCTCAATATTAAATAGATAATAAAAAGAATTAGGTTAGTAATGCCTTACTTTTGGTACAATCATGAGGTTCTAAAAGTTGGGGTGTTACACGAGACGTTTGCTCTGACTTGGCATCTTTGTTGTTGATCGAATAGAACTCCTATCATCTTCATTTGCGCGTCCAACCATGGTTCCAAATAGCACAACAACAATAAAGAAAATGAACACATAGGGAAGAAGAAGAAGAAGTGGTGAGATACTACTACAGTTAGAATTAAAAAGGGGATAAGGGACCAAATTGAATTATACAATTTCAATTGCCACCATTATTAGACACTTCAGGGTGTTAGGTCACTCCCGGCAGAAGCAAGTTGACTGAAAAGTAAGAAAGCAACTAATTAAGTGCATTTTATTCAATTTCAAAGATATAAATAATTCAACTGAGAAATTATAGACTAAATCGATGTATTTGGTGAATCTCATGACCAATCGGGGTTTAACTCATGTTTTGAGATGAGATGAGAAGAGATGAGTAATAGCACAGCCTTTACCGTTCGCTTCGTGTTCACCATTCACAGTCGTAGTTCACGTTCACCATTTACCAATGCAGTTCGCGTTTACCTTCACAGTTCATCATTGCGGTTGGCATTCGCGTTCACCATTCACTGTCCCTCGCATCATCCTTTATCTTCCTCTCTTTTACGAGTGCGAACCCTAATTCCCTGGCTGGCGACTTTTTCTTCTCTTCCAACCCCAATACTAAACACCAGTAGTAAGTATTTAATTGTTCTTCTATATTTTTTCCTGCAATTTCTTTGTTGAGTGTTTGTTGTGTTGAACTTATTACAATTGGTTGTTCTTAGGGTTCTATTTTACTACAATTTGTCATAATGATTGTATTCTCATGTTTATATTTGCTATATTTTTCGTGAATTTCATAGTCTACATCAGATAATGAAAGAGTCTAAAGTGAAAATTCAACCACACATAA
Source organism: Arachis hypogaea (assembly GCF_003086295.3). NCBI lineage: Eukaryota > Viridiplantae > Streptophyta > Magnoliopsida > Fabales > Fabaceae > Arachis > Arachis hypogaea. The sequence goes on along the minus strand of NC_092054.1, from coordinate 33,837,785 downwards.
TTTTATTTTACACCTTATTGTTGATGCATGAAGTATTTGGTTATAGTTTCTTGTGAAGATTAATACATCGAAAAATTCTACTATGCTAAAAGAAGATTCCTTCCTCAGCTGCTGAAGCGTGCGTGTCAAATTGGGAGTGTGTATGCGTGTATTTTGCAATGTAAAAGTGACTTGAACCTTGGTCAGTGACAACTAATAGTTGTAAAAGTTGGACCTACAATGGATATGCTTTGTCTAATAATTAACAATAAAAAAATATAATCATCTAATTAAGACATTTAAAAAAGTTCAGCTATAAAATAATTTTATAATATTGACATGACTTTTTTGTTGTATGTGACCCATAGTTTAGGATACACAATTGTTGATTGTGTAGTTAATTTAGGCTACATACAGTGTAAAAGAAAGTGTAGAATGAGTTAAAAAATAAAATTTTTGGTAAAGTATGTAAAAAGGTCTAGAATAAAAAGATAAATGTTGAAACCAAAAAAAAAAAAAGAAAAGGTTCTCGGCCAAAAAAAAGAGAGACAAAAGGTTTACATTGATTTAGATCCATTATGGTAGATATCTACAATACAAATAAGGTAAATTCTATCCAATATGCATAGCACCCATTAATTATTTTCAGCGTGCTATAATGTTGGTGAAGTTCACCTGTTTATTTATTAAGATTTTTATTTTGTATTGAAGAGTATACATAAAATATTTGTTATGATGTGATAAATTTAATTTGTTATGACAGTAGAATTAAATTTATAAAACAAACTTAAGTAAAAGATTAAAACTTTATATGACTTAGAATAGTATAAAGTTAAATTTAGATCATATGATAACTTAATATTTTGTTGAATGGTTTAGGATGTCTGTTTTAGTTATCTCGGATAATTTTTTAAGTTTAATTTTATGATAAAGGATGTAATGAGTAGTTATTTGGATTTAGGATTTTGTTTTTATGATTGAGAATTTAAAATTTTGGTAGTTTAATTTAGTTCATGGTTTATGAGTTATTGTGTAGAATTTAAAGTGATAGCATTTATTGTTTTGATAGATATGTAGGATTTAGAGTTTGTAGGGTATATGGTTTATCTTTAGGGTTGATGATTTAGAAATTATAGTTGTGTATTTATAGTTTGTTGTTTTTTAGGATTTAGAGTTTACATGTTTGTTTGTGGGGTTAACATATATACATTCCAAATAAGAAAACTATATATGTGAGAAAATAGTTTAGCAAACTCTGGAGAGGATAAAAGTGTGTTTAAATTTTTTGAACGCATTTTTTTTTGTGTTTGGTAACCTTTCTGCTTAAATGAAGACGTGATTTTTCATCATAAACGTGCATTTATTGAAGTAAGAAGTTGTAGGTTCTACGTTCACTCAACGTGTGTTTACATTTGATTTTTCTGGTCGTTGTTGGTTCCAATAATTTTCTCCATAAGAATTTTCAGATTTGTTTCAAGTTATTTCAAATATTTCAATTTTTTTTATGTTGTTAGTGCTGTATTTCATATTATGATTTTTTATTGAATGTCTTATTATAATTTTGTTATAATATGAATTGTTAATCCTGATAAAAAGACAAAGGAAATAAAAAAGTTATCAAACATAACAATAGAGTTATAAATAATAAAATTTGTAGTTCAAAATAAAATTAAGGAAAAGAATAACTGAGAATACCAAAAAAATCATAGAATATTTTTTGGTTTGACATTGTAAAATTTATTATTGTAAATCTTGTGCATGGTTTACTATTCTAATTTTTTATAATATGTATTATTGTTCGTATTAGAAATGATAAATTAAATAAAAAATTAAGCATAAATAATAATAAAAGCATAACTAGTAAAAAGTTAGAATTCATAAATAAGATTATTGAGAATACTTAAAAAGAGTACTAAAATATGTCATTTTATATGTTATTTTTAATTTAATAAATAAAGATTATTTTATTATAAAAAATACTTAAAAAATTATCAATTTTTATATGTTATTTTAAATTAATCAATAAATATTAATTTTTATTATAATAATAAAAAATTATTGCATGCTAAAATAGAGAGTAATAAAAGAAATACTATATAAAAAACATACTAAACAATTAAATACATTTAAAAAGATAACATTATAATTTAATATTATGATTTTTTAATAATTATCTATCTATAATGATTTTAAGTAATCTTATCCAAACAATATTCATTTTATCAACATCAATTTTAGTATAGAATTGCCAAACATAAATCATGTTGACACGACCTCATTTCTATCGAAAATGAATTTTACAAAATCACTATTTTTTTCGAATTTCAATTTGACAAACACTAATCTAAACACACACCGTTATAATTTTTTTATTAACCCTAATCGCACTTAACCTTTAACACTCACCTTTAATCGATAATCCTAATCAGCCTAAACTTTTAACACTTATCTCCTATAAGCTGAAACCCTTAACCCTTTTTCCATTGGCTTTGAAAACCTAAACTCTTATGGTGTAACTGTTAGCCCATAACCCTTAACCCGTATCTCTAAAGCATTTTCTTTTAAAAGGTAAACTACACTAGTTAACTCCCAAAGCTATTGTTTCAAAATTTATGTATATGTATTTATTGTATATTGTTATGTATAATATTTAGTAATTATTGTGTTGGATGTAATAATTAAGTGTTGTAAATTAGTTGTAGAGAGAATACAATTTTTCTCTATGTATAAGATATGTTAATGACAATTTCTGTTTTCTATTTTTTTTTTAATGTACACTCTTTTACCGAATAATAATTAAATAAGATTATGCTATGTGTACACTAAAATCAGCTACCAAAGTCAGTCACGAGTATAAAATACATGTTGAAATATAAATACACGTTGAAAATAAATTAAACCACACATGTTTATACACAAATACCTTGGTGACTGATTTTAATGACTGATTTTGATATACGAATAATATTTTTGAATTAAATAAGATGCACTTCAGTTTATTCGAATAAAATAGTCTTTAAAAATTATTATTATTATTATTATTATTATTATTATTATTAATTTATAATATTAGTATAAAAAATATATTTATTATTATAATAAATTTAATTATTCTTAATATTTGAAGAATTGAAGTTGTTACAAAAATATGTAATGTAAATTTTTTTATAAATTTCACGATTAATGATTAGATATTAAGAATAATTGAAGCTTAGTACGTTAAAAGTAAATATGTTATTATTATTACTATCACATAATGTAAAATATTTTAACTTTTTACAAAAATATCTAATATAAATTTTTTATATATTTTATGATTAATGAAAAAAGGAAAAAAAACAAATAAAATATATAATAATAATAATAATAATAATAATAATAATAATAATAATAATAATAATATTTTATACAACTATCGATACTACTATAACAATATTAATAATAATATAAAGTTTATATTACTATTAATACTACTATAATAATATTAATAAGATTAATAATAATATAAAGTTTATATTGGTTGATGGTGCACGAAATTGTGTTCCACGTTCTTTGTACTTGTGTGTGATTAACAATATATAATTGTATTGAATCCTCATTGTGGCTCTATGTGTGGACACAACTCCGTCAACTAACCAGCAAGTGCACTGGGTCGTCCAAGTAATACCTTACGTGAGTAAGGGTCGAATCCCACGGAGATTGTTGGTATGAAGCAAGCTATGGTCACCTTGTAAATCTCAGTCAGGCAGATATAAAGTGATGAAGATGTTTTCGGAATTAATATTAAAATAGAATAGGGATAGAGATACTCATGTAAATCATTGGTAGGAATTTCAGATAAGCGAATGGAGATGCTTTTCGTTCCTCTGAACCTCTGCTTTCCTGCTATCTTCATCCAATCAGTCTTACTCCTTTCCATGGCTAGCTTTATGTGATACATCACCACTGTCAATGGCTACTTTCGGTCATCTCACGGGAAAATGATCCAATGCCTTGTCACGGCACGGCTAATCGTCTGGAGGCATCACCCTTGTCAATGGCTTCATCTTATCCTCTCAGTGAATAATATGCTCACGCACCCTGTCACGGCATGGCTATTCATCTGTCGGTTCTCGATCATGCCGGAATAGGATTTACTATCCTTTTGCGTCTGTCACTAACGCCCTGCAATCGCGAGTTAGGAGCTCGTCACAGTCATTCAATCATTGAATCCTACTCGGAATACCACAGACAAGGTTTAGACTTTCCGGATTCTCTTGAATGCCGCCATCATTCTAGCTTACGCCACGAAGATTCTGGTTAGGAGATCTAAGAGATACTCATTCTAGCTTAATTCATGTAGAACAGAAGTGTTTGTCAGGCACGCGTTCATGAGGGAGAAGGATGATGAGCGTCACACATAATCATCACCTTCATCACGTTCTTGGGTGCGAATGGATATCTTAGAAGCAAAATAAGAAGAATTGAATAGAAAACAGTAGTACTTTGCATTAATCTTTGAAGAACAGCAGAGCTCCACACCTTAATCTATGGAGTGTAGAAACTCTACCGTTGAAAATACATAAGTGAAGGTCCAGGCATGGCCGAGATGGCCAGCCCCCATGGTCTAAGAACAATGCGTTCAAAGATGATCCTAAGATCCTAAGCTGATCAAAAGATGCCTAATACAATAGTAAAAGGTCCTATTTATAATAAACTAGTCACTAGGGTTTACATGAGTAAGTAATTGATGCATAAATCCACTTCCGGGGCCCACTTGGTGTGTGTTTGGGCTGAGCTTAAGTGTAGCACGTGCAGAGGCCATTTGTGGAGTTGAACGCCACTTTCTGTGCCAGTTTGGGCGTTCAACTCTGGTTTTGGATCTTTTTCTGGCGCTGGACGCCAGATTTGGGCAGAAGGCTGGCGTTGATTGCCAGTTTACGTCGTCAATTCTTGGCCAAAGTATGGACTATTATATATTGCTGGAAAGCCCTGGATGTCTACTTTCCAACTCAATTGAAAGCGCGCCATTTCGAGTTCTGTAGCTCCAGAAAATCCACTTTGAGTGCAGGGAGGTCAGAATCCAACAGCATCAGCAGTCCTTCTTCAACCTCTGAATCTGGTTTTTGCTCAAGTCCCTCAATTTCAGCCAGAAAATACCTGAAATCACAGAAAAACACACAAACTCATAGTAAAGTCCAGAAATGTGAATTTAACATAAAAACTAATGAAAACATCCCTAAAAGTAACTAGATCCTACTAAAAACATACTAAAAACAATGCCAAAAAGCGTATAAATTATCCGCTCATCACAACACCAAACTTAAATTGTTGCTTGTTCCCAAGCAACTGAAAATCAAAATAGGATAAAAAGAAGAGAATATACTATAAATTCCAAACCATCAATGAAACAGAGCTTCAGTCATATGAGCGGGACTTATAGCTTTTTGCCTCTTGAATAGTTTTGGCATCTCACTTTATCCATTGAAGTTCAGAATGATTGGCATCTATAGGAACTTCAGATTTCGAATAGTGTTATTGACTCTCCTAGTTCAGTATGATGATTCTTGAACACAGCTTCTTTATGAGTCTTGGTCGTGGCCCTAAGCACTTTGTTTTCCAGTATTACCACCGGATACATAAATGCCACAGACACATAATTGGGTGAACCTTTTCAGATTGTGACTCAGCTTTGCTAAAGTCCCCAATTAGAGGTGTCCAGGGTTCTTAAGCACACTCTTTTTTTTTTTTTTTGCTTTGGACCTTGACTTTAACCGCTCAGTCTCAAGTTTTCACTTGACACCTACACGCCACAAGCACATGGTTAGGGACAGCTTGGTTTAGCCGCTTAGACCAGGATTTTATTCCTTTAGGCCCTCCTATCCACTGATGCTCAAAGCCTTGGGATCCTTTTTTATTTGCCCTTGCCTTTTGGTTTTAAGGGTTATTGGCTTTTTCTGCTTGCTTTTTCTTTTTTTCTTTCTATTTTTTTTTTCGCCTATTTTTTTCTTCTATTTTTTTATGCAAGCTTTGTTCTTTGCTGCTTTTTCTTGCTTCAAGAATCATTTTTATGATTTTTCAGATTATCAAATAACATGTCTCCTAGTCATCATTCTTTCAAGAGCCAACATATTTAACATTCTTAAACAACAACTTCAAAAGACATATGCACTGTTCAAGCATACATTCAGAAAACAAGAAGCATTGTCACCACATCAATATAATTAAACTAAGTTCAAGGATAAATTCAAAACTCATGTACTTCTTGTTTTTTTGAATTAAAACATTTTTCATTTAAGAGAGGTGATGGATTCATAGGACATTTATAACTTTAAGACATAGTTACTAACTACTAATGATCATGTAATGAAGACACAAACACAGATAAGCACATAACATATAAAACGAAAAAACAGAGAAAGTAAGAACAAGGAATGAGTCCACCTTAGTGATGTCCTTGAGCTCTTCTATGTCTCTTCCTTGTCTTTGCTGCTCCTCCTTCATTGCTTTTAGATCTTCTCTGATTTCATGAAGGATGAAGGAGTGCTCTTGATGTTCCACCCTAAGTTGCTTCCAATAATTGTGTGGAAGAAAATGTATCCCCTGAGGTATCTCAGGGATCTCTTGATTTGCAGTCAAATGTTCTACCAATGAGCTATAGATCCTTGATGGAAGCTTTTGTCTTCCCTTTCCTCTTTCTAGAGGTTTCTCTGGCCTTAGGTGCCATCAATGGTTATGGAAAAAAACAAAAAAGCTATGCTTTTACCACACCAAACTTAGAATGTTGCTCGCCCTCGAGCAAAAGAAGAAAGAATAGAAGAATAAGAAGAAGATATGGAGGAGATGGAGGGAGATGTGTATTCGGCCATATGGGTGGGATTGGGTGGGGAAGAGATGTTGAATTTTGAAGGAAAGTGGGTGTTTGGATGTGAGTGGTAAAGGGTTAATAGGGAAGAGTGTTTATTGGGAATAGAGGATGATTGAGAAGAGAGAAGAGAGTGAGTGGAGGTAGGTGGGGATCCTGTGGGGTCCACAGATCCTGAGGTGATCCTGTGAGGTCCACAGATCTTGAGGTGTCAAGGCATTTACATCCCTGCACCAATTTAGGCATGCAAAATGCCCTTGCACACAACTCTGGGCGTTCAGCGCTAGGTTGGTGCCCATTTTGGGCGTTCAACGCCCATTTGCTGCCATTTCTGGCGTTGAACGCCAGAACTATGCTCTGTTCTGGCGTTTGAACGCCAGACAGATGCTCCTCCAGGGTGTGATTTTTCTTCTGCTGTTTTTGATTCCGTTTTTGAATTTTTTTTTTGTTTATTTTGTGACTCCACATGATCATGAACCTAAGAAAACATGAAAAACAATAAAAATAAGAATTAGATAAACATTGGGTTGCCTCCCAACAAGCGCTTCTTTAATGTCAATAGCTTGACAGTGGGCTCTCATGGAGCCTCACAGATGTGCAGAGCTTTGTTGAGACTCTCCAACACCAAACTTAGAGTTTGGATATGGGAGTTCAACACCAAACTTAGAGTTTGGTTGTGGCCTCCCAACACCAAACTTAGAGTTTGACTGTGGGGGCTCTGGTTGACTCTGCTTGGAGAGAAGCTTTTCCTGCTTCCTCTCCATGGTTGCAGAGGGAGATCCTTGAGTTTTGAATACAAGGGAGTTCTCATTCCATTGAAGGAATATTTCACCTCTGTCAACATCAATCACAGCTCTTGCTGTGGCTAGGAAAGGTCTTCCTAGGATGATGGATTCATCCTCTTCCTTTCCAGTATCCAGGACTATGAAATCAGCAGGGATGTAAAGGCCTTCAACCTTTAGTAACACGTCCTCTATTTGTCCATAAGCCTGTTTTCTAGAGCTGTCTGCCATCTCTAATGAGATTTTAGCAGCTTGCACCTCATAGATTCCCAGTTTCTCCATTACAGAGAGGGGCATGAGGTTTATTCCTGAACCAAGGTCACACAGAGCTTTAAAGATCATGGTGCCTATGGTGCAGGGTATTATGAACTTTCCAGGATCTTGTCTCTTCTGAGGCAATGTCAGTTGATCCAGATCACTTAGTTCATTGATGAACAAGGGAGGTTCAACTTCCCAAGCATCAATGCCAAATAGTTTGGCATTCAGCTTCATGATTGCACCAAGAAACTTGGCAGTTTGCTCTTCAGTAACATCCTCATTCTCTTCAGAAGAGGAATACTCATTAGAGCTCATGAAGGGCATAAGGAGGTTCAATGGAATCTCTATGGTCTCTAGATGAGCCTCAGAGTCCTTTGGTTCCTCAGAGGGAAGCTCCTTATTGATCACTGGACGTCCCAGGAGGTCTTCCTCCTTGGGATTCACGTCCTCTCCTCTCCTCACAGGTTCGGCCATGGCGCTTATGTCAATGGCCTTGCACTCTCCTTTTGGGTTCTCTTCTGTATTGCTTGGGAGAGTACTAGGAGGGATTTCAGTGATCCTTTTACTCAGCTGGCCCACTTGTGCTTCCAGATTTCTAATGGAAGACCTTGTTTCATTCATGAAACTTACAGTGGCCTTAGATAGATCAGAGACTAGATTTGCTAAATTAGAAGCATTTTGTTCAGAGTTCTCTGTCTGTTGCTGAGTGGATGATGGAAAAGGCTTGTTATTGCTAAACCTGTTTCTTCCACCATTATTAAAGCCTTGTTGGGGCTTTTGATCCTTCCATGAGAAATTTGGATGATTTCTCCATGTTGAGTTATAGGTGTTTCCATAAGGTTCACCTAAGTAATTTACCTCTGCTATTGCAGGGTTCTCAGGATCGTAGGCTTCTTCTTCAGAAGATGCCTCTTGAGTACTGTTGGATGCAGCTTGCATTCCATGCAGACTCTGAGAAATCATATTGACTTGCTGAGTCAATATTTTGTTCTGAGCCAATATGGCATTCAGAGTATCAACTTCAAGAACTCCCTTCTTCATAGGCGTCCCATTATTCACAGCATTCCTTTCAGAAGTGTACATGAACTGGTTATTAGCAACCATGTCAATGAGTTCTTGAGCTTCTGCAGGCGTTTTCTTTAGGTGAATGGATCCACCTGCAGAAGTGTCCAGTGACATCTTTGATAGCTCAGATAAACCATCATAGAATATATCCAGGATGGTCCATTCTGAAAGCATGTCAGAAGGACACTTTTTGGTCAACTGTTTGTATCTTTCCCAAGCTTCATAGAGGGATTCACCTTCTTTCTGTCTGAAGGTTTGAACATCAGCTCTCAGCTTGCTCAGCTTTTGAGGAGGAAAGTACTTGGCTAAGAAAGCCGTGACCAGCTTATCCCAAGAGTTCAGGCTGTCTTTAGGTTGAGAATCCAACCATAATCTAGCTCTGTCTCTTATAGCAAAAGGGAAAAGCATGAGCCTGTAGACTTCAGGATCTATTCCATTAGTCTTAACAGTATCACATATCTGCAAGAATTCAGTTAAGAACTGAAAAGGATCTTCAGATGGAAGTCCATAAAACTTGCAGTTCTGCTGCATTAGAGAAACTAATTGAGGTTTCAGCTCAAAGTTGTTTGCTCCAATGGCAGGAATGGAGATGCTTCTTCCATGTAAATTGGAATTAGGTGCAGTAAAGTCACCAAGCATCCTCCTTTCATTATTATTATTTTCGGCTGCCATCTCCTCTGCCTGTTCGAAATTTTCTGAAAGGTTATCTCTGGATTGTTGTATTTTAGCTTCTCTTAATTTTCTCTTCAGAGTCCTTTCAGGTTCTGGATCTGCTTCCACAAGAATGTTCTTATCCTTGCTCCTGCTCATATGACAAGGAAGAATGGCCAGAAAAATGATAATAATAATAGAGATCCTTTATACCACAGTATAGGGATCCCTTTGTGAGTGGAAGAAAAGGGGGGGAGACAAAGAATGTAATATAATGGAAGAAACACAACTGTAAGGATGGAAGAGAGGTGAAATGAGATGTTAGGATATGAATGAATAAATAGAATGAGATGGGGGAGGGATAATTTTCGAAAATTATTTTGAAAAAGAGTTAGTGATTTTTGAAAAATGGTTTTTGAAAAATGTTTAGTATTTATTTATTTTTTTTTTCGAAATATTTTGAAATCAAAAATAAAAATAAAAATAATTAGTTAATTAAAAAGAAATTTTTGAAAAAGGGGGAGATATTTTCGAAAATTAGAGAGAGAGAGTTAGTTAGTTAGTTGAAACAAATTTTGAAAAGATAAGACGTTAGGAAGTTAGAAAAGATATTTTGAAAAGATATTTTTGAAAAAGATAAGATAAGAAGATATTTTTGAAAAGATATGATAGGAATTAGTTTTGAAAAAGATTTGATTTTTAAAATCACAATTAATGACTTGATTCATAAGAAATCATAAGATATGATTCTAGAACTTAAAGTTTGAATCTTTCTTAACAAGCAAGTAACAAACTTCAAATTTTTGAATCAAAACATTAATTGATTATGTTATTTTCGAAAATTTGGTATAAAAATAAGAAAAAGATTTTTGAAAAATATTTTTGGAATTTTCGAAAATAACTAAGAATTTTGAAAAAGATTTGATTTTTGAAAAAGATTTTGAAAAAGATAAGATTTTCAAATTGAAAATTTGATTTGACTCATGAGAAACAATTTGATTTTAAAAATTTTTGAAAAAGTCAATCCAAATTTTCGAATTTGATGAGAGAAAAAGGCAAAGATATTTTTTGATTTTTGAAATTTTTATGAAAAACATGAAAAATATGCAATGCATGAAATTTTTAGATCAAAACAATGAATGCAGGCAAGAATGCTATGAATGTCAAGATGAACACCAAGAACACTTTGAATGTCATGATGAACATCAAGAACATATTTTTGAAAAATTTTTAATGCAAAGAAAACATGCAAGACACCAAACTTAGAATTCTTTAATGCTTACGCACTAAGAATTCAAGAATGCATATGAAAAACAACACACAACACAAAACAAAAAAAATCATCAAGATCAAACAAGAAGACTTACCAAGAACAACTTGAAGATCATGAAGAACACTATGAATGCATGATATTTTCGAAAAATGCAAGATGCATATGCAATTGACACCAAACTTATGATATGACTCAAGACTCAAACAAGAAACACAAAATATTTTTGATTTTTATGATTTTCTAATTTTTTTGGATTTTTATTTTATATTTTTCGAAAATAGTTTTGAAAAAATAAGGATTCCAAAATTTTTAATATGAATTCCAGGAATCTTGCCATGTTAGTTAAAGCTTCAGTCCAGGAATTAGACATGGCTCACTAGCCAGCCAAGCTTTCAAAGAAAGCTCTAGTCCAAAACACTAGACATGGCCAATGGCCAGCCAAGCTGTGATATATGGAATTACATGCATTGAAGTGATTAGTTGAAGCCTCAGTCCAAAAGAATTTAGACATGGCTTTACAGCCAGCCAGGCTTCAACATGCTTCATGAAACACTAGAATTCATTCTTAAAAATTTTGAATAAAATTTTTGAAAACAATTTTTATTATTTTTTTTTTCGAAAACAGATGAGAGATTTTTTAAAATATTTTTGAAAAATTTTTGAAAATAAAATAAAAAGAAAATTACCTAATCTGAGCAACAAGATGAACCGTCAGTTGTCCAAACTCAAACAATCCCCGGCAACGGCGCCAAAAACTTGGTGCACGAAATTGTGTTCCACGTTCTTTGTACTTGTGTGTGATTAACAATATATAATTGTATTGAATCCTCATTGTGGCTCTATGTGTGGACACAACTCCGTCAACTAACCAGCAAGTGCACTGGGTCGTCCAAGTAATACCTTACGTGAGTAAGGGTCGAATCCCACGGAGATTGTTGGTATGAAGCAAGCTATGGTCACCTTGTAAATCTCAGTCAGGCAGATATAAAGTGATGAAGATGTTTTCGGAATTAATATTAAAATAGAATAGGGATAGAGATACTCATGTAAATCATTGGTAGGAATTTCAGATAAGCGAATGGAGATGCTTTTCGTTCCTCTGAACCTCTGCTTTCCTGCTATCTTCATCCAATCAGTCTTACTCCTTTCCATGGCTAGCTTTATGTGATACATCACCACTGTCAATGGCTACTTTCGGTCATCTCACGGGAAAATGATCCAATGCCTTGTCACGGCACGGCTAATCGTCTGGAGGCATCACCCTTGTCAATGGCTTCATCTTATCCTCTCAGTGAATAATATGCTCACGCACCCTGTCACGGCATGGCTATTCATCTGTCGGTTCTCGATCATGCCGGAATAGGATTTACTATCCTTTTGCGTCTGTCACTAACGCCCTGCAATCGCGAGTTAGGAGCTCGTCACAGTCATTCAATCATTGAATCCTACTCGGAATACCACAGACAAGGTTTAGACTTTCCGAATTCTCTTGAATGCCGCCATCATTCTAGCTTACGCCACGAAGATTCTGGTTAGGAGATCTAAGAGATACTCATTCTAGCTTAATTCATGTAGAACAGAAGTGTTTGTCAGGCACGCGTTCATGAGGGAGAAGGATGATGAGCGTCACACATAATCATCACCTTCATCACGTTCTTGGGTGCGAATGGATATCTTAGAAGCAAAATAAGAAGAATTGAATAGAAAACAGTAGTACTTTGCATTAATCTTTGAGGAACAGCAGAGCTCCACACCTTAATCTATGGAGTGTAGAAACTCTACCGTTGAAAATACATAAGTGAAGGTCCAGGCATGGCCGAGATGGCCAGCCCCCATGGTCTAAGAACAATGCGTTCAAAGATGATCCTAAGATCCTAAGCTGATCAAAAGATGCCTAATACAATAGTAAAAGGTCCTATTTATAATAAACTAGTCACTAGGGTTTACATGAGTAAGTAATTGATGCATAAATCCACTTCCGGGGCCCACTTGGTGTGTGTTTGGGCTGAGCTTAAGTGTAGCACGTGCAGAGGCCATTTGTGGAGTTGAACGCCACTTTCTGTGCCAGTTTGGGCGTTCAACTCTGGTTTTGGATCCTTTTCTGGCGCTGGACGCCAGATTTGGGCAGAAGGCTGGCGTTGAACGCCAGTTTACGTCATCAATTCTTGGCTAAAGTATGGACTATTATATATTGCTGGAAAGCCCTGGATGTCTACTTTCCAACGCAATTGAAAGCGCGCCATTTCGAGTTCTGTAGCTCCAGAAAATCCACTTTGAGTGCAGGGAGGTCAGAATCCAACAGCATCAGCAGTCCTTCTTCAACCTCTGAATCTGATTTTTGCTCAAGTCCCTCAATTTCAGCCAGAAAATACCTGAAATCACAGAAAAACACACAAACTCATAGTAAAGTCCAAAAATGTGAATTTAACATAAAAACTAATGAAAACATCCCTAAAAGTAACTAGATCCTACTAAAAACATACTAAAAACAATGCCAAAAAAGTGTATAAATTATCTGCTCATCAGTTGACGACCGCTAAACCCTCTATCGATGAACTCCAATGTCCATTCCTCATACCTATCACAAAGTTGCGGGAACTGAACTTATCATGTAACCTTTCAAGTGACTGTTCAATGGTTTAATGGTCCATTTGAGATCGAATTATGGTTGAACCAATTTAATTAAATATAATACAAAATTCTTAAAAGTGCAATATATAAGTTCAAATATTTAAATTTTATGCTTTCTAGATTAATAAAATTTAAAATTTCACGATTTTCTTTAATAACTTGTCTAAAATTTACAAATAAGATCAAATATAATGATAGACATACTAATTTAGCTCATGAATCATGATGCATATATTCCTTTTATGTTTGCAAAAATTTAAAAAATAATCCTAATCTTCATTGTGCTTGAAAATTCTATTCCTATAACTTCGCATAAAGTTAAATCGAATGTTAATTTTACAAAATAAATAAATCTAAAGATATATATAATATACACGAAGACTTCTTGCTGCGTCAGTTCCATGAATCATGATGAGTATAATTCTAAGCCATTTCTAAGAACAATTTCAAGAAAGGATTTAATTACTCAGAAAACACACTAAACTCAGAAAAATTTACAATAATGAACAACAATTAACTCATAAGTAACAATAACTCAGAACAAAATTAACAGTCAACATTAAACCAAAAAGAGTGTGAGTTTTTCAGGAAGCAGAAATGACAACCGTGAGAGTGTGTTAGCTTGGAGAGAAAGAGTGTGCTTGAAGGGAGAGAGTTTTTCAGGAGAGAACAGACCACTGCTTTGCTGAGAAGAAGACCGCGATGGAGAAACGACGAGTGCCGACGAGAAACTGGACGACGACAACAACGACACAAAACAAATGGCCTCCATCTCTTCTATGGACGTCAGCAAGGCCGAAGGAGAAGTGGCAGCCTTAGTTCAAGCTAGGCCGATGACGATGAAGAAGGTGGGGCATGGGGTTGAGTGGCTGTGAGGGTTTAATCATGTCTCTCTTCTCTGATGTGATGTTGGAGAGGGATGGGAGGCTCATGCATAAAAGTGGGATAGAGACTCAGAGGAAAGGAATTTTTTTTTGGTCAGGGACGAATGTATAACACCTCGTTACCCTAAGCCTTACCTCTAGCCGTAAAGCAAAGGATAATAAAGTACCATGACAGTCCTAAAGCTTATAATATATAATATATATCCAAGAATTTATATAACTAGAAGCCCGATGAAGGAATAAAGCTCAAAGTCGCATAAAGCGGAATTACGAAACGCTAAGCGTTCGCACACGATAACTAAACGCGTAGGCACAGACATAACAAGACATAATATATAACGTTGTAGATAGCTCCAGGATACACAAGGTAATAATTAAATTAACAAGATATATATATATATATATATATATATATATATATAACATTGGCTATTGCTTCCTTAGAGGTTTCATGAGCAGCTTGATAGGTTGTACCTACCATGGTCATATTGTGAAGCATACTCATGATGTTGCATTCGGTTTTGCCATCTATGTTCCATTCATAGACATTATTAGCATTAAAGCTGACAAAATCTAGTTCCCTTTCTTCGAGAGTTAGATCAGGGGCAGATATGCGATTATAACTATACGTAGAGGGTTTGGTTAAACCTTTCCACTTAGTCATAGAATTGGTCATAATTGGGCTAACTTTGAGAATTAAATATATATATATATATATATATATATATATATATATAAATATAAGTATGATATATCAAAAAAAGGACTAGTCACAGCCTGCGGAGTTTAGGCCGACTAGTCATATACAGACATACAGAGTTTTGAAGTTTAAAACAACTTATACAACTTATCTCTTAAATCAAGCCTCTAAGGCCATAAAGTCTAAAACAAAAAGAGTGAGAGAAAGTACTACAACAAAATAAACAAAATACCAAAAAAGAGCATAAGATCCTCCGCTCCGTCACCATTTCGCAATTCACCGAGGTGGGTTACGACCTGCATCTGAAAAGTAACAACAACATATGGTATGAGAACTGGAGGTTCTTAGTATGGTAACAGTACCCAATATGTAAAATGTAAAGTTCCGGGGCACCAAAGGCTATCCTAGAACTTTACATCAATACCGATATTCAGGCTTAAAACAAAAGAAATAACTTAAACCATAAACCATAAACATGGTTGTCTAAACTTAGGGGATTTCTAACTAATGCTAATCACGCCGGGCATATAAGCCCGACACACTCATGCAGCAGGGAATCTGCTACGCTAGAGATATAGGCTCTGCACCAAGGTTCTGAAAACCGAACCGGTCATCGAACCGCTCTAGCTACTAGTTCACTGGTTCATAGGTTCAACCGGTTCGACCGTGGTTGAACCGAAAAAATCGTTTTGTAAAAAAATAATAAATAAAATATAAATAAACACACAAAAATATAATTATGGACTACTATAATCTTTTAAATATTATCTAAATTAAAAGTATTACATCAACCACTATTATAATCTTATCCAAATACAAACACAAAAGTCAAATAAAAAAAAATAAATAATCAATCACAAACCAATCAATTATTCACCATCTTCATATTACATGTCAAATTGCTCATCTTCCATTCAATTCTTAATCTCAGGTATTGCATTAGAAACCCAAAAAAGCATTTAATGAAGTAACAAAGGAGCTCTGCCAAGTGAGTGTCCTCTTTTTAATTTATAGCTACCTGTAAATTGATATACCTCAATTCCATTCTCTTTCTAACAACCAGAAGTCAAGAACAATTAATTAAGATCAACATCATGAATAATTTAGCAAATTAAGATCAACAACATGAATAATTTATCAAATCAACATTAATAACATGAACAATTTATCAAATCAAGAACAGCAAACCATAACAAGAACAATTTATAAAATTAACAAATTATCAAAAGGTCAAGAACAACATAACAACTTAACAATCTAAAATTTAAAAGTTAAGAACAGCACTAAAACATTAATTTATCAAATTAACAAGTTAATAAGATCAATTAGAACTGAAAATCAAAATAACAAGAACAACTAAAGCTTTAAAATATAGCAAACTAACAAGAAAACAAGAACTGGAACAACATACTAATCATTAAAAACAAAGCTGGAGCGCGGGGGAACAGAGCTTCTCGTTATGGGTTTTCTTAACATTCCACAAACTTATCTAAGAAAAACATAACATCTAAGGAAGCATATCTAAGATAGCTTCTCGTTCCTTCCTTGTGGACACCTGCATCAAGCTTAGAACTAAGGAATTGATGTGAAGAACATTGAATTACCTTTGTTCGTATTACTAATAGTGTTCAATATTACATTGAATAACCTTTTGTCTAGTTCCTTCCCTGTGCACCTATATCAAAATCAAAAATAACAAACCACAAATACAATTTATCAAATTAATAAGTTATTAAAATGTCAAAACCAGCACAATCTAACAATTACAGTTTACAAAATCAAGAACAGCCCCCTAGAACAACAATTTATGAAAGTAACAAATTAGAAAGATCAAGAGCATAACAAAATAAGTTAATATAGCAATCCAACAACCAAATAAGAACTAAAACTGCAACCTACTAATTAAAAGAACCACTAACTAAAACAAGATTTGTAATGTTCATCCAGTCATTGTTCTGCACAATTATCCCCAATTTAACCAAATGCCCAACTAAGTGATTAAGCATAAAAGAAAACCTAAGCAAGATCTTGATGAATAAACTAAATCATACTAATCTTACCAAGCAAAGGAGGAAAGGGACATCTCTGAATCTGAACAACAAATGAACAAAAAAAAGGCAAGAAACTAACCATTACTTTCAGTATGAGACTCTGAGAAGTGAGCAATGAGCAGAGTATGAAGGAGAAGGAGCAAGAACGCCGGTGATGAGAAGGTGAGGGCGACGGTTGACTAGGCAATGAGCACGACGACCCATGATGTGTGACGGACGACGGGCTACCAGGAGAATATACAGGCGGAGGCACCAATTGTTTAGCGCTGAGTCGAGCCTTGCGGTGGTGGGGGAGACTGTAACCTAGGGTTGAGAGTTGATAGAGGAAGGACTGAGGATTGGGGGAATGGCTTGGGGGAGAGTGGTTGGAGATGACAGTTGCGACTTGCAACGGCGGGGTGGCACGGCAGTGGCTGGACGGAGCAAGTGACAGAGTGATGGAGGAGCTCGAAGGCCAAATGTTGCTGCGGGTAGTGTGTGTGTGAGTGAAGTGAGTGCTCAAGGACGGGAGAAGAGGATTAGGTTTTGGTAGAAAATCTGAAAACCGGCTGGGTCCCGGTTCGGTTCGATTGACCGGTTCCCGGCCGGTTATGTGGTTCGATAACGGTTTTGAAAAAAGACGGTTATGACTTCTATCTGAACCGAAAACCTCACTGGTTCACGGTTCAACCGGTTTGATCGGCCGGTTCGAATCGGTTTTCAGAACCTTGCTCTGCACACTCATACAGCAGAGAAAGAAACAAGAACAACTGTCTCACCATAAATCATTCCAAGGATATAGTGCCTGACACACTCTTGTAGCAAAAAAACTGCCATGCCAGGGATATAGGTCCTGCACACTCTTTCAACAACCAACATGCTCATCATTCCTTTTCAAGATTCAACCTCATCATAAACATTCACTTTCAAGTTCCAATCTAATCATAACCATCTCCAACTTTCCATTTCATCATAATCATTCTTCTTTAGCAAAATCTTTTTAAAGACATACTTCACAACTCAACATATGCTAATTTCATCCGTAACCTTCCAGAACCTAAGTCATCGGCTCTAAACTCATACGGAAATTCACTAAATTAAGTCACTAACTCATCTTTAATAGTATTAAAACCTAATTACTAGATAGTACTCTTAAATAGCATTTAAAGGAAGTTTAGAAAGTTAGAGAACCCTTGAAAATGAAGGAAAATTATTTTTCAGCAAAACAGGGTCTATGCGTACGCATACATAAAATTTTGCCCATTTCGCATACAAATACAAGAGTTCGTGTATGCATAGGTGCCAAATAGAATGGCATGCTTGCGTATGGGTGGTTCGCGTACGCATACATCTCCAGATTTTACCCATCTTACATACGCATACGAAAGTTTGCATAGCATAAGGCCAAACAGAATGGCACGCTCGCGTATGGGTGGTTCGCGTACGCATAACCCCTCCAGAATTGCAAAATTTTGTAAAGTTGTAGAAATCAATTTTAAACACTAAACTTTAAACGTTCATAACTTCCTCTATAGAAATCTATTTTCATCAAACTTTACATCAATTTAAAGATCTTTGAATGAACTTTAATTTAAGATAAATTTCAACTAATCTAAAAAACTGAGGCTCAAGTTATGATTCGTCAAAGTTCACCAAAAACTGGTTTTTACAAAAAATTAACTAGGTTCTCAAACTTCTAAAATTCACAATCAAAACCAAATATCCTACAACCAAACAGTTCCAAAAGACCTGATGATGTTCCTACATCTTTCAATTCATTCCACAACCTATTCATACACATTTTCACCACTTCCACTCAAAATTCCTACTTACACACCTTCACACTTTCAATAAATAACAATTCAATCTTAATTCAAATCCTCAACATTCATCAACATCAACAAGCATCCAAACCCACTACTCAATATTATTATTATTCAACTTCACTCTCAATAATCAACAAATATCACAATTCATTAAAACCATCACAAGCATCAATAGTCATAATCCACAATCAACAATTCAAACCTATCCTATGGTCCACTAGCCTAAGCGTCCAAAAATATTACATATTACATAGAGGAAACCAAAATCATACCTTGGCCGATTCTCACGCAACTCAAACCACCAAGCTTGAACTCAAAGCTCCAAAACCATCAAGCTCACTTCAACAAACACCATACCTCAATCTAACATCATATAACATACAAAAACATCACTAGGGCTAACCCAAAACATCAAACCACAAGATTTTAAAGAGACTTACCTTACCCAACGATATTAGGGACAAAATCCAACAATATTCCAATGCTAGATCACCCTTAAACAAACAAAATCATAAAATCTACTAAAAAACCAAACCCAAAATTGCGGAAATGTTAGGGCAAGAAACTTGAGTGCAAGTTTCGAGTTCTTACCTACAAAACTTAGTTAGAAATCACGGGCTCGACAAGAACTTTGCGTGGTCGCAAACGACTTGTCAATCGGAGCATCGTAGCTCAAGTTATGGCTCCCTGAAGGTGACAATGAATAGTGATATCCCTTTTCTTCTCCCTTCTCTCTCAATCCGTGTCTCTCTCTCTCTCTCTCTCTCTCTCTCTTTCTCTCTCTCTCTCTTTTTGGTGGTGAAAATGAGTTGAAAGCTCATATAATGAGCATATATATATTGAGCCTTGGGCCCGGTCCAACCCGTTAGCGTTTTAGGTCTGTTTAGCCCACTTTGGGCCAAAACCTTTAAAATTAGCGCCGGTTTTTAATTCTAAATTATTTTTGTCCTTTCAAAATAATAAATTTAATTTTTAAAATATTATTTTCCAAAATACGCACTACTGGACAGACTAGAGTCACTGCCAGCTTAAGTGCCGATACGCATTTTTACAAAAACTTTTCATAAAAGATACATTTTCCCACTTAGAAAATTTTATTGAATTCAAACTTTACCATTATATTTTAAAAATAACACTTCTATATTTTCAAAACTATTTCGTACAATTAAATTATTATTTTATTAAAGCGTTTATTCCGGTACTTACAGAATGCCTCTTCTTCCTTCACGCCATTCACATCATATGGGCTATTGTGAAAAGTTTATTTTCATTCTATCAATGCAAAATATTTTGGTCACTTCATACGTACCATACCCACTTATATAATTACTTCAACATAAGGTTAAGTCCACACAATAAAAAAATCCACAAATACTCTAAACATATTAAATAGTATTTATGATTATAACGTTTTAACATCAAGATTATATTTTTTCTACTGTTAATTATTAGAAAAAGTCTATCCATTGTGGGTCCAACTTTTGCAACCATTGGTTATCACTGACCAAAGTTGAAGTCACTTTTACACTGCAAAATACACTTGTACACACTCCCAATTTGGCACGCATGCTTCAGCAGCTGAGGAAGCAATCTTACATCAATAAGGTTATGTTTGTTTGAAAGAAAAACGGAAGGAAAAAAATCGAAGAAAGAAAATGGGAAGGAAAATGATTATTTTCTATTGTTTGGTTGAAGAGAGAAATTAGAGAGAAAAAAAGGGATGAAAAAAACTGATGGAACCCACCAATTTTTTTCTCTCCAATGTTGGAAAGAAAAGGGAGAGAAAACTTATTTTCTCTCTATACTTCCAATATTTTCCTTTCACTTTTTTCAATATATTTTATAATATAAGGGTAAGATTATCTTTTTATAACATTTATTTCCCTCTTATTTTCCTTCCATCCAAATACATTTAAGGAAATAAAAATCCAATCAATTTCTTTTCTTTCATTTCTATTTCCTTTTTCTCTATTTATTTTTTTCCCACCAAACATAGCCTAAATTCTGACAACAGGGAAGCTATGGTCTTGTTTATTTACTGAGCC
The DNA here is from genome assembly GCF_003086295.3 of Arachis hypogaea. Lineage (NCBI taxonomy): Eukaryota > Viridiplantae > Streptophyta > Magnoliopsida > Fabales > Fabaceae > Arachis > Arachis hypogaea. The sequence goes on along the minus strand of NC_092054.1, from coordinate 33,816,817 downwards.
TCTAAAAATGCACATATGTTGAGACAAAGGTATGAATACATATTCTTCTGTTTGTTTTAAATGGATATTGTATTTTTGTATTTTTGTGTTATTTCTTTCAACTCTTCATCAGGGGAAAATATTGAGTAAACATTTGTGTGTATAGTTGGTTTTGATGACCTAAACTTAGGCTACATAGCTACAATATAGATCAAATTTGTCTAAATTTAGAATCCTCTGTATTATGATTCCTATTGCTCTTTCTTACAGGTTACAAATGGAAAGAATAGATACATCAAACATGAGAAACAGTCAAGAATTGTTCCTCTGTATCAATTCAAGTGCTATTCAGATAGTTCCATCTATTCAGATTGGCATAAAACTCAGTTTGAACATTACAGTAAAACTATAAAGTTTCACTAAAATGTTAGCCATATAGCATACATTTTCAACATGTTTAGCAAATTTTTCACTTAGTGTTTCTTAAGAAATCAAATTCTCAGAGACTTTTCTTATTAATTTTACATTATCATCCCCAGAGCAGAACTCATCATGTAACTATGTCTCTGCCATGTCTTTCAATTGTATATTTATATATGTCTCCGGTGTTTGGCTATGGAAGATTGCCAAAGCCCTTGTTCTTTCACATGACTCTAGCTATCACCAACTTATTAGTCATTAGTATGTTCCTACTAACATCACTTTGTTATGTTGATTATTAATTAGTCTTTGTGGAATTGTGGCTAATGTTATTTACAATTAACTAACTGTTATTATCTCTTTTCTTTTCTTTTCTTTTTTTAGGTTAAGAACTCACTGTGTGATTGAGCCTTATATCGATTGTCACACCCTCATTGTTTAATCTTCTTTTCATTGATGCAAATTTTAGATGAGAGTTTGCACTTCTCTTCCTTTTTTTTCTTTTGACTTTATGTTTTTATGTTTTTTCAAGATGAAGACAGACTTAAATGGATTGAAGGGTAAATAAATTACTCTTTTTACTCTTAAATCAGTTTGGATTTGTATAAAGCCACGGGTACTATTTCTTTCTTTGTTTTTCTTTCGGACAATATATCATTATAGTTAGCATAGCAATTTAGCAAGCTTTGTCTTGCAAAAGCTAAGTGCCAAGATCAAAGATCTTTTGACGATTCGGATTATTATTATTGTTGTTGTTGTTGTTGTTGTTGTTGTTGTTGTTGTTGTTGTTGTTGTTGTTGTTATTATTGTTGTTGTTGTTATTGAATGCTACAAAACTATGGAGAAGAACAGGGTTGAAAATGAAGAACTTTGATTCTAGTGCCAATATTGGTATTATCTCTTTTATGTATTGAATAAAAATGAACACTTAAAAGCTGTGATATAGGATTTAAAAGTATAGTTCCTTTTTATGTTGCTATGATATTATGATTTTTAATACTTAGTCTTCTCATTGATACATCCATTCCGTATGCTTTACTAGTCCTCACATTTATTTATGCATTTAACTGTCTTTTCATGTGATTCTCTAATACACAAATTAAATTGTCTAATTTGCTGTGAGATACTCTATCTCATGTCTTATTGTGCTTCTCATATGCCTGATCTCTCTAAAGTTTTTACATATTTTTGTTTGTTTCTTTTATTCTTGTAAATTGTAAGTATAAAAGTGCTTTTCACCACTCAGTTATAGTTGCATAAAACATTCGCCGGAGATAATTGGTAAAAAGCCACTCAAATTTTTCTACATGTGTTATTTGTTATATCATTATCGGATCTGATGAAGTATGTTGTTTTAATCTTTTGGATACCCGTGGTTCTCTCTCTTTTTTTTGGCTTTTGAGATGGAGCATTTGCGAGAGGAATACCATCAGGAGGTTGGAACTCTTGAGAGAAAGGTAACCAGGTCATAATTTGTATGTCTATGAGTAATCAAAGGTGTATGCTCTCACGAAGAAAAGGCATACCCTTTGACGGGAGTAGAATAAAAGAAGTGACGTTGCTGCTCTCTGGAAGGAAAAAGATGAAATAATTATTCAAGTTATGGCAGAAAGTGGGGCAGTTGGACATTTTCAACTTGAATTTAATATGTGGAATTCTTCCCTGCTTTGAGTTCATTTTTGAAATAAGTAGCACTCCCTTGTTTGATGGCGTTGTAAGTTCTTGATACTTTCATTCATCAAGATCAAATTAAGTCCAATTAGAGAAAAGGACAAATAGGTCTCTGACCTTTTGTCTCGCGGATATTTTCGTCTCTGACCATTTGAAAATACTTTTAAGTCCTTCACCTCTTTAAAAGTTGAATGGATTACTCCCTCCATGCAAATGGCTCCTCCGTCAGACCCAACGAAAAAATCTGACGTTGCTCCCATTCTGATGACCTGGCTTTACGGGTGCACACTTGGCATATAAGTGGAATGGTAGTTTTAAAAATTGGACAAATAAGTCCTTCCCCCTCAAAACTACATGGTTTCGTTTGGTGTGGCAGCCCTTTACATAAATGTTCATCCCTTCTTACTAGCTGATATATGAAACGTTATTACTCTCTTCCTTTCCCTTTCTGCCAATACCCTCCATCCTTTGGTGTGGATTGCCAGTTAAATGGTGATTGATTTCTAATGCTACTATGGCTACTAGTTATGTTTGACAGTTGAGTCCATTCAAATGTGAATGCTTGTCAAACATATTTATTCATATTTCTAGTTTTTAATTGGATTGAGGAGTTGAACTATTTTTAGTTCTCTTCCATCAACTTGATATTCTTTATTTGAATAAGCTCCATAATCATACTCTAGTTTTGAATAGTGAACAATCTTGATGCTTTTCTGAGACAATTTGATTGAGTTCCTCTGTCCCTTGGTTGTTATGTATGTAGGATTAAGGAACAATTTTAAGCAGTCTTAATTAAATCTTGATTATGTTGAAAGCTCTCGTTCAATCATGGTGGAGTTATTTAAACACAATGCTACAAGTATTGAATTCGTAGGCCATCATCTTGTTTGATTGTTATCTCTAAGATCAAACATAAAAAAAATTGAACCATTCTATCTTGTATTTAGGGAAAAATAAATGCGGATTATAGTATTTAGCTCTTTTTTTAATGATAATGTTTAGAGAAGTTATTAATCAAATGAATGAGTGAGCCTATGATGAACTGTGTGTTGACCTATCACTCCTAAAGGAAAAGTTGGGAGGGGTGTGTGTTGATGTGTTGGCAACTAACAAAGTGGCACATGATGATACCTACTGTGGTGTACTAAATAACGCATGTACTAAGATCTTTCACTATGGAAGAACATGCCCCTTGCTTGAAAATGAATTAGAAAGGACTTTTTTTACATGTTTGTTTTGTTATTTATAGTAAAATCGAGAGGAAGACATGTATTATGAGCATCTTCTATAGCTAATAGAATGTGTATCAGATGCATGAATTAGATTAATATTATTGGTGTATTGCATATGATCATTGCTTAGCAAGATGCGTATATAATATTTACTTCTAATGTATGTTTGGTTTTCTATTCCTCCAACATTGATTTAGTTTTGAGGGAAGATGTTATTGTGGTTAATGTTCTTTCTTTGTGTTTTTTTCCTCCCTAAAAATAACTTTTCTAGGTTTTACCTGGCTACACTTATGTAACTCTGTCCTATTTGGCTTTTTCAGATTGGATGCCTAGAGTTGACCACTAATGATCCCATTGAAGTTCAAATGTTCCGTTATGCTTGGTCATTTTATCTATTGTGATTGAGAATGTGGAACTTTTCTTCATACTGTATTGCTGGAAGTGTGCGGCAAAAAAATGATTCCACAAAGCCAACTTATTCTGCATCGGAATGTTTTGATGATGAGAATTTGGTTGTTGGGAGAGGAGAAGGCTAGAATGCCCAATATGCTGCGAATCTTTCAACATTGTTGAAAATGTGTCCTATGTATTCTGGTGTGGCCACACCCTTTACAAAAATTGTATAATGGGACTGTAATGGGCCGTTGTGAAGTTCCCAACACTACCAATTCAATTTCTGCTCTTTATCTCCTGCCCGTGGTGCAACCTATCTTTTCATCTGGTTTATCAAGGGAATATTAAATTCCCTCGCAAGAACTACTTTCTTCTTTGGATGTTTGAGAGAATGAATGGTGATAGAGGAAAATCGCACTCAAATTATGGTGGTGATAATCAATAACATTGGCCAATTAAAGACAATTTAGCCATGGGAAGCTATGTAAGCCATGGAAACGCCCGGAGGAGTCAAATTCACTACCCATGTATGTAAAAGGTTGCCATACGAAACGACATAGTTTTGAGAGGAGGGACTTATTTGTCCAGTGACGAGCGAGGATTTTTGCCAGTAAAGAATATCATAAAAACAGTCGCATTGTAGATATAGTTTCTAGACCAACAAAAATCCCCTTCGTACAAACGTTTTGGTTGTCACAAGTAACAAACCCCTTAAAATTGATAACCGAGTATTTAACCTCGGGTCGTCTTCTCAAGGAACTGCAGGGAAGTATGTTCTTATTATTGGTTATGGAGATTGTAAAATTGGGGTTTCAAGAATGAGGAACGAGTAATTTGATGACAAGTAAATCAAATGGCAATTGCAAATAGATAAATACTGTAAAGCAAACTTTTGGCAAGGTATGAGAAATTAGAGGTCCTATCCTAGCTATCCTTAGCAATGATGATGATGGTTGAATCCTAATTCCACTTTGTTAACCTTTACTAAGATAAAGGAAGGTCAAGGAATTAATTGGTTTGATCTTCGAATCCTATTTATTTTCTAAGAAAAGATTGGGATTATAGAAGTTCAATTCAATTAACAAAGATAACAATTATCAATTATGCTATTGAATTGGATAACTCCTGAGTTATTGATTTCTTAACCAAGACCAAAAGGAGAAAAATAAATCTACTTGGAATAAAAATGTCTTCAGAGTAAAAGTAACAATAGCATGAATAAGCGAAATCAATATTAAACTGAAATACCTCAAATAACATTAATAAAAGAGTAATCTGTAACATGAAAAGATTCATAAAGTAGCTTGCAAAAGTAAATAAAAGGAATATTGAACCTAATCAAAAGAGATAATCCTGAAAGTGAATAAAAATCCTAAATCTAAACCCTAATCCTAAAGAGAGAGAAAATCTCTCTCTAAACTAAATCTAATTCATGGAAAGCAAAAATTGGTGAGCTCTCTCTCTGAATGGATGCATTTCCTCACTTCATAACCTCTGGTCTATGCCTTCTGGACTTGGATTTGGGCCAAAAAGGGCTTCAGAAATCGCTGGGAGCGTTTTCTGTAATTTCTGGTGCGTGGCCTCTGTCACGCGTCCGCATGGGTCACGCGGTCGCGTCATTCGGAGCTTTTCTTGCCACGCGGTCACATCAGTCATGCGGCCGCGTCACTGCTTCTTCGCGCTTGGCACGCGATCGCGTCGTCCATGCGATCGCGTGGATGCGAGTTTCTTCAAGGACTCCGTTTTGTGCTTTCCTTCCATTTTTGTATGTTTCCTTTCCATCCTTTGAGTCATTCCTGCCTTAGAAGATCTGAAACTACTCAACACACTGATCACGGCATCGAATGGAAATAAAGGTAATTAAAATAATTAATTTTAAAGCATAGGAAACATGTTTTTTCACATACATCACATAATAAGGAAGGAGAAGTAAAACCAAGAAATTAATATGAATAAGTGGGTGAAGGATTGAATAAATCACTCAAATTAAGCACAAAATATATCATAAAATATGGGTTTATCAACCTCCTCACACTTAAACAATAGCATGTCCTCATGCTAAATCCAAGGTAATAAGTAAGGTTAAAGTGATGGAATGTCATGCAATGCAATCTAATCTAAATGCAACTACCTAAATGAATAATGCATCATGCAATTCTACTTTTTTATTCGCTCACTTGTATATAAAGCTTGCATGTAGTTGAATTAGTTCACATTCTCAAGGAGTCATATATGTAAATATATAGCCAAGCCTTAGATAATCATAAAGCACTTTTACAATTGAGATGGGAGAAAAAAGCATTTTATAAACTTGCAAGACAATTAGATAATTCAAACAGAGATAAATGTTAATGAGCTATTGAACCCTCACTGGATTTGTGTTTATTCTCTAGTCACTCAGTGTTTATTGGGTTAATCACTCTATTCCTCTTTTTATTCTTCTTTTCTATAACTTTGTTCTTCATCTAACCAATCAACAATTATAGAATACAGTCATACAAAAAATCACGAGGTCTTTAATTAAGGTTGTAATGGGGCCAAGGTAAAGGTAAGGATATATGTATAAGACTAAGTGAGCTAATAAGTGAATCCTTAATTAGACTAAGATCTCACCTAACATACATACTTAGTAACACAAAACTTCTTTACCTATTTTCCCATATTTTTCCCACTTTTGGATGTTACATGCTCATGTTTCAACTTTTGTTCTTATTCCATGTGCCTTGCTTTTATTTTTGCATTTGGGAAATTCTTTTGTATCCCCCCCTTTTTTTTAATGCACATGGTAATTTAATCACTTTGATTTCTCATGAGCATGCTTCCCAAAAATTTCTTAAGTTGAGTTATTTTATTCTTTTCAACTCTTCTACCTTTTGTTTTTATCATCCATGTTCCCAATAGGTTTCCCATATTTTAAACTATTCATAATTTTCTATCTTAAGCTAACCAAGGATTCAACTTGGGATTTTTTTTTTCTGCTTAAGGCTAGTAGTGTGGCTAATAGAATAAAAAGGGGATTTAAAGGCTCAAGGGGGCTAACAAGGGTGATGTGAAAGGTAGGTTATTTTTGGGATAAGTGAGCTAAAATCAAATAATGGCCTCAATCATTCTTTTGGTATGTATCTATATTCTATATTCTATATTCTATAATTGGACATATAGATTAAAACAAAGTAAAGAACATCAGAATATAAAAGGAGAGTGGAACACACAGGAATAAAAATTATGGTTTGAATGTAACCATACAATTAAGCTCAAAACTCACAGGCTATGTGTTCTCTAGCTCAAAAATCATTTATCACTTATGTATGTCATGCAGGTTTAGTTAAAAATTTCCATTATTCTCAATGTAAAACTTATATTGAATGGCTTTAAAGTTCTAGTGTTTCTCCTTGATGAAGTGTTGTTAACTAACATGTAATGCTATATATACAAGGTGTGGATTGTTTTGATTCTGTTAAAGTCTCTAGTTTACTTCCTTTTTCTTTTCAATGTTCTGAGTTATCTTATACTTAAAAAAAAGGGTAAACTATAATAATCAATCCACAATTTCTATAACTAATAAGTTAGAATTGCAACTAAGTGGCTAAAATATGAACTAAAAATGCAAAATACAGAAATAGAGTAAAAATACATAAACAGTAGCAATGTATAAATACTCAGAAGATAAAAATGAAAATAAAGAGAAAAATACAGAAAAATATCCAAAATAAAAGAAAAAGAGTCTGTAGTGGTTCACCAAGATAATACGCCAGAGATGGCGACCTCCCCACACTTAAAATGAAGCATATTCCCTGATGCTCACTCAAGCAGGGTGTGAAGGGGTGTCATCACTGGAAGGGATGGTAGCTGGTGTCTCTGTGGTGGCTGGCTGAATGTCCGGCTGCTGGAGAGGAGGGGCTGTCTGCTGGGTGTCTGCCTGCTCTGCTTCTCCCTGGGGATGGGTCTCTGCCTTGGGCGCATCTGCCTCCTCCTCAGATGCCTCGGATGGTGTGTCAGGCTCGGAGGGGATGTCGTCGGATCGTATCATCAGCTTTAGGTGCTCATAGCGTCGCTTGTTGCGACGCTCTATTTGGTCAAGTCGTCAAAACAAGCGGTGCACCAGATGATAGATAGGCTCTGTGGCAGGTGGAGGTGCAGTGGTGGTGGCAGGGGTAGGTGGTGCAGCAGTGGAGGAAGAGGGACCGACAGATGGTGTAGCTGTATCATCAGCAGTGACAGTCAGGAATGGAGGTCTATAGCCCAAGGCCAGGAAGTTCCTGCTGTGCGGGATAAGCTTCTTGCACTCGGCAGCAGGTGGCCTCTCATCAGCATCCTCCTATGGCACGTCAGCTCGATGGCCCAGTTGTGTAACCAGATAGGGAAAGGGAAGAGTGCCGCGGATGTGGACCCTGGCCATGTAGTGCCGGATAAAGTGTGACAGGTATAGGTCCTTACCCTCCATCACACACCATAGGAGGGTGATCATAGCAGCTGGTATCTCAGTCTCGTGAGTAGTCGGCATAATGTAGTTGCTGAATATCTGATGCCATAGCCGAGCCTCATCGTTCAGGTAAATCCGCTTGATCCCTTTGGGCATGGTGGTGTTCTGACCCATGATCCAAGGAACAGTCGGGTCAAGGGCGATCCTCGCCTTTACTGCATCCCAGTCAAATCGCATATAGTGCATATCCTCCTCAGCTTTCTGATAGCCATCTGTCTGATCAGTCTTAGGCAGAAGTTTCAGAACCTCTTCTATTGCCTCTTCGGTAACCAGAATCTGCTTTCCTCTGAGGTTCACTACATCTAGGGAAGTTTTAAAGTAGTTGCAGTAGAATTCCCTAACCCAAGATGCATTAACCTCAGTCAGAGGTCTCTCCAGAAAGAACCAGCCTCTTTGTTTGATCTGATCAGAGGTATATTGCTGGAGTTCTTCTGGGATCTTCAAAGTCCGCTCCAGGTATAGGTTCCTGGAGTTTGCAAACACCGCATACTTCAGCTCACAGTATCGGTTTGCAAACTTTACTGAGTCAATGGCGGGAAGTAGCTGGTCGGCCTTCTCCTGCGGGGTAAAGGCTTTTTCCCGCGAGGAGGCATCATGCATGAGGTCGATGATAGACACGGAGGCTTCTCCTCTTTTCCTTTTGCCAGAAGTGGCCTTGCCTTTTCCCTTTCTCTGGGAATCTGACATCCTGAAAAACAGAAAACCAGGATATAATAAAAATAGGAAAGCAAATAGGAAAATAATCAAAGAAAACACAAAGTGGCAAAGGAGTAATAGGATAATGAATATGAGTTAAGTAAAATGTGCATTTAGGATTGTATAGGAGTGAAAAGTCTGAAAAGAGGAAATCACAATCCAAAATGTAATTGAATACAAGTTAAACAGAAAAATTAACATCATGCCTTGGTTAGAATGTTAAAAGAAAGTGAAAGAAAAGCAAAAAAAAGAAGTTTTGAAAAGGTTAGGTTGATTAGAGTTAAAATTAGTGGGTTAGTGAAAAATGGGTTAAAGTAAGAGGCATAATGAAAATAGTCCAAGTAACAAGTAATCACAGGTAGAAGCTATAGGTAACTCATATACAAACAAGTAAAACAGTTTGATGATGATTCAAATAGAGATAAAGAAAGCAAAAATAGGAATCAAACATCAAAATGGCAGTTTATGAACCAGGAGATCAAAGAAAATAAGAATGCGTGCCTAAGCATTCATGAATTGGTTTGGTGAAATTATAGGAAAGCACAGTTGAAAATGCCAAAACCAAGACATGAACAGAAATATTTTATAGAAATTTGGGCAGCATTCTGGCTAAAATAGGACTTTCCCGGAAAATAAACAACAAGCAAGCAGTTCATATGAATCCAAATTAAAGCTTGCAATTACATATACGGAATATAAACATGAAAGTTCAATGTAAAGAGCAGCAAATGCAGGAAAGTACAACATATGAACATGAACACAGCAACAGCAGAGTTGCAGATTTGATAAAACAGAAACAAGAACAGTGCAAATAAATAGACCTACATCCACTAACCACTTCCTAGGCTACCTAACAACCTAAAATCCACTACAACATGCATATCTAACTATCCTAACATGAACATAAACGGAAAGATAAGAATAAACTACGAACGGATAAAAGGGATTGCGTGTTGCGAAACCTGGTAGGCGTAAGAAAGGGGTTGGGGATGGGGGGTGGTGGAAGTGGCGTTCGGCGCGGCAGCTGGTGGTGGTGCTGCGGTGGGTTGCGGTTCAGAGGTAGGGAGGGGAGAAGAGGGGGTGGTTGATGGGGTAAGAGGGGAAGGGAGGGGGGAGAGAGGTGGTGTTGCTGGTGGAAGGGGATTGCGGTTGGGACGGTTGGCGGCGGTGGGTGGTGGGCAGTGGCGGAGGAGGAGGGAGAAAGAAGAAAGAGGAAGAAAGAAGGGGGAAGGAGGGAGGGTGGTAGGTGGCGGCGGCGTCCGGGTGGTCGGCGGCGTCTGGGTGGTGGCGCGGTGGTGGCTGGTTGGTGGTGGTTGAGGGTTGGGGGAGAAGAGAGGGAGAAGAAGAGTAGGGGGGTGTCGCGACTGATGGGGTTTTGCGTGACTGGGGGGTTATATTTTTGAATCCACACGGCCACGTGGGGCACGCGGTCGCGTGGCTGGAGCGAAAAAGGTGGTTGACGCGATCGCGTGGATGACGCGATCGCGCGGAGGGCAAAAAGAGTAAATGACGCGATCGCATTGGGCAGGCGATCGCGTCGCTGGAATTTGTGCTAAACGCATGAATCCAGCGTCGTTTCAGCGCAACTCTCTGTCTCCTTGGGGGTGTTCGTGCAATCCAAGCAACGCGGTAGCGTCTCTCACACGGTCGCGTGGGATTGATTGTGTGCAAGTGACGCGATCGCATGGGGCATGCGATCACGTGGGCCATTTTGTGCTAGGCGCACAATGGCCGCATGATTCCAGCCCAACCCTCTGGACGTTGGATCCTTACGCCGATTTCCAGGTCACGCGGCCGCGTGGATGACGCGGTCGCGTGGGGAGTGTAGTTCGCCATTTGACGCGATCGCATGGATGATGCGGTCGCGTCGTGCACCCCTTTTTTTTATGCAGAATGCAGGATGCAATGCTTAATGTGAATGCTATGCATGATTCCAGGTTTAATAAAATAAAAATAAAATTCAAAAACAAACAAAACAAAATAAAATTAAAATTGCAAAAGGAATGATCATACCATGGTGGGTTGTCTCCCACCTAGCACTTTTAGTTAAAGTCCTTAAGTTGGACATTGGAAGGGCTTCCTGTTATGGTGGCTTGTGTTTAAATTCATCCAAAAATCTCCACCAATGCTTGGAATGCTAATAGCCTCCGGGGTCCCAAACTAGGCATGTAAAGCTTCTGAGCAGCTTCAAACAGATTTTCAGGCTCCTGGGGTGACGAATGTCAGAATAGATTCCAGGATCCCAAGCCTTGTTTTTAAATCCGCCTCCGTCTTGATCTCCATGTTTCCATCCGGGCGGTTTAAAAAGTAAATTCTTACCATGGTAACCAAACATTTTCCGAGATCCATTCGATTGATTTTGATGCCAATCTGTGCACTTTGAGTTGAAGCGTGGAACCTTATTGAACCTTGTGCACCAGCTCTGAGCACGAGTCATTTCCCTCTTACTCTTAAAGCCGCAGAGAGCTCTAAGCTGGCCATCTGTTTTAAGTAAACCATATTCAAGTGAATAAGTAAAGTTAAAAGTTAAGGATTGTACCCACTTGAAGCTTGTATTAGGTGGTAATGGCCTTGGGGAAGGTGTTTCTAGTAGTTCTGTAAGTTCTACTCCCTTGTTCTCTTCTGTGAATTCCTCCACTTCTTTGCAAGGATCTTCAAATGCATCATCACCCTGGTCAAAGTCTTCTATGTCTTCCTCATCACTTGAGTCATAGATTGGAGGTTGAGAGAAATCTACCTCTGCATCATCCTCGTATTCATTTGGGGAAGATTCGTCAATCTCAGAGAACTCACTTGCAGATGCAAGTTCATTACTAAGAGAGCTAGACTTGTGACTATCATCATCAAGGGAATTTGCTTCTTGGATTATTCCGTCTGATTCTTCATAAACGACTTGCCTTGGGGATTGTGCGCTATCCTCCTTAGCATTAACTATAATGTCCTTGACGGATTTCTCCTCAGCTCTGGATTCCCATGGAGGTTCTGCGTCTCCTAGATCTTCAACCAACTCTTCTTCTTGTACAATGACAGCATCTTCTACTTGTTCTAGTATGAATTCATGCTCTGTCTTATCCACTGGAGTTTCTAGTGTCTCTTTCATGCTACGCTCTTCATTAGATTGTCCACATGGGGCTGTGGTTGGTCCTTGAATATTCGCGCGTTTAGAAGCTAATTGAATTACTGCTTGCTCCAGTTGTCGAATGGTTGTTTGAAGTTTATTTACTGTTGCCTTGAGGCGAACCTCTGATTCTCCGGGTGATGGATTTGGACATGTTACATAGGAAAGTGGTGGTGCTTGGGAGTGACTGGATTGGAACTGGGGTAGGAAAGGATCATACGGTGGCGAATGGTGAAGAGAAGCTTGTGAGTGTGGTGGTTCGAGGTTATGTTGAGAGGTTGGTCTATAGGCACGGGGTGGGGCTTGTTGGTAGTTACAAGGTTGTCCACCATATCTATCAGCTGGGTATGCATTGTAGAATGGTCGTTGTCCGTGATATCTTGGAGGGTGTTGTTGCCTAAAGGGTTGATTAGATCCTCTTGGCTCCATCCATCCTTGATTGGTCTGACCTTGATGCATATTCCTGCTGTAACTTCTATTTCCTTCAACAAAGTTAGAGCCAAACTCAAAGCGAGAGGGGTGAGAGTCCATAGTAGCAAATAAAATTAAAAAGAAAAAAACAAAAATAAATAAACAAGTAAAAGAAAAATATTTACAATAACCAATAATAAGGCACACGTTAGCAGTTCCCCGGCAACGACGCCATTTTTGACGAGCGAGGATTTTTGCCAGTAAAGAATATCATAAAAACAGTCGCGTTGTAGATATAGTTTCTAGACCAACAAAAATCCCCTTCGTACAAACGTTTTGGTTGTCACAAGTAACAAACCCCTTAAAATTGATAACCGAGTATTTAACCTCGGGTCGTCTTCTCAAGGAACTGCAGGGAAGTATGTTCTTATTATTGTTTATAGAGATTGTAAAATTGGGGTTTCAAGAATGAGGAACGAGTAATTTGATGACAAGTAAATCAAATGGCAATTGCAAATAGATAAATACTGTAAAGCAAACTTTAGGCAAGGTATGAGAAATTAGAGGTCCTATCCAAGCTATCCTTAGCAATGATGATGATGGTTGAATCCTAATTCCACTTTGTTAACCTTTACTAAGATAAAGAAAGGTCAAGGGATTAATTGGTTTGATCTTCGAATCCTATTTATTTCCTAAGAAAAGATTGGGATTATAGAAGTTCAATTCAATTAACAAAGATAACAATTATCAATTATGCTGTTGAATTGGATAACTCCTGAGTTACTGATTTCTTAACCAAGACCAAAAGGAGAAAATAAATCTACTTGGAATAAAAATGTCTTCAGAGTAAAAGTAACAATAGCATGAATAAGAGAAAACAATATTAAACTGAAATACCTCAAATAACATTAATAAAAGAGTAATCTGTAACATGAAAGGATTCATAAAGTAGCTTGCAAAAGTAAATAAAAGGAATATTGAACCTGATCAAAAGAGATAATCCTGAAAGTGAATAAAAATCCTAAATCTAAACCCTAATCCTAAAGAGAGAGAGAATCTCTCTCTAAACTAAATCTAATTCATGGAAAGCAAAAATTGGCGAGCTCTCTCTCTGAATGGATGCATTCCCTCACTTCATAACCTCTGGTCTAGGCCTTCTGGACTTGGATTTGGGCCAAAAAGGGCTTCAGAAATCGCTGGGAGCATTTTCTGCAATTTTTGGTGCGTGGCCTCTGTCACGCGTCCGCGTGGGTCACGTGGTCGCGTCATTCGGAGCTTTTCTTGCCACGCGGTCGCGTCAGTCATGCGACCACGTCATGTGCGTTCTGCTTAAGGCACGCGGTTGCGTCAGTCATGCGGCCGCGTCGCTGCTTCTTCGCGCTTGGCACGCGATCGCGTCGTCCATGCGATCGCGTGGATGCGAGTTTCTTCAAGGACTCCGTTTTGTGCTTTCCTTCCATTTTTGTATGTTTTCTTTCCATCCTTTGAGTCATTCCTGCCTTAGAAGATCTGAAACTACTCAACACACTGATCATGGCATCGAATGAAAATAAAGGTAATTAAAATAATTAATTTTAAAGCATAGGAAACATGTTTTTTCACATACATCACATAATAAGGAAGGAGAAGTAAAACCATGAAATTAATATGAATAAGTGGGTGAAGGATTGAATAAATCACTCAAATTAAGCACAAAATATATCATAAAATATGGGTTTATCATCCAGTTTTTAAGACTATCATTCCACTTATATGCTATGTGTGCACCCGTTAGGACAGGTCATCAGAACGGGAGCCACATCAGACTTTTCCATTGAGTCTGACGGAGGCATTTGCACGGAGGGACTAATCTCTCCAACTTTTGAGGAGGTGAGGGACTTAAAAGTATTTTCAAATGGTCAGTGACAAAAATGTTCGTGGGACAAAAGGTCAGGGACCTATTTGTCATTTTCTCATCCAATTAAAATTTGATTTGTTGAGCCTTCTTTTCCTTTTGGGCCTAGTGCCTTCCATTGTAATAAATAAATAAATAAATAAATAAATAAATAAATAAATAAATAAATAAATAAATAAATCCAATTATAATTTTCATATGCAATGTATTAATTTTTCTTATCTTGTGTTGACAAATGAATAATATATTTGAGGGAAATTGCTATTGTAGTTACAATTGGATATCATAGAGGTCCCTTTTTATGTTAGAATGTATCTCATCTCAGGTGAAGAGCTTTCCAGAAAGCAGGCTATTCAAGAATCGACAATTAGAAAATTAAGGGCTCAGGTATGTAGCCTACTTGCTGCATTTGTTTTTTTTTAATTCATATTTTGTTGCTCTTACATCTACTAATCAATGCTTCATTTATTTATTTAAAAAAAAATAGATTAGAGAACTTTAGGAAAAGAAGAAAGGTTTGGCTACTAAATTTTAGGTAATTGAACAATGAACTATTTTCTTGAAATTTTTATTACCTTTGTAATGATTCTGAATAAGTTTATGTATCTTCAATAAGCAAGCAATTCTAGAGATACAAAATGAAGTGGCATGAGATGAGGGAGAGTGATTTGAGATCGAGAGGATCACTAACGTGTTCAAAGACTGATTCCCAACATTCTTCTGGTAAGTCCGGTGAATTTCTTGTTGATGGAGCCATTGTTGTGTAGAAGGGTTTTGGAGAATGATGATGGGAGTTTGAGGTTTTAAGGTGTGTTTTGTTGTTGTCATTGTCTTATAAAGAAAAATAAATGTGGGGACTACCACAGGCTATAATAATTATGGATAGGCCCGGCCGTGTTAAATGAGCCAGGTATAGAATTTTTTTCGTCAATAAATAAAAAAAAAATATTTTCAAAAATAAAATATGATAATTTTGGGTATAACTAGATACTCATCAAAATTCATCCTTTGCACCATTAATTAGTTATTATCTATAAAAATTTAACAAAATAATTATAATAATTATTTTTAGAAATTATGTCTCAAATCTTCTCTATGATATATTTAATTTTAATAATACTCCACATCCATCCAATAACTCTAACTAAGTCAACCAAGTTATTTTTCATTCACGCGCCTCCCCCATCTATTAACGTAATTATGTAAATTTTCTTTCTCAACGTAAACCTTCTTTGATCTGCATTGCATTCTTCAACGTAATAAGCTCTCGTCGTTTTTCTCTGCTGGTTGTCATTCTTCTTCGTTTTCTTCTCTGCTCTCGTCATTCTTCTTCGTTTTCTTCTTGGATCTGCATTGCATTTATCTTCTTCCTATTCTTCTTCATTTTCTTCTTCGATCTGCATAGCATTTATCTTCTTCGTTTTCTTCTTCGTTTTAAGATTTCAATAATGTATCAAAATAATGAATGATTCAACTTCAAATCAGTTGAATGAGAGCGATTTGGATTATTCTTCTAAATCGAATCAAGCGGACGAGGTTTTGGATTATTCAATTTTAAATTGAATTGAATAGAATGCAATTGCTAAATTCTAGAGGTAGCTGTTTTGAATTGAATTGAATTGAATGGAATGTAATCGCTAAATTCTAGAAGCAGGTGTTTTGAATTTAATTTTATTTAATGACAATGTTCGGTTCATTTAGCATTGTACATTGGTTTCATTTTGATAATATTTCTCGGTTCATTCTAGCCGCAGGTGTTCTGAATTTGAATTTATATAATGGACAATGTTCGGTTCATTTAGTATTATACAGTGTTTTCACTTTGATTATATTTTCGGTTCATTTAGTATTATATAATGGTTTCACTTTAATAATATTTTTGGTTAATTTTATAGTCCATGTGTGTTGTGGATGAACAATTTGTCCCAAAGGCTGGGATGACTTTCAAGACACTAAAAGAAGCTAGAAAGTTCTACAAAGATTATTCCAAACTTGTTGGTTTTTCTACCAAAATAAGGAACACGACTTGGAAGGGAGATGAGATTAAGAATCAACTAATCACATGTAGTAGAGAGGGGAAGTGGAAATCCAAGATATCTTCTTTGGATAATTTCCAAAGTTATTCTAAATCATTCACACCCTTACTGTCTAGATCGAGCAGAGATGCTCAAACAACACAGGGGGCTAAGCATCTTTGTACGTCACACCATTGAAAAAAACGAGGAAGTCAGAATCAGACCAAGTAAAACATATTAGTCATTCGTAGCAACAGCGGAAAGTCATTGGGAACTAAGTTTTATTGAAAAAGACGTGAGGAATTACATTACAAGGAAAATACATAATGTTTTTGAATAAGATGATGCGAAAGAATTTGGCAAGTACTTATTAAGAATGAAAGAAAAGAATCAAAATTTCTTTTTCGAGCTTAACTTCGAAGGTGATCACTCTATCAAAAATGCATTTTGGGTCGATGCAAGAAGCAGGGCTGCATATTTGATACCACTTACAACACAAATAGGTATTCGGTTCACAAACATATAGTTTTAGGTTCACATAGCCAACACATTTCAGTTCATAACTGTTGTCAGTGTCCATTTTTGCAAGTACAATCTGGTTTTTGGTTCTTTTATGGGCTTGAATCATCACGGTTAGTCGACACTTCTCAGATGCACTCTGATGAAAATTGAGGACATCCAATAATTCAAATGGCTATTCAAATGTTGGCTCCATTACATGGGAGGGAAGGCACCAAAAGGCACTCTTACCGATCAATGAGCATCAATGCAAAGGGCCATTGAGATGTGTATGCCAACAACAATTTACCGGTGGTACATTTGGTACATCATGAAGAAGATCCCAAGGAAATTAAATGGCTATAAGCGACAGGAAGAAATCGAACAATAGATAAGTCATGTCATTTGGAACTCATTTACAAAAAGACACATTCGACAGAAATTGGAACAATTTTGTCACAAAGTATGGTGTTAGAGGCAATTAGTGGTCTTCAGTTAACTGAGGTTTTAATTTGAATTATTTGATGCTGTTACTTTTTTGGTGAAAACGTGAATAACTTTCAGTTTATATGGGTGTATGTTTTCGATTCTTTTTGCAGAGCTATTTGAAGATTGCCATTTATGGATTCCAGTTTATCTGGATCACCACTTTTGGGCTAAGATGAGGAGAAAACAAAGGAGCGAGAGCATGCATGCCTTTTTTAACAAGTTTATCATACCGAATAGCTCCTTAATTCAATTTGTGAAGCAATACGATAATTGCCTAGCAAGCAGAGAGCAAAGAGAGAGAGAATTTGATGCTGCAGATTTTCACACCGTGATACTGTGCGTAACAAAATTGGCAATAGAGGTTCAATTTCAGCACGTGTATACTCACGAGAAGTTCAGAGAAGTTCAAACACAATTCAAAGAAAAGGTGAATTACATCACAAGATCAATGCATTTCACTCTAGGTTTTACGACATACAAAGTTATAGAGCAAGTTTCTAACTTCACATTCAACAAGTTTTTTATTATGTACGACGTAGTATCACGAGAAGTAAAGTGCCAGTGCTTGTTGTTTGAGTCAAGGGGCATACTGTGCTGCCATTCTATTAGTGTCTTAAGCTTTGAGTGAGTAGATACAGTAGCACCGAAATATATATTGGAACGATGGAGTAAGAACATAAAGAGGAGGCATACACATATCAAGAGCAGACAAGACGAGCCTCTATTGGAGCCGAGAAGTAAGAGATTCGATGATTTGGTGTTTTGGTCGCATAATATTTATGAATTTGTGTTAAAATCCGAGGAGCTGATCGGAATTCTACACCATGCTTTTGATATTGTCATGGCCGAGATACAAGAATATCAAGTGGCAAAATAGATGAAATTAACAAGTAAACTAAGAGAATTAAAATGTTAGAACAAGAAACTGTAAATGAACTACTAAATCAAAGCAAGTTCAAAATCTAAATCTATGGAGAGAAATAAACCTAAAACCCTAAATTCTAGAGAGAAAAGAGAGCTTCTCTCTCTAGAAATCTAACCTAAAATATAACAAAAACTTATCCTAATTGCTCTTCTTTGATTCTCTTTGAGTTTGGCTTGAAATAATACTTCAAAAATGAGTTGGATTGGGCCCAAAATTGGCCTGAAATCGCGACCCACGTGTTCATTTAAGTGAACTCATGTGCTGGCAGTCGTGCATATGCATGAGGCATGCGTACGCATGACTTCGCAAATCTCTAAAACTTGCATACGCATAAGGCATGCGTATGCACAACTTGATATTCATGCGTACGCATGACCCTAAAATGCTACAAACTATATTTCTTCATGAATTCTCCACTTTGCATGCTTCTCCTTCACTTATTCAAGCCATCCTTGCCTTCTAAGCTTGAAATCACTTAACAAACACACATGGCATCGAATGGAATTAAAGTGAATAAAATTTAGCAATTTAAAAGTCTAAAAATCATGTTTTTAATCTTAAGCACAATTTAGAAAAAAATTACAAAACCATGCTATTTCAGTGGATAAATGTAGGATAAGTTGATAAAATTCACTTATTTCAATATAAAATAAACCATCAAATTGTGGTTTATCAAGGATTCAATTAGGAATCAATTTAGTTCAGAAATAGCCTCAGCAATATTATAGATGAATATTACAAATGAGGAAGAAGACCATATTACCTGGATAGGTGAGAAGGATGGTCATTACACAGTGGCTTTAGGGTACAAAATTAGTTTTTAGCTCACCCACCTGTTGCCGAACCAACTACCCGAGGTTTGCAAGGAGAAGAAGCTCTAGAATCTACTGTGAGAACTTTAATGCCCAACAAAAGTTAAGGTATTTCTCTAGAAAGCACTGTACGACGGACTCCCTATTCGTCGAAAACTCCATTGCCAAATTCCAAGAATCACAGAAGAGTGCCCTAGAGAGGTAGAGTTAGTGACCTATTGTTTAATTGAATGCTCGATGTCAAGGGATGTATGGAGACAGATAAAAATAGATGCTAACCTGCTCGTGGATGCTCGAATGAATTTTGTAGAAGATGGAACCACTTCACTGATGGAATGCTGAGAGGACAAAATGGGAAAAATAAGATAACAATTGCAGCAATAATCACCTAAAAGATATGGAACACTCGAAATTTATTGATTTTTGATAAATGCAAAGGGAATGCTCAAGCTAATTAGTAATCACAATGACAACAGAGATAGATATTAGGTTGTCACATTTTTGTGCCAATAAGACTTTTTGAAAAAAATATGTTAGATTCATTTTTTGGCTGTCCAAAAACTAGACCCATCCTGGATTGTTTTCATTCCATTTCAATAAATGAAATAAATTACTAGCTTAGAAAAAAAAATTAAATAGTATACAATTCTAAATTATGATTTAATATATCTTAAATAATATTAAATAATTAATCATTAATTTAATTTATTAATTCTAAACTTGGTAAAAATTTTTACGGAGATACTTGTCCTTTTTGAAAAATATATATTCCGAGGGTTACCTGAAATTGGAGGTCGATCTTGGATGAGATCTGTTGTTGTGGCCGGAGCTGTCGTGTCCGACTTGTTGGACTTGGTGGTGCTGCTGATCCTTTGTCACCGAAGGGTGGTGGTACCTGCAAGAGACTCCGATGCTTAAGTTAGTACGGGCTTTAGGTAGGATTTTGTGTAGAATCTGAGTATGAGTTATACCTGGGTGCTCCAGTGTATTTATAATAGTGGGGAGTGACCTTTCTTTGAGATAAGTTAGTTATCTTATCTTATCTTTAAGTGAAGTAATCATATCTTTAAGGGGAACCGCCTTTATCTTTCTAGGCTTTGGCTGCCTTTAGATTGGGCTGTGTTCCTTCGTTTTGGGCCTGCTTTGGGCTCCTCTGGAGATTTGGCTGAACTCCTTGAGAAGAGGTCGGTGGTGACCCAACCTGAAGAGGTCGGTCACTTGTGTCTTTACTCTGTCCGGGTCACCCAGCTCGACCCCGGGTATGAATAGTGCCCCTGCTCGAGCTCGATCTTACCCTTGAGGTCGTGTCTTTGGACCTCGACCCCTTTGAGGAAGTCGTGCTCGAGCATTTTGCCTTGATCCGATCTCTTGTAGAACTCCTGTTAGGTTAGCCTCTTGCTTTAAAATGCGAAGCGTTTCTTTCTTCCCTTATTTGCAGCGCGCGTTTTTGTTTCCTTGGAAACGTGCAAGGGTTTAATGCCCATTAACTCCTCTTGCTGTTTCCTTCTTTCCCTCTTTTACATCTCATTTTGAATTTCAAAAGACTTGCCTTCAGTTTCTTCTTCTCCTTTCTCTTCTCCGAAACTTTTCTGTCTTTTCAGCTCGAGAGTGTTCGTTGTTACAAATCTCGTTCATTGCTTCTGTTCGTGCGGTCCTTGATCGTCTTCTCTGCAGGAGGTTGGTTTTTCCTTTGGCGACTGTTCTTTCTGCATGTTTTTTATTGTCGTGTTTTTCACAATGCTTTGATTTTTGTTTGGGTTCTTGATCAAGGAAAGTTTGAGTCTTTCTGAAAAGATTGCATCTTTGTGCCTGATCGTTTGCTGTGATATGTGCCTTTTATGTTTCTGGTAGTTTTTGCTTCCTTAGGGCTTTATTGTCGCCGTTCTTAACTCTCTTCCTCCTTATATGAAAATCTCTTGATTGAACTTGTTTATAGAGAAAGGTTGTAGCTTCGAAGATAAACTATTGTTGTGAAAAGATTGTAGCTTTTGATGATTTTTGTTGCTTGTATGGAGTGACGCTTATCAGGAAAGAACTGATATAAGAAGTGTTTAGGGTAGGAATTGTTCGTCTTCCCTTTTTCTGGAATTCTTTCCTTGTTGTTGCCTCCAAAGGGTGCCCCTGGACTTTAGTGTGAGTCCTGGGGTTTCCCTTGTACTGTCGTATTTGACAATTGATGTTTTGTTGTTATTGTCCGAGTTGTTTCCTTATTTGCCCGAGTTATTTGGTAGTAATCCAATTTTTTGTTTTTCTTAATGTAGGAATAGTTGACCTATGTCTTCCCACAAAAACATTGTTGAGATGTCTACTAAGATCCCGGACGGCATGTCTGACTACCTGGACTCCATAGTTTTAATGTATGTTACTGTGGCTGACCATGAGTACTGTGTGCGACTTAGGAGGTTTCATAGAATCTGTAGTAATAGGGACCAGGAGAAGAATTATGAGTTGGTGTCGCCCGACCCTAAGGAGAGGATTAGTTTTGCTCCCTTGACTCAGGGAGAACGGCCCTTTTTCTATGCTTATGACTACTTTTTTAGTCAATTGAATATCACCATCCTTTTTATTTCTTTTGAGACCGACCTGTTGTGGTCCTGCAATGTAGCCCCTTCTCAGCTCCATTCAAACTCATGGGGTTTTATAAAAATCTTTCAATTGTTGTGTCAGGAATTGGATATCCGACCTATCCAAACTCTCTTTCTTTACCTTTTTGTGTTGACGAAGCCTGGGGTAGCTAAGAAGAAAGCCTCCTGGATTTCTTTCCGAGCTACTCAAGGAAAGAAAGTTTTCTCCATGTAAGACGAGTCCTTTAGGGACTCTAAGAATTACTATTTCAAGGTCCGAGCTGTTGAAGGTGTTCACCCTTTTTTTCTTGGATGAGAATAATGAGCCCACCTTTCCCTTATGTTGGCAAAAGGATATAGTAGTGTCGAGATATTCTTGGGAGAGCTTGAGTGAGTTAGAACAAGCCTTTGTGGGTGTGTTAGAGGAGAACTGGGGGGAGCCTCCTCACCTGGATATGAAGAGGTTTCTGGGAGATCCTTCCCTCCTTCGTGCCGAACTGGGTAGTGGCCGACTTCTTTTTAGCTTTTCCGTTCCTTATTTATTTGCTGATTTATCCCTTTCTCACTTGTAACTTGATTTTGTTGATTTCTTTTCCAGAGATGGTGAAATCTACGGACTCTATAAAACACTTTTGTAGGGCTAAGAAAGCAACAACTGCTCAGAACATCTCGGCAAAGGCTTATGGAGAAGGATCTTCTCAAGTTCCTTTGAAGAAGCTAACCTCAGACACTTCTGGACCGAAGAAGATCATTCCGACTCCCCAGGTTCGTGTGGTGATGCCAAGGCATCTTAGGCTAGTTTCACTAGCATTTTTCTGTTAGTTTTAGTTGTTTTATGCATTTTCTTGAGCTTAAAGTAACCAAGAATGGTTAAATGAATAACAAAGCAATGAACCATCCAAACAGTATGATTTTGATGCAAATTCCATGAGTTTTTAGTTATATTACTTGAATGCTATGAATGGAAGATTTCTCATGAAATTTTGCAAGACTTTGATGCAATTGTTTGGATGATTTCAGGGAAGAAGAGGCTAGGCAAGGAAGCAACAAAATCAATAAAGGAAGCTTGAATATCACATGTGGAGTTTAAGTTCCAGTTTAAGCCTAAACTGGAGCTTAAACGCCAGAATCATGAAGGCTAAGAAATGCTGGAACTGAGGTTTAACCTCCAGTTTAACCTTAAACTGGAGGTTAAACGCCAGAATGAGAATTCACCAAGGGAGCATTTCCACGTTTAACCTCCAGTTTAACCTTAAACTGGAGGTTAAACGCCAGAATCAAAGTCTCACCAAAGAAGCATTTCCACGTTTAACCTCCAGTTTAACCTTAAACTGGAGGTTAAACGCCAGAAGTAAGAAAGGCACCAGGAGCATTTCCACGTTTAAGCTCCAGTTTAACCTTAAACTGGAGCTTAAACGTGTTCGACTATTTCTCCCCTCCAGAGTTGCTTTCTTCATTTCCACGTTTAAGCTTCATCAAGATTATGGATCATAAACCCAAAGCAAAAGGAAAGCAGGGAGAGGCCTCAAAGCCCAAGAAACACAACAGAAGCTCAATATAGAAAGTGTATAAATAGGATAGAATTTAAGTTAGGAGGGGATATTTTTTTTACCTTTCATTTTGCCTAGTTTTCATACCTTTGTAATTGAATTCAGAGCTATGACTCACTAAACCCCCTTTCATTGGGTTAGGGAGCTCTATTGTAATTCAATGAATCAATAATAGTTTATCTTCTTCTTCAATCTTTTCTCTTGAATTTTGTTAGAAAGCTTCTCGATCTAATTCCATTGGGTAGTTGTCTTGGGAAAGAAACTACCCATAATTGGAATCCTTCGGAACCTTGGGAAAGGAATGGAGGATTCATGCTAGAGAAGCTTTCTCACAGTGAATTGGATTGGGGTTTGGATGGATATTGTGACATGTAATCCTACCAAATTGTGGTTCATGAAACTGTGTGGTATAATCAGTGATCGAGCATCATCTCTTCTTATGAACATTTAAACCAAGGGATTGGGAATTTGTTTGTTTTTAGAGAGAATTGGTGAGCCAAGGGATTGGGATCCAATCATATAAGATTGCCAAGCAAAATTCAATGAACGCATTGGTTGAGGAAGAGATAAACATGTTTTGATTCGGAGATCTCAATATCTCCTATAACCCAATGAATTCCCCATTTCTGATTTCCACTTTCTCTTTACATTCTGCAACTCAATTCATGCAATCACCCCCATTCCCTTTTAATTTAAGCAATTTAGCTTCTGCTCTTTGATTCATGCAAATTTAAGATTCCGCCATTTCAATTTCTTGCCATTTACGTTTCCCGCCAATTTTACATTCCGCAATTCTCATCTAATTCTTGATTCCGCTCAACTAGACTCACTTCTAATCCGAATTGCTCATTCAACCAATCCTTGTGGGATTCGACCTCACTCTATTGTGAGTTTTTACTTGACGATAACTGGTGCACTTGCCGGAAGGAATTTTGCCGATCGTGCAATTTCCTAAATCGTGGCATAACTAGTTTATGCGCATCATGTGGTTCCTTCCATCCCTCTCCAGCCAACTTCTGGTGCTGCCTTTTCTCCTACTACTGGTCCTCCTCCAAAAAAGCAAAAGACTGTTGGCCCCTATGACTTGAATTCCCCTGATCTTGATGTCGTGGGGTTTGTTGACAATCAGATTGCTCCTTATGGCCATCTTCCCATGGACGACATGTCCATCCTTCGTCACTATGATTTCATCATCACCAGCAGTAGTGTTCGGATGGCCCATATGGGTGCGGCTTTGTTCCGTACGGTCCAGGGTTCTCCGGTCCATGCAACTAAAGCTTTCATGGAAGATGCCAAGTCAGAGTTTGACAGAATTAAGGGCTTGAAGGATGAACTGGATGCCAGGGGGGCTAAGCTAGAGCTGGAGTTGGAGAAGGAGAAGACCTGAGCTATCGCTGCTGAGGCGGCTGCAAATCTGGCTGGGGAGACAGTGAAAAATTATAAGGAAAGCTATACCCGCGCTTATGTCGAGCTGTTGGAGTTTAAGGAGAGGCTTGATTCTGCCCAAGTGGATTACGCCGAGCTCCAGGGTCATCTGGTAGACATTGTGACGGGTGCTTATGAAAATTTGAAGGCCCAGGTCTGAGTTCTTGCCCCTGAGCTCGACTTGACTCTCTTTAGCTTGGGTAATGTGGTGGAGGACGGCAAGATAGTGCCTGCTCCGGATGATGAAGATGACGGACCTCCCCCTGCGCCGCCGGCCAAAGCTTTTGCCGCCCCAACTTCTTCAACTCCTTCGGCTGAGTTCAACCATCCCGAATCTGATCCTGATGTTCAAATTCTCAATCGGGAGGATGGGACTGTGGATGCCACTCCTTTGAAGACTGTTCCTCCTCGTTCAGCCACTAATGTTACTACCGGGGAGACTTTGGACCCCTTATGATATTTTTTTACTTGTATGGCCCGGCTTGTGGGTTTTTGAACTCTAATTTTTTGTAGCTTTTAATGTGGTAGACTTCTCTGGACATTTAGTTTCTTCTATGCAACTTCATTTTAGGAAAACAAAACACTTTTAAACTCTGAGGCTGCTACTTAGGTGGCCTTTTGAGTCTTTTAATGTTTTATTTTGATGGATATATTTATCTAATATATCGTTCATGCCTTTGCAACCTTTGTAGAGTGTTGGTACTCTGCTATCCGACTTCTTTTTGATCAATCCTGTTATGTCTATCTTCTGTTTGGGCGAGGTGATCCTTGGGGCTAACTTGTCCGAAAACTTTTTAGTGTTCTTGTAGAACCTTTTTAGTTAGTCCGAACAATTTTAATAGCCTTGTCATGGAGCCGTGGCTTTTTGGGCAAAGCTGTGTCCTTTATAGTGCACGTCTTTTGAGCCTCAGGTTGTTTTTCTACCTCCTTTGGCCTTCTCCTTTCTTTGAGGTTGTCCTGTGGATTGCGCGACCTCTTTGTCTAAGCTTTTCAGTCATGTTCCAACAACTTTTTAGGTAGTGTTCCAAGGGGAACCTTTTCTTTTTAGTTTAGTTGGATGACTTTTTAGCTTTTCCTTTGGCTTTGTGTGCTTGCTTTTTAAGTAGTATCTTTTTTCAAGACTTCGTACCTTTCAGCAAAGCATTCCTGGCCTTTGCGAGATGTCTTTGTCCCTTTTTAGTGATCCTTTCATTGGTCCAACTTCTTTTGTCGGTCCAAGCTAAGTTATTTTTAGTAGTCCATTTTTAGTCAGACCTCGTCAGACCGCTTTTTATGGATTACTTTTTATAACTTCTTGCATTAATCTGTTTTTATCGCTTTCACCTTGCCGACCTCTTTATAATCGGATGATGAATTTGGTTTTCACCTTGCCGACCTCTTTGTAATCGGGCGATGAATTTGGATTTCACCTTGCCGACCTCTTTGTAATCGGGCGATGAATTTGGTTTTTACCTTGCCGACCTCTTTGTAATCGGGCGATGAATTTGGTTTTCACCTTGCCGACAACTTTGTAATCGGGCGATGAATTTTTTGCGCTCAGATTAATGCGTCTTGGTAGGAAACTTTTTCGGGAATCTGAAAAACTTTATTCAAATGGAAAATAAGAATATAGACAAGAATATATACATATGAGCGCTTACCCTTCTATGTCGGGAAATTTGGCAGATCTTGGCCTGGCGCCTCATTAAAAAATCCTTTCAGGAAAAAGAGTGCACCTTGGCCTAAGATCTTTATTACTTTCTCACTATAGTACCTTCTTAGGTTACAGGCATGCCATGACCTTGGTAGCTCTCACCCCTCGAGGTCAGACACTTTGTAGTAGCCTTTTTCCAGTACTTCTATAACTCGGTAAGGTCCTTTCCAGTTAGCTGCTAGCTTCCCTTCTCCTGATCGACCTTAAAGCCATTCGACGCTTTAGTGCTTCTTCTCTAATCCGAGCTCTTTCTCGGACTTCTGGAAGTAGGTCGAGCTCTTCCTTTTGCCTTTGGGAGTTGGCCTCTTCGTTGTAGAGGATCATTCTGGGAGACCCCTCTTCTATCTCCACTAGGATCATTACTTCCATTCCGTAAGCGAGTCGGAAGGGTGATTCTTCTGTGGTGGAGTGCAGAGTTGTCTGATATGCCCATAGGACTTGTGAGAGCTCTTTGGCCCAAGCTCCCTTTGCATCCTGTAGTCTCTATTTCAACCCAGCTAGTGTGACTTTGTTGGTAGCTTCTGCTTGTCTGTTGGCTTGTGGGTGTTCTACGGATGTGAATTGGTGCTTTATTTTCAAGTCAGCTACCAAGTTCCTGAAACCTGTGTCAGTGAATTGGGTGCTGTTCATACCCTGGGTCGAGCTGTATGACCCAGGCTGCTTAAAGACAAGTCAATCGACCTCTTCGGATCAGGATTACCCGACCTCTTCATAAAAGAGTTTGGCCAAATCGCTACAGAGGCCCAAGTAGGCCCAAGCAGAGGAACACGACCAAAATCTAAAGGAAGCCCAAACCTAGAGAGATAAGGGCGGTTCCCTTAAAGATAAAGATGACTTCACTCAAAGATAAGATAAGATAACTATCTTATCTCAAGAGAAGATCACTCCACACCATTATAAATACACTGGAGCACCCAGGTATAACTCATACTCTGATTCTACTAAAAACCTGCTTAAAACCCATGCTAACTTAAGCATCGGAGTCTCTTGCAGGTACCACCACCCTCCAGTGACAAAGGATCAGTTACATCCGCACCACTACCACCTCCAATAATTCAGATGTATCAGCTCCGGCCACCACAACAGATCTCATCCGAGATCGACCTAACAGTTTCAGGTAACCCTCGGAGCATTGGCACCGTTGCTGGGGACCTGGAAGTCATCCCATCACCATGGCGGACAACCTTGACAACGACCATGACTCTGGATTGGTGGAGAGAACTCCGCATAAGAATGCGAACACCATATCAAAGGATACGTCTCAACCAAACAAAGACAAGAATTCGCCAAACATAAAAATCATGGAGGCCCTACAAGCTTAACAAGATCGCCTCAAACAGCTCGAAAAAGAGGCCGAACATGAACGGGAAGCCAAAAGAAACCTCTAGAGAGAAACTAGGCGACGTCAAGAGTTGGAGGACAAACTCCTAAAACTCGAATCCTGACAACTAAAACCATCCAAACCGGTCGCGATGACACATCCCACAAGGATCAAGACCCCTTCATCAAGGAAATCATGAAAGCTAAGGTTCCAAAGGATTTTAAAGCTCCCGACATGACCCCATACGATGGTACCCCCGATCCCAGCCATCATCTCAGCAATTTCAGAAGTAGAATGTATCTCACTGATGCCTCAGACGCTACTCAATGCAAAGCCTTCCCGACCACTCTAACAAAGATAGCAATTAAGTGGTTCGACAATCTGCCCTCTAGATCCATCACAAGTTTTGATGACTTAGCCAAGAAATTTCTTGCCAGATTTTCCATCCAGAAAGATAAAGCCAAACACGCCCTAAGCTTATTAGGGATCAAGCAAGGAGATCGGGAGAGTCTTCGCAATTACATGGAAAGATTCAACAAAGCGTGTCTGGACATACAGGATTTGCCAATAGAAGCAGCCATCATGGGTCTCATCAATGGCCTACATGAAGGACCTTTTAGTCACTCCATATCAAAGAAACATCCTACGTCTCTGAATGAAGTGCAAGAACGAACAGAGAAGTATATCAACATGGAGAAAAACTCTCGACTATGAGAAACCTCAAAATCCGGATTCTCCTACCCCTCTCAGGACAAGGATAAAGAGTCCAAGAAAAAGAAGATCAACATGGAGAGAAGATTAAAAGATACCACAATTACACCCTTCTTCAGGTGTCTCTCGTGGAAGTTTACCGAGAAGTATGCCACACTGAGAAAATTCCACCACTTCGACCAATCAAAAGCAAAAGAGGAGGTGAAAATCGGACAAAATATTGTGAATATCATTGAATTTACGGATATCCCACCAACAAGTGCTTCGACTTGAAAAATGTCATAGAAAAATTGGTAAGAGAGGGGAGACTAGATTGGTACTTAGCTAGCAAGACAAATGAGCCCAGAAAAAGAAGAAGGGACGAAGAGGTTGGACGAACTGAATGACCACCTCTCACCCTGCAGAGACATGTCCACATGATAAATGGAGGATTTGCAGGAGGAGGAATCTCCAAGTCATCTTGCAAAAGACACCTTAAGGAGATATATCATGTCGAGGGAGGAGAAGGAGCACCCGACCTCCCTACTATTACTTTCACCAAAGAGGACGCGACAGGCATCATCCCAGGACATGACTATCCCATGGTCATCACTATCATATTGGCAAACGCTAATCTCCACCGCACACTGGTGGACCAAGAAAGTTCGGCGGATATCTTGTTTAAATCTGCCTTCGACAAACTCGGTCTATAGGAAAAAGAGCTCAGAGCATATCCGAACAGCTTGTTTGGACTAGGAGCTACTCCAATCCAACCACTTAGAT
Source organism: Arachis hypogaea (assembly GCF_003086295.3). Taxonomy (NCBI): domain Eukaryota; kingdom Viridiplantae; phylum Streptophyta; class Magnoliopsida; order Fabales; family Fabaceae; genus Arachis; species Arachis hypogaea. The sequence continues at coordinate 33,787,755 of NC_092054.1, read as the reverse complement.
ACATCTCACTACACACAACCTTTGGCAACGGAACTCGATCACGGACACTCAACATAGACTACATCGTAGTCGACGTGGGCTCAGCCTACAACGCCTTGATAGGTCAGACAACACTAAATCAGCTCGCCGCAGTAGTTTTAATTCCACATCTATGCATGAAATTCCCAACTTTAGAAGGGATCACCACGATAAAAGGAGACCAGAAAATCGCGCGACGATGTTACAACGAAAGTCTGAACCTTAGAGGCAAAGGAGAAGAAATCAACACTATCGAACTTGAGGGAGTTCAAGGTCGGGAAGAGCTTCGTCCACAACCGGAGGGCGAGATCGAGGAAGTCCAGATCGGGGACATCCCAGATAAGTCAACAAATATTGGGGCGACTTTGAAAGGAGACATAAAGGAATCTCTAATACAATTCCTAAGAGATAATGTCGACCTCTTTGCATGGAAGGCCGCAGACATGCCGGGCATAGATCCTAAGCTAATGTGCCACAAACTGGCAGTATACCCAGGATCTCATCCCGTACAACAGAAGCATCGGAAGCTCGGATAGATCCTAAGCTAATGTGCCAAGCTATGGAAGAACAAGTACAAGCTCTGCTGGAGGCAGGATTCATAAGAGAAGTCAAGTACCCACTATGGCTAGCCAATATCGTATTGGTGAAAAAGTCAAATGGAAAATGGAGGATGTGCACTGATTACACCGACCTCAATAAAGCCTGTCCAAAAGATCACTATCCACTCCCAAGCATAGACACTCTAGTGGATGCCTCCTCCGGATACAAGTACATTTCCTTCATAGATGCGAATTCGGGATATAATCAAATCCCAATGTACCCACCTGATCAATAAAAGACCTCATTCCTAACCCCAAAAGCAAATTACTATTATGTTGTCATGCCATTCGGACTAAAAAACGCAGGAGCTACCTACCAAAGATTAATGAATAAGGTCTTCGCTGACCATATCGGGAAACTCATGGAGGTATACGTGGACGATATGTTGGTAAAAACACAAAGGGAGGAATCATTACTTTCTGACCTCACCAAAGTGTTCCACACCATCAGAAAGCATGGCATGCGACTTAATCCCGCAAAGTGTACCTTTGCAGTAGAAGCCGGCAAATTCCTGGGTTTCATGTTAACACAGCCAGGAATTGAGTCGAACCCAGACAAATGCCGAGCTATACTCAACATGAAAAGTCTGACATGTGTTAAAGAAGTGCAACAACTCAACGGAAGACTGGCAGCCTTGTCCAGATTTCTAGCCGGATCGGCCATAAGATCTCTTCCCTTTTATGCCACATTAAGGAAGGGAAAGAATTTTGAATGGACCACAGAGTGCGAGAAAGCCTTCCAGGATTTCAAAAATTCATGGGACAACCACCCATTCTTACTCGACCACGAGAAAGAGAATCACTCATATTATACCTCGCAGTGGGAAGCCGGGCAATAGCCTCAGCACTGGTCAGAGAGGACGAAAATGGGCAACAACCCATCTACTTCATCAGCGAAGCCCTACAAGGGGCTAAACTGAATTATCAAAAGATAGAAAAGTTTGCCTACGCTCTCATACTAACTTCTCGACGACTTCGCCCATATTTTCAAGCTCACACCATTAAGGTTCAGACTAACCAGCCCATAAAAGGCATTCTACAGAAGACAGACTTAGCTGGAAGAATTATATAGTGGGCAGTCGAGCCATCTAAGTTCGATCTTCAGTATGAAGCTCGGACGGCCATCAAGTCTCAATATTTGGCTGATTTCATTGCTGAATACACTAACATCCCAGGAACTCCTACAAAATGGAATCTCTATGTAGACGGCTCTTCAAACAAAACCGGGAGTGGGGCAGGCGTGATAATAGAAAGCGACCAGGGAACCCAAATCAAACTCTCCCTAAAATTCGAGTTCCCTGCTTCAAACAATCAGGCCGAATACGAGGCATTACTAGCTGGTTTGAGGCTAGCCAAAGAGGTTGGAGTTCAAAAGCTTATCATCTTCAGCGATTCACAAGTAGTCACCTCACAAATAGTAGGAAGCTACCAAGCTAAGGATCCTACCATGAAAAAATACTTGGACAAAACCAAGGAACATCTCGGGTAGCTCGGGGAATATGAGGTCCGCCACATACCTTGGGAACAGAATGCTCCTACTAATGCACTTTCAAAATTAGCCAGTACCAAACTAGGTGACAGTAATAGAAGCCTCATTCAGGAAATACTACTGAGCCCATCAATTTCAGAGGAAGAAGAGGTCCTAGCAATATCAGGCCAGGATCAAGGATGGATGACTCCCATAGTCAACTACCTTAAATCAGAAATACTCTCTACAGATAAGAAGGAAGCAAAGAGGTTAAGGCGAGAGGCGCAATACTATACCATCATAAATAATATCCTATACAAAAGAGGGATTTTGACACCTCTACTAACATGTGTGCCGACCTTGGAAGAGATACACAGTGGAGTATGTGGCAACCATCTCGGAGCACGAGCTCTCGCCAAAAAAGTACTCCGAGCCAAATTCTTTTGGCGGACTTTACAAAAAAAAAGCCATCGATTTCGTTAAGACATGACCACCATGTCAGAAACATGCTAACTTCCACAAGGCCCCACCGGAGGAACTCATCAGCGTAATATCACCTTGGCCATTTGCAAAGTGGGGACTCGACCTCTTCGAGCCTTTCCCCTAAGGATCGGGACAGGTCAAATTCCTCATCGTAGGGGTAGATTATTTCACAAAGTGGATTGAGGCAGAGCCCCTAGCTAATGCCACTGCTCAAAGAAGTCAGAAATTCCTATATATAAACATTGTCACAAGGTTTGGGGTTCCTCACTCCATCACCACAGACAATGGAACTCAATTTACGAACACAGACTTCAAGAAGTTGGTGGCAAACTTGAAAATAAAGCACCAATTTACATCCGTAGAACACCCACAAGCTAATGGACAAGTAGAAGCAGCTAACAAAGTTATATTGGCTGGGTTAAAATGGAGATTACAGGACGCAAATGGAGCCTGGGCAGAAGAGCTCCCACAAGTCCTATGGGCATATCGGACAACTCCACACTCCACTACAAAAGAATCACCTTTCCGATTGGCTTACGGAATGGAGACAATGATCCCGATAGAAATCGAAGAAGGATCCCCCAGAACGGTCTACTACAATGAAGAGGCCAACTCCAAACTCCAAAGGGAAGAGTTCGACCTACTTCTGGAAATCCGAGAAAGAGCTCGGATCAGGAAAGAGGCGTTAAAACGTCAAATGGCTTCAAGATACAATCGGAAGGTAGTACAGCGAAACTTTGCGAACAACGACCTCATCCTAATCCAAAATGATATCGAAACAAGTCGACTAAGAGAGGGAAAGCTAGCAGCTAACTGGAAAGGACCCTATAGAGTCATAGAGGTACTGGGAAAAGGCTACTACAGGGTGTCCGAACTAGAAGGGCGAGAGCTACCAAGATCGTGGCATGCTTGCAACCTAAGAAGGTATTATAGTTAGAGGTAATAAAGATCTTAAGTCAAGGTGCACTCTTTTTCCTGAAAAAGTTTTTTAACGAGGCACCAAACCAAGATTTGTAAAATTGCCTGACCTAGAGGGGTAAACACTCACATGTATATATTTTATTTGCCTATATGTCTACTTTCTATTGGAATAAAACTTTTTAGATTTTCTACAAAGTTTCTCTACAAAGACGCATTAATCTAAACGCAAAAATCCATCGCCCGATTACAAAGCTACAGGTCGGCAAGGTGAAAACCAAATTCACCACCCGACCACGATGAAATCGAATTCATCATCTAAAATTCTACAAAGATCGGCAAGGTGAAAACAAAATTCACCGCCTGACTTCGACAAGGTCGACCAAGCGAGAACCAAACTCGCCGCCCTACTTCGACAAAATCGGCAAGATGAAAAAGCGATAAAAACAGATTAATGTGAGAGCTACAAAAGTTATAAAAAGTAATCCATAGAAAAAGGCCCGACGAGGTCTGAGAAAAAAAATGGATTGCTAAAAATAACTCGGAAAGGACCAGCATGAAGAAGCCAGACCAATCCCCCCAAAGCAACAAAGTTATAAAAAGTAATCCATAGAAAAAAGCCCGAAGAGGTCTGAGAAAAAATGGATTGCTAAAAAATAACTCGGGAAGGACCGGCATGAAGAAGCCGGACCAACCCCCCCCCCAAAGCAACAAAAGTTATAAAAAGTAATCCATAGAAAAAGGCCCAACGAGGTCTGAGAAAAAAAATTGGATTGCTAAAAATAACTCGGGAAGGACCGGCATGAAGAAGCCGGACCAATCCCCCCAAAAAATAAAGTTATAAAAAGTAATCCATAAAAAGAGACCTGACGAGGTCTGAGAAAAAATGGATTGCTAGAAATAACTCGGAGCAGGCCGACATGAAAAAGTCGGACCAGACTGGTCAAAGCGACAAAGTTATAAAAGGTAATCCATAGAAAGAGGCCTGGCCAGCACTTATAAAAAATGGATTATTAAAAATAACTTAGAAGGGATCGACATGAAGAAGTCGGCCCAAGCCGATTAAAGCAACAAAGTTTTTAAAAACTAAACCCATAAAAAGAGACCCGGCGAGGTCCAATTAAAAAAGGGATTACTAGAAATAACTCTCCCTAGTTTGTCGAAAGAAACCAACCAACAAGAAGACGTGCGCTAGAAGGGACGCAGCTCGACCCAAAAGGCCACGACCTCACCAAAATCAATTTACAAGTGTTCTATGAGAATACTAAAAAGAATAGCCGAACAAAGCTAGCTTCAAAGGTCACTTCGAATAAAGCAGGAAATAAACAAAGACAATCAAAAGAGGTCGGACAACAAGACTCCCACACTCTAAAAACTCCTGGAAGTGGCAAAAGTGCAAACCAGTATAGCAAAAAAGATACTATAATAAAAGCTCAAGAAGGCAACCTCGAAATCGACCTCAAGAGCTTGAAAGTATTTGTTTTTTAAAAGCAAAAGTTACTAAGTAAAGCAACCTAATGCCAACAAAAGTCAAATCATCCAAAATTACAAAAAATAGAGTTCAAAGACCCACAAGTCGGGCCATACAGATACTCAAACAAACTACAAAGGATTTAAAGACTCCCCAGTGGCGGCATCCCGAGGTGAAGGAGGATGGGTCGCGAGTGGGACAACATCAACGGTTGTGTTCCGAGGGTTACCTGAAACTGTAGGTTGATCTCGGACGAGATCTTCTGTACTTGGTCGGAGCTGACGTGTCCGGCTGGTGAGTGGCGGCCGGAGCTGTGCTATCCGACTTGTTGGACTGGCTATGCTGCTGATCCTTTGTCACTGGAGGGTGGTGGTACCTGCAAGGGACTCCGATGCTTAAGTTAGCAAGGGTATTAAGCAGGTTTTTTGTAGGATCAGAGTATGAGTTATACCTGGGTGCTCCAGTGTATTTATAATGGTGTAGAGTGACCTTTTTAGATAACATAAGTTAGTTATCTTATATTATCTTATCTTTGAGTGAGGTCATCTTATCTTCAAGGGAACCGCCCTTATCTCTATAGGCTCGGGCTGCCTTTGGATTTGGGTCGTGTTCCTCTATTTGGGCCCTTTATTGGGCTTTCCTGGCAATTTGGCCGAGCTCTTTGAGAAGAGGTCGGATAGTCTGACCTGAAGAGGTCAGTCGCCTTGTCGCTAAACATCCCGGGTCAGATGGTTCGACCCAGGATATGAACAGTGCCCCTACTCGAGCTTGGTCCTTTTTTGAGGTCGAGTTTCAGTTTTAGGACTTCGATCCTTTTCTAGTAAGGCCGAACTCGAGCATTTTGCCGACTTCGTTGAAGCTTTCAATTGCAAAGCGTTTTCTTCGTTTTCTTTTAAGCGTGCCCTTTTTGCATTTAGCGTCCTTGCCTTGGGAATACGCGAGGGTTTAATACCCTCATTAATTGATTTCAATGCCCCGTTTCTCTTCTTCCTTTATTTTGAATTTTACACTCAAAAAACGGTTTTCTCTTCTCTGTAACTTTCCCTCTTTTCTCTCTGTCTTTCTGTTTTGCATTTTTTCTTTTTTTCTCTGTGACGCTTGTTTGGTACTTTGTTGGTGCTTTGATTGAGAGGCATTTTTCCGGTTTTATCGCTCCGGCTTTCAACCTTCTTCAGAGCTTTCCCCTTTTTTCAGGTTAGTTCTTCCTTCCGCTTCTTTACATCCTTCGTCGCTTGCATTGTTTTATTTCTGGCTTGACTTTGTAAAGTTTGAACCTTTTTTGTTTCACTGTGCATCTGCTGGTTACTGCTGTGGGGGTATATTTTTTTTATTTTGAAATGATTCTTCTGTATTTCTAGGGTTCGTGCCGTTTATTGCTTTCTGGTTTGTGTTCTTCTTTTATGAACTGCATGTTTGTTATTGGGGCATATGAATCTATTCGCTCTCTCAAAGATTGCTTCTTTGATGACTTTCGCCATGTTACTCTTTTTCTTTGCTGATGAACTTTGTAGAAGATAGCGATTTTCTAGTGGCTTGTTTTGATTTTTCTTGGTGTCGCTGCTTTAGTTGAAAAAGGGTTATTATCTTCCTGTTAGGACGTATAGAGATGTAGGCTTGTAGATTTTTCCTGAGCCCTTGTCCCCTGATTGCCTCCAAAGGATGCCCCTGGGTCTTTTGGTGTGGATCCTGGGGTGTCCTTTTTGCTGTTTGTGTTGCTCTTAGTCATTTTTGTCCGAGTTGATTTCTTCGTTATAGTCGAGTTGTTTATTTAATAATTCCTCTCTTTTTCTTTGTTGTAGGATTAGTTGACTATGTCTTCCTCTCGCAAAAATATTGTTGAGGTCTCCTCCAAAGTCCCTGATGGCATGGCCGACTGGGTGAATTCTATGGTTCTTCTGTGTATTTCACTGGTTGATTCTGAATTTTGTGAGCAGCTTAGGAAGTTTCATAGGGTTTGTAGTAATAGTAGTGAGGAAAAGAATTATGAGCTTGTATCTCCTACTTCTGAATAGAGAGTTTATTTTTCTACTCGGGTTGTTGGAGACCGTCCCTTTTTCTATGCATATGACTTCTTTTTTAGTCAGATGAATATTACTTTTCCTTTCACTCCTTTTGAGACCAACCTGTTATGGTCTTGTAATGTAGCTCCATCCCAACTCCACCCCAACTCCTGGGGTTTTATAAAAATCTTTCAATTGCTGTGTCGTGAAATTGGTGTCCATCCTTCCCAATCCCTCTTCTTTTATCTTTTTGTTTTAACAAAACCTGGGATGGTTAAGAAGAAGGCTGCCTGGGTTTCTTTTCGAGCTTCTCAGGGAAAGAAAGTTTTTTCCATGTACGACGAATCTTTTCGTGATTTTAAAAACTACTTTTTCAAGGTCCAAGCTGTTGAAGGAGCTCGCCCCTTTTTCTTGGATGAGAATGATGAACCTACTTTTCCTTTAGAGTGGCAAAAGAATGTTGTTGTGTCGAAGTATTCGTGGGAGATGTTGGACGAGGTCGAGCAGGCCTTTGTGAGTGTGTTGGAGGAGAATTGAGGGCAACCTCCTTACCTTGACACTAAGAGGTTTTTAGGGGACCCCTCGCTTCTCCGAACTGAGCTGGGTAGCGGTCGACTTCTTTTTTTATCTGTTTTTACTTCATTTCAAATTTGTCTTCTTTTCTGATTTGTAACTTGGCTTTGCTGGTCTTCTATTTGTTTCAGAGATGGCCAAGACTTCAGATTCCATGAAGGCCTTTAAGAAGGCTAAGAAGGCCACCGCAGCTTAGCTTGCTTCGTCCAAGGCTACTGGCGAGGGATCTTCCCAGGTTCCTCATACGAAACCGGTCTCGGTTGCTTCAGGGCCGGGAAGGATAATCCCTACGCCTTCAACTCGTTTAGTTGATCCTCCTCAGTCTTTTGGTGCTAACTCTTCTCCCACCGGCGCTCCTCCTCCAAAAAAGCAAAAAATGGCCGAGCCTTTTAACCTTGATGCCCCTGACTTCGATGCTGTTGAGTTTGTCGACCAGCAGATCGGTCCTTATGGTACCATCCCTACTGATGATATTTCTCTTCTTCCTCATCTGGATTTTATTACTCGAAGTAGCGTCAAGATGGCACACATGGGGGTGGCCTTATGTCGGACTGCCCAAGATCTTCCTCTTCATGCTACGAAGGCCTTTATGGAGGAGGCCAAGTTGGAGTTCGATCGGATGAAGGGTTTGAAGGAGGAGCTCGAGGTGAAGGTGACCAAGCTAGAGAAAGAGTTGGAGGGTGAGAAGGCTAGTTCTGTTGCCTTGGCGGTTTCTGTGAAGTTGCTTGAAAACACGACTTTGAGGCACAAGGAGAGTTATGTCACGACCTATAGAGAAATGATGCGTCTCAGGGATGATCTAGAGTCTGCCCGAGCTGATTATACCGAGCTCCAGGGTCACCTTGTAGGCAGCGTAAATGATACTTATGAGAACCTAAAGGAGCAGGTTCAGGTTCTTGCACCCGAGCTCGATCTTACTCTCTTCAGTTTGGACAACGTTGTGAGGGACGGCAAGATTGTCCCTGATGACCCTGATGATGATGATGATGTCGAACCTCCTCTTGTGCCTTCCGTCAAGACTTCTGTTGTCCCGACTTTTTCAATTCCTTCAGCTGAGGCTGGTCATCCCCGGTCGGATCCTAATTGCGAAATCTTGAACCGGGATGATGGGACAGTAGATGCGGTGCCTCTTTAGACTCACCCTCCTTCACCCCGTGTTGATGCTGCTGAGAAGCCTTCAGATCCTCAATGATTATCCTGGACATTTGTGTAGATAGCCCGGCTTGTAGGCTTTGAACCTTTTATATGTTGTAATTGGTAGCTCTGACTTTTTGATATTCTCTTAGTTGCTTGTTTAGCAACTTTATTTTGAAAAACAAAGTGGTTTCTCAAGCTCTTTGGGGCTGACTTTTGATAGCCTCTTGAGTTTATTATTATTATAACTTGTGCTTTTTCATAACATGTTTGTCTACATCTATTTGGGAGTGTTGGAGTCTTATTGTCTGACCTCTTTGGATTGGTTTTGTATTTTTATACTTGTCGCTTGATTCTTTTGTGGTTGTGGATGTTTGAGTCCAACTTGTATGTTAACTTCCTCATTTCGGTCTGAAGTTATTTCTAGTAATCCGTTTTGTGTGGGCCTTTGTTCAGGTCTCTTTCAGGGATTATTTTCATAACTTGATGTTCTAGGCCAACCTCATCATGTCGGGCCCTTCTAGGTTATTTTAGTAATCCTCTTTCTCTTTCAGGGATTACTTTTATGTTCTGGGCCGACTTCATCATGTCGGGCCCTTCTGAGTTATTTTAGTAATCCTCTTTTTTGGACCTTGCTCAGGTCTTTTATCAGGAATTACTTTTATAACTTTATTTTTTGGGCCGACTTTGTCATGTCGAGCCCTTCTAAGTTATTTTAGTAATCCTCTTTTTTGGACCTTGCTCAGGTCTCTTTCAGGGATTACTTTTATAACTTTATGTCTTGGGCCGACTTCATTATGTCGAGCCCTTCTAAGTTATTTTAGTAATCCTCTTTTTTGGACCTTGCTCAGGTCTCTTTTAGGGATTACTTTTATAACTTTATATTTTGGGCCGACTTCATCATGTCGAGCCCTTCTATGTTATTTTAGTAATCCTCTTTTATAGGGCTGGCCAGACCTCTTTCCAGGGATTTACTTTTTATAACTTTGGTTTTGTGACTGATCCGACTTCTTTACGTCGGCCAGTCTTTAAGTTATTTTATAGCAATCCATTTTATTAAGACCTCGTCAGGTCCTTTCTATGGATCACTTTCGATAACTTCTTGCATTATTCTATTTTCATCTTTGACAATTTTGTAGAAATTTGTTTTAATCCCCGTTTGGTTGAGCTTTTGACGAATTTGGTTTTCATCTTTGTTGGTCTTTATCGTGATCGTGCAGTGAACTTGGTTTTCACTTTCTGCCGATCTGTGGCTTTATAATCGGACGATGAGTGTTTCAGATTAATGCGTCTTGAGAATTTGTAGAGGATCTAAACAAATTTTATTCAAAAGAAAATGCAGATATATACATGTGGGGGTTTTATCCCTCTAAGTCGGGCAATTTGTAGGTCTTTGGCTTGGCACCTCATTAAAAAACCTTTTCAAGAAAAAGAGTGCGCCTTATCCTAAGATCCTTTATCACCCCTAACTATAGTACCTTCTCAGGTTGCAGGCGTGCCACGACCTAGGGAGATCTCGCCCTTCGAGTTCGGACAGTCTGTAGTAGCCCTTTCCAAGCACTTCTATGACTCGGTAGGGTCCTTTCCAGTTTGCTGCCAGCTTTCCTTCTCCAGGTCGAGTTGTTCCGATATCATTTCGGATTAGGATGAGGTCGTTCTTGGCAAAACTTCGCGGCACTACCCTTTGGTTGTATCTCGAAGCCACTCGACGTTTCAATGCCTCTTCCCTAATCCGACCTCTTTCTTGGATTTCCGGAAGTAGGTCGAGTTCTTCCCTTTGAAGTTAGGAGTTGGCTTCTTCATTATAGTAGATCACTCTGGGCGACCCTTCTTCAATCTCTACTGGGATCATTGCCTCCATTCCATAAGCTAATTGGAAGGGTAATTCCTTTGTGGTGGAATGTGGAGTTATTCGGTATGCCCATAGGACTTGTGGAAGCTCTTTAGCCCAGGCTCCCTTTGCGTCCTGTAATCTCCGTTTTAGCCCAGCCAATATGACTTTGTTGGCAGCTTCAGCTTGTCCATTGGCCTGGGGATGTTCTACGGAGGTGAATTGGTGTTTTATGTTCAAGTCGGCCACTAACTTTCTGAAGCCTGCATCTGTGCATTGGGTGCCATTGTCTGTGGTGATGGAGTATGGAACCCCAAACCTTGTGACAATGTTTCTATATAGGAATTTTCGACTTCTTTGAGCAGTGGCGTTAGCTAGAGTTTCTGCCTCGATCCATTTTGTGAAGTAGTCTACCCCTACTATGGGGAATTTGACTTGTCCTGTTCCCTGAGGGAAAGGTCCGAGCAGGTCGAGTCCCCATTTTGCGAATGGCCAGGGCGAGGTTACGCTGATGAGCTCCTCTGGCGGGGCGATGTGAAAGTTGGCATGTTTCTGACATGGTGGACACGTCTTTACGAACTCTGTGGCTTCCTTTTGTAGAGTTGGCCAATAAAATCCTGCCCGGAGTACTTTTTTGGTAAGTGTCTACACTCTGAGATGATTACCATAGATGTCGCTATGTACTTCTTCTAAAAATTCCTTTGTGTTGGAAGTCAGTACACATTTTAACAATGGTATTAAAATCCCTCTTTTGTATAGAGTATTGTTTATGATAGTGTAGTATTGTGCCTCCCTTTTTAGCCTCTTTGCCTCCTTCTCATCTGTGGGGAGTGTTTCTGTTTTAAGGTAGTTAATTATGGGAGTCATCCATCCTTGATCCAGGCTTGTTATGGCTAGGACTTTTTCTTCTTCCGAGATTGACGGGTTCTGCAGCATTTCCTGGATGAGGCTTCTATTGTTGCCCCCTGGTTTGGTGCTGGCTAGCTTTGAGAGTGCATCAGCTTGGGCATTTTGTTCTCGAGGTATGTGGCAAACCTCATATTCCCCGAGTTATCCGAGATGTTCCTTGGTTTTGCCCAGGTACTTTTTCATGGTGGGATCTTTGGCTTGGTAGCTCCCCGCTATTTGTGAAGTGACTACTTGTGAGTCGCTGAAGATGATAAGCTTTTGAGCTCCAACCTCCCTAGCCAGCTTTAAACCAGCTAGTAGCGCCTCATACTCAGCTTGGTTATTTGAGGCAGTGAACCCAAATTTGAGGGAAAGTTCGATTTGGGGTCCCTGATCACTTTCAATTATCACACCCGCGCCGCTTCTAGTTTTGTTTGAGGAACCATCTACATAAAGATTCCATTCTGTAGGGATTTCCGGGGTGTCTGTAAATTCTGCAATAAAGTCAGCCAAATATTGTGATTTGATGGCTGTCCGAGCTTCGTATTGAAGGTCGAATTCAGACAACTCGACTGCCCATTGTAAGATTCTTCCTACTAAATCTATTTTTTGCAAAATGCCTTTTATTAGCTGATTGGTCCGAACCCTGATGCTGTGGTCTTGGAAATATGGATGAAGTCGTCGAGATGTTAAGATGAGAGCATAGGCGAATTTTTCTTTTTTTTGGTAGTTCAGCTCGGATCCTTGTAGTTCCTTGCTAATGAAGTATACAGGTTGTTGCGCACTTTCGCATTCTCGGACTAATGCTGAGGCTACTGCCCGACTTCCTACTGCGAGGTATAATACGAAGGGTTCTCCTTCCCGTGGCCAAGTTAGGATAGGAGGTTGTCCCAGGAATTTTTTGAAATCTTGGAAGGCCTGTTCACACTCTGTTGTCCATTCAAACCTTTTTCCTTTCCTTAGAGTAGCATAGAAGGGAAGAGATCTTATCGCTGATCCCGTTAGAAATCTGGACAAGACTGCCAATCTTCCATTGAGTTGTTGTACCTCTTTGACGCAAGTCGGGCTTTTCATATCGAGTATAGCCTGGCATTTATCTGGATTTGCCTCGATTCCTCTTTGTGTGAGCATAAAACCCAAGAATTTTGCCAACTTCTACTGCGAAGGTGCATTTTGCGGGATTAAGTCACATGCCATGCCTTCTTATAGTATTGAATACTTGGGTGAGGTCGGACAGTAACGTCTCTTCATTTTGTGTCTTTATTAACATGTCGTCCACATAGACTTCTATGATTTTTCCGATGTGATCTGTAAAGACCTTATTCATCAATCTTTGGTAAGTAGCTCCTGCGTTTTTAAGTCCAAAAGGCATGACGATGTAGCAGTAGTTTGCTTTTGGGGTTAAGAATGAAGTTTTTTCTTGGTCGGGTGGGTACATCGGGATTTGATTGTATCCCGAATATGCATCCATAAACGAGAGGTATTTATATCCGGAGGAGGCATCCACCAGAGCGTCGATACTTGGGAGTGGATAAGGATCTTTTGGGCAGGCTTTGTTGAGATCAGTGTAGTCGATGCACATCCGTCACTTCCCATTTGATTTTTTCACCAAGACGACGTTAGCTAGCCATAGTGGGTACTTGACTTCTCTTATGAATCCTGCCTCCAGTAGAGCTTGTACCTGCTCTTTCACAGCTTGGAATCGTTCTGGTCCGAGCTTTTTACGTCTCTGTTATACTGGCCGAGATCCTGGGTAGACTGCTAGCTTGTGGCACATTAACTTGGGATCTATGCCTGGCATGTCTGCAGCCTTCCATGCAAAGAGGTTGACGTTATCTCGGAAGAACTGTACGAGTGATTCTTTTGTGTCTCCTTTTAGGATTGTACCGATATTGGTTGTTTTGTCTGGGATATCTCCGATCTGGACTTTTTCTACTTCGCCTTCGAGTTGTGGGCGGAGTTCTTCCTGCCTCTGAATTCTACCGAGTTCGATGGTGTTGAATTCTTCTCCTCTGCCTCTAAGGTTTAGACTTTCGTTGTAACAGCGGCGCGCTGTCTTCTGGTCTGCTTTTATTGTAGTTATCCCTTTTGTAGTTGGGAACTTCATGCATAGATGTGGAGTCGAGACTACTGCGCCGAGCTGATTTAAGGTTGTCCGACCTATTAAGGCATTGTAGGCTGAACTCACGTCGACCACGATGTAGTCTATCTTGAGTGTTCATGACTTGTTTCCTTTTCCGAAGGTCGTGTGTAGTGAGATGTATCCAAGTGGCTGAACTGGAGTGTCTCCCAGTCCAAACAGGCTGTTCGGATATGCTCTGAGTTTTTTTTCTTCCAGGCCGAGTTTGTCAAAGGCAGTTTTGAACAAGATGTCGGCGGAGCTTCCTTGGTCTACCAGTGTGCGGTGGAGATTTGCGTTTGCCAGTATAATAGTGATGACCATGGAATCGTCGTGTCCTAAGATGATGCCGGAAGCGTCCTCTTTGTTAAAAGTGATTGTGGGGATGTCGGGTGCTTCCTCTTTTCCCTCGACATGATGTACTTCTTTAAGATATCTTTTGCGAGATGATTTGGAGATTCCTCCTCCTGCAAATCCTCTGTGTATCATGTGTACGTGTCTCTCTGGTGTACGAGGTGATAGCTCAGTTCGTCCGACATCTTTGACCCTTCTTCTTTTTCTTTGCTCATCGACTCGGTCGGCAAGGTACCGATCTAATTTCCCTTCTCTTACCAGTTTTTCTATGACATTTTTTAAGTCAAAGCATTCGTTGGTAGAATGTCCACGGATTCGATGATATTCATAATATTCAGTCCGATTTCCTCCCCCTTTTTTGCTTTTGAGTGGTCGAACTGGGGGTATTTTTTCAGTATGGCAAACTTCTCTGTAGACATTAGTGCACGAAATTGTGATCTCAACGGCGCCAAAAACTTGGTACGCACGATTGTAATCTCAACTCCTTTTCACAACTCCGCACAACTAACCAACAAGTGCACTGGGTCGTCCAAGTAATAAACCTTACGTGAGTAAGGGTCGATCCCACAGAGATTGTCGGCTTGAAGCAAGCTATGGTCATCTTGTAAATCTCAGTCAGGCAGATTTAAATGGTTATGAGGTTTTGATAATTAAAATATAAATAAAATAAGATAGAAATACTTATGCAATTCATTGGTGGGATTTCAGATAAGTGTATGGAGATGCTTATTGCTTCTGAATCTCTGTTTTCCTACTGTCTTCATTCAATCATTCATACTCCCTTCCATGGCAAGCTGTATGTTGGGAGATCACCGTTGTCAATGGCTACCGTCCGTCCTCTCAGTGAAAATGGTCCAAGTGCGCTGTCACCGCACGGCTAATCATCTGTCAGTTCTCGATCATATTGGAATAGGATCTATTGATCCTTTTGCGTCTGTCACTACGCCCAACACTCGCGAGTTTAAAGCTCGTCACAGTCATCCCTTCCCAGATCCTACTCGGAATACCACAGACAAGGTTTAGACTTTCCAGATCTCAAGAATGCTGCCAATTGATTCTAGCTTATACCAGAAAGACTCCGATCTTTCAGAATGGAGGCTAAGAGATATGCATTCAAGCTTGTTTTCATGTAGAATGGAAGTGGTTGTCAGGCACGCATTCATAGGTGAGAATGGTGATGAGTGTCATATAATCATCACACTCAAAATTTTTTTGGGTGCGAATGAATATCTTAGAATAAGAATAAGCTTGAATTAAATAGAAAAATAATAGTACTTTACATTAATTCATGAGGAACAGCAGAGCTCCACACCTTAATCTATGGGGTGTAGAAACTCCACCGTTGAAAATACATAAGTGATAATGGTCCAGGCATGGCCGAATGGCCAGCCCCCAAAATGTGATCAATGGTCTCAGTTTCAAAATATGAAAACTGGATAAAAAGACGTAAAATAAATCTCTAAAAGTAGTTTATATACTAGACTAGTAACCTAGGGTTACATAAATGAGTAAATGATGCAGAAATCCACTTCCGAGACCACTTGGTGTGTGTTTGGACTGAGCATTGAGCTTTACACGTGTAGAGACTTTTCTTGGAGTTAAACGCCAGGTTGCAGCCTGTTTGTGCCGTTTAACTCTGGTTTGTAACCTATTTCTGGCGTCATCAAAACTCGAGCAAAGTATGGACTATTATATATTTCTGGACAGCCCTAGATGTCTACTTTCCAACGCAATTGAGAGCGCGCCAATTGGGCTTCTGTAGCTCTAGAAAATCCACTTTGAGTGCAGGAAGGTCAGAATCCAACAACATCTGCGGTCCTTTTTCAGTCTTTGAATCAGATTTTTGCTCAGGTCCCTCAATTTCAGCCAGAAAATACCTGAAATCAAAGAAAAACACACAAACTCATAGTAAAGTCTAGAAATGTGAATTTTGCATAAAAACTAATACAAACATAGTAAAAACTAACTAAATCATACTAAAAATTACCTAAAAACAATGCCAAAAAGCGTAAATTATCCGCTCATCAGACATCCACAAGGGACACCCGAAGAGGGGTGTAATTGTGGTATTTTTTTATTTTTTCCCCATGTTGGTCTTCTTTCTTTTTGGACTCTTTATCCTTATCTCGGGAGGAGTAGGAGAATTCGGATTTTGAGGTCTCTCCCAGTCGAGAGTTTTCCTCCATGTTGATGTATTTCTCTGCTCGTTCTTGCACTTCGTTCAGAGATGTGGGATGTTTTTTCGATATAGATTGGCTAAAAGGTCCCTCTTGCAAGCCATTGATGGGACCCATAATGCGGCCTCTATTGGTAGGCTTTGTATGTCTAGACATGCTTTGTTGAATCTTTCCATGTAGCTGCGGAGACTTTTCCGATCTCCTTGCTTGATTCCTAATAGACTAGGGGCGTGCTTAGCTTTGTCTTTTTTGATAGAGAATCTGGACAGAAACTTCTTGGCTAAGTCGTCGAAGCTTGAGATGGACCTAGCCACCTAGGGGGTAGATTGTCGGACGAGATCTTCTGTACTTGGTCGGAGCTGACATGTCCGGCTGGTGAGTGGCAGCCGGAGCTGTGGTATCTGACTTGTTGGACTGGCTATGCTGCTGATCCTTTGTCACTGGAGGGTGGTGATACCTGCAAGGGACTCCGATGCTTAAGTTAGCAAGGGTATTAAGCAGGTTTTTTGTAGGATCAGAGTATGAGTTATACCTGGGTTCTCCAGTGTATTTATAATGGTGTGGAGTGACCTTTTTAGATAAGATAAGTTAGTTATCTTATCTTATCTTTGAGTGAGGTCATCTTATCTTCAAGGGAACTACCCTTATCTCTATAGGCTCGGGCTGCCTTTGGATTTGGGTCGTGTTCCTCTATTTGGGCCCTTTATTGGGCTTTCCTGGCAATTTGGCCGAGCTCTTTGAGAAGAGGTCGGATAATCTGACCTGAAGAGATCGGTCGCCTTGTCGCTAAACATCCCGGGTCAGACGGTTCGACCCAGGGTATGAATAGGTTCCATCCAACCGGTTCAGGATCTGAACATCAGGGTCCGACTCGGGATGGCCAACCTTAGTTGTAGGAGTTGAAAAAGTAGGAGCAGCAGAAGCTTTGGCTGATGGCTTAGGAGGAGGATCTACATCCTCGTCATCATCTGGGGCAGGAACAATTTTACCATCTTCAATAATATTGTCCAAACTAAAAAGACTTAAGTCGAGCTCGGGAGCAAGAACTCGGACCTGAGCCTTTAAATTCTCATACGCGTCAGTCACGCTATCCACCAGATGACTCTGAAGCTCAGCATAATTAGCATGAGCATGCTTTAGACTTTACCTTGCCTCCAACAACTCGCCATAAGTACGGACATAGCTCTCCTTATGCTGCAGTGCCGTCTCCTCGGACAGCTTGGCAGAAGTCACAGCGGCAGTAGCTCGGGCTTTCTCCTTTTCTAGATCCAGCTCCAACTTGGCTACTTTGGCATCCAGCTCATTCTTCAACCCCTTGACCCTATCAAATTATGACTTGGCCTCCTCCATAAAGGCCTTCGTTGCATGGACTGGGAGATCCTGAGCAGTTCGAAATAAGGCTGCACCTATGTGTGCCATCTTAACACTACTCCGGGTGATGAAATCCAGGTGGTGAAGAATGGACACGTCATCCATAGAAAGTTAGCCATAAGGAGAGGGCTCAGTTGAAGGGCTCAGTAGTCCTCTATTTCTTGGGAAGAGGACCGACAGCAGAAGGAGAGGCAGCACCAGGGGTCAGTTGGGGAGGATCAGAAGAAGCCAAGCGGACCTGGGGAGTTGGGATAATCTTCCTCGGCCCAGAAGGGAGGGATTCCCCAAGAACCTCTTCGTATCAAGATGAGGAGGCTCCCCCTAATTCTCTTCTAGTACTTGAACGAAAGCCTGCTCAACCTCATCCAACATTTCCCAAGTATACCTAGACACTAACACATTCTGTTGCCAGGATAGGGGGAAGGCAGGTTCATTATTCTCATCCAAAAAGAAGGGCCGAGCTCCTTCAACAACTTGGACCTTGAAGAAATAGTTCTTAAAATCCCTAAAAGATTCATCATACATAGAAAAAAACTTTCTTTCCCTGGGCAGCTCGAAAAGAAATCCAGGAAGCCTTCTTCTTAGCTGCCCTAGGTTTCGTCAAAACAAAAAGGTAAAAAAATAGAGTTTGAAAAGGTCGTACATCCAATTCTTGGCACAACAGTTGGAAGACTTTTATCAAGCCCCACGAGTTCGGGTGAAGCTGAGAAGGGGCAATATTACAGGACCACAACAAGTCGGTCTCAAAGGAAGTAAAGGGAATGGTGATGTTCATTTGGCTAAAAAAGTAATCGTAAGCATAAAAGAAGGGACGTTCCCCCTGAGTCAGAGAAGGAAAACAAACCCTCTCATCAGGGTCAGGCGCTACCAACTCGTAGTTTTTCTCCTGATCTCTACTACTACAAACCCTGTGATGCCTCCTAAGCTGCACACAATACTCAGAATTAACCACAGAAATGCACATCAAGACGAGGGAGTCCAGCCAGTCAGACATGCCCTTAAGGACTTTGGAAGACGTCTCGACAATATTTTTGCGAGAAGACATGGGTTAACTAGTCCTACAGTAAGAAAAAGGAAAATGGGTTACTAATCAACAGCTCAGAAAAATCAAGAGAACAACTTGGACAAATATGGATATAACTCAAACTACAGCATACAAATGATAGAAGGCAGGAACAGCAAACAAAAGGAAACCTCAGGACTCACACCAAGGTCCAGGGGCATCCTTTGGAGGCAGTAACAGAATAAGGATTCAGAAAAAATCTAAAGTCTACGTTTCGACATCTATCAAACAAGAAAACAACCCTCCTTCAATAGCGACACTTCGAAGGAAAAAGTCACAAATCACAAAGAGACATCAAAGTTACCATCTTTTCAATCTATCAGCAAACCGGCAAGATCAAACCCTCAAAGATACAACCTTTTAACAAAATAGGTCACTACTTCAAGTGATAAATAGAAAAACGATCAAAATCCTTCTCCAATAAAAAAGCAAAGAAACCCTCACAACACACAGTACAGCAATGATCAGATGCAGCAAATTCAGAAAAAGATCCAAACTTTCCAAACATCAAACATGAATTGAAGCAAAACCAAAACTTCTTCAAAATCAAAATAATGCAAACACAAAAAAGAACGGTGTAAAGAGAGAGAAAGAAGAAGAAAAACCAACCTACAGGGAAGAAGGAGATGATAAACTGAATAGAAGTTTAAGCAAACGACCAAAGCAAACCGCCTTTTGAGTAAAAAAAAAAGTGCGAAGATGCGAATACAGAAAAGTAAGGAGAAGAGAAGAAGTTGCAGTGAGCGAGAGAAGAGAAACTAAAAAAAACTTTGAAATTCAAAAGTGAGATACAAAGAGGGAAACGGCAAGGAGTTAATGAGATTTACTCTCGCACGTTTCCAAGGAAACACAAAAACGCGCGTCGCAATTAAAAGGAGTGAGAAAAACACTCTACATTCAAATCATTAATAGGAGCTCTACAACGGGATCAACAAAGAGTGTTTGAGCTCGGCTTTTTCAAAGAGAGGTCGATGTCTAAAAAGACACGACCTCAAAAGGGAAATACCACGCTCAAGCAGGGGCACTGTTCATGCCCTGGGTCGAGCTGTATGACCCGGGCTAGTTAAAGACAAGTCAACCGACCTCTTCGGATCAGGATTACCCGACCTCTTCATAAAAGAGTTCGGCCAAATCGCTACAGAGGCCCAAGTAGGCTCAAACAGAAGAACACGTCCCAAATCTAAAGGAAGCCCAAACCTAGAAATATAAGGGCAGTTCCCTTAAAGATAAAGATGACTTCACTCAAAGATAAGATAAGATAACTATTTTATTTCAAGAGAAGATCACTCCACACCAATATAAATACACTGTTGCACCCAGGTATAACTCATACTCTGATTCTACTAAAAACCTGCTTAAAACCCATGCTAACTTAAGTATCGGAGTCTCTTGCAGGTACCACCACCCTCTGGTGACAGAGGATCAGTTACATATGCACCACCACCACCTCCAACAAGTCGGACGTATCAGCTCTGGCCACCACAATAGATCTCATCCGAGATCGACCTAACAGTTTTAGGTAACCCTCGAAACAGGTGCCATTATCTGTGGTGATGGAGTAAGGGACCCCAAACCTTGTAATAATGTTCCTGTATAGAAATTTCCGACTTCTTTGAGTGGTGGCATTAGCTAGGGGCTCTACCTCAATCCATTTTATGAAATAGTCTACCCCTACAATGAGGAACTTGACTTGTCCCGACCACTGGGGAAAAGGTCCGAGGAGGTCGAGCCCCTATTTTGCGAATGGCCAGGGTGATGTGACACTGATGAGCTCCTCTGGTGGAGCGATATGGAAATTGGCATGCTTCTGACATGGTGGGCACATTTTAACGAACTCGGTTGCTTCTTTTTGCAAAGTTGGCCAGAAGAACCCTGCTCGGAATACTTTTTTGGAAAGAGCTCGTGCCCCCAAGTGGTTGCCACAGATGCCACTGTGTACTTCTTCCAGGACTTCCCTTGTATTGGAAGTCGGTACGCATTTTAGGAGGGGTGTTGAGATCCCTCTCCTATATAAGATGTCATTCACTATAGTGTAGTACTGCGCTTCTCGTATTAGCCTCTTTACCTCCTTCTTATTTGTGGGGAGTGTTTCTGACTTGAGGTAGTTGATTATGGGGGCCATCCATCCTTGATCCTGATCTGATATAGTTAGGACCTTTTCTTCCTCCGAGATCGATGGGCTTTGCAATGTTTCCTGGATGAGGCTTCTGTTATTGCCCCCTGATTTGGTGCTGGCCAGTTTTGAGAGTGCATCCGTCCGAGCATTCTGTTCCCGAGGTATATGTTGGACCTCATATTCCCCGAATTGTCCGAGTTGTTCTCTAGTTTTGTCCAGATATTTCTTCATGGTAGGATCCTTAGCTTAGTAGCTCCCTTCTATTTGTGAGGTAACTACTTGTGAATCGCTGAAGATGGTAAGCTTTTGAACTCCTACCTCCTTAGCCAGCCTCAAACCAGCCAGTAATGCCTCATATTCGGCCTGATTATTTGAATTGAACTTTAGCGAGAGTTCGATTTGGGTTCCCTGATCGCTTTCTATTATCACACTTGCGCCGCTCCCAATTTTTTTTAAGAGCCGTCCACGTAGAGATTCCATTTTGTGGGAGTTCCCGGGGTATCAGTGTACTCCATAATGAAGTCAGCCAGATACTGTGATTTGATGGTTGTCCGAGCTTCATATTGAAGATCGAACTCGGATAACTCGATTGCCCACTGCAGGATTCTTCCAGCTAAGTCTGTATTATGTAGGATGCCTTTTATGGGCTGGTTGGAGCGAACCTTGATAGTGTGAGCTTGAAAGTACGGGCGAAGTCATCGAGAAGTGAGTATGAAAGCGTAGGCAAACTATTCTATCTTTTGATAGTTTAGCTCGCCCCCTTGTAGAGCTTTGCTGATGAAGTAGATGGGTTGTTGCCCACTTTCGTCTTCCCTGACTAGTGCTGAGGCTATTGCCCGATTTCCTACTGCGAGGTATAATATGAGTGCTTCTCCTTCCCATGGTCGGGTAAGAATGGGTGGTTTGCCCAAGAATTTTTTGAAATCATGGAAGGTTTGCTCGCACTCTATGGTCCATTCAAACCTCTTTCCTTTCCTTAATGTGGCGTAAAAGGGGAGAGATTTTATAGCTGACCCCGCTAAAAATCTGGACAGGGCTGCCAGTCTTCAGTTGAGCTGTTGTACCTCTTTGACGCAGGTCGGACTTTTCATGTCGAGTATAGCCCGGCATTTATCTGGGTTCGCCTCAATTCCTCTTTGCGTGAGCATGAAGCCCAAGAATTTGCCAGCTTCTACCGCAAAGGTGCATTTTGTGGGATTAAGTCGCATACCATCCTTTTTGATGGTGTCGAACACTTTGGTGAGGTCGGGCAACAAGGATTCCTCACTTTGTATTTTTACTAGCATATCGTCTACGTAAACCTCCATTAGTTTCCCAATGTGGTCTGCAAAGACTTTGTTCATCAATCTTTGGTAGGTAGCTCCTGCGTTTTTAAGCCCGAATGGCATGACGATATAGCAGTAATTTAGTTTTGGGATTAGGAACGAGGTCTTTTCTTTGTCGGGTGGGTACATCAGGATTTGATTGTATCCTGAATAAGCATCCATGAAGGAGAGGTACTTGTATCCGGAAGAGGTATCCACTAGAGTGTCTATACCTGGGAGTGGGTACAGATCTTTTGGGCAGGCTTTATTGAGATCGGTGTAGTCAGTGCACATCTGCCACTTCCCATTTGACTTTTTTACCAAGACAACGTTGGCTAGCCATAGTGGATACTTAACCTCCCTTATGAATCCTGCCTCCAGTAAGGCTTGTACCTGCTCTTCCACAACTTGGGACCTTTCCGGTCCGAGCTTCCTACGCTTATGCTGCACTGGCCGAGATCCTGGGTATACTGCCAGCTTGTGGCACATTAGTTTGGGATCTCTGCCCGGCATGTCTGCGGCCTTCCATGCAAAGAGGTCGGCGTTATCCTTTAGGAACTGTATCAGAGGCTCCTTTAAGTCTCCCTTTAAGGTTGCCCCGACATTTGTTGTCTTATCCCGGGCATCGCTGATTTGGACTTCTTCAGTCTCGCCTTCAGGTTGTGGACGAAGTTCCTCGCGAGCTCAAACTCCCCCGAGTTCGATAGTGTTAATTTCCTCTCCTTTGGGGTTGCCTTTAAGGTTCAAACTTTCATTGTAATAGCGTTGCGCAATCTTCTGGTCTCCCTTTATCGTGGCAATCCCTTCCGGAGTTGGGAACTTCATGCATAGATGTGGAGTTGAGACCACTGCGGCGAGCTGGTTCAGTGTTGTCCGACCTATTAGCGTGTTGTAAGCTGAGCTCACATCGACTACGATGTAGTCTATGTTGAGTGTCCTTGACCGGGTTCCCTTTCCAAAGGTTGTGTGTAGTGAGATATATCCAAGTGGTTGGATTGGAGTGTCTCCCAGTCTGAACAAGCTATTCGGATATGCTCTGAGCTCTTTATCTTGCAAACCGAGTTTGTCGAAGACGGATTTAAACAAGATATCCACAGAGCTTCCTTGGTTTACTAGTGTTCTGTGGAGATTAGTGTTGGCCAATATGATAGTAATGACCATGGGATCATTATGTCCCAGGATGATGCCTGTTGCATCTTCTTCGGTAAAGGTAATAGTAGGGAGGTCAGATGTCCTCTCTCCTTCCCCGACATGATATACCTCTTTAAGGTGTCTTTTGCGAGATGATTTAGAGATCCTCCTCCTGTGAATCCTCCATTTATCATATGAACATGTCTCTCAGGGGTGTGAGGCAGGCGTTCAACTCGTCTGACCTCTTCATCCCTTCTTCTTTTCCTCGGTTCCTCCGCTTTATTGGCTAAGTATCGATCTAGTCGCCCTTCTCTTGCCAATTTCTCTATGACATTCTTTAGGTCGAAGCACTCGTTGGTAGAGTGTCCGTAAATTCGGTGGTATTCGCAGTACTCTGTCTGACTTCCCCTCCTTTTTGTTTTTGATTGGGCGGGGTGGTGGGATCTTTTCAGTGTTGCATATTTCTTGGTAAACATCCACAAGAGACACCCGAAGAGGGGTGTAATTGTGGTATTTTCTAAGCTTCTCACTGGGTTGATCTTCTTTTTTCTTGGACTCTTTATCCTTGTCCCGAGAGGGGTAGGAGAATCCAGGTTTTGAGGCTTCTCCTAATCGAGAATTCTCCTCCATGTTAATATACTTTTCTGCCCGTTCTTGTACCTCGTTCAGAGATGTTAGATGCTTTTTTGATATGGAGTGACTAAAAGGTCCTTCTCGCAGGCCATTGATGAGACCCATGATGGCTGCTTCTGTTGGCAGACTTTGTATGTCCATACACGCTTTGTTGAATCTTTCCATGTAGTTGCGAAGACTTTCTCGATCTCCTTGCTTGATCCCTAATAGGCTTGGGGAGTGTTTGGCTTTGTCCTTCTAGATGGAGAATCTAGCAAGGAATTTTTTGGCTAAGTCATCAAAACTTGTAATGGATCTAGGAGGCAAACTATCGAACCACTTTATTGCTATCTTTGTTAGGGTAGTCGGGAAGGCTTTGCATCGAATGGCATCCGAGGCGTCAGTGAGACACATTCTGCTTCTGAAATTGCTAAGATGATGGCTTGGATCAGAGGTACCACCGTATGAGGTCATGTCGGGAGCTTTAAAATCCTTTGGAACTTTAGCTTTCATGATCTCTTTGGTGAAGGGATCTTGGTCCTTGTGGGAGCTGTCATCGTGACTGGACTGAATGGTTTTAGCTTTGAGATCAGCCTCGAGCTTTAGGAGCTTGTCCTCTAGCTCTCGGCGTCTCCTAGTTTCTCTCCAGAGGTCCCTCTCAGCTTCTCGTTGATGCTCGGCCTCTTTTTCGAGCTGTTTGAGACGATCCTGTTGAGCTTGTAGGGCATCCAGGATTTCTGTATTTGGCGAATGCTTATCTTCGTTTGGTTGAGATGTATCTTTCGGTGTGATGTCCGAGTTCTTATGTGATGTTCTGTTTTCCAAATTAGAGTTGTGGTCGTTGTCAAGGTTGTCCGCCATGATGATGGAATGACTACCAGGTTCCCCGGCAATGGCGCCAATATTCCGAGGGTTACCTGAAACTGGAGATCGATCTCGGATGAGATCTGCTATTGTGGCCGGAGCTGTCGTGTCCGACTTATTGGACTTGTTGGTGCTGCTGATCCTTTGTCACCGGAGGGTGGTGGTACCTGTAAGAGACTCCGATGCTTAAGTTAGCACGGGCTTTAGGCAGGATTTTGTGTAGAATCCGAGTATGAGTTATACCTGGGTGCTCCAGTGTATTTATAATAGCGGGGAGTGACCTTTCTTTGAGATAAGTTAGTTATCTTATCTCATCTTCGAGTGAATTCATCTTATCTTTAAGGGGAACAGCCTTTATCTTTCTAGGCTTTGGCTGCCTTTAGATTGGGCTGTGTTCCTTCGTTTTGGGCCTACTTTGGGCTCCTCTGGCGATTTGGCCAAACTCCTTGAGAAGAGGTCGGTGGCGACCCAACCTGAAGAGGTCAGTCACTTGTGTCTTTAGTCTGCCCGGGTCACCCAGCTCGACCCCAGGTATGAACAATACAAATATCTTATTTTATGTTTAGTAAATTAAAAAAAATGTGTTTGTACTTGTAGTTTTAAAAACTAAAAGTGATATTAAAAATACCTAAAAGAATATTTTTTAAAATTAATTTGTGATTGTAATTTTATATATTAATATATATTCAAATTTAACATATATTTATATCAATTATGATCTTTTTAAATCTTAAAAATGATTTATCAAACATAATCATTGTTTGTACCCTAGCCCAAACATAAAGCCAGGACTAATAAGGATGAAAGGACTAGCTTTGGAAGGTGGCCCCTCATCCCCTACCCGACCTTAACAAAGCCTGTCCTAAGGATCCCTACCCACTTTCTAGCATTGATGCTCTGGTCGACTCGGCCTCAGGCTACCAATATCTATCCTTTATGGATGCATACTCGGGATACAATCAAATCTCAATGCACAAACTGGATCAAGAAAAGACCTCATTCATAACTCCAAAGGCTTACTATTGCTATATAATAATGCCTTTTGGATTGAAGAACACGGGGGCTACTTACTAGCAACTGATGAACAAAGTATTTTCCTCCCATATAGGAAAACCCATGGAGGTGTACGTAGATGACATGCTCGTCAAAACCAAAGAGAGCACAAAACTATTGTCCGACCTCTCTGGGGTATTCGCCACTATAAGAAAACATGGCATGAGGTTAAACCCTTCGAAATGTACCTTTGCAGTAGAAGTTGGAAAGTTCTTAGGTTTCATGCTAACCCAAAGGGGCATAGAAGTAAATCCAGACAAGTGCCAAGAAATTCTCAATATGAAGAGTCCGACCTATGTCAAAGAGTTCCAACAACTAAATGGAAGATTAGTGGCCCAATCAAGATTCCTAGCAGGATCAGCCCTGAAATCACTCCCCCTCTACTCTATCCTAAGGAAGGGAAAACAATTCAAGTGGACCCCAGAGTGCAAACAAGCCTTCCGAGATTTCAAAACCTTCCTAAGTCAGCCACACATACTCACCCGACCTATAGAAGGAGAAGAGCTCGTCCTATACCTATCAGTGGCAAGTCGGGCCATAGCGTCCACCCTGGTACAAGAAGAAGAAAAAGGACAACAACCTATATATTTCATCAGCAAAGCCTTACAGGGGGCAGAGCTGACCTATCAGAAGATAGAAAAATTTGCCTATGCCCTTATCCTCACGTCTCGAAGACTCCGACCCTACTTCCAAGCTCACACAATAAGAGTCTGCACTAATCAACCAATGAAACATATCCTGCAAAAGACGAACTTAGCAGGCTGAATGCTACAATGGGTAGTGGAATTATCCGAGTTTGACCTAAAGTACAAAGCTCAGACGGTAATCAAATCATAATACCTTGCCGACTTTGTGGCTGAATACACCAAAAGCCCAGAAGATCCGACCACATGGAGCCTATATGTGGACGGGTCATCAAATAAAGCCGGAAGTGGAGTCGGGGTCATCCTGGAAAGCTGATGAGCGGATAATTTATACGCTTTTTGGCATTGTTTTTACATAGTTTTCAGTATAATTTAATTAGTTTTTAGTATATTTTTATTAATTTTTAATTAAAATTTACATTTCTGGACTTTACTATGATTTTGTGTGTTTTTCTATGATTTCAGGTATTTTCTGGCTGAAATTGAGGGACTTGAGCAAAAATCAGATTCAGAGGTTGAAGAAGGACTGCTGATGCTGTTGGAATCTGACCTCCCTGCACTCAAAGTGGATTTTCTGGAGCTACAGAACTCCAAATGGTGAGCTCTCAATTGCGTTGGAAGGTAGACATCCAGGACTTTCCAGCAATATATAATAGTCCATACTTTGCCCGAGTTTAGACGATGCAAACTAGCGTTCAACGCCAGTTCCATGCTGTATTCTAGAGTTAAACGCCAAAAACAGGTTGCAAAGTGGAGTTAAACGCCAGAAACAGGTTACAAACTAGCGTTCAACTCCAAGAGAAGCCTCTACACGTGTAAAGCTCAATGCTCAGCCGAAGCACACACCAAGTGGGCCCCGGAAGTGGATTTCTGCATCATTTACTTATCTCTGTAAACCCTAGTGAGTTTAGTATAAATAAGACTTTTTACTATTGTATTTACATCTTTAGTTTTATCTTTAGATCAGGTTTGGGGGCTGGCCTCTCGGCCATGCCTGGACCTTCATCACTTATGTATTTTCAACGGTAGAGTTTCTACACACCATAGATTAAGGTGTGGAGCTCTGCTGTTCCTCATGAATTAATGCAAAGTACTACTATTTTTCTATTCAATACAAACTTATTCCGCTTCTAAGATATTCATTCGCACTTCAATGTGAATGTGATGATCGTGACAATCATCATCATTCCCAACTTATGAACGCGTGCCTGACAACCACTTCCGTTCTACCTTAGATTGAATGGGTATCTCTTGGATATCTAATACAGGGGACCGAGTCCGAGATATTAGAATCTTCGTGGTATAAGTTAGAACCCATGGATGGCCATTCCTGAGATCCGGAAAGTCTAAACCTTGTCTGTGGTATTCCGAGTAGGATCTGGGAAGGGATGGCTGTGACGAGCTTCAAACTCGCGAGTGCTGGGCGTAGTGACAGACGCAAAAGGATCAATGGATCCTATTCCAGTATGATCGAGAACCAACAGATGATTAGCCATGCAGTGACAGTGCATTGGACCATTTTCACATAGAGGATGGGATGTAGCCATTGACAACGGTGATGCCCTACATACAGCTTGCCATGGAAAGGAGTAGGAATGATTGGATGAAGATAGCTGGAAAGCAAAGGTTCAGGAGGAACGAAAGCATCTCTATACGCTTATCTGAAATTCTCACCAAAGAATTACATAAGTACCTCTATCTTTATTTTACATTTTATTCATCTTTTTATTATCAATTCACCATAACCATTTGAATCCGCCTGATTGAGATTTACAAGGTGACTATAGCTTGCTTCAGGCCGACAATCTCCGTGGGATCGACCCTTACTCACGTAAGGTTTATTACTTGGACGACCCAGTGCACTTGCTGGTTACTTGTGCGAAGTTGTGATAAATAGTTGAGATTACAATTGTGCATACCAAGTTGTTGGCACCATTGATGATCACAATTTCGTGCACCAAGTTTTTGGCGCCGTTGCCGGGGATTGTTCGAGTTTGGACAACTGACGGTTCATCTTGTTGCTCAGATTAGGTAACTTTATTTTAATTTTAACCTTTTTGTTTTTATTATTCTTATTTTCGAAAAAAAATAATATATTTTTATTCAAAAATTTTTAAGAATGAATTCTAGTGTTTCATGAAGCACGTTGAAGCCTGGCTAGCTGTAAAGCCATGTCTAATTTATTTGGACCGAGGCTTCCATTTATCAGCATATGAAGTTGGATGAAGTATCAGCTATTGTATGTCTGATTTGTATCTGCTGAAGCTTGGCTGGCCATTGGCCATGTCTAGTGTTTTGGACCGGAGCTTTCACTGAAAGCTTGGCTGGCTAGTAAGCCATGTCTAATTCCTGGACTGGAGCTTTAGACTAACATTGCAAGATTCCTAGAATTCCTATTAAAAATTTTGAAATCCTTATTTTCTTTTTCAAAATAATTTTCGAAAAATACCAAAAAAAAATTTAATAAAATCATAAAATCAAAAATAATTTTATGTTTCTTGTTTGAGTCTTGTGTCAAGTTTTAAGTTTGGTGTCAATTGCATGTTTATCTCTTTCTTGCATTTTTCGAAAACTCATGCATATGTTCTTCATGATCTTCAAGTTGTTCTTGGTAAATCTTCTTGTTTGATCTTTAAATTTAAATGTTTTGTGTCTTTTCTTGTTTTTCATATGCATTCTTGAATTATTAGTGTCTAAAGTTTGAAAATTTCTAAGTTTGGTGTCTTGCATGTTTTTTTTTTCTTGAAAATTTTCAAAAATAAGTCTTGATGTTCATCTTGATCTTCAAAGTGTTCTTGGTGTTCATCTTGACATTCAAAGTGTTCTTGTATGCATAATGTGTTTTGATTCATAATCTTCATGTTTTGAGTCTTTTTGTTGTTTTTCTCTTTCATCATTAAAAATTCAAAAAAATCAAAAAAATATCTTTCCCTTTTTCTTCTCATCAAATTCGAAAATTTGAATTGACTTTTTCAAAAAATTTTAAAATCTTGTTATTTCTTATGAGTCAAATCAAATTTTCAATTTAAAAATTCTATCTTTTTCAAATCTTTTTCAAAAATCAAATCTTTTTCATTTTTCTTTCATAATTTCGAAATTTTCAAAATTTATTTTCAAAATCTTTTTCTTATTTTTATTTCATATTTTCGAAATTAATGCTAACAATTAATATGATTGATTCAAAAAAATTTTTAGTTTGTTACTTGCCTAGTAAGAAAGATTCAACCTTTAAACTCTAGAATCATATCTTTTTAGTTTCTTGTTAGTCAAGTAATCAACTTTGATTTCAAAATCAAATCTTTTTTAATTTCTTTTTCAAATCTTTTTCAAATTAAGTTTCAATCATATCTTTTTCAAAATTAATTTCAAAATCTTTTCTAACTTCTTTTCTAACTTCTTATCTTTTCAAAATTAATTTTCAAATCCTTTTTTTTTTGTAATCCTATCTTTTTGTTTTAATCATATCTTTTTCAAAACTACCTAACTAACTCTCTCTCTAATTTTCAAAAATCCCTTCCTCTTTTTCAAAAATTCCTTTTTAATTAATTAATTGTTTTAAATTTAATTTAATTTCATTTTTCTTTTTAATTTTTGAATTTTAATTCTAATTTTAATTAAAAACAAAAATATTTTTCTTTTCTTTTTATTTAATTTTCGAAATTCTCTCCCCCCATCTCTTTCTAATTATTTTATTTATTTACTAACATTTCTCTTCATCTAAAAATTCAAACCCTCTCTTCCTCCTGGTATTCGAATTTCTTTTCTTCTACTCACATAAAGGAATCTCTATACTGTGACATAGAGGATTCCATATTTTCTTTGTTATTTCCTTCTTTGTCATATGAGCAGGAACAAGGATAAGAACATTCTTGTTGAGGCTGATCCTGAACCTGAAAGGACTCTGAAGAGGAAGCTAAGGGAAGCTAAAGCACAACTCTCTGGAGAAAATCTGACAGAAATTTTCGAAAAAGAAGGAGACATGGCCGAAAATAATAACAATGCAAGGAAGATGCTTGGTGACTTTACTGCACCCAATTCCAATTTACATGGAAGAAGCATCTCAATTCCTGCCATTGGAACAAACAATTTTGAGATGAAATCTCAATTAGTTTCTCTGATGCAACAGAACTGTAAGTTTCATGGACTTCCATCTGAAGATCCTTTTCAGTTCTTAACTGAATTCTTGCAGATCTGTGATACTATTAAGACCAATGGGGTTGATCCCGAGGTCTACAGGCTTATGCTTTTCTCATTTGCTGTAAGAGACAGAGCTAGAATATGGTTGGACTCTCAACCTAAGGATAGCCTGAACTCTTGGGATAAGCTGGTCACGGCTTTCTTAGCCAAGTTCTTTCCTCTTCAAAAGCTTATTAAGCTTAGAGTGGATGTTCAAACCTTCAAACAGAAAGAAGGTGAATCCCTTTATGAAGCTTGGGAGAGATTCAAGGAACTGACCAAAAAGTGTCCTTCTGACATGCTTTCAGAATGGACCATCTTGGATATATTTTATGATGGTCTTTCTGAATTATCTAAAATGTCATTGGACCATTCTGCAGGTGGATCCATTCACCTAAAGAAAATGCCTGCAGAAGCTCAAGAACTCATTGACATGGTTGCAAATAACCAGTTCATGTATACTTCTGAAAGGAATCCTGTGAGTAATGGGACGCCTATGAACAAGGGAGTTCTTGAAATTGATACTCTGAATGCCATATTGGCTCAGAATAAAATATTGACTCAGCAAGTCAATATGATTTCTCAGAGTCTGAATGTATTGAAGGAATCATCCAATAGTACTAAAGAGGCCTCTTCTAAAGAAGAAGCTTATGATCCTGAGAACCCTGCAATAGCAGAGGTAAATTACATGGGTGAACCCTATGGAAACACCTATAATCCCTCATGGAGAAATCACCCAAATTTCTCATGGAAGGATCAACAAAAGTCTCAACAAGGCTTTAATAATGGTGGAAGAAACAGGTTTAGCAATAGCAAGCCTTTTCCATCATCCATTCAGTAAAAGACAGAGAGTTCTGAGCAGAATCCATCTAGCTTAGCAAATATAGTCTCTGATCTATCTAAGGCCACTTTAAGTTTCATGAATGAAACAAGGTCCTCCATTAGAAATTTGGAGGCACAAGTGGGCTAGCTGAGTAAAAGAGTCACTGAAACTCCTCCTAGTACTCTCCCAAGCAATACAGAAGAAAATCTAAAGAGAGAGTGCAAAGCCATTGATTTAATCATCATGGCCGAACCTACAAGGGAGGAGGAGGACGTGAATCTTAGTGAGGAAGACCTCCTGGGACGTCTAGTGATCAATAAGGAGTTTTTCTCTGAGGAACCAAAGGAATCTGAGGCTCATCTAGAGACCATAGAGATTCCATTGAACCTCCTTATGCCATTTATGAGCTCTGATGAGTATTCTTCTTCTGAAGAGAATGAAGATGTTACTGGAGAGCAAGTTGCCAAGTACCTTGGTGCAATCATGAAGTTGAATGCCAAATTATTTGGTAATGAGACTTGGGAAGATGAACCTCCCTTGCTCACCAATGAACTGAGTGATCTGGATCAACTGACATTGCCTCAGAAGAAACAGGATCCTGGAAAGTTCTTAATACCTTGTACCATAGGCACCATGACCTTTGAGAAGGCTCTATGTGATCTTGGGTCAGGGATAAACCTCATGCCACTCTCTGTAATGGAGAAACTGGGAATCTTTGAGGTGCAAGCTGCCAGAATCTCATTAGAGACGGCAGACAACTCAAGAAAACAGGCTTATGGACAGGTAGAGGACGTGTTAGTAAAGGTTGAAGGCCTTTACATCCCTGCTGATTTCATAATCCTAGACACAGGGAAGGATGAGGATGAATCCATCATCCTTGGAAGACCCTTCCTAGCCACAGCAAGAGCTGTGATTGATGTGGACAGAGGAGAGTTAGTCCTTCAACTGAATGAGGACAACCTTGTGTTTCAAACTCAAGGATCTCTTTCTGTAACCATGGAGAGGAAGCATGAAAAGCTTCTCTCACTGCAGAGTCAACAAAAGCCCCCACAGTCAAACTTTAAGTTTGGTGTTGGGAGGCCACAACCAAACTCTAAGTTTGGTGTTGAACCCCCACATTCAAACTCTAAGTTTGGTGTTGGGAGATCCCAACAATGCTCTGAACATCTGTGAGGCTCCATGAGAGCTCACTGTCAAGCTATTGACATTAAAGAAGCGCTTATTGGGAGGCAACCCAATGTTATTTAATCGTATCTATTTTATTTTCTTTTTGTTGTTCCATGTTTTATTAGGTTGATGATCATGTGAAGTCACAAAAACTACTAAAAAATCAAAAATAGAATGAAAAATAGCATTGAAAATAGCACACCCTGGAGGAGAGTAGTCTGGCATTTTAACGCCAGAAACAGGCACCAAGCTGGCGTTTAACACCAGAAACAAGCATCTGCCTAGCGTTAAACGCCAGAAACAAGCTACATTTGGGCGTTTAACGCCAGAAACAGGCAGCAATCTGGCGTTAAACGCCAGGATTGCACAGCAAGGGCGTTTTACACGCCTAATTGGAGCAGGGACGTTAAGTCCTTGGCCCCACTGGATCTATGGACCCCACAGGATCCCTACCACTTCTTCTCTCATCTTCACACCTTTTCATAACATTCTTCCTCAATTAACCTCCACCAATCACCTCCATTACTCCTCCAAAACCATCATACAACCCACCTACACCCACCCACTAAAATTCAAACCATCACTCCTTCCTTTTCACACATCATAACCACCTAAACCCCCTTGACCGAACCATTCACACACCTCCATCTCCTCCATTTTCTTCTTCTTCTACTCACTTCTTTCTTCTTTTGCTCGGGGACGAGCAAACCTTCTAAGTTTGGTGTGGTAAAAGTATTGCTTTTTGTTTTTCCATAACCATCTAGGGCACCTAAGGCCAGAGACATTCTCATTGAAGAGGACAAGCCCATCACTAAGAAAAGGATGGAGCAAACAAGAGATCATGGACCTCAACAAGAGCATGAGGAAATCCCCCACCATGAAATCCCTGAGATGCCTCAAGGGATGCACTTTCCTCCACAAAACTATTGGGAGCAAATCAACACCTCCCTAGGAGAATTAAGTTCCAATATGGGACAACTAAGGGTGGAGCACCAAGAGCATTCCATCATCCTCCATGAAATTAGAGAAGATCAAAGAGCTATGAGGGAGGAGCAATGATAAACCCATATTTCATGAGTTCTTTTGTGCTTAATTAGAGTGATTTATTCAACTCTTCACCTACTTATTCACATTAATTGCATGGTTTTACCTTCTCTTCCTTATTATGTCATATTGTGAAAAACATGTTTCCTAAGCTTTAAAAATTAATTATTTTAATTACCTTTATTTCCATTCGATGCCGTGATTAGTGTGTTGAGTAGTTTCAGATTTTCTAAGGCAGAATGACTTGAAGGATGGAAAAGGAAACATACAAAAATGGAAGGAGAAAGCAAAACGGAGCTTTGAAGGAAACTGGTATTTACACGATCGCATGGATGACGCGATCGCGTGCCAGAAGCAAAGAAGCAGCGACGCAGCCGCATGACTGACGCAACCGCGCGCCTTAAGCAGAATGCATATGACGCGGTCGCATGACTGACGCGACCGCATGGCAAGGAAAAGTTCCAAATGACGCGACCGCGTGACCCACGCGGACGCGTGACAGAGGCCACGCATTAGAATTTACAGAATACGCCCCCAGCGAATTCTGAAGCCCTTTTTGGCCTAGATCCAAGTACATACAGCATAGACCAGAGGTTATAAAGTGTGGGAATGCACCCATTCAAAGAGAGCTCACCAATTTCTAGTTTTCATGATTTAGATTTAGTTTAGAGAGAGATTCTCTCTCTCTCTTTTAGGATTTAGGACTTCTTCTTGTTTTGGGAGTAACTCTGGATCCAGGTTTTAATGTTCTTTTATTTTAGTTTTACTTTTATTTGTTTATTCCAACATTTGAATTGATTATTATAATTTGATTTACGAATTATTCCATGTTACAGACAGTTATTTGAATTAATGATATTTGAGGTATTTTCAGTTTATGATTGTTCCCTTTGATTTAAGTTACCATTGCTTCCCATCTAAGGATATTTTTATTATTCCAGCAATTTTACTTTTTCCCCTTTTGGTTCTGGTTAAGAATTTAGTAACTCAACAGTTATTAAACTCAACATAATTGATAATCATTATCTTGCTAATTGAGCTGAACCTAAGTAATCCCAACCTTTTCTTAGGAAATAAATAGGATTCAAAGGTCAATTCAATTAGTCCCTTGGCTTTCCTTGCCCTGGTACAGGTTGACCAATTGGAACTAAGATACAATTTTCATTATTGTTGAGAGGGATAGCTAAGTTGGACTTCTAATTTCCCTTATCTTGCCAAAAGTTTTTTTACAGTTATTATTTATTTTTAATTGCCATTTAATTCACTCGTCATTTAAATTACTTGCTTCTCACCTTCTAAACCCCGATTATAACCTTTATAACCAATAATAAGAACATACTTCCTCGCAGTTCCTTGAGAAGACGCCCGAGGTTTGAATACTCGGTTAACAATTTCTAAGGGGTTTGTTACTTGTGACACCCAAAACGTTTGTATGAAAGGACTTTTGAAGGTTTAGAAACTATACTTGCAACGAGGATTTATCCACAAATTTCTAGACCACGCAAAAGTTCTCTCATCAAGCAACAAAGACAAGGAAGAGACATAGAGGAGCTCAAAAGCACCATTGGTCCTTCAAGAAGAGGAAGACGCCACCCTCACTAAGGTGGACTCATTCCTTAATTTCCTTGTCTATTTGTTTTCTATTTTCGGTTTCCATGCTTTATGTTTTATTTATGTTTGTGTCTTTACTATATGATCATTAGTGTTTAAGTGTCTATGTCTTAAAGCTATGAATGTCCTATGAATCCATCACCTCTCTTAAATGAAAACTGTTTTAAAAACAAAAGAACAAGAAGTACAGGGTTTCGAATTCATCCTTGGAACTAGTTTAATTATTTTGATGTGGTGACAATACTTTTTGTTTTCTGAATGAATGCTTGAACAGTGCATATGTCTTTTGAAGTTGTTGTTTATGAATGTTAAATATGTTGGCTCTTGAAGAATAAGGAAAAAGGAGACATGTTATTTGATAATCTGAAAAATCATAAAAATGATTCTTGAAGCAAGAAAAAGCAGTGAATACAAAAGCTTGCAAAAAAAAATAGCGAAAAAAAAGAAAGAAAAAAAAAGCAAGCAGAAAAAGCCAAAAGCTCTTTAAACCAAAAGACAAGAGCAAAAAGCCAATAGCCCTTAAAACCAAAAGGCAAGGGTAATAAAAAGGATCCAAGGCTTTGAGCATCAGTGGATAGGAGGGCCTAAAGGAATAAAATCCTGGCCTAAGCGGCTAAACCAAGCTGTCCCTAACCATGTGCTTGTGGCGTGAAGGTGTCAAGTGAAAGCTTGAGACTGAGCGGTTAAAGTCAAGGTCCAAAGCAAAAAAAGAGTGTGCTTAAGAACCCTGGACACCTCTAATTGGGAACTTTAGCAAAGCTGAGTCACAATCTGAAAAGGTTCACCCAGTTATGTGTCTGTGGCATTTATGTATCCGGTGGTAATACTGGAAAACAAAGTGCTTAGGGCCACGGCCAAGACTCATAAAGTAGTTGTGTTCAAGAATCAACATACTGAACTAGGAGAATCAATAACACTATCTAAATTCTAAGTTCCTATAGATGCCAATCATTCTGAACTTCAATGGATAAAGTGAGATGCCAAAACTATTCAAGAGGCAAAAAGCTACAAGTCCCGCTCATCTTATTGGAGCTAAGTTTCATTGATATTTTGGAATTTATAGTACATTCTCTTATTTTTATCCTATTTGATTTTCAGTTGCTTGGGGACAAGCAACAGTTTAAGTTTGGTGTTGTGATGAGCGGATAATTTATACGCTTTTTGGCATTGTTTTTACATAGTTTTCAATATAATTTAATTAGTTTTTAATATATTTTTATTAGTTTTTAATTAAAATTCACATTTCTGGACTTTACTATGAGTTTGTGTGTTTTTTTGTGATTTCAGGTATTTTCTGGCTAAAATTGAGGGACTTGAGTAAAAATCAGATTCAGAGGTTGAAGAAGGACTGTAGATGCTGTTGGAATATGACCTCCCTGCACTCAAAGTGGATTTTCTGGAGCTACAGAACTCCAAATGGCATGATCTCAATTGTGTTGGAAATTAGACATCCAGAGCTTTTCATCAATATATAATAGTCCATACTTTGCCCGAGTTTAGACGATGCAAACTGGCGTTTAACGCCAGTTTCATGCTGCATTCTAGAGTTAAACGCCAGAAACAGGTTGCAAAGTGGAGTTAAACGCCAGAAACAGGTTACAAACTGGCGTTCAACTCCAGGAGAAGTCTCTACATGTGTAAAGCTCAATGCTCAGCCCAAGAACACACCAAGTGGGCCCCGGAAGTGGATTTCTGCATCATTTACTTATCTCTGTAAACCCTAGTAACTAGTTTAGTATAAATAGGACTTTTTATTATTGTATTTACATCTTTAGTTTTATCTTTAGATCACGTTTGGGGGCTGGCCTCTCGGCCATGCCTGGACCTTCATCACTTATATATTTTCAACGGTAGAGTTTCTACACACCATAGATTAAGGTGTGGAGCTCTGCTGTTCCTCATGAATTAATGCAAAGTACTACTGTTTTTCTATTCAATACAAACTTATTCCGCTTCTAAGATATTCATTCGCACTTCAATGTGAATGTGATGATCGTGACAATCATCATCATTCCCAACTTATGAACGCGTGCCTGACAACCACTTCCGTTCTACCTTAGATTGAATGGGTATCTCTTGGATATCTAATACAGGGGACCGAGTCCGAGATATTAGAATCTTCGTGGTATAAGTTAGAACCCATGGATGGCCATTCCTGAGATCCGGAAAGTCTAAACCTTGTCTGTGGTATTCCGAGTAGGATCTGGGAAGGGATGGCTGTGACGAGCTTCAAACTCGCGAGTACTGGGCGTAGTGACAGACGTAAAAGGATCAATGGATCCTATTCCAGTATGATCAAGAATCGACAGATGATTAGCCATGCAGTGACAGCGCATTGGACCAATTTTACAGAGAGGATGGAATGTAGCCATTGACAACGGTGATGCCCTACATACAGCTTGCCATGGAAAGGAGTAGGAATGATTGGATGAAGACAGCAGGAAAGCAGAGGTTCAGAAGGAACGAAAGCATCTCTATACGCTTATCTGAAATTCTCACCAAAGAATTACATAAGTACCTCTCTCTTTATTTTATGTTTTATTCATCTTTTTATTATCAATTCACCATAACCATTTGAATCCGCCTGACTGAGATTTACAAGATGACCATAGCTTGCTTCAGGCTGACAATCTCCGTGGGATCGACCCTTACTCACGTAAGGTTTATTACTTGGACGACCCAGTGCACTTGCTGGTTAGTTGTGCGAAGTTGTGATAAATAGTTGAGATTACAATTGTGCATACCAAGTTGTTGGCGCCATTGATGATCACAATTTCGTGCACCAAAAGCGACCAAGGAACTTAGATAGAGCTATCCTTAATATTTGAATTTCCTGCATCTAACAACCAAGCAGAATACGAAGCCTTACTCGCTGGCCTGAAGTTGGCTAAAGAAGTAGGGGCCGAGAATCTGATAGTGTTTAGTGATTCGCAAGTAATAACTTCACAAATTAACAGAACCTATCAAGCCAAAGACCCCACTATGAAGAAATACTTAGTGAAAACCCGAGAACAGTTGGCACACTTCGAAAAGAGCAACATCCAACATATAACCTAGGAATTTAATGCCGGGCTGACTCTCTTTCAAAGTTAGCCAGCACCAAGCTAGGGGGCAATAATAGGAGTCTTATCTAAGAGACCTTACAAACACCATCAATTTTGAAAGAGTAGGACAATTTGAAACTAGAAGCATTAGCCATATCCAACCAAAACTTTGGATGGATGACTCCCATAATCAACTACCTTAAATTTGACACATTTCCTAAGAAGTACAAGGAGGCCAGAAGGCTTATCAAAGAAGCATAAAACTACACACTAGTCCACAATATTTTGTACAAAAGAGGGATCTCAACATATAACAACCTGAGTTTTTAAAATTAAATAATGAAAGTTTTATATAATTCAAATTGAAATAATTTAAAGTTTTGATTAATATTATGAATTAAAAGAGAATTTATTTATTTATTTATAATTTTAAATTAAAGTGTTTAATTACAAATAATTTGTAATTTGAAAAAATAAATAGTATATTTGAAGTTAATTATATTAGGTTAAATTTGGTTTTAAATTAATACTCTACCCTAACCCTAAATTCCCAATTCCAAACCCTAATTTCACTAACCCTAAGCGCTCTTACCCAACTCACACACACACACACACACACGCACGCACGCACGCACGCACGCACGCACGCACGCACGCACGCACACGCGCGCGCGCGCACACACACACACACACACGCAATTTCCCCTTTCACACCTGTTTGCTCCTCAATAAGCCATGCCTCTCTACACTCGTTCATTCCTCACCACCACTCACTCACCCACCGCCAACCTCTCTCCCAATATACACACAACACAACTTCAGCAAACAAAATAGAAAAGAAAAGAAGAGAAATCAAAGAAAGGGAAACAAGATAAGGAGATCGAGAGAGAAAAAGGGGGTTCGGGGAGAAGGGAAGAGAGGAAAGAGGAAGGAACAATGTCGGCTGGGGGCTCGCCGCTGTCACCGTTGCCATCCTTGCCTAAGGGAAGAGAGAGGCTCGCAGTGGAGTGAGAGATAAAGCTAGGCGCAACAAAGAGGAAGCTACCGTCAAAGCCACTAAGCTATCACCATTGCTGGATCCAAGACCACCACCGAGGGTTCCGTCCCTATCGTTTTAGCACCGCCGTCGTGGGTAGCGTGGCCATCACTATCAAACCCTAACTGCTGCAGTCATGCCTGTCGCTAGAAGTCTTTAACACTGCCACTATCCGCTGCTAGAAGGGGATCTCGTCGCCGCGTTGGAGTCATCACCGTCGTCGAATAGAATAAGGAGTGGGAGAATCGTGAACAACTAGAGGAGGAGAAGAACGCATGGTGGTGGGTGTTTTCTTAGCCATCATCGTCGTAGGATGCTCCACCGCTGCCGCCAGAATCACGAGCTGAAATCAAAAGAGGTCGGATGAAAACTAGTGAAATCAAAAGTAAATTATTCTTCTAAAAAATTTCAAACCAAAAGGTGTCCCTCCCATGCAACATCGTTACAAAAGAGTGACACTTTTAGGGGCAATACAGATACATAAGAGGCAAATAAACCAACCACAGTCCCACAGAATCCAGAAAAACCAAAAAACAACCAAAACAAGGATATCAAGTAGACAAAGCAATAAAGAAGAAATCTCCAAAAGAAATAGCAAAAGTCATCATCAAAAAACAAGAATCAACAACCACCATCAACATCACCAAAATCATTCAAGACAGTAGCAAAGGTAAGCAAAAAATGCAAAGCCATTAAAACACCAACCTGGGTAAAAGTTAAAAAAGGGAGGGCGCGTCAAGCAGCAATAACACAAACGTTCCTCTCCAAGAATGAAGCCTCGGGGAAACCCAAGATAGAGAAAATCTTGGAAACAAGGATGATCGAAAAGCAACAGAGAAAAGAAGAAGTTCTTTTGCAAAGGGAAATAGAGAGAGAGTCGCATAAATGAAGAAAATAATAAGAAGAGGATCCACGAAGCTTTTATAAGGAAGCAAGGAGTAACGGGCCTAATAACTTCGCTTTAAATCGTGCGCAAAGATCAAGGAAAATATCGCACCAATTAAGCCTCCTTTTTAAAGAAGGGCAAATGTTCAAAATTTTCAAACCAATAACCAAAAAACCAGACCTTCAAGAGCGCCCGACGTCTAGACAGAAGCCACATAATGCTTGAGCTTGACTTTACAAAGATCGGGACTCAAGCAAGGGCACTGCTCATACCCTGGCCCAAACATAAAGCCAAGCCCAATAAGGATGAAAGGACTAGCCTTAGAAGGTGGTCGCTCATCCCCTACCCGACCTCTTTGAAGAGGTTGGACGCCGACCAAGGAGCCCAACTCCACTTATTTAACACGGCAGGTTACTGCTTCTAGAAGCCGCGACTAAATCCCTATCTCCTCCTAAAGATAGACTCCAAAGACACAAGATAAGATAAGGTAGAACTACCGCTACCCAATGAGGTCACCAAACTCTACTATAAATACACTAGCACCCCTAAGTGTAACTTACGTTCTACTCTACTAAAAATCTTCCTAAAGCCCTTGCAAACTTAAGCATCGGAATCTCTGGCAGGTACCACCCCCACCTTCTCCTGAGGAACTCAGATAGGCGACACCTCGACACTAAAGAGCTCGGACGCTGCCCCCACTAAGGGACTTGAACCTCACGTTCAAGCCCAATCAACGTTTCAGGTAGCCCTCGGAATAATCATTTTTACTTTTATTTATTAAAAATTATTTTAATTTAATGTATAAAATATAAATGTGATAAATCACTATTTTATGGTTTATCTTATGCTCAATTGAGTGGTTTTTATCAACTCTTTACCCATTTATTCATACTATTTGCATGGTTTTACTTTTTCCTTCCTGATTTTGTGCTATGATTGAAACCATGCTTCTTTGGCCTTATATTTGCTAATATTAATCCTCTCTTATTACCATTCGATGCCGTGATATGTGCGATAAGTGATTTCAGGGATTACAGGGCAGGAATGGCTTAGAGGATGGAAAGGAAGCATACAAAAATGGAAGGAATACAAGAAGTTGAAGAAATTGCTAAGCTGTCCAGCCTGACCTCTTCGCACTCAAACGGTCATATCTTGAGCTACAGAAATCCAAATGACGCAGTTTCAGTTGCGTGGAAAGCTAACGTCCGGGGCTTCAATTTGATATATAATTTCCAAATTGGCCGTACAGCTAGGTGACGTGAACGTGTGCTCCACGCGGACGCGTCGCCTAGCTGTACAGCCACTTTGGAAATTATATATCAAATCGAAGCCCCGGACGTTAGCTTTCACGCGGACGCGTCACAGTGACAAAAATCAGCGTGGCAGATTTCGCCCCCAGCGATTTCTGGGCTATTTCTGGCCCAGTTTTTGGCCCAGAAATCACATATTAGAGGATATAAAGTGGGGGAATCCATTCATTCATCAATGAAGCTTTAATATACACAATTTTAGGATTAGATGTAGTTTTAGAGAGAGAGGTTCTCTCCTCTCTTTTAGGATTAGGATTTAGGATTTCTGTTATGTTTAGGCTACTTCTCTCAATTCACAGGTTCAATATTCCTTTAATTTATTTTCTACTTTTATTTATTCCATTACTTTGATTGTCATTTATCTTTTCATTATTGATTTACAAACTTTCCATGTTAGGATTTGAATTTATGTTTAAATGTAATTTGAGGTATTTCAGATTAATGATTGTTTTATTTATGATGTTTTCAATTCAATTTAGATTTATTTTCTCATTTTGGCTTTGGTTAAGTAATTAGCAACATTTGAGTTATCCAATTCAAGTGTTGATTGAAATTGGGATTCTCTGCTGGTTAATTTGTACTCCAATAACTCTAGTCTTTCCATAGGAGTTGACTAGGACTTGAGGATCAAATTAATTAGTCTACTTGACTCTCCTTTGTTTAGCAAGGGTTAATTTAAGTGAGAACAGAATCTAATTCTCATCGCACCTGATAAAGATAACTAAGATAGGACTTCAAATTCTTATACATTGCCAAGAGTTTTATTATTTATTTAAATTAATTCCTTACAATTTACTTTCTTGCCATTTACTATTCTTGCTTTTTATCTTATACATTAAAAAAACCCAAAAATATACTTTGTCCATAACCAATAATAAATTATACCTCCCTGCAATTCCTTGAGAAGACGACCCGAGGTTTCAATACTTTGGTTAATTAATTTTATTGGGTTTGTTACTTGTGACAACCAAACTTTTGTACGAAAGGATTCTCTGTTGGTTTAGAAATATACTTACAACGCGATTATATTTTTCATTAAATTTCTTTACCGATAGAAATTTGATCGTCAAAATGGCGCCATTGCCGGGAAATTGCAAATGTGTGCCTTATTATTGGTTATTGTAAATATTTACTTTTAAATTGATTTTTTTCGAAAAAAAAAATTCAGATTTTTATTTTAAAATTTTTTATCTTATCTTATCTTAGTTTTAAATTTCAAAATTCAAATCTTTTTCAAAAATCATATCTTTTTCAAAATCTTATCTTATCTTATTTTAAAAAATCAAATTTCAAATTCCAATTAAATTCCAAAAATTCAAAATTCAAAATTTAAATTTAAAATTTTAAGAATCAAACCTTTTCAAAATTTAAATCTTTTTCAAATCTTTATCTTATATTGTTGACTTTTCAAAAATTCAAATTTCAAAATTTAAAATTCAAAATTTAATTTTCAAATTAAAAAAAATTAAATTTCAAAACCTTTTAATTTAAAAATGTATCTTCTCTTACCTAACTTATCTTATCTTTTCTAATCTTAAAAATCAAATCTTTTTCAAACCTTTTCTCTTATTTTATTTTATTTTATTTTATTTTCCTTTGCTTGTTTATTTGTTTTTGTTTTTAATTTTTATTAGCTGCTATGAATTCTCACCCTTCTAGCTTCAAGTTTGGTTCCAATGTTGTTTCAAGGAATCAAAATTATAACAGGAACATGCATCAAGGTCAAAACAATCAGAGATGGAAGGAGCCACGAGGATCTG
The DNA here is from genome assembly GCF_003086295.3 of Arachis hypogaea. Lineage (NCBI taxonomy): Eukaryota > Viridiplantae > Streptophyta > Magnoliopsida > Fabales > Fabaceae > Arachis > Arachis hypogaea. Next base: position 33,744,707 of record NC_092054.1, on the reverse strand, counting down.
ATCAACCCTTTCGGCAACAACACCTTCCAAGATACCATGGACAACGACCATCCTATAATGCATGCCCAGACAATAGATATGGTGGACCTCTTTGTGACAACCAACACCCACCAAGTTACTATGGTCAAGAGCCATTCCAAGGTGCATACCAAGATGATAGATATGGTGGACCCCCTTGTAGTTACCAACAAGCCCCATCATATGCCTATGAACCACCTCATCAACATAACTATGAACCACCACACTCACAAGTCCCCTATCACCATTCACCTCCATATGACCCTAACCCTTATCCACCCCAATTCCAACCCAATTACTCCCAAGAACCACCACTTACCTATGCACAATGTCCATATCCATCACCCCAAGAATCAAGGGAGCGTCTCAAGGAAATAGTGGAAAAATTTCATGCAACCCTTCACCAATTGAATCAAGCGATAAATCGATTACCTTCCCGACGTTCGGACACTCAAGGAACCCCATGGCTTCATGTGGACAATCTAATGAAGAACGTATCATGAAGGAGATATTAGAAACTCCAGTGGATAGTACAGAACATGACTTTGTACTGGAACAAGTGGAGAAAGCTGTAATTATCGAAGAAGAAGAATTGGTTGAAGACTTAGGAGATGCTGAACCTCCATGGGAAAGTCAAGTTATAAAGCCTCCTTCAAAGACGTTTGAAATTGATGTTGAGGAGGGTGTACAACCTCTGAGGCATATCATGGTTGAAGACTTTGAAGGAGATGATCAAGAGATGGATTCAATCATTGATGAATTCTTATCTACAATTGAATCATCTCCCATTGGACTTGACATGGAGATTAAAGAAGAAGAAGCACAACCTCCCATGCCCTTGGTGGATAATGAAGAGGAGATCAAATTGGAAGAAAGCTACCAAGAGGAAGAGGTTGATATTGAAGAAGCTTCCAAAGAGGTGGAAGTTGTCAAGGAAGAACCCAAGGGAATGGAACCGAAAATCACCTTGCCAAGGTTGTTGGAGACCTCTTCCCCAAAGCCTTCACCATCCATCCCTTCATTCAAGTGGGTAAATCTTTCCTCTCTAAGCTTAATTAGCTCACTTGAATATGCTTTACTTGAGACAGATGGTCAGCTTAGAGCTCTTTGTGGCTTTAAGAGTAAGAGGGAGATGGTTAGTGGTTGGCAACACAATCCTAGGTTCATTGTGGTAGGAAGCTCACGGCTGAAGTATCATGGTTGGAAGAATACTAAATTGTATGGGTCTAGGAAGCTGTTTGGATGTCTCAGTGAGAATTTAAATTGTGTGCCACCCGGATGGAATCATGATGATCAACAAGAAAACGGGTGTAAAAGCAAAGTCTGGGACCCCGGAATTCATTCTGGCAATCAACACTCTTGGGGCCTTGTCACTTGCTTCAACTTGCTTGAAGACTTTATGTGTCTAATTGGGGACCCCGGAGGTTACTGGAAGTACAAACATTGGTGGAGATTCCTGGATGAGTTCAAGCACAAGCCACCATAACAGGGAGCTCATCAAATGTCCAACTTAAGGACTTTAACTAAAAGTGCTAGGTGGGAGACAACCCACCATGGTATAATCATTCCTTTTCAGCCATAGTTTTATTTTACTTTATTTTATTTTTTTATGATGATGACTCTTCTCATAATCTCTGCATGTAGCTGCATATAGTTTGCATTTGCATTTACATTCTGCATATATTTTAATTTTATAAAAAAAAACACGCACACGACAAAGTGTCGCTGACACGTCCGTGTCACCAGTGCGTTTTGAAGAAAAGGGAATTGGACAAGAGTCACGCAAAAGCATGGCTGGAGGCGTGCCTTAGGCACAAACATGCCCACGCGACCGCGTCATTTTGAAAAGAGCCTCCCACGCGTCCGCGTCACCCACGCGAATGCGTAGCCCTGCAAAATCGACGTAAATGGGTATATGGCAAAGAGTTATGGTGGAGTTGGGCTGGAATAGTGCTGGAAGCACTAGCCCTACCACGCGACCGCGTGCCACAGGCGGCCGCGTGATTTTCAAAAAAATGGTCATTCACGCGATCGCGTCAACCACGCGAACGCATCACCCAGATTTTTGGCACAATGCATTTAAAACAGAGAGTTGCGCGAACGCACGGCTGCACTCGCGCCAATGGCACAAATCATTCCACGCGAACGCGTCCCTGACGCATCTGCGTCACTTGAAAATAGCCCAACCCACGCGAACACGTGCCCCACGCATCCGTGTCGCCTGCACCGCACAGCTTATCCAGATCAGCGCCAACTATCTTATCTTTTCTTCCCCAATCCTAATTTTTCCCTCCCCCTTCTTATTTCTTTCTTCTTCTTTCTCATTTTTCTTTCCTCATTACATTTACATTCTTTCATCCATTGCATTTTAATTTTGTGCATATTTTTATTTTCTTTTCTAAATTTATTATTTTACCATTAGTGTTAAATTTTCTTATTCAAATGTTACATCTTTTCTTGAATTATTTTGGTGCTTATTGACTTGCTTTACACTGTTGGGTAATATTTTATACCGTCTTTCATTACCTACTCTTCCCGTTTGTTGCAAATTTTTTGCAACATTGATATGCCATTTGCTTCCACTATTTTCTCAATTGCATGTTGTAGCTACCATGTAATTGTGATCCTCATTATTTGGCATTAACCCAGCCATATTTTATTTGTTTTTTATCTTTCTTTCTAGGTTACTTTTCTTCTTTTCCTCTACTTTCAGGCTGGCCACTGAGAAAGAGAAAGGGAAAGCTTCTAAATGGGGAGACAAACAAGTCCATCAGCACAATCTTTAGAGAAAAGCATTAGTTGAAGCAACCCTTCCACTTGCACATCTTAGCATGCACCGAGGACGGTGCAATCTTTAAGTGTGGGGAGGTCGATATTGATCTCCATGGGTTAGTTATTTTCTTCTCAACACCAATGTTTTATTTTCTTTGTTAATTCATTGTTGCATTTGCATATTTGATTGCATGTTTGTTTGATTTTATGCATTTAGTTACTACTTGGTTGAAGTAATATTTTCTTTTTCAAGAAATTTTTATAGTATTTCACTAATTTAAATTGAAAAATTTTTTTCTATTAAAACTTGTTTGAAGTTGTATTTGGAACATAGTTTAAAAAGCTAAGAACACACAACCCGTAAGATTTTGAGCCTAATTACATGGTTACATTATTTAACCATAAATTTTTATTCTTGTGTGTTTTCTTCTCTATGATTGCAATCTTTGCTTTGTTCCATTCTATATGTCCACTATTTAGTGTATTTACATGCTTGCATATGATTGAGGCCATTATTTTTTATTAGCTCACTTATCCCAAATAAGCCTACCTTTTACATCACCCTTATTAGCCACCTTGAGCCTTTTTATTCCCATTTATTCTGTTCTATAATCACATCACTAGCCTTAAGCAGAAAAACAATTAAATATCCCAATTGAATATTTGGTTAGCTTAAGATAGGGATTGTGTAACAATTAAGTGTGGGGAAACTGTGGGAACATGGGTTAATAAGGGAATGTGTTATGTTTTTACTTTGATAAAATATTGGGAATTTGGGTACCTACTCATGTGAGACTAGAAAAATTAAAAAAAATCCATGTGCATTGATAAGTTGTTTATTTTTCTATTTAAAAAAAATAAATACAAAAAATACAAAAAAAATATTCAATAAATAAGTAAATAAATAAAGGGACAAAATTACCCCAATGTTAAGTTAATGAAAAATCAATGCATATATAATAAAATTAAAGAAAAGTTGATACATGAGTATGTAATGCAAAAGTGGAAATTTTGGGTAGCTAGGCATGAATTAGAATTATATAGAGTATATGTATGTTAGGTGAAATCTTAGGTTAATTAAAGATTCAATTTATAGCTCACTTAGCCATATATATACCCTCACCCTTACCTTAGCCCCATTACAACCTTGAAAAAGACCTCATGATGTTTGCATTGGTACATTAAATACTTGTTAATTGGTTAGATGAAGAACAAAGTTTAGAAAGCATAATTAGAGAAGAGTAGAGTGAGTTACCCTATACACTTGAGTGATTAGAGTGCATATACACTACCAGTGAGGGTTTAATGTTTAATTCTATGTTCCCTGCTTTCATGAGCTATCTTCTTACAAGTTTACTTGTCTTTTATTGTATGATTTGGATTAGTGGAATTTGATTTATATTTGTCTTAGAGAACTTGTTTACTTTTAACCAAGTAGATAGAAACATCTTAGCATATATAGTTGCATTCATATACATAGATTGCATTTCATACATTTTACCATTCCTCTTCACTCCTTTATAGCTTCTCTTGAGCTTAGCATGAGGACATGCTAATGTTTAAGCGTGGGGAGGTTGATAAACCAATATTTCATGGTTTATCTTTTGCTCAATTGAGTGGTTTTTATCAACTCTTTACCCACTTATTCATACTATTTGCATGATTTTACTTTTTCCTTCCTGATTTTGTGCTATGATTGAAACCATGCTTCTTTGGCCTTATATTTGCTAATATTAATCCTCTCTTATTACCATTCGATGCCGTGATATGTGCGTTAAGTGATTTCAGGGATTACAGGGAAGGAATGACTTAGAGGATGGAAAGGAAGCATACAAAAATGGAAGGAATACAAGAAGTTGAAGAAATTGCTAAGCTGTCCAGCCTTACCTCTTTGCACTCAAACGGTCATAACTTGAGCTACAGAAGTCCAAATGATGCAGTTCTAGTTGCGTTGGAAAGCTAACATCCGGGGCTTTGATTTAATATATAATTTGCCATAGTGGCCGTATGGATAGGCAACGCAAACGCGTGCTTCACGCAGACGCATCGTAGTGACAAAAATCAGCGTGGCAGATTTCGCCCCCAACGATTTCTGGGCTATTTCTGGCCCAATTTTCGGCCCAGAAATCACATATTAGAGGATATAAAGTGGAGGAATCCATTCATTCATCAATGAAGCTTTAATATACACAATTTTAGGATTAGATGTAGTTTTAGAGAGAGAGGTTCTCTCCTCTCTTTTAGGATTAGGATTTAGGATTTCTATTATGTTTAGGCTACTTCTCTCAATTCACAGGTTCAATATTCCTTTAATTTATTTTCTACTTTTATTTATTCCATTACTTTAATTGTCATTTATCTTTTTATTATTGATTTACAAACTTTCCATGTTAGGATTTGAATTTATGTTTAAATGCAATTTGAGGTATTTCAGATTAATGATTATTTTATTTATGATGTTTTCAATTCAATTTAGATTTATTTTCCCCTTTTGGCTTTGGTTAAGTAATTAGCAACACTTGAGTTATCCAACTCAGCTGTTGATTGAAATTGGAATTCTCTGCTGGTTAATTTGTACTCCAATAACTCTAGTCTTTCCATAGGAGTTGACTAGGACTTGAGGATCAAATTAATTAGTTTACTTGACTCTCCTTTGTTTAGCAAGGGTTAATTTAAGTGGGAGCAGAATCTAATTCTCATCACACCTGATAAAGATAACTAGGATAGGACTTCAAATTCTTATACATTGCCAAGAGTTTTATTATTTATTTAAATTAATTCCTTACAATTTACTTTCTTGCCATTTACTATTCTTACTTTTTATCCTATACATTAAAAAAACCCAAAAATATACTTTGTCCATAACCAATAATAAATCATACCTCCCTGCAATTCCTTGAGAAGACGACCCGAGGTTTCAATACTTCGGTTAATTAATTTTATTGGGTTTCCTTAAGTGACAAACAAGTTTTTGTATGAAAGGATTATTGCTTGGTTTAGAAACTATACTTGCAACGAGAATTTATTGTGAATTCTAAACCATCAATCATCAGTTCATCAAAATGCTATAACTTAAAAAAATTATATCTTAAAAACTAACGTTAATAACCTATTTTCAAAAATAAAAATATTTGAAAACCTTGACAAACCCCATTCTTAGGGTTTATCTTGTGTTGAATTTAGAGGATTTTATCACCTTTTTCCACATTTATCCAATGAAATAGCATGGTTTTTGTTATTCTCCTTTATTTGTGCTTAAGTGTGAAAACATGCTTTTTAGGACCTTAATTGCCAATTTTGATTCACCTTTGATTCCACTAGATGCTTTGATATGTGTGTTAGTGATTTCAAGTTAAAAAGGCTAGGAATGGATCAAAGGAATGGAGAGAAAAGCATGCAAAGTGGAGAAATTATGGAAAAGCAAGGATTTGGGATGAGATCAACGACGCGCACGCGCAGCAGACGCGCACACGTGGATTGTGAGGTCGCATGGTGACGGGTACGCATACATGACGCGTACGCGTGCAACGCAACTTGCCAAGCGACGCGTATGCGTGACCTACGCGTACGCGTCGATACTCGCACGTGACTCACTTGAAGGCAATCCACTGGGGTGATTTCTGGGCTTCCCTGGCCCAAATCCAACTCATCTCTAATGCTATTTAATCCAAGGACTGAAGAGGAATCATAATTTTGGAATACATTAGTTTAGTTTAGTTTAGTTTTAGAGGGAAAATTATTTTCTAGAGAGAGAAGCTCTCACTTCTCTCTAGAATTAGGATTACGATTAGGTTTTAGTTTTCTTCTTCTAGATCCAGATCTCCTTCTTCTCTTGCTTCAATTTTCCTTTTGCTTTATGAATTCTTATGTAGATCTCTATTTCCTTTTCAATGAAATTTATGATTTCCATGTCTTCTCATGTTTGATTTGATTTTCTATTATGAATCTATTGCTTTTGTAGTTAGATCTCTCTTTAATTCTTGCAATTCATATGTTTACCTTTATTACCTTTTTTGTGTTTGATGAAATGCTTCTTTTAGCTATGAGTTAGGTTTTGTTCCTCTTGGCTTTGGTAGAGTAATTAGTGACTCTTGAGTTATTTAATTCAATTCCTTTGTTGATTGATAATTAGAAGTTGCTAATTAGCTTGAATGCCACTAAAGCTAGTCTTTCATCATGATTAGGCTAGGACTTGTGGAATCAAGTTAGTCCATCCACTTGACTTTCCTCCATGTTTAGAGGTTAACTAAGTGGGAGCAATGGATAATTGTGGTCACAATTGAGGAGGATAAATAGGATAGGACTTTCAATTCTCATACCTTGCCAAGAGCTTTGTTAGTTGTTAGTTTATTTCCTTTGCCATTTATATTTCTTGTCTATTATCTCAAAAACCCCAAACATACCTCATAACCAATAACAAGAACACTTTATCGCAACTCCTAGGGAGAATGACCCATGGTTTAAATACTTCGTTTTATAATTTTAGGGGTTTGTACTTATGACAAACAATCTTTTGTATGAAAGGATTATTTGTTGGTTTAGAAACTATACTTGCAACGAGATTTCATTTGTGAAATTCTAAACCGTCAAAAATCTACTCATCAAAATGGCGCCGTTGCGGGGGAATTGCAATGGTGTTATGTTATTGGTTATTGTATATATGTGAATATTGTAAATAGCTTGATTTTTGGATTGCTTGTTAGTTTTTGCTAGCTTTAGGACTTTGTTTCATTCTTTCTCATTAGCTTTTGTTTCTTATTTTCTCTTTTCACTATGAATTCTCACTTTGGCTATGAGTTTGGTTCTAACTATGTTGTAGAAAATGAGGGCCACAATGAGGATGTGTATCAAGGATGAGACAATCAAAGGTGGGGGGAACCTTATGTATATGATCAATCTTCATGGCAATAACCTCCACCAATACACTATGAACAAGAGCCACTCTATGATGCATACCAATCAAATGGCTATGGTGAACCCCCTTGTGACACTCAAGAACCACCACATATGCCAATGAGCCATACCCTCAACATAACCCTCAGCCATACTCACAAGCCCCTTTTCACCAACCACCTTCATATGACCCTACTCCTTACACACCATACCAACCACCTTTTGAGCCACATGAGCTACATATAGAACCACCACCATTCCAACCTCAATAATTCCAAGAACCACCATATGACCAAGATGAGCCACTTCCAATGTACACAAATTTTCAACCTCAAGATGAATTCTATCTCCCACCACAACCCTCCATGGAAGAATATCAATGTCCATCTCTCAAGAAAACCATGGATCGGCTTCAAGCAACCATTCGTCAAAAGTTAGATGCATGGGACTTATACCACATGTCCACGGATGATTGCGGGAGAAGAACCGAAGAGGGTAGTTTGAAGGGGATTGTATAATATCAACTTGAGAATAATGAATTGGAGTGTGTTGAGCAACAAGAAGCACAAATAGAGAACATGGAATCACCACATCCTTATTATGATGACTCACCTTCCTACTATAAACCCTTTTCCCCAAGATAATGAACCTTCTCATCCACCCCAACCTCCAATGGATGACATCCTTGGTGTTCTTCTTCAAGGGCAAGCGGAGATGAAAACAGATGTACAAAATTTCACGGCCGCCTTAGACGAGGTGGTAAACCGGTTAACATCCCAATGCTTGGACACTCCCATGGCTACATGTGAAGAAGCCAAGGAAGAGAATAGCATAAAGGAGAGATTGGATGATGGGAAATATTGCTTTGTGTTAGAACAATGGAAGGAAGCTAGGATTGTTGAAGAAAAGGAAGAAATGGTTGAAGACTTAGGAGATGCGGAGCCTCTATGGGAACATAGAGTTGAAGAAAACCCCTCCAAGAAGATTGAATTTTATGCTAAGGAGAGATGTGCACAACCTCCAAAGCATATTCCATATGAAGACTTGGATGGGATAGAGCGAGAATCGAGTTCCCTTGATGATGAAGATCAAGCATCAAGTCTTAGTGGTGAAGAATCCTTTGAGCTCGAAGAACTGTCTCCCAGTGAATTTAAAAGTGTTGTGGAGGTAAACTTCTTTCATCCTCCCAATTATGATTTGAGTAAGGGAAAAAGCTTAGATAAAACTGTTGAACAAAGGATTCTATTTGAGGAATCTTGTGAAGAGGTGGAAGTCTTTAGAAATAGAAGGACGGGAATCGGATACGCTTTGTCAAGACCCTTGGAAGCTTCTTTACCTAGGTTGTCATCTACTCCTTCACTTGAGTGGGTAAAATTCATCTCTATTAGCTTTATTGTCCCACTTGAGTATGGCTTGCTTGAAACAGATGGTCAACTTAGGATGCTTTGTGGGATGAAGCGTAAGAGAAAGATGTTTCGTAGTTGGCGTTGTAGATCAAGGCTCATTATGGTTGATACGTCAAGGATGAAATGTAAAGGTTGGAATAGTGCCCAACTAGATGGGTCTAGGAGGATTGTTGGGAACTTCATTGAAAATTCATCTTACTTGCCACCCGGATGGATTAATAATGATCAACTTCAAGACGGGTGTGAAAATAAAGTGTGGGATCCCGGATCGCACAAGGAGAATTAATTTTGGGAGCCCTTGGCTTGTGAAGAACTCCATCAAGGCTTGGAGGCATTACCTTTAAAGAATAGAGCTTATTGGAGACTCAAGCATTGGTGGATGTTCAAGGATGAATTCAAGCACAAGTCACCTTGATGAGGAGCTCCCCATAAGTCCAACTTAAGGACAATAAACAAAAGTGCTAGGTGGGAGACACCCCACCATGGTAAAATTTTTTCATTTTTCTCTTTTGTACATAATGATAATTAGTTTAAATTCATGTTTTGTTTGAGTTTGTTGAGTTTATTTTATAGTTTAGTATGTTAAATAAGGTTTTATGGTGTTTTGGTAGTTGTTTGGAGGTTTGGAATGCTTGGATTGGTGCAAAGACATAGAAAAATTTTAAAAAACAGAGCACCATCCACGTGTACGCACACCTCACGCGTACGCGTGCATCAAGCATCTTCGACCATCCACGCGCACGCGTCCTGCACGCGTACGCATGGATATCATATTTCCACCTCCCAGCCAAGGACCCGAAAGTTACACCTGCACTGTGCTAACGTTGTGCCTGAGGCACAACCATCAACCCACGCGTAAGCGCGATTGGCGCGTGCGCGTCAACCCTCTGGTTTGCCATGCACGCGTACGCATGACCCACGCGTACACGTCGTTCCCATCTCACCACCACCCACGCGCATGCGTACAGTACACGTACGCGTGGATGCCCTTCCTTTGCTACACTTCTTTTCTCTTTCCATTTCTTTTTTCTCCTTTCTTCTTCCCTTCTCCTACTCTTCATCCAACACTTCTAAACACCATTTATAACCATCCCTTTTAGTTAGTTAGTTGTTTAATTAGTTTAGTTTTCATTTCATTTTCTTTCTTGTTTATGATAAGTGTTGGATTATTGATTTTGTTTACTATATATTGCTGCTTATTACTAATTGAATGCTATCTTAGCATAATCATTGTTGTTATTCGTTGTTGGATTCCTTGTTGAGGTTATTAATTGTTACTTGGTTTGAGTTTTTAATTTTGTGAACACCAAGTATATGAGACCTTGCCTTCAAGCTTTTAATTCTTTTTGAATTGCATGATTTGGCCACCATGTGATTTGAATCCTCTTCTTTGAGTAGGCAATGTCTTATTGGATGTTTTGCATTTATCTTAATGCATTGTACTTCTTGATTATATGCATCCATATGTGTTTGGCTTGAATGCTTTCATGCTTCTTTATTGCTTGTTTGGTTGTCTTAACCTACAAGTTTAGAGCATCTCAAGCACACTAGGATGAGTGCAGTGCATGTTCCTTTTTGTGTAATTGTGACATGGGCCTTTTTATGTTATTGTGTGTTCTAGACCGCATGCATCTTAGAACCTACACACTTGTTTCATTAATGTCACACATTGGGTCACTCACTCCATTCTAGTGATTTACCTCATTCCAACGATGTATGCTTCCTTACTTTTGCATTTACTTTTCTTACTATTTTCAGGATAGAGTCATTATAAGCTAAACACGGAAGCGGGAGAAAGAACACGCAGCACCGGTTGATCCGCCAGGTAAAGGTGGCAATCCGGAGAGTTGCCGTACCCCCTTGCTCATATTTGAATGCACCGAGGACGGTGCAAACTTTTAAGTGTGGGGAGGTCGTCCGACCGAATCGGTGTTTTTAAGTGACAAATTTCTAATCCCAACACTTTTGCATTTCATTTTAGGTCTTTTAGGATTTTTTGTTGCATTTTCTTATCTTTGCATATATATACATAATAAGCTTAGTCAAAATAATGAAAATTTTCAAGGAATTTATCTATAGGGCATTAACACCTCAATTGATTTGGGTAAAAACTTTTCATAGAACTTGCTTGAATTATATATATTGTGGATCATGATTTTTGAGCTAAGAACACACAACCTTGTGAGTTTTGAGCCTAATTGTGTGGTTACATCTTATAACCACTTATCTTCCTTCTTGTGTGCATTATTCTCTTTCTATGATTGTAATCTTTGATTTGTTTGATTCTTTATGTCCATTATTTTGTGTAGACATGCATTTATATGATTGAGGCCATCATTTCATTTAGCTTACTTACCCAAAAAGCCTTACCTTTTATCTTCCTTTGTTAGCCAACTTTGAGCCTACGATTAACCCACTTTGTTCTTAATTTTAGCACATTACCAATCTTAAAGTGGAAAATAATAAATGTCCTTATTTGGATCTTTGATTAGCTTAGGCTAGTGTGTGTGTGTCATTCAAGTGCAGGAAAACTTGAGACATTGGTTGAGAAAAGGGTAACTTTGTATTTTTGTTGAAAATATTGGGAAATGGGTACATGCTCGTGTGTTAATTAAATGTAAAACCATATGTATTGATGCTTTTGTATATCCCTCATTGCAAAAAAAATGAGAAGAAAATAAAAATAAAAAATATATATGAAAAGAAAAAAATAGCAAAAGAAAAAGAAAAAAATAAAAAGGGGACAAAATGCCCCAAAGTGAAGCAATAACAATCAATGCATATGAGTTGTGATCAAGAAAAGGAAATGCATGAGTATGTGAAAAAGTGAAAAATGGATAGTTAGGTTAGCTTTGAAGTTGTATAGGATGTCATAGGTTAGGAGGGAAGTCCAAGCTTATCAAGGATTCAAATTTCAAGTCCACTTGACCAAATATGCATCCTACCTTAACCCTAGCCCCATTACAACCTATGAAAAGACCTCATGATAATTGTATGCATGCACAAAATATTTTTTGATTGTTAGATGAAAAAACAAATCTTGGAAAGCATGATTAGGAGAGAATTGAGAGAATCAACCCTAAACACTTGAGCGACTAGAGTGCAAACACATCCGGTGAGGGTTCGATTGCTCAATTACATGTTTTCACCTATGATCATCTCTTCTTGCAAGTTTATAAAAATATCTAATAACTCAATTCAATTGTGGATTAGATTTGCTATTGCCTTAACCCTTGTGCCCATATATGTTCTCTTGGGAATTGATTTATTTTGAGCAAGCAATTGCATTCACTTAGACAGTTGCATTTAGGTAGATTGCATATAGTTTAGTTTACATTGAATAAATGTTGATACCCTTTGTTTCCTTCTTGATTTTAGCATGAGGACATGCTCTGGTTTAAGTGTGGGGAGGTTGACAAACCCCATTCTTAGGGTTTATCTTGTGTTGAATTTAGAGGATTTTATCACCTTTTTCCAAATTTATCCAATGAAATAGCATGGTTTTTGTTATTCTCCTTTAATTGTACTTAAGTGTGAAAACATTCTTTTTAGGCCCTTAATTGCCAATTTTGATTCACCTTTGATTCCACTAGATGCTTTGATGTGTGTGTTAGTGATTTCAGGTTGAAAAGGCTAGGAATGGATCAAAGGAATGGAGAGAAAAGCATGCAAAGTGGAGAAATCATGGAAAAGCAAGGATTTGGGATGAGATCAACGACGCGCACGTGCAGCAGACGCGCACGCATGGATTGTGAGATCACATGGCGACGCGTACGCGTGACCTACGCGTACGCGTCGATACTCGCACGTGACTCACTTAAAGGCAATCCGCTGGGGGCAATTTCTGGGCTTCCCAGGCCCAAATCCAACTCATCTCTGATACTATTTAACCCAAGGACTGAAGGGGAATCATAATTTTGGAATACATTAGTTTAGTTTAGTTGAGTTTTGGAGGGAAAGTTAGTTTCTAGAGAGAGAAGCTCTCACTTCTCTCTAGAATTAGGATTAGGATTAGGTTTTAGTTTTCTTCTTCTAGATCTACATCTCCTTCTTCTCTTGCTTCAATTTTCCTTTTGCTTTATGAATTCTTATGTAGATCTCTATTTTCTTTTCAATGGAATTTATGATTTTCATGTCTTTTCATGTTTGATTTGATTTTCTATTATGGATCTATTGCCTTTGTAGTTAGATCTCTCTTTAATTCTTACAATTCATATGTTTACCTTTATTACCTTTTTTGTGTTTGATGAAATGCTTCTTTTAGCTATGAGTTAGATTTTGTTCCTCTTGGCTTTGGTAGAGTAATTAGTGACTCTTGAGTTATCTAATTCAATTCTTTTGTTGATTGATAATTAGAAGTTGCTAATTAGCTTGAATGCCACTAAAGCTAGTCTTTCATCATAATTAGGCTAGGACTTGTGGAATCAAGTTAATCCATCCACTTGACTTTCCTCCATGGTTAGAGGTTAACTAAGTGGGAGCAATGGATAATTGTGGTCACAATTGAAGAGGATAACTAGGATAGGACTTCCAATTCTCATACCTTGCCAAGAGCTTTGTTAGTTGTTAGTTTATTTCCTTTTCCATTTATATTTCTTGTCTATTATCTCAAAAACCCCAAACATACCTCATAACCAATAACAAGAACACTTTATCGCAATTCCTAGGGAGAACGACCCGAGGTTTAAATACATCAATTTATAATTTTATGGGTTTGTACTTGTGACAAACAATCTTTTGTATGAAAGGATTATTTGTTGGTTTAGAAACTATACTTGCAACGAGATTTCATTTGTGAAATTCTTTACCTTAAAAAATCTACTCATCAAACCTTAATTAGCTATAGCTTATTTCTTTTTTAGCTTTCATTTGTTTTTAGGGTTAATGGTCAAATTGGTCCTCAAAAAATTGCACAGTCGTCATTTTGTCCCTGAATAATTTTTTTTAATCAAATTAGTCCTCGAAAGACTTAAAATTAATCTCGTTTGTCGTTCAATTTTTGGGCTAACAGTTTTCAGTCAATGGCGATACACGTGGACCGTTAACTGACAACTTAGCAGTGACCAAAACGATGCCGTTTTGCACAAATACCCTATTACTGAACTAACTCTCCCATTAATCTACCACTTTCCCCCTTTCACTGTCACTTTTCCCCTTTTCACCAAAAAAATCAACGCAAAATCACCCAAAATAGAGTGAGAAGACGGAGCTGCTCTGATCAACCATTGAAGCAACAACCGACGACGATGTTTGTAGTGCGACCGCTCCTCCTCGTCGCGGTCTGAAGGCCACCACTCTTCTGCAGTGGTAGGCACCGTCTCGGGTAAAAGGTCAGTATCCATTGCTCCGCGAGTTCCTTCTCCTTTTTTTTCTTTTCTTTTTTATATGAATGTGTGGTATGATATTCATTGATTTGAATGTTGATTAATTTCGGGTTAGAGTTTTTGTGTTGGGGGTAGTTACTGCTAGGGTTTTGCAATAGTTTACATGTTTTGTATGATGAAAAATTGGGATGCTTTGTTTTCATATGGGCAAAATGCAATGTGTGTGTATAGATGAAACTTTTTGTTTTGTTTAGTTCATGTAAAAGGTAGAATTTGGTGAAATTGTGTTCTTTTTAGATTAAAGTAGTGATTGGAGTTTTGTAAAATGATATTATAAGGAATTAGGATATTCAGAGGTGAATGGTTGTTGCTGAAAATTACCCGAAATGTCGCTTGTAGTTAGGTTGAGGAAATTAAAAGTAGATGATGATTTATTGGAAATGGTGAAAAATTGTAGAAAGAATCACAATTCGATTAACATTTACTTTGTGCATAGAGTCTTAGAGCCACACATGTTGGAGTGTGTGAGTGAGGAACATGATGAGTTAGTTATATTAGAGACCAACAACACCTGTAAACCCAAGGCCACAAATGCTACCCAATTGAATATGAGATACTATTTAAGGCATAAATTACAGCCATTGTCCCAGCCCATGTCTAGGCCCAACAATCCAACACCACAGCCAATTCCCAGTCCAAACCACAACCCATGTGTCAGTCCAAATCACAAGCCAAATCACAGCTCATGTCTCAACCCAAATCACAGTCTGAAACACAATTAATTCTTCACAACTAGCCCCTAAATTCTTCATCTCAGCCATCAAAGTCTTCTAGTCAATCCTTGAAAGTTCATTCCCAACCATCCAAGACTCATAGCCAACCCTCAAAATCTCATTTCCAAATTCCCAACACTTGAAGGTTTCTTCCCAGCAACCCAAGTGGTATTCAATGAATTTTGTTATAATGTTTATGGTGTTGTGTAACAAATTTATTTATGAATCTTATTAGTAAATGCCTTTGTTATCAATTTTTTAGGATTGGAAAGTAATGTAGAGTCTGATAGTGCATTTAATTGTGGGTCCTGGCACTTAGAAGACACGAATCAAGCGTTGGATTTTGATGAGGAGGATTGTGCTGTTTATCCACCATATAATGAGAAAGCAATTTTTGAAGGGTTGAAGCTTGAGATAGGTATGATCTTCAAGACAATGCGTGAATTTATAAATGCCACTAGGAACTACACTATATAGTGGAGTAGGAATATTATTTTCAAGAAGAATGATAATATGCAGGTTAGGGTTGTTTGTTTGTATGAAAAAAAATTATTCTTGGGTAGTGTATTGTGCTTTGAAGAAGTCTGATATGTCATGACAGATTAAAACTTTAGTAGATAAACATACATGTCCTAAGAGTAGGAGTAACAGGGCTGCTACTCAGGTATGCCCTGCATGCATGCCATTGCTGCCATTGAAGACAAGAATGACAAGAGGCTTGAGGAGTATTGCCATGAGTGGTTAACAATGGACGCGTATAGAAGAACATACTGCTTCAATGTGAATCCAATAAAGAGCAAGATCTATGAAAACAAAACAGGGTCCCCAGCACCGGTTCCACCTCTAGTTAAATCCAAGCCAAGTAGGCCCACAATGAATAGGAGGAAGGACAAAGATGAACAACCTGTTGGATCAAAGACATGGACGAAAAGAAAATATAACCTAATATGGTACCTATATTGTGATGAAGTTGGGCACAACAGAAGAATGTGCGAAGTGAAGAAACAAAAGGAAGCTACTGAAAAAGCAAGGCTTATGCAACATCAACTTGCAGTAGTTGCTACCCCTGCTGGTGTTAATGCTCAAGATGCACCAAATGAAATCCCGATTGATCTTGCTGCTCAAATTCCTATTAACCCACCACCAATACACTCAAATGCACCAACAGAAATGATCCTTGGCTAATCGGAAGGGGTTCTGATTACACAAGAGTCTCAACCTTTATCTGTTCCCAGCCAAGTTGATACTTTATTTGTAATCTATCTTTTGTTATAAATTATTCAATTTCGCTAGGGAACCAATAGGGGTATAGCCAACAACAAGCCAACAAGCATGTTTAAACTACACTATATACTAATCAATTGTCATTAATTATTGATTATTTAGATTTTATTTTTTTAAAATTACAAAATTAATTATTATTAATTACAACTAATTCACCTTTTACCATTTATTATGCACACACTAATTCCTCTTTTCAAAAAAAAATAAACATCCAAACTAAAAAAAATACCAAAACATAAGATAAAGAATCATCCAAATCCTAAGAAAAAAATATACAAAACATAGGAAAAAATCATCCAAATCCTAAGAAAAACACATACAAAATATAAGAAAAATAGTCATCCAAAACTAATAAAAAGGATCATCCAAAATTTAGGAAAAATAAGCATAAAAAACTAATTAAAAGAATCATTCATAATCAAATAGGAGGAGAAGAAAAGACGTAGGGTGACCGGCGACGACATCTTGGACGGCGTTGCATACACGGTGGGGGACTCGCAGTGGCGCATTGCGAGGAGGAAGCCACAGAAGCCGCACATCATGAGTGGAGGAGTTGACATGGATCGAAATAGTTGATCGCGCGTTGCGAATGGGAGCCCGACGGTGGCTGCGTAGCAACGAAGGCGGCGTCGATGGGACGCGAGGAAAAGGCCGCGCAGCTTGACAAAAGATGCGACAATGGTCGGTGAGCGGCGACGTCGAAAACTGCGTGGAGGCGATGTGTTTATGGAGGGAGATATTTGACTGTTTCCAAAGGAATGAAAAAGGATTAGGTTTTTTATAGATTATTTTTATTGTGTATTATAAATGTGATAACTGTGACTAGGATAAATATAGAAAGAATCTTATTTGAATTTTGATTTTTGATTTTTAAATTTTTATTTATTTATAAAATTTTAATTATAATAGAATTGGCTTATGTTAGCTTATAAGAGAGTTGTTTCCCTATACTTTTCCTAAATTATAATATCCCATAATGTAAATCTAATTAGTGAATTGATTTTCTCCATCATGATGGTAAAATACAGGACAAAGTAAGATCAAGGCCTCCAAAACTTTATGTTGTTAATGGAAAAGCAATAACCCCAACCTCACCACAACTGGTTGTAGCTGCAACAATTTCGCTTTTAGTTGAAACAATCAAGGGCACTAGTTCTATTACTACAAAAAAATTAGCTAGCTTAATGACTTTTGTGCCAACTTCCGGATTCAAATGCCCGAAAAAAAAAGACAGATATTTGAAATGTGTTGGGTATTAAAAGTTGAATTATGTATTTTGTAAAGGGATAAGAATTAGAAGCTTTATGCATTATAGATATATTGTTAAGTATTTTGTACAGCCTTGTTTATCTTTTGGTATAGCCTAAGATTAGGTAACTTATTCTTGATACTATGAAGACTTGGTTAATAGGATTGGTATTATTTTGAAGCCTATGTTAATATTCTTATATGAACATGCAAATGTTTCGATCTCAATATATATAATTAGGCTTAATTTATCTTATGAGTAATTAAATGTTTATTTTTATTTACTTGTTTCTAGAGTTGTATAAAAATTGGTTAAAATCATGTCAAAAAATATAAGTTGCATGATTGTTAATGAAAAGGAAAAAATGTCCAACCTCATTTATTAAATTTCACCAATACTCTTAACAAGATCTAACAAAATAACAATATCACCAATGTTTTAACAAATTTTTTTACTTTTTCACAAATGACATATAAAGTGTTCCAACCACTAACATAAGTACTATTACTAGGGCAAACATAAAAATAATTAACATATTAACTACTCTGACTTTAGCTTTCAAACTACCTATTCTCCAACCTGGTTTCATTTTCCAATTTTCATAGTCACTTTCAACTTCAAACTCTACTTCTGTCCCACCATTTGTGATTTCAAAAGCTTCATATTCATTATCATCTACCCAACTAAAGTAGTTACGGTGGCTGCCTTTCTGCACATGTCAAGCAAAAAACGTGAATCTCACATTAATGATAAAGGGGGTTCAAGAAACTATAGTTCATACCAATTTAAACTCACCCGATATCTTAGACAAGTATGAAACAACCTTTCTAGATGTTCTAGTGTTCCAAATTTCTTAATCATAGTTTCCAGCCCACAAAAACAAGTTTTGTCCATATTCATCCTCTTTCTTCGCATGGAAGAGTTAGAATCGAAGCTATCCAGCGATTGCGGTGACAACCCACCACTTCATCCTCGACTAGTGCTCCGTATCGTGGCTTCTAAATCTGGGTAATGGCTCTGCACCACTGCAGCACCACTCATCAAGACGGATTAATGTCTCCGTGGATTTTGGAGATTAGGGTTTATGAAATGGGGATTAGGGACTATTTTAACATAATATAGTAAACATATCTTATCAGCTTTCATCTGGGTACACATTTGTTAACACACGGTAAGTTAACGGCCCACGTGTATTGCTGTTGACGGAAACTGTTAGCCCAAAAATGAAAGGATAAACGAGATTAATGTTAAATCTTTCAGGGACTAATTTGATTAAAAAAATTATTTGGAAACAAAAATGATGATTGTGCAATCTTTCGGAGACCAATTTGACCATTAATCCTTTATTTTTTTTAATTATTACTGAAACAAATACATAATATTATATATAATAAATATATAATTATAAAGGTTTAACAATGGGTTAAGAACATATTATAAATATCACATACATAAGATAAGATATTAAACCAAATAACATCACTTTAGATTATTGTCTTTCTAATGTTATGAGAAAAGGACAAATTCGTCCCTGACCTTTTTTTTAGAAGACATTTTCGTCCCCGATGATTGTAAAATACAATGATGTCCCTGACCCTTCAAAATTTTGGACAAATCTATCCCCCCGTTAATCTCAACCCGTAAGCCCCGTCGGAAGTGCTGAGTTAGCTGCCGTGACTTTGACGTGGATGTAACGGGATGCCACGTTGGCAAGACTTTCTGGAAATAGGACAGATTAGTCTCCAGCCTCCTTAAACGACACCGTTTCTCCCCTACCCTTCCAAACACAGTTTAATTCCCATATGCAATACCCATAACACCCATGCTTTTTCCTCTGAATTACTGAAAACCCTAGAAGAGCAACGATCAAAGTCCCCCCTGTTTTTCCCTCCAAAAATTGCACTACGTGGAAGAGCAATCGGTCCGTCGTGGAGTTGCTGTGGGAGGCTAACAAGAAGGGTTTCGTTGAGGGCGTACTTGCTGTCTTCCTTAGAAGGTAAAATCGTGATCCTTTTCGTTTAAGTTTTAGTTATTGTGTGGGAAGAAAGGGTGAATGCAGTGTGTGTGCATGTTGAGAGTGTGGGAAACAGGGGTATAATGTAGTGGTTTATTTCTTTTGAAAACGTTGTGTGTATGATTAGTAGGGGGAACTTGTTCGAGCAAAGGGGTTTCCTTCAAAATTTTGGTAACTGTTTCTGGACTGAGACGTTGTTGATCATTAGTTAATTTCAGATGGTTGACGTTTTTGTGGTGCCAGTTTTTCACCATGGAGGGAAGTTTGTCAGAGGGATTAATGGAGCCCTGGTTAATGAAAATGGGAAGGAAGAGAGGTTTCCTGAGATGGACCTAGACTTTGTGAACTTTGGAGACCTTGTTACGTTGTTCAAGGGTTTGGGATACCAGTCATACAGGGAAGTATACTGGTATGATCCCACAAGTAGCGACATTGAGTCGGGTTTGAACAAGTTAACTGGGGATGCTGGGATAAATGCAATGCGAGATAACATATTGAAGAACCAAAACTCTTCTGAGTTTCATATATACTTTGATCATGGAGTAGATGTCCCTGAGGTTGTTGAAGATGCTGGAAGGGATGCTGATGGAGCAGTGGATGTGGATGAGATATTAGAGGAACTGAAGACATCCTCTTCATCAGATGACAGGTACGAAAGCACGGAGGATGTGTTGTACAAACCTCCACCAGCTGGAGTGGAGACCTCTAGTTCTGAGAGTGAAAAAGAAGCCAGTTGCAAGAGAAAAAGAACAACACAGGGTAGAAAAAAGATAGTCACCCCGAAGAAGCCAGTTGCAAGGAGGCAAAGGTCAAAGGGAAAGGCTAAGGTTGAACAGAGGAGGCAGAAAAGGACCAGGGTGAATGTTAGGGGAGAAAATAGTTCAGGGGATAATACTGGTGGTCAGGGGGCTGCTCGGCCGAATGATGAAGGAGGAGGTGAGGGTAATCCTGGTGTGGAGCCGGACAATGCAGGGGTAGGGTTTTTACATTAGTTAGTTGCCATCAGAAATGGAAAAAATTGTATTTGAGTATGAATCCAAGGAGTTGCATACACCCATTTCATCTGATGATGAAAGTAGCAGCAGGAGATTTCCTGAATTCGATGATAACTATGCTCACGGTGAGGGGAGATTTGAGTTGGGAACCAGATTTGCTACTGTTGAAAGGTTGATGAGCGGATAATTTATACGCTTTTTGACATTGTTTTTAGTAGGATCTAGTTACTTTTAGGGATGTTTTTAATAGATTTTGTGTTAAATTCACATTTCTGGACTTTACTATGAGTTTGTGTGTTTTTCTGTGATTTCAGGTATTTTCTGGCTGAAATTGAGGGACTTGAGCAGAAATCAGATTCAGAGGTTGAAAAAGGACTGCTGATGCTGTTGGATTCTGACCTCCCTGCACTCAAAGTGGATTTTCTGGAGCTACAGAACTCGAATTGGCGCGCTTCCAATTGCGTTGGAAAGTAGACATCCAGGGCTTTCCAGAAATATATAATAGTCCATACTTTGGCCAAGAATAGATGACGTAAACTGGCATTCAACGCCAGCTTTCTACCCAAATCTGGCGTCCAGCGCCAGAAAAGGATCCAAAACCAGAGTTGAACGCCCAAACTGGCACAAAAACTGGCGTTCAACTCCACAAATGGCCTCTGCACGTGCAACACTTAAAGCTCAGCCCAAACACACACCAAGTGGGCCCCGGAAGTGGATTTATACATCAAATACTTACTCATGTAAACCCTAGTAGCTAGTTTATTATAAATAGGACCTCTTACTATTGTATTAGGCATCCTGGATTGTATTTTGATCCTGTGATCACGTTTTAGGGGGCTGGCCATCTCGGCCATTCCTGGACCTTCACTTATGTATTTTCAACGGTAGAGTTTCTACACTCCATAGATTGAGGTGTGGAGCTCTGCTGTTCCTCAAAGATTAATGCAAGTACTACTGTTTTCTATTCAATTCTTCTTATTTCGCTTCTAAGATATCCATTCGCACCCAAGAACATGATGAAGGTGATGATTATGTGTGACGCTCATCATCCTTCTCCCCTATGAACGCGTGCCTGACGAACACTTCCGTTCTACATGAAATAAGCTAGAATGAATATCTCTTAGATCTCCTAACCAGAATCTTCGTGGCGTAAGCTAGAATGATGGCGGCATTCAAGAGAATCCGGAAGGTCTAAACCTTGTATGTGGTATTCTGAGTAGGATTCAATGATTGAATGACTGTGACGAGCTTCAAACTCGCAATTGTTGGGCGTTAGTGACAGACGCAAAAGGAGGGTGAATCCTATTCCAGCATGATCGGGAACCGACAGATGAATAGCCGTGCCGTGACAGGGTGCGTGAGCATATTATTCACTGAGAGGAGGGGATTGTAGCCACTGACAACGGTGATGCCCTTGCATAAAGCCAGCCATGGAAAGGAGTAAGACTGATTGGATGAAGATAGCAGGAAAGCAGAGGTTCAGAGGAACGAAAGCATCTCCAGTCGCTTATCTGAAATTTCTACCAATGATTTACATAAGTATCTCTATCTCTATTCTATTATTTAATTTCGAAAACTCCATTATCACTTTATATCTGCCTGACTGAGATTTGCAAGGTGACCATAGCTTGCTTCATACCAACAATCTCCGTGGGATTCGACCCTTACTCACGTAAGGTATTACTTGGACGACCCAGTGCACTTGCTGGTTAGTTGTATCAAAGTTGTGACAATTATGAATTAAGATCAGAGCACCAAGCTTTGGAGCCATTACCAGGATTTGTTCGAGCCTGGAGATCACAATTTTGTGCACCAAGTTTTTGGCGCCGCTGCCGGGGATTGTTCGAGTTTGGACAACTGACGGTTCATCTTGTTGCTCAGATTAGGTAATTTTATTTTTGTTTTATTTTCAAAAATTTTTCAAAAATCTTTCAAAATTTTCTCCTTTGTTTTCGAAAAAAAAATGTTTTCAAAAATATATTTTTCTTCAGGATTTTTAAGAATGAATTCTAGTGTTTCATGAAACATGTTGAAGCCTGGCTGGCTGTAAAGCCATGTCTCAATTCTTATACTCAAGAGAAGAGCTTCTTTATCTTTCTTAGCCAATTGGCTGTTGAATTTAAGGAATGTCAGGCGTGTCATGTCTGAGTTACATACTAAAGCTTGGCTGGCTATTAAGCCATGCCTGACCCTTTGATTAGAGCTTTAGAGCATAAGATTCCTGGAATTCATATTAAAAATTTTGGAATCCTTTTTTTTCTTTTTCAAAAGAATTTTTCGAAAAATATAAAATAAAAATCCAAAAAAAAAATTAGAAAATCATAAAAATCAAAAATATTTCATGTTTTCTTGTTTGAGTCTTGAGTCATGTTATAAGTTTGGTGTCAATTGCATGTGCATCTTGCATTTTTCAAAAATTTCATGCATTCATAGTGTTCTTCATGATCTTCAAGTTGTTCTTTGTCAGTCTTCTTGTTTGATCTTGATGTTTTTCTTGTTTTGTGTCTTTTCTTGTTTTACATGTACATTTTTTATTTATTAGAGTCTAAACATGAAAGATTTCTAAGTTTGGTGTCTTGCATGTTTTCTTTGCATATAAAATTTTCCAAAAATATGTTCTTGATGTTCATCATGATATTCACAGTGTTCTTGGTGTTCATCTTGACATTCATAGCATTCTTGCACACATTCATAATTTTGATCTAAAATTGCCATGCATTGCATCATTTTTCTTGTTTTTCTCTCTCATCATAAAAATTCAAAAATAAAAAAAAAATATCTTTCCCTTTTTTTCTCTCATCAAATTCGAAAATTTGAGTTGACTTTTTCAAAAATTTTTTAAAATCAAATTGTTTCTCATGAGTCAAATCAAATTTTCAATTTGAAAATCTTATCTTTTTCAAAATCTTTTTCAAAAATCAAATCTTTTTCAAAATTCTTAGTTATTTTCGAAAATTCCAAAAATATTTTTCAAAAATCTTTTTCTTATTTTTATACCAAATTTTCGAAAATAACATAAACAATTAATGTTTTGATTCAAAAATTTGAAGTTTGTTACTTGCTTGTTAAGAAAGATTCAAACTTTAAGTTCTAGAATCATATCTTGTGATTTCTTATGAATCAAGTCATTAATTGTGATTTTAAAAATCAAATCTTTTTCAAAACTAATTTCAATCATATCTTTTCAAAAATATCTACTTATCTTATCTTTTTCAAAAAATATCTTTTCAAAATATCTTTTCTAACTTCCTAACTTCTTATCTTTTCAAAATTTGTTTCAACTAACTAACTAACTTTTTGTTTGTTCCTTAACTTTTTCAAAACTACCTAACTAATTCTCTCTCTCTCATTTTTCGAAAATATCTTCCCCCTTTTTCAAAATTTCTTTTTAATTTATTAATTATTTTAATTTTTAAATCTTAATTTTCGAAAATTACTAACATTTTTCAAAAACTATTTTCAAAAATCACTAACTCTTTTTCAAAAATTATTTTCGAAAATTCTCTTCTCTCTCATCTCCTTCTATTTTATTCATCTACTAACATCTCTCCCTCATTCAAAAAAAAAAAAGGATCTCTATTATTATTATTTTTCTGTGCCTTCTTCTTTGTCATATGAGCAGGAGCAAGGACAAGAATATTCTTGTTGAAGCAGATCCAGAACCTGAAAGGACTCTGAATTACAACTAACCAGTAAGCACCTGTTAGGAATTTTCAAACAAGAAGAGGAGATGGCAGCCGAAAATAATAATAATGCAAGGAGGATGCTTGGTGACTTTACTGCACCTAATTCCAATTTACATGGAAGAAGCATCTCCATTCCTGCCATTGGAGCAAACAAATTTGAGCTGAAACCTCAATTAGTTTCTCTGATGCAGCAGAACTGCAAGTTTCATGGACTTCCATCTGAAGATCCTTTTCAGTTCTTAACTGAATTCTTGCAGATATGTGATACTGTTAAGACTAATGGAGTAGATCCTGAAGTCTACAGGCTCATGCTTTTCCCTTTTGCTGTAAGAGACAGAGCTAGATTATGGTTGGATTCTCAACCCAAAGACAGCCTGAACTCTTGGGATAAGCTGGTCACGGCTTTCTTAGCCAAGTACTTTCCTCCTCAAAAGCTGAGCAAGCTTAGAGCTGATGTACAAACCTTCAGACAGAAAGAAGGTGAATCCCTCTATGAAGCTTGGGAAAGATACAAACAGTTGACCAAAAAATGTCCTTCTGACATGCTTTCAGAATGGACCATCCTGGATATATTCTATGATGGTTTTATCTGAGCTATCAAAGATGTCACTGGACACTTCTGCAGGTGGATCCATTCACCTAAAGAAAACGCCTGCAGAAGCTCAAGAACTCATTGACATGGTTGCTAATAACCAGTTCATGTACACTTCTGAAAGGAATCCTGTGAGTAATGGGACGCCTATGAAGAAGGGAGTTCTTGAAGTTGATACTCTGAATGCCATATTGGCTCAGAATAAAATATTGACTCAGCAAGTCAATATGATCTCTCAGAGTCTGCATGGAATGCAAGCTGCATCCAACAGTACTCAAGAGGCTTCTTATGAAGAAGAAGCTTATGATCCTGAGAACCCTGCAATAGCAGAGGTGAATTACTTAGGTGAACCTTATGGAAACACCTATAACTCATCATGGAGAAATCATCCAAATTTCTCATGGAAGGATCAAAAGCCTCAACAAGGCTTTAATAATGGTGGAAGAAACAGGTTTAGCAATAGCAAGCCTTTTCCATCATCAACTCAGCAACAGACAGAGAACTCTAAACAAAATGCTTCTAATTTAGCAAATCTGGTCTCTGATCTATCTAAGGCCACTGTAAGTTTCATGAATGAAACAAGGTTTTCCATTAGAAATCTGGAAGCACAAGTGGGCCAGCTGAGTAAAAGGATCACTGAATCCCTCCTAGTATTCTCCCAAGCAATATAGAAGAGAATCCAAAAGGAGAGTGCAAGGCCATTGACATAAGCGCCATGGCCGAACCTATGTGGAGAGGAGAGGACGTGAATCCCAAGGAGGAAGACCTCCTGGGACGTCCAGTGGTCAATAAGGAGCTTCCCTCTGAGGAACCAAAGGACTCTGGGGCCCATCTAGAGACCATAGAGATCCCATTGAACCTCCTTATGCCCTTCATGAGCTCTGATGAGTATTCCTCTTCTGAAGAGAATGAGGATGTTACTGAAGAGCAAACTGCCAAGTTTCTTGGTGCAATCATGAAGCTAAATGCCAAATTATTTGGCATTGATACTTGGGAAGTTGAACCTCCCTTGTTCATCAATGAACTAAGTGATCTGGATCAACTGACATTGCCTCAGAAGAGACAGGATCCTAGAAAGTTCATAATACCCTGTATCATAGGCACCATGATCTTTAAGGCTCTGTGTGACCTTGGTTCAGGAATAAACCTCATGCCCCTCTCTGTAATAGAGAAACTGGGAATCTATGGGGTGCAAGCTGCTAAAATCTCATTAGAGATGGCAGACAGTTCAAGAAAACAGGCTTATGGACAAGTAGAGGACGTGTTAGTAAAGGTTGAAGGCCTTTACATCCCTGCTAATTTCATAGTCCTGGATACTGGAAAGGAAGAGGATGAATCCATCATCCTAGGAAGACCTTTCCTGGCCACAGCAAGAGCTGTGATTGATGTTGACAGAGGTAAAATATTCCTTCAATGGAATGAGAACTCCCTTGTGTTTAAAACTCAAGGATCTCCCTCTGCAACCATAGGGAGGAAGCAGAAAAAGCTTCTCTCCAAGCAGAGTCAACCAGAGCCCCCACAGTCAAACTCTAAGTTTGGTGTTGGGAGGCCACAACCAAACTCTAAGTTTGGTGTTGAACTCCCATATCCAAACTCTAAGTTTGGTGTTGGAGAGTCTCAACAAAGCTCTGCACATCTGTGAGGCTCCATGAGAGCCCACTGTCAAGCTATTGACATTAAAGAAGCGCTTGTTGGGAGGCAACCCAATGTTTATCTAATTCTTATTTTTATTGTTTTTCATGTTTTCTTAGGTTCATGATCTTGTGGAGTCACAAGATAAATATAAAAATTGAAAACGGAATCAAAAACAGCAGAAGAAATATCACACCCTGGAGGAGCATCTGCCTGGCGTTCAAACGCCAGAACAGAGCATAGTTTTGGCGCTGAATGCCCAGAATGGGAGCATCCTGGCGCTGAACGCCCAGAACAAGCATGGTTCTGGCGTTCAACGCCAGAAATGGCAGCAAATGGGCGTTGAACGCCCAAAATGGGCACCAACCTGGCGCTGAACGCCCAGAGTTGTGTGCAAGGGCATTTTGCATGCCTAAATTGGTGCAGGGATGTAAATGCCTTGACACCTCAAGATCTGTGGACCTCACAGAATCACCTCAGGATCTGTGGACCCCACAGGATCCCCACCTACCTCATCATCTCTCTTCCCATTCATGATCATCCCTTCTGTTTTCCATTTACCACTCACATCCATACACCCACTACCTTCAAAATTCAACATCGCTCTACCACCCAATCCCACCCATATGGCCAAATACACACTCCCATCCATCTCCTCCATATCTTCTTCATTCTTTCTTCTTTTGCTCGAGGGCGAGCAACATTCTAAGTTTGGTGTGGTAAAAAGCATAGCTTTTTTGTTTTTTTCCATAACCATTGAAGGCACCTAAGGCCAGAGAAGCCTCTAGAAAGAGGAAAGGGAAGACAAAAGCTTCCATCAAGGGTCTATAGCTCAGTGGTAGAACATTTGACTGCAAATCAAGAGATCCCTGAGATACCTCAGGGGATACATTTTCTTCCACACAATTATTGGAAGCAACTAAGGGTGGAACATCAAGAGCACTCCATCATCCTTCATGAAATCAGAGAAGATCTAAAAGCAATGAGGGAGGAGCAACAAAGACAAGGAAGAGACATAGAAGAGCTCAAGGACATCACTAAGGTGGACTCATTCCTTGTTCTTACTTTCTCTGTTTTTCGTTTTCTATGTTATGGTGCTTATCTATGTTTGTGTCTTCATTACATGATCATTAGCAGTTAGTAACTATGTCTTAAAGTTATGAATGTCCTATGAATCCATCACCTCTCTTAAATAAAAAATGTTTTAATTCAAAAGAACAAGAAGTACATGAGTTTCGAATTTATCCTTGAACTTAGTTTAATTATATTGATGTGGTGACAATGCTTCTTGTTTTCTGAATGTATGCGTGAACAGTGCATATGTCTTTTGAAGTTGTTGTTTAAGAATGTTAAATATGTTGGCTCTTGAAAGAATGATGACTAGGAGACATGTTATTTGATAATCTGAAAAATCATAAAAATGATTCTTGAAGCAAGAAAAAGCAGCAAAGAACAAAGCTTGCAGAAAAAAAAAGGCAAAAAAAAATATATATATAGAAAGAAAAAGAAAAAGCAAGCAGAAAAAGCCAAAGCTCTTAAAACCAAGAGGCAAGAGCAAAAAGCCAATAACCCTTAAAACCAAAAGGCAAGGAAAATAAAAAGGATCCCAAGGCTTTGAGCATCAGTGGATAGGAGGGCCTAAAGGAATAAAATCCTGGTCTAAGCGGCTAAACCAAGCTGTCCCTAACCATGTGCTTGTGGCGTGTAGGTGTCAAGTGAAAACTTGAGACTGAGCGGTTAAAGTCAAGGTCCAAAGCAAAAAAAGAGTGTGCTTAAGAACCCTGAACACCTCTAATTGGGGACTTTAGCAAAGCTGAGTCACAATCTGAAAGGGTTCACCCAATTATGTGTCTGTGGCATTTATGTATCCGGTGGTAATACTGGAAAACAAAGTGCTTAGGGCCACGGCCAAGACTCATAAAGAAGCTGTGTTCAAGAATCATCATACTGAACTAAGAGAGTCAATAACACTATTCGAAATCTGAAGTTCCTATAGATGCCAATCATTCTGAACCTCAATGGATAAAGTGAGATGCCAAAACTATTCAAGAGGCAAAAAGCTATAAGTCCCGCTCATATGATTGAAGCTCTGTTTCATTGATAGTTTGGAATTTATAGTATATTCTATTCTTTTTATCCTATTTTGATTTTCAGTTGCTTGGGGACAAGCAACAATTTAAATTTGGTGTTGTGATGAGCGGATAATTTATACGCTTTTTGACATTGTTTTTAGTATGTTTTTAGTAGGATCTAGTTACTTTTAGGGATGTTTTTAATAGATTTTGTGTTAAATTCACATTTCTGGACTTTACTATGAGTTTGTGTATTTTTCTGTGATTTCAGGTATTTTCTGGCTGAAATTGAGGGACTTGAGCAGAAATCAGATTCAGAGGTTGAAAAAGGACTGCTGATGCTGTTGGATTCTGACCTCCCTGCACTCAAAGTGGATTTTCTGGAGCTACAGAACTCGAAATGGCGCGCTTCCAATTGCGTTGGAAAGTAGACATCCAGGGCTTTCCAGCAATATATAATAGTCCATACTTTGGCCAAGAATAGACGACGTAAACTGGCGTTCAACGCCAGCTTTCTACCCAAATCTGGCGTCCAGCGCCAGAAAAGGATCCAAAACCAGAGTTGAACGCCCAAACTGGCACAAAAACTGACGTTCAACTTCACAAATGGCCTCTGCACGTGCAACACTTAAAGCTCAGCCCAAACACACACCAAGTGGGCCCCGGAAGTGGATTTATACATCAAATACTTACTCATGTAAACCCTAGTAGCTAGTTTATTATAAATAGGACCTCTTACTATTGTATTAGGCATCCTGGATTGTATTTTGATCCTATGATCACGTTTTAGGGGGCTGGCCATCTCAGCCATGCCTGGACCTTCACTTATGTATTTTCAACGGTAGAGTTTCTACACTCCATAGATTGAGGTGTGGAGCTCTGCTGTTCCTCAAAGATTAATGCAAGTACTACTGTTTTCTATTCAATTCTTCTTATTTCGCTTCTAAGATATCCATTCGCACCCAAGAACATGATGAAGGTGATGATTATGTGTGACGCTCATCATCCTTCTCCCCTATGAACGCGTGCCTGACGAACACTTCCGTTCTACATGAAATAAGCTAGAATGAATATCTCTTAGATCTCCTAACCAGAATCTTCGTGGCGTAAGCTAGAATGATGGCGGCATTCAAGAGAATCTGGAAGGTCTAAACCTTGTCTGTGGTATTCTGAGTAGGATTCAATGATTGAATGACTGTGACGAGCTTCAAACTCGCGATTGTTGGGCGTTAGTGACAGACGCAAAAGGTGGGTGAATCCTATTCCAGCATGATCGGGAACCGACAGATGAATAGCCGTGCCGTGACAGGGTGCGTGAGCATATTATTCACTGAGAGGAGGGGATTGTAGCCACTGACAACGGTGATGCCCTTGCATAAAGCCAGCCATGGAAAGGAGTAAGACTGATTGGATGAAGATAGCAGGAAAGCAGAGGTTTAGAGGAACGAAAGCATCTCCAGTCGCTTATCTGAAATTTCTACCAATGATTTACATAAGTATCTCTATCTCTATTCTATTATTTAATTTCGAAAACTCCATTATCACTTTATATCTGCCTGACTGAGATTTGCAAGGTGACCATAGCTTGCTTCATACCAACAATCTCCGTGGGATTCGACCCTTACTCACGTAAGGTATTACTTGGACGACCCAGTGCACTTGCTGGTTAGTTGTATCGAAGTTGTGACAATTATGAATTAAGATCAGAGCACCAAGCTTTG
Source organism: Arachis hypogaea (assembly GCF_003086295.3). Classification (NCBI taxonomy): domain Eukaryota; kingdom Viridiplantae; phylum Streptophyta; class Magnoliopsida; order Fabales; family Fabaceae; genus Arachis; species Arachis hypogaea. The sequence continues at coordinate 33,714,276 of NC_092054.1, read as the reverse complement.
GAGCCATTACCAGGATTTGTTCGAGCCTGGAGATCACAATTTTGTGCACCAAAGGTTTAAGGAGGTGGTGAAAGATTCCTTCATTGCTGAAGGGAGGGAGCTCAAGTGGATAAAGAACGACAAGGAGAAGGTAAGGGTGGGTTGCAAGGATGAGGAATGTCCATTCCTGGTTCATTTGTCCTATACCAAAACCTTGCAGTGTTATCAAGTAAAGACATATGTGCAAGAACATACTTGTGCAAGGGATTTAGGGAGCAATGCAGCTGACCAGCATTGGCTTAGCAAGAAGATTGAAAAGGGGATGATAACCCAACCTCACATGAACACGAAGGAGGCAACTGACTTCCTAAGAGAGGAGTTTTCATTATGTCCCCACCCTAAAATGGTGTACAGAGCAGTAGTGGAGGCTAGGGAGAAGATCATGGGCAATGAGAGGGACCAATACAAACGGAGCAGAGACTACTGTGAGTAGATTCTGAGAAGCAATCCAGGTTCGACGGCCAGGTTGAAGCTTATGCCAGTTCCAGAATCACCTCCCGTATTTGATAAATTATACATATGCTTGGATGCTTGTAAGAAAGGGTTCAAGGATGGGTGCAGACCTTTGTTGCACCTAGATGGTTATTTTTTGAAAACCTACTACATGGGTTGGCTTCTAGCAGCAGTTGCCCAAGATGCCAACAATCAGTACGAAGCCCATCCTCACCATGTATGAAGAAATCAGATGTTATCTGATGAGGAGGATGGTGAATCACAAACGGGTCCTGGATAACCACACTGAAAAGCTAGCACCTGTACAACAGAAGAGGATGGAGAGGTTAATCTATCTTAGTACTAAGTGGATGGCTGAATGGGTTGGTGACAACGAGAGGAAAAGTTTGAGGTGAGCTGGAAGGCAAGCAAGGTTGATGTGGATCTAATTAAATACATTTGCTCGTGCAACAAATGGCAACTTACTGGTAACTTCTGTCTCTCTGTAGTCAGATTGATTCATAGATTGATTTGTTATTTTGCACATTTTTAAAACTGTTTCCCTTGTCACCTCAGGCATGCCTTGCATACATGCACTTGCTGCCATTAGGAAGAGACGCGACCAACCACAAGACTACGTGCACCCTTGGCTGTGTATGGAGTCAATCAGAAGGACTTATGCACACTGCATTCAACCAGTGCCAAGCTTAGAGATCTGGGCCAGAACTGAATTCACACAGCCAGACCCACCCATCATCAAAAGAGGGATTGGGCGGCCAAAGGTGCATAATCAGCAGAAAGACCTTGCAGAGCCACTAATGCAAGGGGGTAAGCTGAAGAAGTCGTTCTCTGTGTCTTGCAGCAAGTGTGGTGAGAAGGGCCATAATTACAAAACTTGCAAAGGAGCACGATCGAACCCGAATTGGAAACCGAAGACCAAAAGGCCTAAGAAGAAGAAAGAGAGCACATCCCAAGCACTTGTCTGTCTCCCTTTGTCACAGTCTGCTCCACCACCAGAGGTAAAATCAGTTGCTTAATAATGGTATATTTGCTTATAAGATCCAGCAACTATTGTGTCCCTAGTGCAAGTAGTTCAGGCTTTAAAATGTCTTAGTACTTTAAACCTCAGAGATTTGTATGTCTTAGTATCTGAATCTTCAAGGATTGATCTGTATTAGTATATGAATCATGACGGACTAATATGTCCTCATATTAAATTGTCAACTAATTTACCCATCATGTCCAGGATGCTTCACACAACCAATCAAGCAGCTCAACACCCCAGCAGCAACAACCTACTATAACTGTTAAATTGTTTGTCATTATAAGCTGTTTAGTATATGTTCTGAGTACTTATTGCCTGGTTATGTTGGCGTCTTATATGGCAGGTTCCGAGCGGAGCTGGTCCAATTGCAACGAACGTTGTCCCTGCTCCAACAAGAGTTACAAGATCAACAATTGTATCAAGACCACCTGCCCCAACGGGTTCAAGTGCCAGGCCACCCGCCCCAAGTTTAAAACAGCCCTTTAGGCCCCCAAGAAATGCTCCATCCATGGTCACCGGCATAGCTCGCCCTAAACCGTCAAAGTTCAGACCAAAACAGAAGATTTTCAGGCCACCTGCTCCACTTGGTCAAGGGCCACCACCTTGTAGCACACAGCACTAAGAACCAGTTCACCAAGCACCATCTAGCACGCAGGCAGCTGCACAGCCTCAGCAGGCCCCACCCCCACAACCATCTAAACCAACTGTCTCAGCGTCCAAGGAGTCCAAGAAATGAAGCAACTCATGTCTTATCTTATTTTGTGACAAATGTGTCCTGCTGTAAACGTTTTTTGTATTATCCAGATATAACTATCTTTTTTTTTTGGGTATTAGCCAGTTTTTTGGTTACTTGTTTGTGGTTAAGCAAAAATTTGTCACTGGTAGTATGCCATACATGTGCAGACATTACTAGCCAAGTGGTCGTCATTTTTTTTTTTGGGTTGTCAGTTACAATGAACAATGTATAGGTTCAAAGGTTTAATGCCAGTTACTCAGTGTTTGATTACCTGTGATTTTGCTAGCTTTCATTTTCTGCATTACATTGCAATATACAGGATACAAAATTCATACATTTCTAGAAAGAACATATTCAAATTTTTCCAGGCAATACGTAACAAAATTTATCATATTAAACCATCAATCAGTTCTTACAACTTAAAATACTAGCAATCAGGACAATTATAATCACATACATACACCATCTAATTGGATTTTTTTTGGACTCTAAAGCTACAATCCTCTTCTCTAAACAATTGATCTTCTTTTCCATGCCATGCTTCCATTCATGCTCTTCAACATCACCTAATTCTTTCTCTTCCTGGAACCTTGAATCACTCAACCCAAGCCTTCCAATGTGCTCATCTAACCACAAAAAAACTTGCAATGGGGTTGTCTCACCTGCACAAAATCATTCCACATATATCACCATGAAAATCTGGGTTACCCAAAACCCTAACACTAACATATTCCCACACAGCTATACATACCTTATAAAACGGACAGCCGAGAAATAATCTGTTAGGGTTGCTACTCGTCTTCGACATGAACATGATGGCGTGTTCTCCACAGAAGCACTTCGGTGACACCCCATCTTTGCCATCCTTCCCCTTAGGACCAGAAGCTTCGACGAATTGCTCTTCTCTTCCTACACCTCCACTCCTTCGCGAGCAAGATGATACCCCATCCGATGCCATGCTCCCTTTCTTCCTTCACCGCCTTCACCCTTTCTATCAACTCGAGGAAATAGGGTTCAAGAATTTGAAAGATTGGGGGTGGGGGAGAAAGGTGTTGTTTAAGGAGGCTGGGGACTAATCTGTCCTATTTCCAGAAAGTCTTGCCAATGTGGCATCCCAATCAGTCCACGTCAGAGCCACGACAGCCAACTCAGCACTTTCTGACGGGGCTTACGGGCTGAGATTAACGGGGGGATAGATTTGTCCAAAATTTTGAAAGGTCAGGGACATTATTGTATTTTGCAATCATCAGGGACGAAAATATCTTCTAAAAAAAAGGTCAGGGACGAATTTATCATTTTCTCTAATGTTATTTTTTCTAAAATAAAAACTTTACTTACTCAGCCATTCCTTTCCTTTGCTATCATTTATTGGTGTAATGGATCCCACTTTATCTATCACGTTCGATCTAGTTAAAGTCAACTAAGTTACCATATTTAGAAAGTCAGCAAACTTAGAACCAACGGTGACTATTTGACCGTCAGCTTTTCTCAGTCATTCGTTCACTCTGCCACTTGTTATTAACAAAAATGGCTTCAAATCTTCTTCTGCTCCAAGCTTCCCACCCTCTCCCCCATCACTCACTGTCATTTTCCCGCCAAAAACGAAGTCCTCCGCCTCCCTCACTCTCTGCACACAACTCTTCTTCCTCTTCCTCTTGTACTCATTCCACCATCGTCAAGATCAAGGGTTCTTCTTCTTTGGCCACACGCAGTATTGTTGCATCTGCCATTGGATCCAACTTGAATGCTCCTCTCATCTCTCCTCACGATAATTGGGGAAACTGGACCGCTCTCTTCGCTGCCGCCGTCTTTGGAATCTGGTACTCACGCTTGAATTGATTTGAATGTACGACATTCGTAGTCAAAAGTCAAAACAGTCCACTTAGGGACTTTGATTAGCAAAATTATTGCAAGAGGGGTTAATTTAAATAATGATTGATAGAGATTAATTTGAAGATTTACTAATTCTGGCTTCTGAGTATTGTGGGATTGTAAGGTCAGAGAGGACCAAAATTGGGAGCACGCTGAGTGGATCTCTGGTGAGCATATTGGTGGGACTTGCAGCCAGCAATGTGGGGATTGTTTCCAGTAAAGCTTTGGCATACGACGTCGTCTTGAAATTCCTTCTCCCTCTGGCTGTTCCCTTGCTGCTCTTCAGGGCCGACTTGCGCCGCGTAGTCAAGTCCACTGGAACACTCCTCTTGGCTTTCTTGTTAGGCTCAGGTGAGGTAACTCATTTTGTTGCGGCTTTGCCTTCTCCTAAGTGCAAAACTCATTAAAGTGTAAAAGTGAGGGATTAAGCACCATTGGACAATAGAAACTATTGATCTAAATCATTTTTTGTTTAGATTTGTTCCTTTGTGGGTTCATATGTCTGCATTTAACTGGCTGGTATAATCAGCTTTGGTTTTAGTGTACTGTTTTAGCTACTCCATTCTGTGTGCAATCTGCACGAAGCGTGAAAGCAGTTCCATGATTGTAGAGTGGTAAATCATAAAAATAACTGGAAGGGTTTTACTTTGGGCTTCAATTGGAAAATGTTGGTTAAATATCAGTAAACTTAAATGATAATGTGTTTAAATAGTTTGGTTTGGTTATCAATGCAGTGCTTAGTGTTTACATCCTTGATGTTTCTATCGGGTGTGCAAATTTGTTTTATGAAATTGTTGAAGATGTTAACATGAAGTTGAGAAGTTACAATCTTTAGTTGTCTTCTGCTGGATTTGTTAGACTCATCCACTGATGAGTAGTTTGATTTAGACTCCTTTCATTTTCTTCTAGACTAGGTTAGTGGATCTTATGCAGAACAATGACTTCCAGTTATCTTTTAAGTTCCTTTGCATCCATGATTCTTTTGTTCCGCTTTTTCTTGGTTTCGTACTTCTAGAAAACCTTTAAGTCTGTTTTACAAATGTTTTTTTGGAGGCTTGACTATTACATTTGTCTAAAGCAATAATCATAGAGTGGCAAAGAGAAGAAATAAGTTTATTAAGGCATGGAGAGAGTGAATGAATTATTCCAATATTTTTATGACAAAACTGTTTGGAATGAGGGAAAAGATATTTGCACATTGATAATGTAAAGGGTGTACCATTCCAAAAAACTTCAGCAAATAGAGTTATCTTAATGACATTTCAATCAAATGTGCTTGTTTCTTCTAGTATTTCTGGTCTTACAGAAAGCTATCTTGGAACACTATGTACTTGAGTTGAACTAATGCTAGACACTAAGCTGCGTTTGTTTTAGTTGCTCTGGCATGCATATGTACTTGAGTTGAACTAATGCTAGACACTAAGCTGCGTTTGTTTTAGTGGATAGGATAGAACATGACATTAAGACAGAAACAATAGTATAGAGACACTAAAAATTATCCTTTTTATATTCTGTTTGGATATAATGTACAAAACACTCATGTAATGTCTAATATTATGTTTGGATGCACATGGATAAGACTAAAATATTATGCGAAATGACTAAAATAGACATCTTTCATACCCTCCTCTCCCTCCTTCTGTCTCTCACTCCTTCCTTGTCGCCTAACCCTTCCTCAGTTGCTGAAAGACCGAGGAATGATACCTGCTATACCTACTAAACTCTGTTTCTGCCAATTCAGTCTCTCTTGCCCAATTCAACATTCAAAACTTTCTACGTACAATTCATTTTCGTATTTCTTTAAATTTTTTATTTTTTCGCTTCTGAATTTTTTATTGTGTAAATTGGAGATTCAATAAGTCTTTTTACCCCAATTGAAAAAAGAAGAATACAGAGATAGAGAAAGAGTAGGGAGAGACCTCTTTGAGAACCTATATGAGAATAACAACGATGCAAAGAAGAAGCTCAAATTAGGGTTTTTAAAAAAAGGTAATTAATTATCTATGGACAAAAAGAAAAAAAATTTTCATTAAAACTCCGTGTCCACCCTCCCAAATCTCGTGTCCATCATTGTCTTTCGTTTAAAAGTAGATACAAAAATAAAGAAAACCTGGAGACACTGTATCAAGTGTCCATGTCTCTCTCTCCAAACACTTTTTTAGATATTTATTGTCTATGTTTATGTGTCCTGTCTACAAAAATAAATGCAGCCTAATGAAGAATTTTAAAGGATGACTTATGTGAAATATATGATGGTAAATTAAAATGAATTTGGAATTAAGTGAGATGATAGCCTAGGGCTGGTTTGAGCATCAAAAGGCAAAACCATTAAAGCAGGTAATTAAATGTTTGAAATGGTCCATACTCAACTGCTAGCATCTTCCAATTTTATTGTACAGTTCAAATGTGTTTCAATTAGGATATTTGGAAGGAAATTTGAAAAGAAGCATCTCAAGATATGGATCTCAGCAATAGCTTTCACATTTCTCCAATAACCTTTTTTCCCCCTTCACTTTTCAGCTTTCACAAATCACTATATAAGATTTTTACTAAGATTTTTAAGTTATTAGTAAGTCCAGTATGACAAAGAACATAAAGTACACGCTTAAGTGACTAGTAAAAATATATTTTGAAGCTGAAACCAATTTGTGGATGCCAATTATGTAAAGTAATTACAGTTGTTAGCTTACGAACTGAATCCAAAACTCATATTAATTTGTCAAATATATGTTTTCTTGGTAAGTTTCTATTTTCCTTACGTATCACAAGTTCACAACAATTACAAATGCTATTGTTAAAATTAGCTTGTCCCGAGCCTTCTTTATTTCTTCATTTTCTTTGTTTTATCAAGTATTAACCTATTTTCTCCTCTACGTTTTCGTGACAGTTGCAACTACAATTGGAACAGTAGTCGCATATCTGCTTGTTCCAATGCGATCGCTTGGTCAGGATGGTTGGAAGATAGCAGCCGCACTCATGGGCAGACATATTGGAGGAGGTCATTTTCATTTTACTTCCTACATCTCATTAATATTTCTATGAATGTTTGTACATTCAAATCACATGGCTTCACTACTGATATCTATTATTGTGTTCCTCATTGTGCAGCTGTCAACTATGTTGCAATTTCTGATGCCCTTGGTGTTACCCCATCAGTTTTAACCGCCGGGTTAGCTGCAGACAATGTTATCTGTGCAGTGTATTTTTCAACATTGTTTGCATTAGCCTCTAGAGTGCCTCCAGAAGCCTCAACATCTGTGAATGGTAGCTTAAATTCTATTTCGATTATAATATTACAGTTAGTATGTGCAGTATTTCTTTGGCATTAGCCATGTAATATTAACTTATTTATTTAGTTACTTAATTTTTAAATGTTTTGCAGACGATGAAATAACTACCAAGTCTAATCCAAGGAACACACTTCCTGTGCTCCAAATGGCTACTGCTCTTGCTGTGGCCTTTTCCATGTGCAAGGCTGCCACTTTTCTTGTAGGATATTTTGGAATCCAAGGGGGTATTCTTCCGGTGGTAACAGCAATTGCTGTAATTCTTGCAACTGTATTTCCCAAACCATTTTCTTCACTTTCACCCTCCGGCGAGGCTATGGCTGTGGTTCTCATGCAGGTGAGTTAGTAATTCTCATAGGCAGGTTTTGTCACAGTAAGAAGTTACTGTTTAGTGACAACGATACGAGAGATACAATTATATAATTTGATTTTTCTCCCCTTTTTAAGAACATTAGGGAATGATGTGATGATAGCGACAAAGTATTAAAAAATGAATAAAAATCTACAACCAAATAAAATAGTTAACCAAGTTCAACCAAGTTATTATAACCAAGTTCTTCTTCTTCTTCTTCCTCCTCCTCCCACCCTTGATGCTGCTACTTTTTCTTGTTTTCCTCCCTTCCTTTCTTTTTCTCATCTTTCTCTTTTATTATCGTCGTCACCAGCACACCACCACCTCCATCTCCTCCTCCTCTTCCTCCTTTTTCTCATTTGAATTTTTCGATCTCCTCCTTCCTTTTCCTCCTCTTCCATCATCATCATCATCATCATCATCATCATCATCATCATCATCATCATCATCATCATCATCATTATTATTATTATTGTCATTATCGTTATTGTCATCATCATCATCTTCTTATACATATAACTGTTCAAATTTAGAATGCATCGAAATTACTTAGTGATGATGACACACAAACAAACTCAGTTCAAAACAAGCACACAAACTAAATTCAATTATCCACAAAAGTACATGCATGTAAATAATACAAAAAAGCCATCAATATGACTTAAATGACACTAGAAGTCTAGAAGTACTACAATTATCTTGCATGAACTAATTACACTAAATCCAAGTTAATGAGACCAAGTGCACCTTATTTAAATTCAAAATGCACCGAAATTACTTAATGATAACGATATGCAAACTTAATTCAAAACAAGCATACACCAAGTGCATCTTATTTAAATCCAAAATGCACTGAAATTACTTAAATAATAACTCAAAATTCCTTGTCCTTTTTCTCTTCATTATCATCATCTTCTTTTTTTGTTCATTTTCTCCTCCTTGTTTTACCTTCTCATGATTCTTCTTATTTTACTCTCTTAATAAGAATAAAAACAAGAAAAAATCAAACAAAGAAAAAGAAATACAAAATGCTGCAAAATCAGTAGAAAGAGTAGAAGGAAAAGAAAAAAACGTAGAAGAGTAGCAATAAAAAAATGATGATAAGAAAAAAATACGCAAAGAAGAAGAAATGCGAAAAATAAGAAGGAATTTGAAGAAGAAGAAAAAAAAATGAGGAGGAGAAGGAATACGGGATATTAACGTTTACGTGTGGGGGTAGTTGGAGTGTGTATTCTCGCTCTCACTAATGAAATTGAATTTTTTTGCTAAGTTTGGACCAACTTAGTTGGACTTGATTGCCAAAAAAATTTAAATATATAACAAAGACTGAAAAAAACATATAGGAGTTAATTATCACTTATTAAAAAATATTCATTTATTTAATTTTAAATTTTGATTATGATAATAAATTTTTGGATGTTTTACACCAATAATGTAGATTGAGAAATACTCCATTCTTTTACATTTTTTTGTAATCTTATTCATTGTTGATTGGCTAAATTCTTATCCAATAAATATGAAGTTTATAAAGTTGATAATAAGTTATTGTTTCTACTGCTCATGAAAACAGGTGTTCTTTGCAGTAATAGGTGCAAGTGGTAGCATATGGAGTGTTATCAGAACAGCACCTAGCATCTTCCTTTTTTCTTTTGTTCAGATAGCAGGGCATCTTGTGGTGATTCTTGGATTGGGAAGACTGTTTCGGTTCGACTTGAAGTTGCTTCTTATTGCATCCAACGCTAATGTTGGAGGGCCAACCACAGCATGTGGAATGGCAACTACAAAAAGGTGGGATTCTCTCATTGTGCCTGGCATTCTTGCTGGTGTATTTGGAATTGCCATTGCAACTTTTCTTGGCATAGGATTTGGTCAAACAGTATTAAAATACATGTGCAATTCATAGCTCTATGTAAGAACTTCCTCCTCTTCTTCCCATTTCTTAGTTTTGATAGGTTTTGAGGAGTTCAAAGATACAATTTGTGTTAAAGATAATCAACCCTAAACCCTAAACCCTAAATCCTAAACCCTCTAAAACTCCTCCTCGACTTTGAATTTCAATTCAATAATTTTTTTGTGCAACCTAGGCTATGAATTTCAATTCAATAATTTTTTTGTGCAACCTAGGCTAGGGAATTCAGATTTGAATTTGAAATTCAAAGATAGAATTTATTTCATTTTATGTCTTATTAAATAATTTAATAGAAGAGATTATTATGCACTCTATTTCCAATTACGTGAGCAGTCATCAGCATTGATAAAAGCCATACTGCTATTTCTTTTTAGTTTTTGAGTTCTCTTTTTTTTTTGAGTTTCACTTTTAGTTTGAATAACAGAAAAAAGACAAATTCTCTGCTGTATCCACATACCATTTATCTCTACAAAATACGAGACGAAAAAGAACGATTTTTTTAGAAGGGATGTAATGAAATTTTTGGATTGACTATTACTATAGCCTAATATATTTATATAATAGATATATAGAATATTATTCTAAATTTTCAGTTTTATTGGATGGACTGATGTAGACAACAAACATTTAATTAACAATATTCATTCAAATATTGAAGTAAATTTTAATCTAACTAGCAATAACAAAATTCCAGACTCAAACTGGGGAGACATTTCAGAAACTCAATTGGACTAGAGGAGATTTTCTTGTAATGATTGAAATGACGAATAGTAATTATATCAAAATATATAAGCAGAAGTCATGAAGAGTATTCACAAATTATTTATGACAAGATGTAATGCTTTTTTGTTTTTTGTTTTGATCAATGTAACTGGCACCATGTAGTAAAATGATAATACATTGTTGTTTTCTAATCCTACAGATAATGTGAACGCACTAATTTTTTTTTAAAGATGAGTTCAAGTAGGTATCTTTTAAATTATCCATTTATTCAGCTTTTTATTACATTAATTTAAAATTAAATTAAAATAAACACATTTAAATAGATTTAATATTTTTTTTAAATTAAATACACATAAAAAAATATAAAACTAAAATTCAAAATTTCAATTTTAAATTTTCAAATCAATTTTAAATCTTCTAAGTTCTAATCACTAGTACATCCCAAATAAAACAAAAAAAAAAACTAAGTTTCAACAAGCTAAACACACTCCTCATCTGTCGCCACTCCTCCTCGGCACCGCCTTCCTCCTCTTTGCTGCTTACCCATCCGCGCCGCCTTCCTCCTTGTTGCCGCTTTCTCTACGTCGAAAATGCATCTTAGATATTTTGATGTGTTTGTGCTGATAAATTTTCTTTTTTTTACTATTCTGTTTGATTTGATTTGGGATTTGTTATCATTAATCAAATTTTCTGGGCTACTATAGTGCTTGGTCTCTCTTTTTTTCTTTTTGTTTTTGTTTAATAAAAAGTTTTATCTTTTTAATCTATACATAATATTGGATGTGTCTATAGTTCTCTTTCTTTTTTTGAATGTGTTTGTATTGATATTTTTTCATGCCTTTGTGTGATTTAGAGTTTGTAATATTAATATAATTTAGATGTGTAAATACTTAATTTTAAATATGTTTATGTTCATTTAATTTTGGATGTATTTATGGTCAAAATTTTGTTGTTCATTTTTTAGATTTTATATTTCCATCACAAAAAATGAATGTATAATTGTTTGTGAACTCTGCATAAACATAATTTAATAGGAGCCAATTGAATTTGTAATCAAGTGCTGTCAAAAAAGAATAACAGAATTCTAGTTTGTGTCCCTATTTTGTGTAGATAATCATTGAAATACTAAGATTTGTTTATTGTTGTTCTAATATGAGAATTTCAAACCTTAGACTTGGAAAAAATGTGGAAACTACTAGAATAAAAAAATGTGCATGCCTATCTGTTGGCTAAATCCATTTTGTCAATAAGCATACATATGTCAATATATAATGTTTAACATAAGAACCCAATCATTCTTGATCTGTAACATAAGAAATATGGGCGTTCTCATTCTATAAGTTCTTTCTTTGTTCCTTTTCAAAATTTGAGAGGATTCCTCTCTCATGCTGAAGTTGACGTCCATTCATTGGCTTCACTATATTCTCACGTGGTAGGTTTTTATGGATGTATCTGTATGTCTTTGAAGTTTAGACACTATATATGCAATGCTTTACTTAGATATTTGGATGTGTTTATAATTTTTTTTTTTGGATATGTTTGTGTTGATATTGTTTTTTTTTCATGCCTCTATTTGATATGAATTTTAGATGTATTGATAAAATACTTAGCGTACTTTTTTATAATTTTAAATGTGTAATTTAAGTTTAATTTTGTCTTGTATTCAATATGTAGTCCAAAACCACAATGCTACTAAAAAAATACTTGTGCTAGTCCAAAGAAAGGAAAAGAAGAGCTAATAAAGCTTCCATGGACAAGTTTGATGAATCCAATGCAATGATAAAACTATCAAAGAAAAAGTTAGAAGGCCGAAGAAATTAGAGAGTCCTAAAAAAGTAGTTTATTTTACAATTTACGAATTTTTGGAGTTAGTAAGTGATAAACACAATATAGCATAAACTAACCAGTGTGTCAATTTTTTAGAAAACGTTTGATACTCGATGCACTCCAACTGCCATCGCGGATATGATGGAGCATCTGAAATATAAAGATTCGATCAAATACTAAGGCAAGCATTAGGACTCTCTGCAAAAGGTAATACCTAAAATATATAATTAATACAAAACGCATATATATTTTCTTCAACGGTGTATAGTAAGGCTACTGTTAGTTTTTTTTCTCTGGTAGTACTTCTCTCACTCTTGTGGTTCCATTTTACAGGTGATAGCTTCCCAAACTTAGATCCGAAAAAGCATCATTAACTCAGACATCTTTGAAGGCAGAATCCAAAAAGAAGTTAAGAACCATGTAATTAGATTTTCAGTTGCAACCGATGTAGAAAAAAAAGAGTTCTGATGCTACTTTATAATGTTTGTCATGAAGACCTTCCTGTTTGCTATGGGAAAGACACATCTATGATTGTGTTAAGGAGGGGATAAGAAAATATACGTAAGATGGCATAAAGACTATCGATGGATGCATGTTTGCTCTCTTGATAAGTTGAGCCACATCAATTGTTATATCTATATTCGCTTGAACGGTAGTGTTTATTTGCTCATGTGTTTTTGTGGCAAATACTTTACTTGCATACCAACAAATAAGGGGACCTTAGGTAGCAGCCTTAAACCATGGATGAGGGAATGGACTGTTGCTGCACTTAAACAAGTAGTAAAGAAAGAACAAGTTTGGGAATCGGTATAGATGCATATGTGAATGTACTTAATTTTTTTTACTATGAACATTCGCTTGAGAGTTGCGAATAATGTTGACAGGGCCTAATTTAGAAGATTGAGGAGTTAAAAAAATCCAAAAGAAAAAAGGGCAACGTCATGAATCAAGGAAGAAAACCCCTGATAAATGCGAGGTGCACAAGTTATACCTTGGACTAAGGAACGAACAAGGAAAAAGCCAAAATGAATTGTTGAGGAATTAGACGAAGGAGAACTTTTGATTGAGACTAACACAAGCGATGGAGATTGGTGTCATAGAAAGAGCCCAAGCTCAACATCCTCGGCAAAAATGAATGTTGCCTCTTCTCTAGATAGAGTGTTCAATGGTAATAAAGATTATCAGGATAGACAAGTTTGAATGCTGATATAGTTTAGAATTTGATTTATATTCCTTCCTTTTGTAGCTAGATTTGGATGAGTGCCATTATTTATTATATTATATTAAGTTGAATGACTTGGTGTGTGTTGTCATGAGCTCTAAGAGGAAGTTGTTGCTGATTATGAAGCACCTAATCCTATGAACAACGAAGAAAACTATGTTGTTAATGCATTGGATAAAAAGTAAGTACATATACTAATTATTGTTGTTATAATTTAACTATACGATATGTACACTAGTATTGAAATGAATAAAATTGAAAGTTCAAATGAGTAATGAAAAACCGAAAAAAATAAATACTAGTATTCAAATAAGTAATAAAAAATATCGACGAATAATAAATTGATATATGACATTTTAATTTTTAATTTTTAATTTTATTTGTATGATGTTGGATGTGTGCAAGTAATTTCTTGTGTGCCATTGTGTAATTTTAGACGTGTTCAAATAAGTCCTTTTCTATTGTATTATATTGAGTTGAAGGACTTGGTGTGTAGTCATGAGCTCCAAGAGGAGGTTGTTGCAAATTGTGAAGCACATAGTCCCATGAGCAATAAGGAAAACTATGTTCTCAACGCATTGGGTAGCAAGTAACTACATATACTAATTATTGTTGTTACAATTTAACTATACGATATCTACACTAGTATTGAAGCTGTGGTAATGTGAAATTTTTTAGATTGAATGTTCATTTTTTATTTGCGATGTGCAAGACATCAAAGTGTTTAGATATAGTTGTGCATTCCGAACCCCTCAAAAGTGTGAAGAATGTGGATGGTGGCGAGGTTGATCATGCAATGCCATCTTTCTTGCTTGAAATACCCTAGGATGATGCTAACGAGTGCAATAGGCTTTTTCCAAAAATCACATCTACCAATAACACTCCATTAAGGCCTGTTCAAGTTATCATCCTGCCTGATTTTGATGAAGATGAGAAAGAGAATGGGTATAGATGGGTAATCGATGACAACAAGCCCTTGGATGAAATAATCATGTGGTACTATACACATACTATACGTTGGATCTAACACGAAGAGACCTGAAGACATTAAAAAAGAGGCAATGGGTCGATGGTAGGGTAATGTACCTAACAAAGAATAGTTATGAATTTAGGACTTTGATCGATTTTTGTTATATTTTTTTATACGCTTTTTGCTTTTATGCATGTGCATGTGATACAATGCATGTGCTCCATCTTTAATGAGCTCCCAGCCAAGGGGTTCCAAGAAAAAAATTTACTATGTTAACCCGATAGTACTGATATGACAGACATCTATCAATGTTATGTTTTACTTGTGTTTAGACCAATACACTTAGTAATAAACTAATCTGGACTAAACATGTTCATGGACGAGTTATGTCACCGATGAATGTGAAAATTTTGAGAAAAAATACAGGCCGGAGTATGTGGCGTTAGCACAATGCTGGGGGGATGAGGCTTATTTATTCAACAAGCTAAGGTAGGGCGACTAAGAGACATACGGACGGTATATCTTTATAAATATTATATCTAACAAGTATAAACCTTTTTGTGCATGCCTTTTGTATCTTTGTACATGTATGAAAAATATGGCCTAACCATGATGTCGTTCTTTGTACCCATCTCCCTAGATAATCAATGGTGGTTATATGCTTTTCATCCAAAAACTTTTACATTAATGCCGCAGCTGCTTCTGCATGTGGGAGTCTTCAGACATTATTCCTATAAGAATGCATCTACAAACAGATATAAAATACTAATGTCAACAAAGAATGAATGAATACAAGTTAATATATAAATAAAAAGACATACGAGACAAAAATCTTACAAGAATAGAAGGATTTTGGAAGGAATTCAGCAATGTGCAACCAAGCTTAGTGAATTCAGTTGCATATTTGTGGTATGATCAAAATGTTCACCAATACGAGAAAAGGTGTTGTTGCCTTGTTGGTGAAAGAGTCTTCTTCCATAGCAACAAGTTCCTGCATATAAAAGTGAACGATATTTAAATTGCAGAATACAAAACTTATAACACCCTCTCCAATAATAAACACTAAAATAAACCATGGGGTGTTTGCTAGCAGTAATGTGTCTCTGGGTAGCCTTGTTTGCATATTTGTTTTCTTCAATAGCTGCAACTTTTTGTACATATAAAAATATGTTAAATTTAACAGCTAAACACATGAAAAATATAAACAAAGTAAGATAATTGTGTAAACCATGGCCATTATAACTAACCTTTGGATGTTTACTACTAGCTTGACACTTCTTAGTGGCCTTCTTAATTACCTGGTCCATATCTACCCCAACTCTCTTGAAGCTTGGATGTCCCCTAGGTACCACATGAGGAGGGCTCCTAAAGCATTTAATCCATCAGGTCACTCACTGGTAGTAGGCAATCTCTTTGATGCACTTGTGCCTACACTTTATGAATGCTTTATGCGATGTTCACTAAGTACCACTTTAACACTTGCAAACGCGGAATGCAATATATCAGCCTCCTCATTGTCATGTACAAAGTCTTAGGCTACATTGTAGAAGTCAACATACAATCCCCTAAGTATATTCATGCTTTTATTAGAGCGCCATGAGTTGTGGCTGCTTCTAAAGTGGGTGTGCTTGCAATAAACATTCTTGCTCTACCAAGATAGTATAGGACGAGTTCACCTTGTCAACCATACAATGGGATACAACCGATAGGGCGTGGCAATAGAGGATACCATATGACTCAAACATGAAGCAGTTGCACCTGACTTGGTGTGAAATAGGACAAAACAACTTCATACTCGCTATAAATAGACATTCTAGATACTATCTTCTGTTCAGCCACTTTGTAAAAGTATTGGTTGTCCTTCACCACCCTTGGAGAGAGGTTGCAGTTGTAAGACCCAGAAAATTATTAATTAGATAATTAATTAATTGATTAACTAAGAGTGAGTTAAGAGGGTTTTAAACTGCTCGGATTAGGTTAATAATTTAAATTTATAATTTGAAAATTTACAAATAAAAATTGAACTTAGAAAATTAATTGGAGTGAAAAAATATAAATAATTTCAAAAAGACGCGTACTGGCATTATAATTAAATGTACATGCTTAAGTCTATTCAATACTACGTATGAGAAAAATAAAACTGTAAAAATAACCAAAAAAATATTTAGAATAAAAACTAGATACTTATCTTAAAGATTTTGGTCCTAGATGGGGCTAATAGACAAAAGGACAAAAATGCCCCTCATCCACTTAATGTAAAAATGTGACCCCCTATTTAACCAAAATTTCACATTTCACTAAGAGTAAGAGAGAGAGAGAGCCATGAAGAGAGAAGAGAGGAAGAACCTAAGCCCTAGTCACTATTCACACTCACCTTCAATCTCACTTTTCTCTAAAACCGGAGCTCCAATTGAAGACTTGTTTGTGATCATGCATTTATCTCATCATCCTCTTCGATTCTATCTAACTTTTACGGTAAGTACTTACAAGAACTCTGACTCATTTTCGATTTTTCCTTTGTTTTTGTGTTTTGGTATATATGAGGTTAAAGTTTGTGATTTTGATGCTTTAGGGGAAGCTCAATCTCAACTTCTAGTAGGATTTTGACCCAAGATTATGTGGAGCAAGGTAAAGAAACTCAATCTCTCTATTATCCCCAATTTTAAGTGAAAATCCTAGTGTGAATACTAGATATTTGGTATTATTAGATTGAATGGAGTTGCTTCGGATGCTTGGTTTGATTTGGTGTAAATTTTGGTTGATTGGAGGAGGATCGGGTGTGGCTTGGATGTGTTGTTTAAAGCTTGGGTATGATCAGAGAGAAAATTCAAGGGAATTGAAACCACCGTCAACGAAGTTACGGGTTTTAGTTTCGGATAAATATTATGTAATGCTATGTGAAAACCAAGGTTAGAGGACCTTAGGATAGTGTTGAATTAGTATGTTTGATAATATGGATTGATATTTTCTTAATTGAATAATTGATGTGGAATAATTATTGAAATGGGTATTATTGAGTGAATTTGTGGTTGTTTGTTTATGGATAATGTGGTATAATTGTGTGGCTTGAGTTACTATTAATTGTTGATATGAGAAATTAGGCCAGAGATTGTAATTGGGTAAGTTTTGGTAAGTTTGTTAGTATTGATATATGTTGAACTATTATGGTATATTGTTGAGGTTGAATTATTGTAAATGAAGTAGTAAATTGAATTGTTGATTGATGATGATTGAGAAGAATTAATAATGAGATAAGCGTTGGAAAAATTGATAAGAATTTGAGGATTTTGAATGAGAGTGATGCAATTTGGAAATTTAGGCTGATAATGGGATGTGAATGATGCAAAAGGGTTGGAGATTTTGGGTGTTAAGAGGAAAGGATATAGAAATGGTGAGTTTGACTAATGCAAAAAATTTTGGTAATTTGATGATTTTAGACAACTTCGACGGGTCATAACATGGTGCTCGAAGTTCAGATTTAAGTGAAACTTATCTTGAATTAAACTTGGTGATGAGTACTTTAAAATTATCTAAGAATGAAGGAAAACTTATTTTTGTAACAAAAGTTATGGGTGTTTGAAAATTGATTTTTAAAACTGATTTATGCAGAGTTTGCAGAATTGGTGGCCGAACCAAGTTCTGCGCGTACGCAAGAGGGATGCGTATGCACGATAAGCGTATGCATGATAAGCGTATGCACAATACATGCATATGCACGATTCCCAATTCTCGTGAAACCCATTTCAGGTTCCGTGCGTACACACGAGGTATGTGTACGCACGACTCCCTTGGTTTTGCTGAAATGTTGTTTTTGAGCTATTTAGCCTTTCTAGCGTGTTGTAACCCCTTGTAACCTCCATATGGAGTTGAATAACCTATCATTAAGTCTTGAATACACCAGGGAAGAATATAAAGATTTAAATCGATTAATTCTTGGATAAATCTTTATTAACCGGATGAAAATATTGTGAGGATGGTGGTTCCTCCTGCCTACGGTGGGGGATAGTGGTATAGTCCCGCTCATGAGTTGAGGAGATCGAATTATCTTAATAATTGAATGGAGTTATAATGAGTTATATCTTCTGATATTGGTTGAAATGGGATTATTATTGATGTTGTGGGATTCTGGTTCATCTTGTCCACGGTGAGGAGGGTGGCTTAGTCCCGCTCACAAGAGTAATATTCCACCTTGGTTTTCTATCTCTGAATATAATGAATTGTTTAAATTTTATGTTAGATTTACTTTTTTATGATAGAGTTTTAGGACGATGGGAGAAGGTCGCATAGTGACACCTCCTCAAAACCCTTGTTTCACTCCAACATTTTGGGTCTATGGCCACGATTTTTTTGGTCACGGTTTTTTTTGGAAAGAGTGACCATAGATACTCTATGGTCATGGTTTTTTAAAAAAGGGTGGCCTAAAAGGGTCTATGGTCACGGTTTTGAGGGGTGACCTAAAGGGGTCTATGGTCACGGTTTTTCAAAAAAGGGTAACCTAAAAGGGTCTATGGTCACGGTTTTGGAGGGTGACCTAAGGGGGTCTATGGTCACAGTTTTGGAGAGTGGCCTAAAAGGGTCTATGGTCACGGTTTTGGGGGGTGACCTAAAGGGGTCTACAGTCACAGTTTTTGGGGTGGCCTAAAAGGGTCTATGGTCATGATTTTGGGAGTGACCTAAAGGTGTCTATAGTCACGGTTTTTTACAGTGACCAAAAAGGGTCTATGGTCTTGATTTTTCGGAAGGGTGACCTAAAATAGTCTATGATCACGGTTTTAGGGGGTGACCTAAAGGGGTCTATGGTCACGGTTTTAGGAGGTGACCTAAAAGGGTCTCTGACGTGGCAAAAATTGGCGGATTAAGAAAATTGATGTAAGAGAAACGTTGCAAGTACAATTCTTAACCAACAAAAATCCGCTTATCAATT
Organism: Arachis hypogaea; assembly: GCF_003086295.3. Taxonomy (NCBI): domain Eukaryota; kingdom Viridiplantae; phylum Streptophyta; class Magnoliopsida; order Fabales; family Fabaceae; genus Arachis; species Arachis hypogaea. Next base: position 33,694,938 of record NC_092054.1, on the reverse strand, counting down.
TAGAAGGGTTGTCACTAAATTAGAATTAAAATACTGGGAGTATGAATCCCAGGTCGTCTCCCAACGAGTTGCAGAAAGATGTGCTATTCTATTAATCAAATGTTTTCCAAAATGGTTTTGAGTTTGATAAACAGGAAATTAAATCAGAGAATTTATGTAATTTAAATAAAAATCTTGACCGGGAGTATATTAGTCGGAATTCCTATCCTTGTTGGAGTTCTCCCAAGATTAATTGATAGTTGAAGGTTGTTATGCTTAGTTATCCTTTACTAGGTAGAGGAAAGTCAAGCAAGTTGAAAGTCTATTTCTGTTCACAAGTTCTAATCCTCTCCCTTGGGAGGGATTAGTGTTAGTGACTAGAGGGCGATCCAACAATAAACCCAATTACAATTTTACTCTTGAGCATTCCAACTCAAGGTTCTCCTTTTAATCAACTCCCAATCAAGTTAGGGAACTACTCACTCATTATGAATGTAAACTTCACAAAATAAGAAAGGAAAATAAAGGAAGACATGATAAATAATAATAAAAAAGATCAATCAAAAATAAAAATAGTTCTTGTATTAATAAATTCTAAAAATAACCCAATAGTAATTATGAACAAATTAAGGATATGAAAGAGTAAGTGACAAGTAAGGAAAACAAACTAGAATGATGAAGTCTTGGCGGAGGTAATAACTCTTCTCAATATCCCAATCCAAAAAGCGATAAAAACAAAATCCGAAGAACTATGAATGTGTAGAGAAAAACCTAGAGGAGGAGTAAAATCATATCTAAAACTAAAAATTATGCGGAATGAATGTCTCTTCCTGGTCTCTGCATGTTCCCTGACTCTAATCTGCTTTTTTGGGCCGAAAAATGGGTCAAAACATGGCCCAAAATCACCCCCAGCGAATTCTGCAAATTCTGCAGATCGCGCACGTCACGCGATCACGTCATCCACGCGTTCGCGTCATCCAGAGTTTTGCCTTGCCACGCGTGCGCGTTGTTCACGCATTTGCGTCACTCGTACAGTTTCCAATCCATGCGTTCGAGTCAGGCATGCGAGCGCGTCACTACGATTTCTCCATTTCACGCGGTCGCGTGAGCCATGCGTCCGCGTCGCTTCTCGCTGGTCATCTCCTTAATTTCTTGTGTTCCTTCCATTTTTGCAGGCCTCCTCTCCAATTTCCAAGTCATTCATGCCCTATAAAGCCTGAAACACTTAACACACAGATCACGACATCAAATGGAATAAAGGAGAATTAAAATACATAATTAAAAGTCTCTAGGAAGCAAGTTTTCAACCATGGAGTAATTTTAGGAAGGAGTTGTAAATACATGCTAATCATATGAATAAGTGGGTAAAGATTTGATAAAACCACACAATTAAACACAATATAAACCATAAAATAATAGTTTATCAACCTCCCCACACTTAAACATTAGCATGTCCTCATGCTTAGTAGAAGGAGATAAAATAAATGAGTAGGAACATGTAAAACTCATGCAATGCAATGCAACCTATACATATGAATGCAACTATATGATTCTTGTCCACTTGGTTAAAAGTAAATAAGCTCTTCAAGACAATCACAAATCAAATTCCACTAATTCAATTCTTATACAGTAACAACAGATAAAAATGCAAGAAGGTAGCTCATGAAAGCAGGGAACATAGAATTTAAGCATTGAACCCTCACTGATGATGTATGTATACTCTAGTCTCTTTAGTGTATAGGGTAATCACTCTATCCTTCTCTAATCAAGCTTTCTAATTTTTGTTCTTCACCTAACCAATCAACAACATTTAATGTACCAATGCAAACATCATGAGGTCTTTTCAAGGTTGTAATGGGGCCAAGGTAAGGGTAAGGGTACATATATGGCTAAGTAAGCTTATAAATTGAATCTTTAATTAACCTAAGCTTTCACCTAACACATATATTCTATATAACTTTAAATTTCATACCTAGCTACCCAAAATTTCCCTCTCACATTCCATACTCATGTACAAACTTTTATTTTAATTTTATCATATATGCATTGATCCTTGAATTTTAACTTAGCATTGGGGTAATTTTGTCCCCTTATTTATTTATTGAATATTTTTGGATTTTTTTTGGACATGAAAATAAACACAGCTTATCAATGCACATGGATTTTCAATTTTTATAGTTTCACATGAGTAGGTACCTAAATTCCCATTATATTATCATGACACATTCCCTTATCATCTTTTGTTCCCACAATCTTCCCATACTCAATTAACACACAATTCTATCTTAAGCTAACCAAAGATTCAACTGGGATATATAATTGTTTTTTCGCTTAAGGCTAGTGATGTGGTAAAATACAGAACAAATGGGATTTAAAGGCTCAAAGTGGCTAAAAAAGGTAACTTAAGGGGTAGGCGTAATTTGGATAAGTGAGCTAAACAAATAATGGCCTAAATCATATGCAAGCATATAAATATATTAAACATTGGACATATAGGATGAAACAAAATATAGATTACAATCATAGAGAAGTAAACACACAAGAATAAAATAATTATGGTTAAATAATGTAAACATGTAACTAAGCTCAAATCTTACGGGTTGTGTGTTCTTAGCCTTTTAAACTATGTTCCAAATACAACTCCAAGCAAATTTAACATAAAAGTTTTGATTAAAATTAGTGAAATTTTGTTCTAAAAAATAGGGTCTTAGAAGAAACTTATTGTCTTTCAATCAAGTAGAACATGCATGCAACTAACCTATTACTGTGCAATTTATCCTATTCTTCAAAAGAAAAACTAACTAAATATCCTATTTTATTGGTGTTAAGGAAGAGAAATTACCTCCGAAAGTCAGGTACTGACCGACCTCCCCACACTTAAGGTTTTGCACCGTCCTCGGTGCCATCTGTTAGGAATAAAGGGGGGCTGGTAGCAGTATCTCCACAGTCGGGACCATCATGGCTCCCTGTGCTGGTAAATGAAGTGGAGTCCGGGGTGTCTGGATCTTTGTATTTTCCCATAAGTAGTTCCTTGAGGTATGTGAATCGGTGCTTGTTACGGCGCTCTCTTAGCTTTGCTTTGTGTTCCTGCCGATCCAACTTTTCAAGTATCTGATGGAGCAGTTGATTTGTTGTAGGTGCTTGTGGTGTTGAAGGAGGAATGTCCTCAGCCGGTTCAGTAGGTTGGCTTGTAGTGGCTGCTGGAGGCCTGATATATTTCCCGTTAGGGACGTATTGATCATCCCGTGGAAGCATAGCTTTGGTGTCCCTAGCTCTGTAGGAGACTCCGGATGCTGAGACAAGATCTGAGATTAAGGCGAGAAAAGGTAAGTTGTCCGCAATTTGTACGTGTCCCATGGCATTCCGGATGTGTCTTGGTAGGTTTAGAGGCTGGTCTGTAAGGATGCACCATAGTAGAACGGCCATGTCTGCAGTGAAGGAGGACTCGTGAGTGCTCAGAAAAACGTAATGGGACATAATCTGTGCCCATACGTGAGCCTCCAAGGTAAGTGCGGAAGCCGATATTTCCTTAGGACGGGAACGATAGTATCCATAAATCCATCTGCTGCCAGGTAGTGCGATAACTCTGAGAACATCGTCCCAGTCAAATTGGTACGTCTGGCGCTTGAGTGTGGCCTCTTGAAATATGTCAAGTCCTTCTGGAGTAAGGGGAAGATCTAAAGCTCGTTGAATGGCCTCTTCTGTATGGGGACTTTCTTCTGATGGACATAGACAGACTGCAGGGTTGGCAGGTGAAAATTAGAGTAGAACTCGACTATCCAGGAAAGATTAACCTGCCGTGGCTGTCTCTATAGGAATCCCCATTGTCGTCGCTCAATTCACGGCTCAACAAATTTAGCAATATGGGTGATGAGCGGATATTTTATACGCTTTTTGGGGGGTTTCAAGTAGTTTTTAGCATGTTTTAGTTAGTTTTTAGTATATTTTTATTAGTTTCTAGGCAAAATTCATATTTTTGGACTTTACTATGAGTTTGTGTGTTTTTCTGTGATTTCAGGTATTTTCTGGCTGAAATTGAGGGAGCTGAGCAAAAATCTGATTCAGGCTGAAAAAGGACTACAGATGCTGTTGGATTCTGACATCCCTGCACTCGAAATGGAATTTATGGAGCTACATGAATCCAAATGGTGCGCTCTCAATTGCGTTGGAAAGTAGACATCCAGGACTTTCCAGTAATATATAATAGTATATACTTTGCTCAAGGATAAATGACGTAAACTGGCGTTCAACTCTAGTTCCATGTTGCATTCTAGCGTTAAACGCCAGAAACAGGTTACAAGTTGGAGTTAAACGCCAGAAACAGGTTACAACCTGGCGTTTAACTCTGGAAATAGCCTAGGCACGTGTAAAGCTCAAGTCTCAGCCCCAGCACACACCAAGTGGGCCCTAGAAGTGAATTTCTGCACTATCTATCTTGGTTTACTCATTTTTTGTAAACCTAGGTTACTAGTTTAGTATTTAAAAAACTTTTAGAGATTTATTTTGTATCTCATGACAATTTAGATCTGAACTTTGTACTCTTTGACGGCATGAGTCTCTAAACTCCATTGTTGGGGGTGAGGAGCTCTGCTGTGTTTCGATGAATTAATGCAATTATTTCTGTTTTCTATTCAAACACGCTTATTTCTATCTAAGATGTTCATTCGCACTTCAAAATGATGGATGTGATGATCTGTGACACTCATCACCATTCTCAACCTATGAACGCGTGCCTGACAACCACCTCCGTTCTACCTTCGATTGAATGAGTATGTCTTGGATTCCTTAATCAGAATCTTCGTGGTATAAGCTAGAATCCATTGGCAGCATTCTTGAGAATCCGGAAAGTCTAAACCTTGTCTGTGGTATTCTGAGTAGGATTCAGGGATTGGATGACTGTGACAAGCTTCAAACTCACAAGGGTTGGGCGTAGTGACAGACGCAAAAGGATCAATGGATCCTATTCCAGCATGAGTGAGAACCGACAGATGATTAGCCATGTGGTGACAGCGCACCTGGACAATTTTCATTGAGAGGACAGATGGTAGCCATTGACAACGGTGATCCACCAACATATAGCTTGCCATAGAAGAAACCTTGCGTGCGTGAAGAAGAAGACAGGGAGAAAGCAGAGATTCAGAAGACAAAGCATCTCCAAAACTCCAACATATTCTCCATTACTGCATAACAAGTATTTAATTCATGCTCTTTTATTTTTCGCAATCCAAACTAATAATTATAATTGATTTCCTGACTAAGAAATACAAAATAACCATAGCTTGCTTCAAGCCGACAATCTCCGTGGGATCGATGACGTTAGGATTTTTACCAGTAAAGAGATTCATAGAAACAGTTGCGTTGTAGATACAGTCTCTAAACCGACAAAAATCCCTTCGTACAAACGTGTTGGGTGTCACAAGTAACAAAGCCTTTTAAAAATTGTTAACCGAGTATTCAAACCTCGGGTCGTCTTCTCAAGGAACTGCGAGGAAGTATGTTCTTATTATTGGCTATAAAGGTTGTAAGCGGGGTTTAAAAGGTGAGAAGCAAGTAATTTGAATGACAAGTAAAGTAAAGGGCAATTAAAATAAATAAATAAATACTGTAAAGCAAACTTTTGGCAAGGTAAGAGAAATTAGAGGTCCAACTTAGTTATCTCTCTCAATTATAATGAAAGTTGAATCTAAATTCCACTTGGTCATCCTTTACTAAAGCAAAGGAGATTCAAGGGACTAATTAAATTGACCTTTGAATCCTATTTATTTCCTAAGAAAAGGTTGGGATTACTTAAGTTCAGCTCAATTAGCAAGATAACGATTATCAGTTATGTTGAGTTTAATAACTGTTGAGTTACTGAATTCTTAACTAGGACCAAAAGGGGAAAAAGTAAAATTGCTGGAATAATAAAAATGTCCTTAGATGGGAAGCAATGGTAACTTAAATCAAAGAGAACAATCATAAACTGAAAATACCTCAATTATCATTAATTCAAATAACAGTCTGCAACATGGAAGAATTTATAGATTCAATGATTAATTCAAGTGCTAGAATAAATAAAAGTAAAAGAAAGCTAAAATAAAGAAACATAAAACCTGGATTGAGAGTCACTCTTAAAACAAGAAGAAATCCTAAATCCTAAGAGAGAGAGGGAGAAGATCTCCCTCTCAACTAAATCTAAATCATTGAAAAATAAAATATGCGAGCTCTCCTTTGAATGGGTGCATTCCCACACTTTATAACCTCTGGTCTATGCTGTTTGTACTTGGATCTGGGCCAAAAAGGGCTTCAGAATTCGCTGGGGGCGTATTCTGTAAATTCTGATACGTGGCCTCTGTCACGCGTCCGCGTGGGTCACGCGGTCGCGTCATTTGGAGCTTTTCCTTGCCATGCAGTCGCGTCAGTCATGCGTCCGCGTCGCTGCTGATTCGTGCTTGGCACGCGATCGCTTCGTCCATGTGGTCGCGTGGATACCAGTTTCCTTAAAGCTCCGTTTTGCCTTCTCCTTCCTATTTTGTATGTTTCCTTTTCCATCCTTTAAGTCATTCTGTCTTAGAAAATCTGAAACTACTCAACACACTAATCACGGCATCGAATGGAAATAAAGGTAATTAAAATAATTAATTTTTAAAGCTTAGGAAACATGTTTTTCACAATATGACATAATAAGGAAGGGAAAGTAAAACCATGCAATTAATGTGAATAAGTAGGTGAAGTATTGTATAAATCACTCAAATTAAGCACAAAAGAACTCATGAAATATGGGTTTATCAACCTCCCCACACTTAAACACTAGCATGTCCTCATGCTAAATCCAAGGTAAATAATTAAGGTTAAAATGATGGAATGTCATGCAATGCAACCTAATTTAAATGCAACTACCTAAATGAATGATGCATCATGCAACTCTAAATTATTCACTCATTTATAAAGCTTACATGTAGTCAAGTTAATTTACATTCTCAAGGAGTCATGTATATATATATAGCCAACCCTTAAATAATAAAGCATTTTAGCAAATGAGATGGGAAAGAAAACATTGTACAAACTTGCAAAACAATTAGTAAATTTAAGCACAGATATATGTTGATGAGTTATTGAACCCTCACTGGATTTTGTGTTTACTCTCTAGTCACTCAGTATTTGTTGGGTTTATTCACTCTATTTTTCTTTTTATTCTTACTTTCTATAGCTTTGTTCTTCATCTAACCAATCAACAATTATAAAATATAGTCATACCAAAAAGTCATGAGGTCTTTAACTGAGGTTGTAATGGGGTCAAGGTAAAGGTAAGGATTTATGTATAGGGTCAAGTGAGCTAATAAGTGAATCCTTAATTAGACTAAGATCTCACCTAACATACATATTTAGTAAAACAAAATCTCTTTACCTATTTTCCCATATTATCCCACTTATTGTTACATGCTCATGTTTTACTTTTTTATTTTTATCCCATGTGCATTGTTTTTATTTTTGCATTGGGGAATTTCTTTTGTATCCCCTTTTATTAAATGATGAAAAATAAATATTTTTTTTTCAAGGCACATGGCAATTAAATCATTTTGATTTTCTCATGAGCATGCTTCCCAAATTTATTTTATTTCTTTTAACTTCTTTACCTTTTGTTTCTATCACCCATGTTCCCAAAAGGTTTCCCACATTTAACTCTATTCATGATTTTCTACCTTAAGCTAACCAAGGATTCACTTGGGATTTTCTTTTGTTTTTCTGCTTAAGGCTAGTAATTTGGCTAAATAGAATAAAGGGGTTTTAAAAGGCTCAAGGGGGCTAACAAGGGTGATGTAAAAGGTAGGCTAATTTGGGGCAAGTGAGCTGAAATCAAATGATGGCCTCAATCATTCTCTTGGTATGTATCTACATTCTATATTCTATAATTGGACATATAGATTAAAGCAAAGTAAAGAACATCAGAATAAAAAGAAATGAAATACACAAAAATGAAATTATGGTTTGAATGCAACCATACAATTAAGATCAAGACTCACAGGCTGTGTGTTCTCTAACTCAAGCATCATATATCATTTATATATTGTATGCAGGTTTAGTTAAAAATTCCCATTATTCTCATAAAAAATTTATTTAGGGTAGCTTTTAAATTTTTAATGTTCCTCCTTGATGAAATGTTGTCAGCTTAACTACATCATGTAATGCTATATATAAGGTTTGTGGATTTAAATCTGATATGTTCAATTTCCTAGCTTACTTCCTTTTTATATTTTTCTATTTAAACTATACTATCTTATGCTAAAAAGGGTAAACTATACTAATTAATCCACTAATAAATCAGAATTGCAAACTAAACTAAATAACTAAAATAAACTAAATGGCTAAAATATGAACTAGAGATGCAAAATGCAGAAAATAGAGTAAAAATACATAAAAGCAATGTATAAGTACTCAGAAAATAACAGTAAAAAGAAAAATACAGAAAAATATCCAAAATAATAGAAAAAAGATGTAGTGGTTCACCAAAATAACCGCCAGAGATGACGACCTCCCCACACATAAAAGGAAGCATCGTCCCCGATGCTCAATCAAGCCGGGTGTGAAGGAGTGTCATCACTGGAAGGGATGGTAGCTGGAGTCTCAGTGGTGGTAGGCTGGGAGTCTGGCTGCTGTAGAGGCGGGGCTGATTGGATCGGGATCTCCGTCTCGTGAGTACTCAGCATCACATAATTACTCAAGATCTGGTGCCATAACCGAGCCTCATCATTTAAGTACGCTTTCTTGATCCCTCGAGGCATGGTGGTGTCCTGACCCATCTCCCAAGGAACTGTCGGGTCGAGAGCTATCCGTGCCTTCACGGCATCCCAATCAAACTGCATCTGACGCATGTCCTCCTCAGCCTTTGAATAACCATCGGGCTGATCGGACTTGGCTGGGAGCCGGAGAATGTCCTCTAAGGCCTCCTCAGTGACCAGAATTTGTTTTCCTCTCAGGTTCACTGCATCTAGGGTAGTGAGATAGTAGTTGCAGTAGAATTCCCGTACCCAAGATGCATTTACCTCTGTCAGTGTTCTCTCCAGAAAGAACCAGCCCCTTTGCTTGATTTGCTCAGTGGTGTACTGCTGGAGTGCTTCTGGAATCTTTAGAGTTCGCTCCAGGTATAGATTTCTAGAGTTTGCAAAAGCCGGTACTTCAGCTCACAGTACCGGTTTGCAAATTTTATAGGATCATTTGCAGGGAGCAGCTGGTCAGCTTTTTCCTGCTGTGTGAAGTTCTTCTCCCGCCATGAAGAATCGTGCATTAGAGCAATGATGGACTGGGAGGAATCTCCTCTCTTGCGCTTGCCAGTAGCCTTGCCTTTTCCTTTCCTTTGTGAGGCAGACATCCTAAAAAATAGAAAACCAGGAAATGGATAAAATAGGAAAGCAAATAGGCAATTAAACCAAGGAAACTCAAAGCGGCAAGGGAGAAATAGAATAAGGAAAATGAGTAAATGAAATGTGATTGAATTTATGTTAAATGGAAAAATAATCAATATGCCATGGTGAAAAAGTTAGAGGGAAGTGAAAATAATCAGAAAAGAGATCAAAAGGGTTAGTATGGTTAGAATTTGAAAAAGAAATTAGTAAATTAAAATTAGTGAGTTAGTGAAGTGCGGGTTAAAGTAAGTGGCATAGAAAAATTCCATATAACAAGGATTCACAGGTAAGAATAGAAGTACTCATAATCGAACAAGGAAAACAGGGTGATGCTGATTCAAATAGAAATAAAGAAAGCAAAAATTGGAATCAGTGAAGCACAAATGCAGTTTATGAACCAAGAAATCAACGAGGATAAGAAAGTCTGCCATAGCATTCATGAAATGGTTTGGGTAAAGCAGAGTAAAATAGAGTTCAGAAATGCCAAACCAAAACATGAATGAAAATAATTTACAAAAAATTTGGGCAGCATTCCGGCTAAAATTGGATTATCCTGGGAAATAAATAGCAATCATAGCAGTTCATATGAATTAAAAACTTGTTGCAGTTACCAGTAATGAATAGAAACAGGAAAATTTAGAGTAACAAGCAGCAATTGCAAGAAATCACAGCATATGAACGAGGTCACAGGAACAGCGGAATTGCAGTTATGATAAAACATAAACAGGAACAGTGCAAGTAAACAGACCTAGATCCACTAACCACAGCCTAAGCTACCTAACAACCTAAAAATCCACTACAGCATGCATATCTATCTATTCTAATTATGAACAGAAACGAAAAAAAATTACAGAAAAACGACGAACGGATAAAAGGGAGTGCGTTTTGCGGAACTTGGAAGGCGGGAGGGGTGGAACGGGGAAGAAGGTGGCTGCGGCGGCGTCCGGCGCGGTGGCGGGGCACGGCGTCACGGTGGCGGCTGAGGGGGACAGTGGCGGAGAGGGTTTAGGGGTAGTGATAGAAGAAAAGGGGAGGGGGGGTTGCGGGTGGGTGGCGGAGAGGGGGGGGGGCGGCTGGATGGCCGGCGGTGGTGGGCGGTGGTGGGCGGTGGTCGCGGAGGGCAGTGGCGGAGAGGGGAGGAGAGAGGAAGAATGAAGAAGGAGGGAGGGGAGGGGGTTTGCGGCAGCGGTGTCTGGACGGCGGCGGCGTCTGGGTGGTGGCGCGGTGGCGGCTGGGTGGTGCTGGGTGGTGGTTGGAGGAGGAAGACGCAGAGAGGGAGAAGAGGGTTGGGGGTGGGGGGCTGCGCGACTGATAGGGTTCGCGTGGCTGGGGCGGTTATACTTTCGAATCCACGCGGCCGCGTGGGGCACGCGGTCGCGGGGTTGGTGAAAATGGGAGTGACGCGATCGCGTGGGGCGCGCGATCGCATGAGAGGGGGGGAAAGAAGGGTGACGCGATCGCGTGGGTCGCGCGATCGCTTCGCTGGAATTCGTGCTAAACGCACGACTCCAGCGCCGTTTTAGCGCAACTCTCTGTCTCCTTTTGGGGTGATGTGCAATCCATGCGACGCGATCGCATCGCTCACGCGGTCGCGTGGGATTGGTATTGTGCAAGTGACGCGATCGCATGGGGCAGGCGATCGCGTGGGCCAATTTGTGCGAAACTCACAAGGGCCGCACGATTCTAGCCTAACTTTCTGTTCGTTGGATCCTTACACCGATATATATATCACGCAGCCGCGTGGGTCACGCGGTCGCGTGGGTGGTGTTTTTCGCAATATGACGCGATTGCATGGGGCATGCGGTCGCTTCGTGCACCTCTATATATATATATATTTTTTTTATGCTTGAAAAATGCAGAATGCAACGATTAACATGAATGCGATGCATGATTCCAGGTTTAATAAATTGAAATTGAAAAAGGAAAAATGAAAGCAATTAACAAGAAATAAATTGAAAAAGAAGCGACTATACCATGGTGGGTTGTCTCCCACCTAGCACTTTTAGTTAAAGTCCTTAAGTTGGATATTGGAGGAGTATCCTGTTATGGTGGTTTATGTTTAAATTCGTCCAAAAATCTCCACCAGTGCTTGGAATGCCAATAGCCTCCGGGGTTCCAAACTAAGCATGCAAAGCTTCTGAGCATCTCCAAACAGATTTTCAGGCTCCCGGGACTACGAATGTCAGGATAGAGTCCAGGATTCCAAGCCTTGCTTTTAAATCCACCTCCGTCTTGATCTACATGTCTCCATCCGGGCGGTTTAAAAAGTAGAATCTCACCGTGGTGACCAAACATTTTCCGTGATCCATGTAATTGAGCCTGATACCAATCCGTGTATTTCGAGGTGAAGCGTGAAACCTTATTGAACCTTGTGCACCAGCTCTGAGTACGAGCCATTTCCCTCTTACTCTTAAAGCCGCAGAGAGCTCTAAGCTGGCCATCTGTTTTAAGCAAACCATATTCAAGTGAATAAGTAAAGTTATAAGTTAAGGATTGTACCCACTTGAAGCTTGTATTAGGTGGTAATGGCCTTGGGATAGGTGTTTTTGGTGGTTCTGCTAGTTCCATTTCCTTGTGCTCTTCTGTGAATTCCTCCACTTCTTTGCAAAGATCTTCAATTGTATCTGCGTCCTGGTCAAAGTCTTCTATGTCTTCCTCATCACTTGAGTCATAGATTGGAGGTTGAGAGAAATCTACCTCCGCATCATCTTCATATTCACTTGGGGAAGATTCTTCGATCTCAGAGAATTCACTTGTGGATGCAAGTTCATCACTAAGAGAGCTAGACTTGTGACTATCATCATCAAGGGAATTTGCTTCTTGGATTATTCCGTCTAATTCCTCATAAACGACTTGCCTTGGAGATTGTACAGTATCCTCCTTAGCATCAACTGTAGCATCCTGGACGGAGTTTTCCTCAATTCTGGATTCCCATGGAAGTTCAGCATCTCCTAGGTCTTCAACCAACTCTTCTTCTTGAACAAAGACAGCTTTTTCTAATTGTTCTAGTACAAATTCATGCTCTGTCTTGTCCACTGGAGTTTCTGGCAATTTCTTCATGCTCTTCTCTTCATTAGACTGTCCACATGGGATTGTGGATGATCCTTGTGTGGTTGAGCACCTAGAAACCCATTGAATTATCGCTTGCTCCAGTTGTTGAATGGTTGCTTGAAATTTATTTACTGTTTCTCTTAGGCGAGCCTCTGCTTCTCGGGTTGCTGGACTTGGACATGATATAAAGGAAAGTGGTGGTGATTGGGAGTGATTGGATTGGTATTGGGGTAAGGAAGGATCATATGGTGGCGAATGGTGAAGAGAAGCTTGTGAGTGTGGTGGTTCGAGGTTATGTTGAAAGGATGGTTTATATGCACGGGATGGGGCTTGTTGGTAGTTACAAGGTTGTCTACCATGTCTTTCAGCTGGGTATGCACTGTAGAATGGTCTTTGTCCAGGATATCTCGGAGGGTGTTGCTGCCAAAAGGGTTGATTAGATCCTATTGGTTCCATCCATCCTTAATTGGTCTGACCTTGATGCACATTCCTGCTGTAACTTCTATTTCCCTTAACAATATTAGAACCATACTCAAAGCGAGAGGGGTGAGAGTTCATAGTAGCAAATAAAGATAAAAAGGAAAAACAAAAATAAATAAACAAGCAAAAGAAAAATATTTACAATAACCAATAATAAGGCACACGTTAGCAGTTCCCCGGCAACGGCGCCATTTTGACGTTAGGATTTTTACCAGTAAAGAGATTCATAGAAACAGTTGCGTTGTAGATACAGTCTCTAAACCGACAAAAATCCCTTCGTACAAACGTGTTGGGTGTCACAAGTAACAAACCCCTTTAAAAATTGTTAACCGAGTATTCAAACCTCGGGTTGTCTTCTCAAGGAACTGCGAGGAAGTATGTTCTTATTATTGGCTATAAAGGTTGTAAGCGGGGTTTAAAAGGTGAGAAGCAAGTAATTTGAATGACAAGTAAAGTAAAGGGCAATTAAAATAAATAAATACTGTAAAGCGAACTTTTGGCAAGGTAAGAGAAATTAGAGGTCCAACTTAGTTATCTCTCTCAATTATAATGAAAGTTGAATCTAAATTCCACTTGGTCAACCTTTACTAAAGCAAAGGAGATTCAAGGGACTAATTAAATTGACCTTTGAATCCTATTTATTTCCTAAAAAAAGGTTGGGATTACTTAAGTCTAGCTCAATTAGTAAGATAACGATTATCAGTTATGTTGAGTTTAATAACTGTTGAGTTACTGAATTCTTAACTAGGACCAAAAGGGGAAAAAGTAAAATTGCTGGAATAATAAAAATGTCCTTAGATGGGAAGCAATGGTAACTTAAATCAAAGAGAACAATCATAAACTGAAAATACCTCAATTATCATTAATTCAAATAACAGTCTGCAACATGGAAGAATTTATAGATTCAATGATTAATTCAAGTGCTGGAATAAATAAAAGTAAAAGAAAGCTAAAATAAAGAAACATAAAACCTAGATTGAGAGTCACTCTTAAAACAAGAAGAAATCCTAAATCCTAAGAGAGAGAGGGAGAAGATCTCCCTCTCAACTAAATCTAAATCATTGAAAAATAAAATATGCGATCTCTCCTTTGAATGGGTGCATTCCCACACTTTATAACCTCTGGTCTATGCTGTCTGTACTTGGATCTGGGCCAAAAAGGGCTTTAGAATTCGCTGGGGGCGTATTCTGTAAATTCTGATACGTGGCCACTGTCACGCGTCCGCGTGGGTCACGTGGTCGCGTCATTTGGAGCTTTTCCTTGCCACGCGGTCGCGTCAGTCATGCGGCCGTGTCGCTGCTGATTCGTGCTTGGCACGCGATCGCTTCGTCCATGCGGTCGAGTGGATACCAGTTTCCTTAGAGCTCCGTTTTGCCTTCTCCTTCCTATTTTGTATGTTTCCTTTTCCATCCTTTAAGTCATTCTCCCTTAGAAAATCTGAAACTACTCAACACACTAATCACTGCATCGAATGGAAATAAAGGTAATTAAAATAATTAATTTTTAAAGCTTAGGAAACATGTTTTTCACAATATGACATAATAAGGAAGGGAAAGTAAAACCATGCAATTAATGTGAATAAGTAGGTGAAGGATTGTATAAATCACTCAAATTAAGCACAAAAGAACTCATGAAATATGGGTTTATCAATCGACCCTTACTCACGTAAGGTATTACTTGGACGACCCAGTGCACTTGCTGGTTAGTGGTACGAGTTGTGAAAAGTGTGATTCACAATTCGTGCACCAATTTTTTGGCGCCGTTGTCAGGCATTGTTTGAGTTTGGACAACTGACAGTTTATTTTGTTGCTTAGATTAGAAAAAATTTTCTTTTTTGGTTTAGAGTCTTCTATCATTGTTTTTGGTTGAATTTTTTTTTAATTCTTATTTTCTCTTTTTAAATTTTTCAAAAATTTTTACAAACTAATAATTGAGTTTTTCTGTTTGAGTTTAGTTTCATATTTTAAGTTTGGTGTCAATTACATGTTTTTATTTTCTTTTAAATTTTCGAATTTATATTCATTGTTCTTTCTTAATCTTCAAGTTGTTCTTGTTTATTTTCCTTGTTTGATCTTTAGTTTTTCTTGTTTTGTGATTTTTCTTGTTTTTCTTGTGCTTTTTCAAAATATCAGTTTTCAAAAAAAAAATTTATACATTAAATACCTTATTAAAACACTTTAAATTTATAACTCAATTGGCTAGAGCGTTGTGTTTATGTTCCTGGTAATTAGGAATTCTCCTTTTAAAACTTTTTCAAAAATAAGTTTTCTTTGATTAAATATGGTGCCAAACTTTTAAGTTTGGTGTTCTCTTGTTATTTTTCTTTAATTTTTGAAAAGTTATTCTTAGTTTTCTAAAAGTTTTAAGTTTGGTGTTCCCTTTTATGTTCTTGAATCTTTGAATCTTGTTCTTGTTGTTCTTGTGAGTCTTCAAGGTGTTCTTGAGTCTTCTTTGTATTTTGATCTTAAAATTTCTAAGTTTGGTGTTCCTTGGTGTTTTCCCTCCAAAATTTTCAAAAATAAGGAGCATTGGATCTAAAAATTTCAAGTTGTGTCTTTTTATTATTTTTCTCTTTCCTCATTGAATTCAAAAATATCTTTTCCCTTTATTTTAACTGATTTTTCGAAAATTACCTTTAAAAATTCAGATTTTTATTTTAAAAATTAAATCTTTTCAAAATTCAAAACCTTATTCAAAAATCATATTCAAAAATTTTCAAATCTTTTCAATTAATTAGTCAATTCAACATTCAAATTTCTTTTTATTTTCTTTTTCTTTTAATTTTCGAAATCTATATTTTATTTTCTAATTATTTTATTTTATTTTATTTCATTTTTTTCGGTCATTTTTAATTAAAAAGAAAAAAAATAAAAATATATTTTACTTGCAATTCACATCATCTCCCTTTCTCCATCATGGATCTAAGTGGAAATGAACAGTCCAGAAGGACTCTGGGGTCATATGCTAACCCCACTACTGCTGCATATGGGAGTAGTATCTGTATACCCTCCATCAAAGCAGGCAGTTTTGAGCTAAATCCTCAGCTCATCGTCATGGTGCAGCAAAACTGCCAATATTCCGGTCTTCCACAGGAAGAACCTACTGAGTTTTTGGCACAATTCTTGTAAATTGCTGACACAGTACGTGACAAAGAGGTAGATCAGGATGTATACAGACTGTTACTGTTTCCGTTTGCTGTAAAAGATCAAGCTAAATGGTGGTTAAATAACCAACCCACAGCAAGCATAAGGACATGAAAACAGTTATCAGACAAATTCCTGAATCAATATTTCCCTCCAAAAAGGATGACACAGCTAAGGCTGGATATCCAAGGATTTAAACAAGAGGATGATGAATCCCTTTATAATGCCTGGGAAAGGTACAGAAGGATGCTAAGGAAATGCCCCTCTGAAATATTTTTAGAGTGGGTGCAGCTAGACATCTTCTACTATGGGCTTACAGAAGGAGCTCAGATGTCCCTAGACCACTCAGCTGGTGGATCTATACACATGAGAAAAACTATTGAAGAGGCTCAAGAGCTTATTGATATAGTTGCCAGAAACCAGCATCTGTGCATAAGTAATGGGTCTTCCATATAAGAAGAAGCCAAAGCAGTATCTACTGAACTTGGTCCTCCAGAACAAGTTACTAAACTCAATCAACAATTGTGCTTTCTAACAAAACAGCTAGCAGAATTCAACGAGATGCTACAAGACACTAAAAATGCTAATAAAAATATGGAGGCATAATTGAATCAGACAAAACAGCAGTTATCAAAACAGATAACAGAAGAGTGCCAGGCAGTTCAATTAAGAAGTGGGAAAACATTAAATACCTTGCTTTAGAGCAGCAGAAAGCCAAGGAAAGAACAACTGACAGAGGATGAGCAAAATGTCATCCAAAATCCCTCTGAGGACAGTAAGAGCCCAGAGAGGAATGATTCTGGTGCTTAAACGCCAGAAAAGGATGGAGAGCTGGTGTTAAACGCCCAACCCATGCTCAGTTCTGGCGTTCAAACGCCACAAACAAGCAAGGAGTTGGCGTTAAACGCCCAAAGGAAGCTCAGTTCTGGCGTTCAAACGCCAGGAACAGGTAAGGAGTTGGCGTCCAATGCCAATCCAGCTTCCACCCCTGGCATTCAAATGCCAGTGAGGGATTAGACACACACAAGTGCTGATAACAACCCCTCTAAAAAGGCTTCTCCAACCACCTCTGTAGGAAATAAACCTGTAGCAACCAATGTTGAAGAATACAAAGCCAAAATGTCTTATCCTCAAAAATTCTGCCAAGAGGAGCAGGATAGGCAATTTGCTCGCTTTGCAGACTATCTCAGGACTCTTGAAATAAAGATTCCGTTTGCAGAGACACTTGAGCAACTACCTTCTTATGCCAAGTTCATGAAAGAGATCTTGAGTCATAAGAAGGATTGGAGAGAAACTGAAAGAGTTCTCCTCACTGAAGAATGCAGTGCAGTCATTCTGAAAAGCTTCCCAGAAAAGCTTAAATATCCCGGGAGCTTCATGATACCATGCACATTAGAGGGTAATTGCACCAAGACAGCTTTATGTGATCTTGGGCCAAGTATCAATCTAATACCTGCATCCACTATCAAAAAGCTTGGTTTAACTGAAGAAGTCAAACCAACCCAGATATGTCTCCAACTTGCTGATGGCTCCATTAAATACCTATCAGGCGTGATTGAAGACATGATTGTCAGGGTTGGGCCATTCGCCTTCCCCACTGACTTTGTAGTGCTGGAAATAGAGGAGCACAAGAGTGCTACTCTCATTCTAGGAAGACCTTTCCTAGCAACTGGACAAACTCTCATTGATGTCCAAAATGGGGAAGTAACCTTGAGAGTCAATGAGGATGAGTTTAAGTTGCATGCTGTCAAAGCCATGCAGCATCCAGACACACCAAAAGACTGCATGAAAGTTGATCTTATTGACTCTTTAGTAGAGGAGATCAACATGGCTGCGAGTCTCGAATCAGAGCTGGAAGACATCTTTAAAGATGTTCAGCCTAATCTGGAGGAATCAGAGAAATTGAAAGAGCCTCTGGAAATTCCTCAGGAAGAGGAAAAACCTCCTAAACCCGAGCTCAAACCATTACCACCATCTCTGAAATATGCATTTCTGGGAGAAGGTGACACTTTTCCAGTGATCATAAGCTATACTTTGAATTCACAGGAAGAGGAAGCACTACTTCAAGTGCTAAGGACACACAAGACAGCTCTTGGGTGGTCCATAAGTGACTTTAAGGGCATAAGCCCAGCTAGATGCATGCACAAAATCCTATTGGAGGATGATGCTAAGCCAGTGGTTCAACCACAGAGGCGGTTAAATCCAGCCATGAAGGAAGTAGTGCAGAAAGATGTCACCAAGTGACTAGAGGCTAGGATTATTTATCCTATTTCTGATAGCCCCTGGGTGAGCTCTGTTCAAGTTATCCCCAAAAAGGGAGGCATGACAGTGGTTCATAATGAAAAAAATGAACTGGTTCCTACAAGAATAGTTACAGGGTGGCGCATGTGTATTGACTACAGAAGGCTCAATACAGCCACCAGAAAGGATCATTTTCCTTTACCATTCATAGACCAGATGCTAGAAAGACTAGCAGGTCATGATTTTTACTGCTTTTTGGATGGCTATTCAGGTTACAACCAAATTGCAGTAGATCCCTAGGATCAAGAGAAAACTGCATTTACATGTCCCTCTGGAGTATTTTCCTACAGAAGGATGCCATTTAGGCTGTGTAATGCACCTGCAACCTTTCAGAGATGCATGCTCTCTATTTTCTCTGATATGGTGGAAAAATTTCTGGAAGTTTTCATGGATGACTTCTCAGTATATGGAGACTCATTCAGCTCCTGTCTTGATCACTTGACACTAGTTCTGAAAAGATGCCAAGAGACTAACCTGATTTTAAACTGGGAAAAATGTCACTTTATGGTGACTGAAGGGATTGTCCTTGGGCATAAAATTTCAAACAAGGGAATAGAGGTGGATCAAGCTAAGGTGGAAGTAATTGAAAAATTACCACCATCTGCCAATGTTAAGGCAATCAGAAGCTTTCTGGGGCATGCAGGATTCTATAGGAGGTTTATAAAGGATTTTTCAAAAATCGCAAAACCTCTGAGCAATCTGCTAGCTGCTGACATGCCATTTGTGTTTGACACAGAGTGCCTGCAGGCGTTTGAAATCCTGAAAGCTAAGCTGATCACAGCACCAGTTATTTCCGCACCAGACTGGACATTACCATTCGAATTAATGTGTGATGCCAGTTACCAAGCCATTGGTGCAGTATTGGGGCAGAGGCACGACAAGCTCCTGCATGTCATTTATTATGCTAGCCGTGTTTTAAATGATGCCCAGAAAAATTACACAACCACAGAAAAGGAATTGCTTGCAGTGGTTTATGTCATTGACAAGTTTAGATCATACTTATTAGGATCAAAAGTGATTGTGTACACTGACCATACTGCTCTTAAATATCTACTTACAAAGCAGGATTCAAAACCCAAGCTCATAAGATGGGTGTTGCTTTTGCAAGAGTTTGATATAGAAATAAGAGACAGAAAAGGGACAGAAAACCAAGTGGCTGATCATCTGTCCCGGATAGAGCCAGTTGAAAGGGCGTCCTTTCCTTCTATTGAAATCTCTGAAACCTTTCCAGATGAGCATTTGTTTGCCATTCAGGAAACACCATGGTTTGCAGACATTGCAAACTATAAAGCTGTAAGGTTCATACCCAAGGAGTACAGCAGGCAACAAAAGAAAAAATTAATTACGGATGCAAAGTATTACTTGTGGGATGAACCCTATCTCTTTAAGAGGTGTGCAGACGGAATAATCAGAAGGTGTGTGCCTAGGGAAGAAGCACAAAAGATCTTATGGCATTGCCATGGGTCACAATATGCAGGACATTTTGGAGGTGAGCGAACAGCCACCAAGGTCGTCCAATGTGGCTTCTACTGGCCTACCCTCTATAGAGATTCCCGAGATTTTGTACGTAACTGTTACAGTTGCCAGAGAGCTGGTAATCTGCCTCATGGTTATGCCATGCCTTAACAAGAAATCTTGGAGATAGAGTTGTTTGATGTATGGGGTATTGACTTCATGGGGCCTTTCCCACCATCATACTCAAACAGTTATATTCTGGTTGCAGTCGACTATGTATCTAAATGGGTCGAGGCCATTGCCACACCCACTAATGATACTAAGACAGTGCTGAAGTTCCTCCAGAAACATATCTTCAGCAGGTTTGGTGTCCCTAGAGTACTAATCAGTGATGGGG
Organism: Arachis hypogaea; assembly: GCF_003086295.3. NCBI lineage: Eukaryota > Viridiplantae > Streptophyta > Magnoliopsida > Fabales > Fabaceae > Arachis > Arachis hypogaea. The sequence continues at coordinate 33,674,749 of NC_092054.1, read as the reverse complement.
GCACTCACTTCTGCAACAAACAACTTTACTCTGCCATGGTCCGGTATAAAATTAGCCACAAAGTGGCAACTCCATATCATCCACAGACAAATGGGCAAGCTGAAGTCTCTAACAGAGAACTAAAAAGAATCCTGGAACGGACTGTAAGTGCCCGTAGAAAGGATTGGGCAAGAAGCTTGGATGATGCTCTGTGGGCTTACAGAACAACATTCAAGACTCCTATAGGGACCTCTCCTTACCAGTTTGTGTATGGTAAGGCCTGTCATCTGCCCGTGGAACTGGAATACAAAGCCTACTAGGTAACCAGATTCCTAAACTTTGATGCCAAATTAGCTGGAGAAAAAAGATTGCTCCAGCTGAATGAGCTAGAGGAATTCAGACTCACTGCTTTCGAAAATTCCAAGCTTTACAAAGAGAAAGAAAAAAGGTGGCATGACAGAAAGCTTTCATCTAGAGTCTTTGAACCAGGACAGAAGGTTCTACTATTGAACTCTAGGCTCAGGCTATTCCCCGGGAAACTGAAATCCCGGTGGAGGGGACCATATGTGATTACAAGTGTGTCACCATATGGCTGTGTGGAGCTTCAAGACATTGATTCTTATAAGAAGTTCATTGTTAATGGATAGAGAATAAAACATTATCTTGAAGGCAATGTTGAGCAAGAATGCTCAAGGCTGAGGCTAGATTAAAAAGCTCAGCAAGGTCCAGCTAAAGACAATAAAGAAGCGCTTGCTGGGAGGCAACCCAGCCATTAGCAAAACTCTTTCTGTTATTTTATTTTATTCTATTCTTCATTTTATTTATTTTTAAAGCATATAAGTTCACTATTAACAAGGTAAAGAATCAATTGCATAAGTTCACAGGGCTACAGAAGGATTCAGAGCACAAAATAGGAAAAAGGAGTTCACTGGCAAGAAAATGCCAGTAAGAGGCACAAATGGGCGTTAAACGCCCAAAAGGAGCATCTACTGGGCATTTAACGCCAGTAGAGATAGCCATCTAGGCGTTAAACGCCAGAAAGAAGCAGCTTCTGGGCGTTTAACGCCAGATTTACAGCATCCTGGGCATTCAGAAAAATGCCTAGTGACAAAGGAGTTTCTGGCGTTTAACGCCAGCTGGAAGCAGCAGCTGGGCGTTAAATGCCCAGACCAAGCACCAATTGGGCGTTAAACGCCCAAAACATGCAGCAGTTGGGCGTTTAACGCCAGGATTGTGGGGAGTAGGCAATTTCGTTTTCAATTCAAATTTTTTCCAATTTTTATGTTTCAATTCATGATTTTTTGCACAAACATGTTACAAATCCTAATTTTCCAAATCCTTTTTCAAAAGATATCAAATGTATCTTAATTCATAAACCCTTTTTTATCCTCTTCAAATTATTTTCAAATCCTTTTCAAAATAAATCTATCTCTTTTCCTTCTACAATCTTTTCAACTCATCAATATCTTTTTCAAATCTTCACAATATCTCTTTCAAAACAAAGCTATCTTTTTCAAATATCTTCCATATTATTCATATCTTTTAAATTTTAAAGTGCATCCTTTTCGTATCATACTTATCTTTTACAAATCATATCTTTTATCATATCTTCTTCAAAATTTTCGAAAACCCACCCCCTTTCCCTTTAAATCCTAGTTCGGCCTCCCCCCCACCTCCACAATTCAGACTTGGCTCTCCTCATATACCTCTCCTTTCTTTTCTTTTGCTTGAGGACAAGCAAACCTCTAAGTTTGGTGTGTTTATCCGTGATCACTAAGCCAATACCCACTAAGATCATGGCTCCTAAGGGAAAACAAACCAACTCAAGAGGCAAGAAAGAGAATATTCCTAAACCACTTTGGAATCAAGGGAAGTTCTTAACCAAAGAACATTCAGACCATTACTACAAAATAATGGGTCTAAGGTCAGTGATCCCGGAAGTTAAATTCGATCTGAAAGAAAACGAATATCTGGAGATCCAAGAGCAAATTCGAAATAGGAGCTGGGAAGTCCTAGCTAATCCTGAAACAAAGGTGGGAAAAAATATGATTTAGGAATTCTACACAAATCTGTGACAGACGGACAGGCAGAGAATAGCGGGAACTGCATTCTATGACTATAGAACTCTGGTCAGAGGGAAGATTGCTCACACCCACCCTGACAAAATAAGGGAGATCTTTAAGCTGCCTTAATTGCAAGATGACCCAGACTCCTTTAATAAGAGAATGATAAGATCAAACCTGAACTTGGACAAGATCCTAGAGGACATATGTCTCCCTGGAGCTAAATGGACAACCAACACAAAGGGTGCCCCGAAACTAACTCTAAAGAGGAGATCTCAAACCAGTTGCCAGAGGCTGGCTGGACTTCATTGGGCGCTCTATATTGCTCACTAGCAACCGCACTGAGGTCACCATCAGAAGAGCAGTGATGATTCATTGCATTATGCTGGAAAAAGAAGTGGAAGTTCATCTGCTGATTACTTGTTAGCTTTACAAGATTGCAAACAAGAACTCCAAAGATGCCAGATTGGCTTATTCAAGCTAGGTCTCTCTGTTATGTAAAGATGCTGGGATAAAAATGGGAGTAGATGAGTACATCCCAGTTGAGCTACCAATCACCAAAAAGTCTATGGAAGGACAACAAGTGCATGACGAACCCATCAAGAGGAGAGCACAGGAGTTACTCCTGGAAATCCCTCAAATTGAATAATGGGAGCGCCTAGAAGCATCTGTCACCAAGTTGCAAGAAGCTGTGGATCAACTGAAGGAAGAACAGCAAAATCAAAACAGCATGCTCTACAAACTGCTTAGAGAACAAGAAGAGCAAGGGTGTGAACTGAAGGAACTGAAGCGCCAGAAGCTATCTCTTGAAGGGCCAAGCACTCCACAGACTAAAGAGGCATCCACCTCCCAAATTCAAGGTTGTTGAGTTCTAATCTTAGCCTTAACTCTGTGATAATTGTTCTTATTAGAAATTTAACTTAGAAGTTATATATGAGTAGTGGTAATTAGTATCTCTATTTTGGTTTTATCTCCAATTAAGCTATAATTTATTTTTCTCATCATCATCAAACATGAATAAAATAGCAGATTTTTAGAATAAGGAGGCAATATATTTTTTTCGAGTTCTTAATAAGGAAAATTCTAATTATCTATATGTGGTGACAATGCTTTTTGTCTTCTGAATGAATGCCTGAACAGTGCATGTTTTTGATATTGAATTTTATGAATGTTAAAATTATTGGCTCCTGAAAGAATGATGAACAAGAGAAATGTTATTGATGATTTGAAAAATCATGAAATTGATTCTTGAAGCAAGAAAAAGTAGCAAAAAAAAAAAAAGACAGAAGAAGAAGGAGCAGTAGAAAAAGCCAGTAGCCCTTAAAACCAAAAGGCAAGAGTAAAAAGGATCCAAGGCTTTGAGCATTAATGGATAGGAGGGTCTAAAAGGAATAAAATCCTGGCCTAAGCGGCTAAACTAAGCTGTCCCTAACCATGTGCTTGTGGCGTGAAGGTGTCAAGTGAAAACTTGAGACTGAGCGGTTAGAGTAGAGGTCCAAAGCAAAAACAGAGTGTGCTTAAGAACTCTGGACACCTCTAATTGGGAACTTTAGCAAAGCTAAGTCACAATCTAAAAAGGTTCACCCAGTTATGTGTCTGTGGCATTTATGTATCCGGTGGTAATACTGGAAAATAAAGTGCTTAGGGCCACGGCCAAGACTCATAAAGTAGCTGTGTTCAAGAATCAACATACTAAACTAGGAGAATCAACAATACTATCTAAATTCTGAGTTCTTATGGATGCCAATCATTCTGAATTTCAAAGGATAAAGTGAGATGCCAAAACTGTTCGGAAACAAAAAGCTACTAGTCCCGCTCATCTAATTAGAATCTGAGCTTCACTTAAAACTCTGAGATATTATTGCTTCTCGATTTCTTTTTATCCTATTTTATTTGTCTAGTTGCTTGGGGACAAGCAACAGTTTAAGTTTGGTGTTGTGATGAGCGGATATTTTATACGCTTTTTGGGGGTAATTTCATGTAGTTTTTAGCATGTTTTAGTTAGTTTTTAGTATATTTTTATTAGTTTCTAGGAAAAATTTATATTTCTGGACTTTACTATGAATTTGTGTGTTTTCTGTGATTTCAGGTATTTTTTGGCTGAAATTAAGGGTGCTGAGCAAAAAGCTGATTCAGGCTGAAAAAGGACTGCAGATGTTGTTGGATTCTGACCTCCTTGCACTCGAAATAGATTTTCTGGAGCTACAAGAGTCCAAATGGCATGCTCTCAATTGAGTTGGAAATTAGACATCCAGGGCTTTCCAGCAATATATAATAGTGTATACTTTGCTCAAGGATAAATGACGTAAACTGGCGTTCAACGCCAGTTCCATGTTGCATTCTGGCGGTTAAACGCCAGAAACAGGTTACAAGTTGGAGTTAAACGCCAGAAACAGGTTACAACCTGGTGTTTAACTCTGGAAATAGCCTAGACACGTGTAAAGCTCAAGTCTCAGCCCTAGCACACACCAAGTGGGCCCCAAAAGTGGATTTCTGCACTATCTATCTCAGTTTACTCATTTTCTGTAAACCTAGGTTACTAGTTTAGTATTTAAACAACTTTTAGAGATTTATTTTGTATTTCATGAGAATTTAGATCTGAACTTTGTACTCTTTGACGGCATGAGTCTCTAAACTCCATTGTTGGGGGTGAGGAGCTCTACTGTGTCTCGATGAATTAATGCAATTATTTCTGTTTTCTATTCAAACACGCTTGTTTCTATCTAAGATGTTCATTCGCACTTCAATATGATGGATGTGATGATCCATGACACTCATCACCATTCTCAACCTATGAATGCGTTTCTGACAACCACCTCCGTTCTACCTTCGATTGAATGAGTATCTCTTGGATTCCTTAATCAGAATCTTCGTGGTATAAGCTAGAATCCATTGGCAGCATTCTTGAGAATCCGGAAAGTCTAAACCTTGTCTGTGGTATTTCGAGTAGGATTCAGGGATTCGATGACTGTGACAAGCTTCAAACACACAAGGGTTGGGCGTAGTGACAGACGCAAAAGGATTAATGGATCCTATTCCAGCATGAGTGAGAACCGACAGATGATTAGCCGTGCGGTGACAGCGCACCTGGACAATTTTCACTGAGAGGATGGATGGTAGCCATTGACAACGGTGATCCACCAATGCACAGCTTGCCATAGAAGAAACCTTGCGTGTGTGAAGAAGAAGACAGGGGGAAAGCAGAGATTCAGAAGACAAAGCATCTCCAAAACTCCAACATATTCTCCATTACTGCATAACAAGTATTTAATTCATGCTATTTTATTTTTCTCAATCCAAACTAATAATTATAATTGATTTCCTGAGTAAGAAATACAAAATACTATAGCTTGCTTCAAGCCAACAATCTCCGTGGGATCGACCCTTACTCACGTAAGGTATTACTTGGACGACCCAATGCACTTGCTGGTTAGTGGTACGAGTTGTGAAAAGTGTGATTCACAATTCGTGCACCAATGGGTCGGGAGGATAAGAAGGTATTCGTTGTTGTAACTCCTTTCTACTAGGATGGGGAACATCTGCTCACAGTAGCGGTTGGTAAATCACGCAGTGTCCTTTGCTGGGAAGGCTTTCTCTTTTTCATCAACCTTTATAATCCTCTTAATTCTTTTTGTTGAGGGTTTAACTACAGTTGAAGATGGCTCTGCCATTAATGCTCTTTTTGTTCCTTTCCTTGCTGTTGACTTGGGAGTAGCTTTCTCCTTGCCTTTCTTGGTGGCCATCCTAAAAAAAAAAAGAGAAAGTATGTTAAAATGTCAAGGGTTAGAGCAAGGAAGAGGGAGAGAAAGGTGGTAATCAATGCACATTAAAAGATGAATGATGTTAACACATGGTCATGACTACATGTGAAAAATCATCAATGAAAATATAGCAAGTGCATAGGATGACAATGAAATGCAAGGTGTTTATTGGCATGCCGGCAAAGGCATGAGTAGCATAGATCAAGCAAACAATGTCCAAGTTAGATTACCAAGCCTTTCAAACTAATAACCTGTTTGTGATAACAATCATATTTAATTAAGAAAATATAAGAAGGGTTTTTGTGAAAAACAAGCATTTAGAGTAGTAGATTAAAGGAAATCTAAAAACAGTGCACAATGCCATACGAGCGTTTTCACAAACACATAGCATGCATGGTGAATAAGCTATTGAAAGTATTGAATTGAACATGCAAGCAACCCTTAAAAATTAATATATAATTGTCAAACAATTCCGTAACAATCCACAAGAAAATCATAAGAAATAATAATGACCCAAATAAATTTCCAGCACCAATTAAAAGAAAAAGAAAGAAAAACAAAACATGGATAGTGAAAGTAAAAAGAAAAAAAAAAGAAAAAAAAAACATAAAAACAAGAAGAAGAATAGAAAAGTAAGGAAGGAAGAAGAAAAGAAAAAACTTGATAATGGTGGTGAGAGAGAGAAAGTAGAAAGTGAGAAAGAAGGAAGAAGGAAGAAGGGGAAGAAAGAAATAAGAAGGAAAGAGAAAAAGTAGGATTTGAGGAAGAGAAAGATAAGATATTTTGGCAGATATGGATATGTTGTGCGGCGCCAGCGACGCGGACGCGTGGGGTACGCGTTCGAGCGAATGGCGCTTATATGGATCGACGCGGACGCGTCGGTCACGTGGACGCGTGACTCGTTCGGTGCCCCCGCGCCCGCACAACTCTCTGTTCAAAACTCATTGTTGCCAAATTTCAGGGTGACGCGTTCTCATGGTGGATGCGATCGCGTGAATGGCCAAGGTTGGAAGACGACGCGAATGCGTGGGGCACGTGTTCGCGTGGTAGGGCTTGTGCGTCTAGTGCCATTCCAGCCCTACTCCAGCACAACTTGCTGCCATGCATCCGTTTTATGCCGATTTTCAGGTCACGCGTTCGCGTGGGTGACGCGGACGCGTGGGTCAATTTGTGCCAAAGGCACGCCTCCAGCCACGCTTTCGCGTGACTCTCTGTCCACTTTTCTTTTTCTTTCTTACTCACCTGTGATGCAGGCGCGTCAGTGACGCTGTCGCGTCACGTGGCTATATGTGCTAATAATGAGAAAAGTTATTGAAAGAGAAAACTAAGAAGAAAGAAAGGAACGATCATACCATGGTGGGTTGTCTCCCACCCAACACTTTGCTTTAACGTCCTTAAATTGGACGCTCTACTAGCTCAGTCATCTGCTGTGGGTGGATCCTCCAAGAGGAAGATCTCTAGCTCCTTATTTTTCGTCACCTTCTCTCCATGATATGGCTTTAAGCAATGTCCATTAACTTTGATGAATTCAGAGCTTGAAGGATGACTTAGGTGGAAAACTCCGTATGGCTCGACCTTCTCTACTCTATATGGACCTTCCTATCTTGATCTCAACTTGCCAGGCATGAGCCTCAGTCTAGAGTTGTAAAGGAGGACTAAGTCCCCAGGTTGGAACTCTCTCCTCTTGATGTGCTTATCATGCACAACCTTCATCTTTTCCTTGTACAGCCTTGAGTTCTCATAAGCTTCTAGGCGAAGGCTTTCTAATTCTTGCAGTTGCAACTTCCTTTCAGCTCTGGCTTTCTCAAATCCCATGTTGCACTCCTTTACTTCCCAAAAGGCTTTGTGCTCTACCTCAATTGGGAGGTGACAGGCTTTTCAATAAACTAAGCGGAAGGGACTCATCCCAATGGGTGTCTTGTATGCTGTTCTGTATGTCCAGAGTACATCTTGTAGCCTGGTGCTCCAATCTCTTCTATGAGGTTTGACTATCTTCTGCAATATACACTTTATCTCTTTGTTAGACACCTCGGCTTGCCCATTAGTCTGGGGATGGTAGGCTGTTGCCACTTTATGAATTATCCCATGCTTCTTCAGTAATTCTGTCAGTCTCCTGTTACAAAAATGGGTGCCTTGATCGCTCACAATTGCTCGTGGTGATCCAAAGCGAAAGATGATATGGTTTCTAACAAAGGAAACAACAGTGTTAGCATCATCAGTGCGGGTAGGAATTGCTTCCACCCATTTAGAAACGTAATCTACATCTAACAATATATAAAAATAACCATTAGAATTTGGAAATAGACCCATGAAGTCAATGCTCCAAACATAAAAAATTTCACAGAAAAGCATAATCTGTTGAGGCATCTCATCCCTCTTAGATATATTACCAAACCTTTGGCATAGGGAACAAGATTTACAAAATTCAGCAGCGTCTTTAAAAAGAGTAGACCACCAGAATTCACAGTCTAAAATTTTTCGAGCTGTTCTTTGAGGGCCAAAATGTCCTCCACTCTCAGATGAGTGGCAGGCTTCTAAAATGGACTGGAATTCTAATTAAGGCACACACCGTCTAATTACCTGGTCAGCGCCACATCTCCATAAATATGGGTCATCTCATATATAATATTTGGACTCGATTTTCAACTTGTCTCTTTGATGCTTAGTAAAGTCTGGAGAAAAAGTGCGGCTGACTAGATAATTAGCTACAGGCGCATACCAACAGACTACTTCAGATACTGCTTGCAGGTTATCAAATGGAAAATTATCATCTATAGGAGTGGAGTCATCCCTAATGTGCTCAAGGCGACTCAAGTGGTCTGCCACTAGATTCTGGTTACCACTCCTATCCTTAATTTCTAAATCAAATTCTTGTAGTAGCAGTATCCAACGTATAAGCCTTGGTTTGGATTCCTTTTTAGCTAATAAATACTTTAGAGCTGCGTGGTCTGAGTACGCTACTACTTTAGCACCAAGTAAATAGGCTCGGAATTTATCCAGAGCAAAAATAAAAGCAAGAAGCTCTTTCTCAGTAGTAGTGGAATTAGACTGAGCGGCGTCTAAAGTCTTAGACGCATAAGCAATTACAAAAGGATCCTTACCTTCACACTGAGCCAGCGCCGCTCCTACTGCATGGTTGGAGGCGTCGCACATAGTTTCAAATGGCTGGCTCTAGTATGGTCCTCTCACAATTGGAGCTTGAGACAAGGCGGTCTTCAGCTTATCAAACGCTTGTTTGCAATCTTCACTGAACTCGAACTCAATATCTTTCTGCAGTAGTCTGGATAAGGGTAGTGCTACCTTACTGAAGTCCTTAACGAATCTCCGGTAAAAACCTGCATGGCCAAGGAATGAACAGACTTCCCTCACAGAGGAGGGGTAAGGTAAACTAGAAATAACATCCACCTTTGCTGGATCTACAGAAATGCCAGTATTAGACACAACATGTCCTAGCACAATCCCTTGTTTTACCGTAAAGTGACATTTTTCAAAATTCAATACAAGGTTCGTACTAACATATCTATCTAATACTCTAGATAAACTATCTAAGCAAAGGCTAAATGAATCACCATAAATGCTAAAATCATCCATAAAAACCTCCATACAGTTCTCAATAAGGTCAGAGAAAAGACTCATCATGCACCTTTGGAAAGTAGCTGGTGTATTGCATAAGCCAAAGGGCATTCTCTTATAAGTATAAGTTCTAAAAGGACATGTAAAAGTAGTCTTTTCCTGATCTTCAGGAGCTATATGAATTTGAAAATAGCCTGTATAACCATCTAAAAAATAATAATGGGATTTACCTGACAGGCGATCAAGCATCTGATCAATGAATGGCAAGGGGTAATGATCCTTGCGAGTGGCTTGGTTGAGATGCCTATAGTCAATGCAAACTCTCCATGAATTCTGCACTCTAGTTGTCAGAAGCTCTCCATGCTCATTTCTTACTGTTGTGATTCCAGACTTCTTGGGCACCACTTGTACTGGACTGACCCATTCGCTATCTGAGATGGGGTAAATGATATATGCTTCAAGTAGCCTAGTCACTTCTTTCTTGACAACTTCTAAGATGGTGGGATTCAGTCTTCTTTGAGGTTGACGGATAGGCTTTTCTCCTTCTTCTAGGAATATTCTGTGCTCACAAACTTGAGGGTTGATGCCTATTATATCCGCTAGGCTCCATCCAATTGCTTTCTTGTGTTTTATCAGCACACTGAGTAGCTGTTCTTCTTGTTGGGAAGTGAGTTACCTTGTAATGATAACTGGAAACTTTTGCTTGTCCTCAAGGTAAGCATACTTGAGGTGTGGAGGGAGGGGTTTTAATTCTAATTTCTGCTCACGGCCAGGCTCTGGATTATCTGGAGCTGGTGATAATGGTGAAGTGCTCTCATTATCCTCTGAAAATGTCCCCACACTTGGACCTTGTCCTATGTACTTCTCTTCTAATTCCTCCTGGTGAACTTCAGCCATGGTTTCATCTATGATGTCACACTGGGAGATAGAATGATCATCCGGAGGGTGCTTCATAGCTCCATTTAAACTGAATTTCACTATTCTGCCATCTATTTCAAAAGAATAAGTTCCGGAAAATGCGTCCAGCTTGAACTTTGAAGTCTTCAAGAATGGTCTTCCAAGCAGGATTGACGATGGCCTTCCTGAGTCATTAGGGGGCATTTCCAGGATATAGAAGTCAATGGGAAATGTGAGCCCCTTAATGCTCACTAATACATCTTCAGCAATTCCAACCACTATGATAATGCTTTTATCTGCTAACACAAAACGAGCTGCTGACCTTTTTAAGGGAGGGAGCCTCAAATTATCATATATAGACAAGGGCATTATACTAACACACGCTCCTAAATCACACATGCAGTCAGAAAATATCACACCTCCAATAGTACAATTAACCATACATGGACCTGGATTACTACACTTTTCAGGTATACCTCCCATTAAAGCAGATATAGAACTACCTAAAGGAATAGTTTCTAATTCATTAATTTTGTCTTTACGTATACATAAATCTTTTAGAAACTTTGCATATTTAGGTACCTGCTGAATAACATCAAAAAGGGAAACAGTTACCTCAACCTTTTTGAATATTTCTACCATTTTGGGATCAAGTTCCATCTGCTTTCTGGGCTTCCTTGCAATTTGTGGAAATGGAATAGGAAGGGCATTTTCTGCATCGTCTGGAACCTTTGGTGCTTCTTTCTGTGGTTGAGCTTCTTCTTCTTCAACCATGTCTTGTATGTCCTCTTCCTCTTCAGCATCTTCTACTTCCACCACCTCTTCAGTTGAGGCGTGTTCTGGTAGGTTTGGCTTCTCCTGATTCCTCTCTTGCAGTATGGTTCCGGACCTTAGGGTGATGGCATTGATGCCACCCTTTGGATTGGGTAAGGGTTGAGAAGGAATTCCACTGGAGCTTGCATGTTGAGTGTTTGAAGTATTGGATGATCCCATCTGAGAGATGAGAGCTTGTATAGCGGATGTTAGACCGTTAAGTGAACTTTCCATGTTCTTTTGTCCTTTCTCAATGGATTGAAATATCTCGTCATTCGGAGAGGAATTAGAATAAGTGATCTGAGGAATTTGTTGTTGGTTGTGCTATGGTCCTTGGGATTGCCTCAGGTGAAGTGCTCTGTAAGGCTGGTTCTGGTTCTGCTGCCTATTGTTGTTATTGTTCTACTTCTGATTTCCCTGATTGTCTCTGCCTCTTCTGTTATTGTTGTCCCTCCAGCCCTGGTTAGAATTATCTCTCCAACCTTGGTTGGAATTGTCCTGCCATCCATGGTTGTAGCTGCCACCTTGATTGTATCCTTGATTGGGGCGGTCATAGAAGTTATGAGTGGCTGCCACAGTGTTGTCTTCCTGCTGGAGCTGCAGACATTCATCAGTATAATGACTATAATCAGCATATATCCCGCATACTCTTTGTGGAACCAACTGTTGGCTTTGCTGTGGTGGAGGGGGCTGAGCTTGTTGTTGACTTAACTGCATCTGCTTCAGTAAGTTGGTCATTTTACAGATACTCTGAGTTAGAGCAGCAGTCTCTCTACTAGAGGATACTTCTGCAACAGCTTTTGACCAACTTTATTTCTGCCTGTGATTCCGAGTAGATTCAGCTAAATTGCTGATTAATTGCCATGCCTCATCAGTGGTCTTGTACTTTTTCATAGACCCATTGCTAGCACTTTACAATGTGGTCTTATCTTGAGGCCTCATGCCCTGTGTGACGTAGCCGAGCAACACTATCTTGTCATTCATATGGTGGGGGCATGCTTTCAGAAGATTGTTGAAGCGCTCCCAGTATTCGTAGAGAGTCTCAGATTCGTCCTGAACAATCATGGAAATGTCTTTTCTCAGTTTATTAGTAACTTCAGCTGGAAAGAATTTTTCCAAAAATTCTCTTCTAAGCGTATCCCAGTCAGAAACAGTTGCTGCGGGTTGAGTGTAGTACCACTCTCTTGTCTTTCCCTCAAGAGAGAATGGAAAGGCTTTTAACAAAATAGAAGTTTCATCTGTACCATCACGCCTGACAGTAGAACAGGCTGCATGGAAATCCCTAAGGTGCTTGATAGGCTCTTGAGTAGGTAAGCCATGAAACTTAGGCATCAAGTTGAGTAGTGCAGTCTTGAGTTCAAAATCTACAGCCACCGCTGGGTGATACGCTTGATACGGTTTCAGTGTAAAATTAGGGGCTCCAGCTTCCTGGATAGTAACTTTCCTAGGTGCTGCCATGTCACCTGCACATAAATCAACCGAATAAGTAGAAAGGGAGCTTGTTTCTTCCTCAAGTGACGTTTCAGATTTGCCCTCTGAGAGGACTACCGACGCCGAGCTTGCCTTATACGTAAAATAGTTCTTTCAATCTCAGGATCAAATACTGGCAAGCTTGGATCAAGAAGTGAACGCGTCATTTAATGAAAGAAACATGCAGCTCATAGTAGTAAAATAAAATAAAATGCAAATAAATAAATTCCAATCAATAACTTAGCACATAAACTCTCTGATTTAATTTCCAACAAGGATAGTGACTAGAGGGTGATCCAACAATAAATCCAATTACAATTTTACTCTTGAGCATTCCAACTCAAGGTTCTCCTTTCAATTAACTCCCAATCAAGTTAGGGAACTACTCGCTCATTATGAATGTAAACTTCACAAAATAAGAAAGGGAAATAAAGGAAGACATGATAAATAATAATCAAAAAGATCAATCAAAAATAAAAATAGTTCTTGTATTAATAAATTCTAAAAATAACCCAATAGTAATTCTGAACAAATTAAGCATATGAAAGAGTAAGTGACAAGTAAGGAAAACAAACTAGAATGATGAAGTCTTGGCAGAGGTAACAACTCTTCTCAATATCCCAATCCAAAAAGCGATAAAAACAAAATCCTAAGAACTATGAATGTGTAGAGAGAAAACCCAGAGGAGGAGTAAAATCAGATCTAAAACTAAAAATTATGCGGAATGAATGTCTCTTCCTGGTCTCTGCATGTTCCCTGACTCTAATTTGCTTTTCTGGGCTGAAAACTGGGTCAAAACATGGCCCAAAATCGCCCCCCATGAATTCTGCAAATTCTGCAGATCGCGCACGTCACGCGATCGCGTCATCCAGAGTTTTGCCTTACCACGCGTGCACGTCGTCCATGCATTCGCGTCACTCGTACAGTTTCCAATCCATGCGTTCGCGTCAGGCATGCGAGTGCGTCACTACGATTTCTCCATTTCGCGCGGTCGCGTGAGCCATGCGTCCGCATCGCTTCTCGCTGGTCATCTCCTTAATTTCTTGTGTTCCTTCCATTTTTGCAGGCCTCCTCTCCAATTTCCAAGTCATTCATGCCCTATAAAGCCTGAAACACTTAACACACAGATCATAGTATTGAATGGAATAAAGGAGAATTAAAATACATAATTAAAAGTCTCTAGGAAGCAGGTTTTCAACCATGGAGTAATTTTAGGAAGGAGTTGTAAATACATGCTAATCATATGAATAAGTGGGTAAAGATTTGATAAAATCACACAATTAAACACAATATAAACCATAAAATAATGGTTTATCAGTCTCTGGTAATGGTTTTAGGGTGTGACCTAAAGGGGTCTATGGTCACGGTTTTTTACAGTGACCAAAAAGTGTCTACGGTCACGGTTTTTCAGAAGGGTGGCCTAAAAGGGTCTATGGTCACGGTTTTGGGGGTGACCTAAAGGGATCTATGGTCACGGTTTTGGGGGGTGATCTAAAGAGGTCTATGGTCACAGTTTTGGGGGGTGACCTATAGGGGTCTATGGTCACGGTTTTTTGAAAGGGTGACCTAAAAGGATCTATAATCACAGTTTTGGTGGGTGATCTAAAGGTGTCTATGGTCACGGTTTTGTGGAGTGACCTAAAAGGGTCTATGGCACGGTTTTTTGAAATGGTGACCTAAAAGGGTCTATGGTCACAGTTTTGAGGGGTGATCTAAAATAGTCTATGATAACGGTTTTGAGAGTTAATCTAAAACGATCTATAGTAACAGTTTTAATTATTTGAATTTAAATTAATTAAGATTTTTATATTTTTTTATAATTTTAAATATTTTATATATATAAAATTTAAAAATTTTATGTGATTTACTTTAAAATATTAAAATTTTAAATCTAATTTTATAAATAAAAAATTAAGTTGAATATTATTAATTTTAAATTAAAAAATGATTTAAAACTTAATAATGATTAAGTTTTGTGCTTTTTTAGAAAAAAAAAACAAACGTCAAAACCCTAAAACTAAAGAAGCTAATGAAACCAACGCAACCACACCCACACTCACCCAGTACCACGTTCCTCTCCTCTCTGAAACTACACAGCATCAACGAACTAAACCTAGCCCCCAGCCACCCAACACTGCAGCTCGCCCCCCGCAGCCATCACAGTCTCTGCCGCCACTGCAGCCACGCAGTCCCCGCATCCATCCCCGCAGCCGCTGCACCTCCCTGCAACCCCCACAGCCACGCAGCACCGCAGCGGCACAGCCACTGCAGGCCCCACACCCAGGCATCCTCCACCGCCACCGCAGGAAGATCCGTCGCCATCGTTGGAAGCTATGTCGCCGTGATTGGAAGCTCCGTCATAGTTAATTTCAGTTTGAGATGGTGATGCGGTGTTGGGAGACACTCAAAGTTTAAAGCACATGCAGGATAGCTTAGACATTTATGTAATTTAACTCTCTCTGTCTGTCACGCTCATATTTGATTTTGGTTACTTGCATTCTGTTGTTTTGCTTAATTAATTTTCCCTCTTTAATTTTTTAAATCATGTATAAAAAATTCTTGTTCACAGGTATATTTCATGAGTCTTTACCTCGACAAATTTTGCCCTTTTTGGTTTCTAAATTCTAATCTCTCCCTTCTTGAACAAAAGAAACTTTTTGAATTGAAAATTCCTTGAACCAGCAATCTGATCTAGCTTAAATAGAAAATATGATTCTGATTGGTATAAAATAGACAATAAATGCCAAATAAATCAGTAGTGCTTTCATAAAGTATGAATTTTTAGAAAAAAATTAAAAACGAAAATGAGATGATGGAAAGAGAAATAAAAAGAAAGAACAGAGTAGGAAAAAAATAAGTGGACAAGATGGTATGGAAATCATGTACCTGGTCAGAAGCATTGGTGCAGTTCCTCTGGCTTTTCTTGCTTTGGGTCAATTGCTTGTGTCTTCATAGTTAACTAAAATTCTACTAGCTAGCAACTTAGACTTTATTTTTCTAGTCCCTGATCTTAAATTTAAATTATCAGTAGGTGTTGGAAAAAAATAAATAAAAAATTGTCTCTGCTGTTGAATAAGGTAGCTAGCTTTGATTTCAAAAATTAGGAAAGATAATAAAGATGATGAAGCTTAGTAGAAGTGGTGATAATAAAAAGAAGAAAATAGCATTTGATTTGATTAGTAGGTAGTATTTACATTAAGGAGTTGAATGAGTTAATAAGAAGAAGTAGCTAGTGATGGTAGGAGAGTTGAAGACGGTGAGAGCAGAAGGTACAAAAGTACTGTCGCTTGATGTTGAAGCACATGGGCAAGAAGCTAAAGTAGTGGTGTTGTTTGTATGTATTAAGGCTGCATTAGTTTAGCTTGATTTTTTAATATAGCTAGTAAAAACAATATTTTATTTTAATCGAATTGAAACTGTTAAAACTATTTTTGCTTATTCAAGTTTCTATTATCATATGTGTGTATTTGTTGTTAAAACTATTAATCTTATTCTCAATTCTCATCCACCACCACTGAAAGTTCAGATTTACACTAACATTTGCCATACCCAGAAATCATTTGTTGTTTTTGATATAAAAAGTTTACTTTTTTGAGAACTGGGTAGATTTGGGTTCTTTGTTTTGTATGTTACCCATAGTCAAAGATCTGAGCTTTTTGGGTTTGGTCTCTTTGTGTAAAAGGGGTGACTCATGTTAAGGTATTTCAGAGATCTGGAATTTGTAGTTTTGACCTTGTGAATATGAGTCCGTACAAATAGGTAAGAGTTAGAAAGACTATGTACGAATGCTTGTATTACTTAGAATGCTTATGCTTATGTAATAATATCTACTAACACAAGTTAGTTTATGATGTAAGTGCTGAATATTCTATTTCCTTTTTTAGCCTAATTGTGTTGTAATAAGGCATTATGATGCTTGCTCACATTGCTTTTTAGTTAAATGGTATCCATCAATTAAGATTCCAGGGTCTGATATATGCATGATGCTACCTATTAATTAACAAAAAAATTGAATGTTGATGCAATTTGTTTAATGTTTCTTTCTTATCCAAATTTTGTTTGTTTGTTTTGTTACATATATTATAGGCATCAAGGCTTTTTCTAAGAAATGGGTTCTGATCTGAAAGTTGAAATGTCCAAGAAAACTCCTATTTTTATTGTTATCGGTTTAATTAGTTTTAATTTAGGTCTTTTGTGAAATTGTAGCAGTGTAGCACTAATGCTGTCCGTTCCTTTCTTCTAACTGAAATTGTTCTAAGTTATTCTTAGTAATTTATGAGTGTTAAAATAGGTAAAAGTTAATGTTGCATTCTTTTAGAATTAAATTGAATAATTAATATCTAGTTCAACACAAAGTTATCATCATCGGATTATTATATTTTATTAAAATCATATTAAACAACAAGGACTGCTATATGGAATTTGGTTGGGTTAGTGTTAATTATTTGAAGTACAACTAAGAAGTGCAGAAAAATTATAGTCTTCATGCAGACTTTCTTTTTCATTTTTCTGTTGGGATAATTTAATTACTTTCATGCAATTGGGTTCTAAGTTCTTGTATCTTGATGGAGATAACTATGTAGGAAATGCTTTTTTCTTTTATCTTTTTCTTTTCGTTTCTTTTAGGATTAGTATTTGTTAATTGATTATTTTGTTTTCCTAATCTCGAATGTTCTTTACCTTCTCTTAAATTTTTTTTGGCTTTGTTTTGTGTACATGACAAATTTTTCATACTGGTAAAGACAACAGGAGTTGACTAGTTGCTACGGCACCATTTATAACAACTTTGAATGTTCTTTACTTTTTGATAAGAGACTTTATCCGATATTACATGTAATGGATAAATTACACCTTATTTTGATTAGTGTTGTAATGGATATCTAGTTTTTAATGAAACTTTTATGATTTAGATTTATTGAATTTCTCATTCTTAGATTTATTTAGTGATTATCATCATTTTGGGATGTGATTATGATTTTAAAAAAAATTAAATCTCATAAAACAAAATAGGCTATGATCACCATTTAAAAATAGGGTGACCATAGATAAGCTATGGCCACAGTGAAAACTGTGACCATAGATAAGGCTATGGTCACGGTTTTAAGGTAGGATGACCATAGATAAGCTATGGCCACGGTGAAAACCGTGACCATAGATAAGGCTATGGTCATGGTTTTAAGGTGGGATGACCATAGAGGCTATGGTCACGGCGTAAAACTGTGTCCAGAGATAAGGCTATGGCCACGGTTTATGGAGGGGTGACCATAGGGGCAATGGTCACGATTTTAGAGATGGGTGACCATAGAGGCAATGGTCACGGTTAAAACTGTGACCATAGATAAGGCTATGGTCACGGTTTTAAACGGGGTGACCATAGAGTGTGACCATAGAGGCTACGGTCACGGTTTTTACGCGTGGCCATAGATTAACCTATGGTCATGGTAAAAAAACGTGGCCTAAAGTGCCAGAATTTGAACATTAAAACCGTGACCATAGAAATCGTGGCCATAGGTCTTTGGCCACGACAGAATACACCACGGTAAAAAAACCGTGACCATAGGTCAAAAACCATGACCATAGACCTGTGGTCACCCTTTTCACCGTGACCATAGACCTTTTTTTTTGTAGTGTTTGCTAGAAAATTGTGGAGATATAAGGGGATGCGCACTAAAACGGTTAGAATTTGATGTTTTATTGAATGCTTGTACGTTATTGATTTATGCTTGCAGCTATTTCTTATATGAAAACTATTGTATTGGTTTGATAGATGTCGCTGAATTAAGGAGAAGTTATGCCGAATTATCATTTAAATTGTTTAAAATGTGTTTGGTTTGTCAGAAAATGATAATTGTATTTGCCGGGAGATTCTAATTATAGGGGACACTCTGCCAAAATTTGTAAAAAGTTTAATAATTTATGTTATTCGTTGAATTCTAGGGTGTGTGTTTCAATATGATTCCAAGTCATTATCTATGGATGTATGAGAGGGATAACGATGGTCGGGGGGGTTTAAAACCTGAATTCTTTGAGGGGGTTGACGCTTTTGTCACGCATGTCTTCAACATGGAACCGTTTATGTCTAAAGGGGTATCTAGGTGTTTGTGTAAAAAATGTTGGCTGAGTAAGTGGTTAGGACATGTGGACATAACACTTCACCTCTACCGTAACAACTTCAAGGGTGGGTATTGGATGTGGACAGAATACGGAGAAGTGGACGAGTAAAGAATTAACCGATTTGCCTCTAATTTGAATAGGTTCAATTGTCAATCAACGAGCGTTTGGGTGGTGAGAGACGTAAATAGGGATGAAATGACTTAGGAGGCTAACCAAGATAGATACAATAAGATGGTGTGTGATGCAACAGGTGTTACTGAATTGGAAGAGGCTGAAGAAGTGTGATGTGAGAATTAGCGCCGGTCTAGAATTTCAAAAAATAGAATCTCGTTGCAAGCATAGTCTAGACCGAAAAGTGACCCTCAATCAAAGTTTAATTTAAAGATTTGTCACAATACAAAACAATATTTAACCAGGAGTAGAATCACGGGTCGTCTTCTCAAGGAACTAGTAACTATAAGTGCATAAGTTTGGTTGTGAAATCAGGGGTTTCAATAATGAAGCGAACAATTAAGGAATTAAAGAACAATCAAAATTACAATTAATGAATTAATAAAGGAATTAAAGTAAAGCTCAAAATGATGGAATTGTGGTTCAAAACATAAATGGAACCTTGGCTTGGGTTGAGTTAGGGAATCCCTTCCTTGTCATAACCACAACTATGATAATTATAATGGATTAGTCTCACCTAGTCAATCCTTAACATCGAAGAGTAAGTCAAGTGAGCATAATTGTTCTTAATCCACAAATCCTAGCTAACTTACTAATTATCTTAGTGAAAAGCTAGCGTTAGTGGAAATAAGAACAACTAACAATCCAAGAATTATCACTAAATGTCGGACATTATGACTCTAGTATCCCATGTACTCATTTTCCCAAGCCAGGGAGTAGAAATTTACTCCATATTCAAAATTGACATTTCCATAAATACTTGGTGGGCATAATCACAAAATATAGCAAAATTGCACAAATACTTAAAACTATGAACAATCAATGAACAAAGTCAACAATGGCAACTCAAACAAACATATAATAACCACTAAACACCAAATTCATCAACTAAAACTCAAAATTGCAAAAGTATATATGTATTGATAAAGTGAATTAAAATATAAGAAAGTGTAGAACAAGTTGTGTAATTAAAGAGAAAACAAAAAAATACTTACAATGGAAACAAGCTGGAATCCAAGATCAAAATGGAAAATGTAAACTTGTAGTATAAACCCTAATTAAACCCTAAGAATGTTGAGAGAAAACCTAAGAAAAACTAGACTAAAAACTTCCTAAAACTATCTTTAAAAAAATGCCTAAGTGTGTTGTATTATGGTCCTCTTGCTAGCCCTTCCACATATGCTTCAGACCAAGCAGAAATGGGCCAGAAAGCTTTCAAAATCGCGAGCCACGTGACTTTTTAATGAAGTCACGCACTAGTACTTGTGCGTATGCACAGATGTGTGCGTACGCACACTGGCCAATTCTCATTCTATGCGTACGCACGGGAGGTTGTGCGTACGCACACTCAAAAATACTCTTCTTTATTTCTTCATGTTTTCTCCCATTTGTATGCTTCTCTTCCACTCTTATCAAGTCATTCCTACCTATTATACCTAAAATCACTCATCAAAAAAACCATCAAGGCATCAAATGGAATGAAAGTGGAATAAAATTTATTTAAGCATAAAAAAGCATATTTTCACATTTAGACAAAATTTAGAGAGAAAACACCAAAGTATGCTATTCAAGTGAATAAATGTGGGTTTATGTGATGAAATCTATTTAATTCAATCCAAAATTTACCATCAAATATGGATTCATCAAAGTGCCTAACCCGGAAGGGAAGAGGTTTTATCATCTATTAGAATCTGCTATGAAACCTATGTAAGAGGGGTGCATTCATTTGGAGTTATCTACGTGTATTAGAGTGATGAGTATTAAGTCAGAATCAAAGTATACCCAAGAGTATTTTGATAAGTGGGCCACCTTTTTCCACAAACTAGTACCAGTAGGGTTAATTCGCATCTCCCAAAACCACCACGAAGCAAAGAAGCTAGTTTTGAATTAGGTCTAAATGCGATGAAATTGATTGTTGTTTGAATGGTTTTATGTTGTACTACAACACAGATGCAGACCTTAATGAATGTAGATTTGGTAGATCATTGAGGTTTCAAGTCAAGAGAGAATAGATTGGTAAATACTGGTTAAAGAGAATTCCAGTGAAACGAATGCACTACTTGCCCTTAATCCCTAGGTTGAAATGATTGTATGCGTCGATGAGTTCAGCCCCTCACATGACCTAGTATAATAGCAACAAGAAAGATGATGGAATCATAATGCATCTGTCACACAGACAAGCTTGGAAGCATTTTGATCGGCTCCATCCTACATTTGCGAGTGAGTCCAGGAATGTTAGACTAGCTTTATGCTCTGATGGATTCGCACCAAATTCCAATTTCGTCAACGCGTACTCTTGTTGGCCCGTAGCCTATCAGATTATAATCTGAGTCCTGAAATGTGCATGAAGGACCCATGCATCTTCCTAACTTGCATCATACCTGGTCCCAACAATTCAAAGGCCAAAATAGATGTCTTCTTGCAGTCCTTGGTGGCCGAGTTATAGGAGTTGTGGATCCATGGTGTACAAATGTATGATATTTTGACTAAGAAAAACTTCCAACTGCGGACGGTATTTATGTGGACCATCAACTACTATGCATACGGCATGTTCTCAGGTTGGTCCACTCAGGGTAGAATGACATGTCCCAGTTGTATGGAGGATACAAAGGCATTTTGGTTACCGAATGGTGGTAAAAATTCTTGGTTTGATTGCCATATAAGAATCTTCAACATGGATCATCCTTTTTGGTGCAATAAGGACTCGTTCAAATAGAATAAAACTAAACACGAAGAGACACCTGTGAGGTTTGGTGGTAGGCAAGTTTGGCAGCATGTTAGAAGAATCCCATAGATCGTCGATAACGGGGCAGGTCTAAGACCTCCGAGATATGGCAGGGAGCATAATTGGACTAAACAGAGTATATTTTGGGAGTTGCCTTATTGGAAAGACAATTTGATTTGACATTGTCTTAATGTGATACACATTGAAAAAAACATGTTTGATAACATTATGCACACAGTAATGGATGATGAGAGAACAAAGGACAATGATAAGGCTAGGTTAGACTTGATGGATATTTGCAGGCGGCCATATCTAAACTTAAAGAGATTAGACTTGATAACGGGCAGTGGGTTAAACCAAAGGTGGTGTTTGCTCTAACGAAGAAGCAGAGACAAAATATTTGTAAGTGGATTAGAGGATTAAGGTTTCCTAATGGTTATTCCTCTAACTTGGGTGGGTGTGCAAACGTGTCAAAGGGTAGGCTTGCTGGGTTAAAGAGTCATGATTGTCACGTCTTCATGGAGTCGTTGCTTCCTGTCGCGTTCAGAGAACTTCCAACCAACATCTAAAAATTTCTAACAGAAATAAGTGAGTTCTTTAGGTTGTTATGTTCAACCAAACTTAGTATTAATGACTTCACAGTCATGGACAAGAACATTCTCATCATACTTTGTAAGCTAGAGAGGATATTTCCTCCATCTTTTTTTGATGTTATAGAACATTTAGCAGTCCACCTACCGTACGAAGTAATACTATGTGGGCTGGTCCAATTTCGGTGAATGTACCTATTTGAAAGGATGATTAGTTCATTTAACAGATTGAGGGCAATATCTGCAAAGCATTCCTAGCTAAAAAAACTTCCGTATTTTGCTCATTCTATTTTCAATCTCATGTTGAGTTCTGTACAACAATGATTGCAAAGAACGATGAGAGGGGAGAATTCTCGACAAGTGGAACAACATATCCAATCTTTTTGCCAAAAGGAGCTACAATGGGTGCGGACAGTAACTACTGGTTAGAGCAGAAGAAAATCGACACCGCATATCTGCATGTGTTGCTTAACTATGACCAAATTTCACTCTACCTCATGTGGGTTCTTTAAGTCTTTGTAAATATTGCAATTAGTAAGATACTAGTTTCTTAATCTAATTAAAACTTCGTTACCTTATTCTATCATATAGGTTATTCCAAGAGGCAGATCCTAAGACCTCATTGAATAATTTTTCACATTGTTTTAGAGAATATGTTAGTGTGCAACTAACTACTACAATAGATTTGGAATTAGTTGCACTTAGTTGGAGCCCAATGAATAAAGCCACTAGCTACCCAATGTACACTGTTAATGGATATTAGTTTCATACTTTACTATGGTCGATTGGAAAGAAAATAGATAACACCAGAGTTTTGGTTTGTGGGATTCAGGCGGGGGTCATTCTGATTAGTTTAGTTTGTTGCACAATATAATTGAATTAAAGTATTTCTATCGCACTACGTACAATGTGTGCGTGTTTAAATGTGAATGGTATCATCCAAGTTCGCGACAAGGAACACATAACCACAAGGACTCGATATCATGGAAGTTAATATAACCAGGAAATATAGGCACTACGATTATTTTATTCTACCGCAAAATGTACGATGGGTATACTATTTGCCTTATCTGGATTCATGCAAGTCTAGTTGAGTGGTTGTGGTTATGACTAAGTCAAGAGGCCATATCGAGTCTAATGATAGGACAGATGGTTAGGAATCTTACCAAAATGAGGACCCAACTCCTTCGAGAACAGTGGTTGATACCGATGAGCCAATCACCCTTAAGTTTGCTGTTATGGATGATGATATTATTGACCTTGGACTAGATGCCTCCACCAAAAGGATGACAATCTTCAAGAAGAAGACGGAGTCGATAGCGACGAAGAAGAGGAAGACGAGTTCGATGATAATCAGGAAACTACCTCGGAAGAGGAGATTGATAAACCAGAGGAAGAAGATGATGAATTTGATTAGGGTTAATATTAACATAGTTCTATGATATGTATTTCTTTAAGAAACTGTGCGTATTTATAATATATATTTCAATGAACGTAAACATAATGTAATATAGTTAAAATTGTTTCAGATATTTCAGTTACCATTAGTCTGTATTTGTAATTTATATTTTTTGTACTGGGAATTATGTTTAAAGCACTATTTCAATTGTTAATTATCAGGATACATTTGAGATTGATGGAAAAATATAACTAAAATAAAAAAAGATGCTTCCATTGGAATTACCGTCGGAATATTCTGATGGTAACAGCCAAGTCAAATTTTATAAACCTTTCTGTTCCGAGGGTTACCTAAAACTGAAGGTCGATCTCGGATGAGACCTTCTGATAGGGTCGGAGATGTTGTGTCTGACTTGCTGGATCTGGTGGTGCTGCTGATCCTTGATCACCGGAGGGTGGTGGTACGATGAGCGGATAATTTATACCCTTTTTGGCATTATTTTTATATAGTTTTTAGTATGTTTTAGTTACTTTTTATTATATTTTTATTAGTTTTTATTCAGAAATCACATTTTTGGATTTTACTATGAGTTTGTGTTTTTTTCTATAATTTCAGGTATTTTCTGACTGAAATTGAGGGATCTGAGCAAAAATCTGATTCAGAGGCTGAAAAAGGACTGCAGATGCTATTGGATTCTGACCCTCCTGCACCCAAAATGGATTTTCTCGAGCTACAGAAGTCCAATTGGCGCGCTCTCAATTGAGTTGGAAAGTAGACATCCCGGGCTTTCCATCAATATATAATAGTTCATACTTTGTCCGAGATTTGATGGCCCAAACTAGCATCCAAAGTCAGCCTAAAACTTTCTGGCGTAAAACGCCAGAACTGGCACCTTTTTCGGCGTTAAACGCCCATTCTGGCACCCAGGGTGGCGTTTAATGCCAACTTTGGGCATATGAACGTGAAAGCTTGAAAGCTCAGTCCAGGCACACACCAAGTGGGTCCTAGAAGTAGAATTCTGCACTATCTGCACTTAGTTACTCATTTTCTGTAAACCTAAGTTACTAGTCTAGTATAAAAACTACTTTTAGAGATTCATTTTGCAACTCATGACATTTTTACATTTCATATTCTACCTTTGATGGCATGAGTCTCTAAACCCCATAGGTGGGGGTGAGGAGCTCTGCTGTGTTTCAATGGATTAATGCAATTACTACTGTTTTCTATTCAATTACTCTTGATTCTATTCTAAGATACTCACTTGTACTTCAATATGGAGAATATGATGATCTGTGACACTCATCATTATCCTCAACCCTATGAACGCGTGCCTGATAACCACTCCATTCTATCTGAGCTCAACGTTGTCATTGGGCGACAGCTTGATTGCGTATCTCTTGGGTTTCTAATCTACGGACCAAGTCTGGAGGTTAGAATCTTCATGGTATAGGCTCGAATCAATGGCAGCATTCCTGGGATCCGGAAAGTCTAAACCTTGTCTGTGGTATTCTGAGTAAGATCTGGAAGGGGATGACTGTGATGAGCTTCAAACTCGCGAATGTTGGGCGCAGTGATAATGTGTAAAAGTATAATGGTCCTATTCCGACGCTAGTGAGAACTGACAGATGATTAGCCGTGCGGTGACAGCGCTTGGTATTTTTCATCCGAGAGGATCATACATCCTGCTATGGAAGGAGGCCATGCGTGTTTGGAGAAGAAACAGTAGGAAAGCAGAGATTCAGATGACAGAGCATCTCCAGAACCTCAGCTTGTTCCCTAGAACTGAATCACAAGTACTGTTTATTTCATGTTATTTATTTTCATAAATATAACCACTATTATCATTAATCTCCTGACTAAGATTTACAAAATAATCATAGCTTACTTCAAGCCGACAATCTCTGTGGGATCGACCATTACTCACGTAAGGTATTACTTGGACGACCCAGTGCACTTGCTGGTTAGTTGTGCGGAGTTGTGAGAATTGTAATCACAATTTCGTGCACCAAGTTTTTGGCGCCGTTGCCGGGGATTGTTCGAGTTTGGACAACTGACGGTTTATTTTGTTGCTTAGATTAGGAAAAATTTGTCTTTTTGGTTTAGAGTCACTAACATTGAGTCTTCTATTATTGTTTTTGGTTAAAATTTTAAAATCCTTATTTTATTTTTCTAAACTATTTTCAAAATTTTAAAAAAAAACCAATAACTTCATAATTTAATCTTCTGTTTGAGTTTAGTTTCATATTTTAAGTTTGGTGTCAATTGCATGATTTTATTTTTCTTTCAATTTTTGAATTATATGTTCTTAGTTCTTTATTGATCTTCAAATTGTTCGTGATAATTTTCCTTATTTGATCTTTAAAATTTCTTGTTTGGTGATTGTTGCTGTTTATCTTATACATTTTCGAATTATTAGTGTCCAAAATATAAAAATTTTTAAGTTTGGTGTCCTTTATGTTTCTATTTTCTTAAAACTTTTAAAATTTGTTCTTGGTGTTCATCTTGACATTCAACGTTTTCTTGTTTATTTTCTTGGTTTTGATCTAAAAATTCTAAGTTTGATGTCATTTTATTGTTTTTCTCTTTCCTCACTAAATTTAAAAATATCTTTTCTATTTATTTAATTGAATTTTCAAAAATTTTATTTAAAAATTCAGATTTTTATTTTAAAATTTTTATTTTATCTCATCTTAGTTTTAAAATTTCAAAATTCAAAATCTTTTTCAAAAATTATATCCAAAGTTTTTCAAATTTTTTTTATACTAATTGATTACTTTAATTTTTGAATTTCTTTTTCTTTTTCTTTTAGTTTTCGAAACTTATATTTTATTTTCCAATTATTTTATTTTATCTTATTTTTTTATTTATTCGCCTATTTTCAATTAAATAAAATAAAAATAAAAATATATTTTATTTGCAATTCACATCAATTCCTTTTTCTCCATCATGGACCTAAGTGGAAATGAACAGTCTAGAAGGACTTTGGGGTCATATGCTAACCCCATTACTGCTGCATACGGGAGTAGTATCTGTATACCCCCCATCAGAGCAAGCAGTTTTGAGCTAAATCCTCAGCTTATTATCATGGTGTAGCAAAATTACTAGTATTCTGGTCTTCCATAGGAAGAACCTACTGAGTTTCTGGCACAGTTCTTACAAATTGCTGACACAGTACGTGATAAAGAAGTGGATTAGGATGTCTACAGGTTATTACTGTTTCCATTTGTTGTAAAAGATCAAGCTAAGAGGTGGTTAAATAACCAACCCACAGCAAGCATAAGAACATGGAAACAGTTATCAAACAAATTCCTGAATCAATATTACCCTCCAAAGAGGATGACACAGCTAAGGCTTTAAACATCCAAGGCTTTAAACAAGAGGATGATGAATCCCTTTATAATTCTTGGGAGAGGTACAGAGGGATGATAAGGAAATGCCCCTCTGAAATATTTTCAAAGTGGGTGAAGTTAGACATCTTTTACTATGGGCTTACAGAAAAAGCTCAAATATCTCTAGATCAGTCAACTGATGGATCTATATATATGAGAAAGACAATTGAAGAGGCTCAAGAGCTCATTGATACAGTTGCTAGAAATCAGCATCTGTACTTGAGTAGTGAGTCCTCCTTGAAAGAAGAGGCTAAAGCAGTATCCACTAAACTTAGTCCTCAAGAACAAGTTGCTGAACTCAATCAGCAATTGCTTATCATAACAAAATAATTCACAGAATTCAAAGAGATGCTCCAACACACTAAAAATGCTAACCAAAATATGGAAGCACAATTGGATCAGACAAGACAGCAGCTATCTAAACAGATAACAGAAGAATGCCAAGCTGTTCAATTAAGGAGTGGGAAAACACTGAATGTATCAATCCAAGGTAGCAGGAAGCCAAGAAAGGAACAACTAACAAAGGATAACCAAACCACTGTCCAAAATCCCTCTGAGGACAGTAAGAGCCCAGAGAGGAATGAATCTGGCATTCAAACGCTAGAAAATGGTGAAAAAATAGCGTTAAACGCCCAAGGGATAGCCAATTCTGGCGTTCAAATGCCACAAAGGGGTCAGACACTTGCAAGTGCTGATAACAACCCCCCTAAGCAGGCTTCTCCAACCACTTCTGTAGGAAATAAATCTGCAGCAACCAAGGTTGAAGAATATAAAGCCAAGATGCCTTATCCTCAGAAACTCCACCAAGCAGAACAGGATAAACAATTTTCCCACTTTGCAGACTACCTCAGGACTCTTGAAATAAAGATTCCGTTTGCAGAGGCACTTGAGCAAATACCCTCTTATGCTAAGTTCATGAAAGAGATCTTAAGCCATAAGAAGGATCGGAGAGAAACTAAAAAAGTTTTCCTCACTGAAGAATGCAGTGCAGTCATTCTGAAAAGCTTACCAGAGAAGCTTAAGGATCCCAAAAGTTTTATGATACCATGCACATTAGAGGATGCTTGTACCAAGACAGCTCTGTGTGACCTTGGGGCAAGTATCAACCTAATACCTGCATCTACTATCAAAAAGCTTGGTTTGACTGATGAAGTTAAACCAACCCGGATATGCCTCCAACTTGCTGATGGCTCCATCAAAATCCCATCAGGCATAATTGAGGACATGATTGTCAAGGTTGGGCCATTTGCCTTTCCTACTGACTTTGTAGTGCTGAAAATGGAGGAGCACAAGAGTGCAACTCTCATTCTAGGAAGACCTTTCCTAGCAACTGGACGAACCCTCATTGACGTCCAAAGAGGAGAGATAACTCTGAGAGTCAATGAGAATGAGTTTAAGTTGAATGCTGTCAAAGCTATGCAGCATCTAGACACACCAAAAGACTTTCTGAGCGCAAATGTTATTGACTCCTTGGTGGAAGAGATCAATATGACTGAGAGTCTCAAATCAGAACTAGAGAACATTTTTAAAGATGTTCAGCCTGATCTGGAGGAACCAGAGAGAATAGAAGAACCTCTAAAAATTCCTCAGGAAGAGGATAAGCCTCATAAACCTGAGCTCAAACCACTACCACCATCCCTGGAATATGCATTTCTGGGAGAAGGTGACACTTTTCCAGTAATCATAAGCTCTGCTTTAAATCCACAGGAAGAGAAAGCACTAATTCAGGTGCTAAGGACACACAAGACAACTCTTGGGTGGTCCATAAGTGATCTTAAGGGTACTAGCCCAGCAAGATGCATGCACAAGATCCTATTGGAGGATGATGCTAAGCCAGTGGTTCAACCATATAGGCGGTTAAATCCAGCCATGAAGGAGGTGGTGCAGAAAGAGGTCACTAAATTACTAGAGGCTGGAATTATTTATCCTATTTCTGATAGCCCCTAGGTGAGCCCTGTCCAAGTTGTCCCCAAGAAGGAAGGCATGACAATGGTTCATAATGAAAAAAATGAACTGGTTCCTACAAGAACAGTTACAGGGTGGCGTATGTGTATTGACTACAGAAGACTCAATACAGCCACCAGAAAGGATCATTTTCCTTTACCATTCATAGACCAGATGCTAGAGAGACTAGCAGGTCATGAATACTACTGCTTTTTGGATGACTATTCAGGTTATAACCAAATTGCAGTAGATCCTCAGGACCAAGAGAAAACGGCATTCACATGTCCTTCTGGAGTATTTGCCTACAGAAGGATGCCATTTGGTCTGTGTAATGCACCTGCAACCTTTTAGAGGTGCATGCTCTCTATCTTCTCTGATATGGTAGAGAAATTTCTGGAAGTCTTCATGGATGACTTCTCAGTATTTGGAGACTCATTCAGCTCCTGTCTTGACCATCTAGCACTTGTTCTAAAAAGGTGCCAAGAGACTAACCTGGTTTTAAACTGGGAAAAATGTCACTTTATGGTGACTGAAGAAATTGTCCTTGGGCACAAAATTTCAAACAAGGGAATAGAGGTGGATCAAGCTAAGGTAGAGGTAATTGAAAAATTACCACCACCTACCAATGTTAAAGCAATCAGAAGCTTTTTGGGGCATGCAGGATTCTATAGGAGGTTTATAAAGGATTTTTCAAAAATTACAAAACCTCTGAGCAATCTGCTAGCTGTTGACATGCCATTTGTCTTTGACACAGAGTGTATGCAGGCGTTTGAAACTCTGAAAGCTAAGCTGGTCACAGCACCAGTTATTTCTGCACCAGAATGGACATTACCATTTGAACTAATGTGTGATGCCAGTGACCATGGCATTGGTGCAGTGTTGGGACAGAGGCATAACAAGCTTCTGCATGTCATTTATTATGCTAGCCGTGTTTTAAATGATGCACAGAAAAATTACACAACCACAGAAAAGGAGTTGCTTGCAGTGGTCTATGCCATTGACAAGTTCAGATCTTATTTAGTAGGATCAAAAGTGATTGTGTACACTGACCATGCTGCTCTAAAATATCTCTTCACAAAGCAGGATTCAAAACCCAGACTCATAAGATGGGTGTTGCTTCTGTAAGAGTTTGATATAGAAATAAGAGACAAAAAAGGGACAGAGAACCAAGTAGCAGATCACCTGTCCCGGATAGAACCAGTAGCAGGAGCATCCCTCCCTCCTACTGAGATCTCTGAAACCTTCTCAGATGAGCAACTCTTTGCCATTCAGGAAGTACCATGGTTTGCAGACATTGCAAACTATAAAGCTGTGAGATTCATACCCAAAGAGTACAGCAAGGTGCAAACGAAAAAATTGATTTCTGATGCAAAATACTACTTGTGGGACGAACCATACCTCTTTAAGAGGTGCGCAGACAGAATGATCCGTAGATGTGTGCCCAGAGAAGAGGCACAAAAGATCCTATGGCATTGCCATGGATCACAATATGGAGGACATTTCGGAGGTGAGCGAACATCCACCAAGGTTCTCCAGTGTGGCTTCTACTGGCCTACTCTCTATAGAGACTCCCGAGAGTTTGTACGTAACTGTGACAGTTACCAGAGAGCTGGTAATCTGCCTCACGGTTATGCCATGCCTCAACAAGGGATCTTAGAGATTGAGTTATTTGATGTATGGGGTATTGACTTCATGGGGCCTTTCCCACCTTCATACTCAAACACTTATATTCTGGTGGCAGTAGATTATGTATCTAAATGGGTAGAGACAATTGTAACACCCACTAATGATACTAAGACAGTGATGAAGTTCCTCTAGAAGCATATCTTCAGCAGGTTCGGTGTCCCTAGGATACTGATCAGCGATGGAAGAACTCATTTCTGCAATAAACAGCCTGACTCTGCTCTGGTACGATATGGAATCAACCATAAAGTGGCAACTCCATATCATCCCCAGACAAATGGGCAGGCTGAAGTCTCAAATAGAGAACTAAAGCGAATCCTGGAGCGGACTGTAAATGCCCGTAGAAAGGATTAGGCAAGAGGTCTCAATGATGCTCTGTGGGCATATAGAACAGCATTCAAGACTCCTATAGGGACTTCTCCATACCAGCTTGTGTATGGAAAAGCCTGTCATCTGCCAGTGAAACTGGAACACAAGGCCTACTGGGCAACCAGGTTCCTAAACCTTGATACTAAGGTAGCTGGAGAGAGGCGATTACTCCACTTGAATGAGCTGGAAGAATTCAGACTCAATGCTTTCGAAAATGCCAAAATTTATAAGGAGAAAGAAAAAATATGGCATGATAAAAGGCTATCATCTAGAGTCTTTGAGACAGGACAGAAGGTCTCGTTGTTTAACTCTAGGCTTAGATTGTTCCTCGGGAAATTGAAATCCCGGTGAAGGGGCCCATATGTGATTACAAGTGTGTCACCATATGGCTATGTAGAACTTCAAGATATTGATTTTGAAAAAAAGTTCATTGTTAATGGACAAAGAATCAAACATTATCTTGAAGGCAATGTTGAGCAAGAATGCTCAAAGCTAAGACTAAGTTAAAAGCTCAGTAAAGTCCAGCTAAAGACAGTAAAGAAGCGGTTGCTGGGAGGCAACCCAGCCATTATCAATAATTAGATGTTTGTAACAGTTAGATAAGTCTTTTTAATTTTGTTTTCCTTTTTAATTAATATATTTTCAGTGAAAAAGTTAGGAAAATGGAGATTCAAGACATAAAACAGAGAAATCACAGAGGAAAGGAGCTCACTGGTGTAAAAATGCTAGTAAAGAGGCAATATGGGCGTTAAACGCCAGTAAAGGTATCATTCTGGGTGTTAAACGCCAGAATAGGCAGCATTCTGGGCGTTTAACGCCAGAATTGGCAACATTCTGGGCGTTCAGAAAAACGCCCAGTGAAGAAGGATTTCTGGCATTTAACGCCAGCCAGGTACCCTGGCTGGGCGTTAAACACCCAAAATGGCCACCAGATGGGCGTTAAACGCCAAAATGGATATCATTATGGGCGTTTAACGCCAGAACAGATAGGGGAGAGGTAATTTCGTTTTCAATCCAATTTTTTTCGAATTTTCTTGTTTTAATTCAAAATTTTATGCATCTAAACATTACAAACATTCAATTTCTAACTTCCATTAACATAAATTCATAATCTTATAAATTCCTTTTAATTCTCCTTCAAATTCTTTTCAAATATTTTTCAAAAACTCATTTAACTTCCCAATTTCTTTTCAAATCTTTTCAATTCATTCATATTATCTTTTATTTCTTAGATACATAAACAAAAATTCAGATTTAACTTCCTCATATCTTCTTCATATCTCTTAAATTTTGAAAACAATCTTCTCTTTTGCATATCATGTTTATCTTTTATCAATCATATCTTTCAATCATATCTTTTTCTTTTTAAATTTTCGAAACCATACCCTCCCTCCCCTCTATTTATACATTCGGCCATCACCCCTCCTCCATCATTCGAATCATTCTCTCCATCTACTCATCTTCTTTCTGTGCTTTTGCTTGAGGACAAGCAAACCTCTAAGTTTGGTGTGATTTTCCGTGATCACTGACCAAGATCATGGCCCCTAAAGGAAAATAAACCACTCCAAGAGGTAAGAAAGAAAACAATCCAAAACCATAATGGATGCATGAGAGGTTCTGCACCAAAGAACATGCAGAACATTACTTCAAAATAGTGTGTAGAAGATCAGTGATCCCAAAAATCAAGTTCGATCTGAAAGAAGATGAATATCTGGAGATCCAAGAGCAGATTCGAAACAGAGGCTGGGAAATCCTAGCTAATCCTGAGATGAATGTGGGAAGAAACATGGTCCAGGAATTCTATGCAAACCTGTGGCTGACAGATAAGCAAAGAATGGAGGGAACTTCCTTCCACACTTTTCGAACCATGGTCAGAGGGAGGATTATCTACTTCCATCTTGACAAAGTGAGAGAAGTCCTCAAACTTCCTCAACTGTAGGATGATCCAGAATCCTTTAACAGGAGAATGGCTAAAGATAAAAGGTTTGATCAAGTTCTAGAGGACATATGCCTCCCTAGAACCAAGTGAATAACCAATTCAAAAGGTATCCCAAATCAACTGAAGAGAGGAGACCTTAAGCCAGTTGCTAGGGGCTGGCTGGATTTCATTAGGTGATCCATACTTCCCACCAATAACCGCTCTGAAGTCACTGTCAAAAGAGCAGTGATGATCCACTGTATTATGCTGGGAAAAGAAGTGAAGGTCCATCAATTAATTCCTTGTGAAATTTACACAATTGCAAACAAGGAATCCACTGAAGCCAAATTGGCCTACCCAAGCTTGATCAGTCTGTTATGTAAAGATGTGGGAGTACAAATAGGTGTTGATGAGTATATCCCAGTCGAACACTCAATCACCAAAAGGGTGGTGGATGGACCTCAAGTTCAAGACAACCTCATCAAAAGGAGGGAACATGAGCTCCTCCCAGAAATTCCTCAATTTGACTATTGGGCCTGCTTAGAAGCATCTATCAACAAGCTGCAAGAATCTATGGATCAACTCAAAGAAGAGCAGCAGAATCAGAACAGCATGCTCTGCAAACTGCTCAGAGAACAAGAGAAGCAAGGGCGTGAGATACAGGAGCTAAAGTGCCAGAAGCTGTCCCTTGAAGAGCTAGGCATCCTACAAATTGAAGGAGCACTTGCCTCTTCAAATGCAGGTTGTTGAGTCCTAACTCTGTGATAACTTTTGTTATTAGAGATCTATTTTAAGAGTCACATGAGCATTAGTATTAGAGTCATTTATTTTTATGTCTTTAATTTCCTTTCTTTTATTATTATCTGTCTGCTTTTATGTTTATTTTATATCTTATTTTTATTTCATGATCAATAAAATTTAGAGTCCATGTCTTAAGGCTATGAATAAATTCCATGAATTACTCACCTTTCTTAAATAAAAAAATGTTTTTAATTACAAAAGAATAAGAAGTGCATGATTTCAGATTTTATCTTGAAGCTATCTTAATTATTTTGATGTGGTGGCAATATTTTCTGTTTTCTGAATGAATGCTTGAACAGTGCATATTTTTGATATTGTTATTTATGAATGTTAAAATTGTTGGCTCTTGAAAGAATAAAGAAAAAGAAAAATGTTATTGATAATCTGAAAAATCATAAAAGTGATTCTTGAAGCAAGAAAAAGCAGTGAATAGACAAAGCTTGTTCAAAAAAAAGAGAGAGAAAGAAAAAGAAAAAAAGCAAGCAGAAAAAGCCAATAGCCCTTTAAACCAAAAGGCAAGGGTAAAAAGGATCCAAGGTTTTGAGCATTAATGGATAGGAGGGCCCACAAGAATAAAATCCTGGCCTAAGCGGCTAAATCAAGCTGTCCCTAACCATGTGCTTGTGGCGTGAAGGTGTCAAGTGAAAAGCTTGAGACTGAGCGGTTATAGTCGTGGTCCAAAGTAAAAAGAGTGTGCTTAAGAGCTCTGGGCACCTCTAACTGGGGACTCTAGCAAAGCTGAGTCACAATCTGAAAAGGTTCACCCAGTCATGTGTCTGTGGCATTTATGTATCCGGTGGTAATACTGGAAAACAAAATGCTTAGGGTCATGGCCAAGACTCATACAGTAGCTGTGTTCAAGAATCAACATATTGAACTAAGAGAATCAATAACACTATATGAATTCTGAGTTCCTATAGATGCCAATCATTCTGTACTTCAAAGGATAAAGTGAGATGCCAAAACTGTTCAGAAGCAAAAAGGGTACAAGTCCCGCTCATCTAATTGAAGCTAATCTTCATTGATAAGTTCGGAATTTATTGTATATTCTCTTCTTTTTATCCTATTTTTTTTAGTTGCTTGGGGACAATCAACAATTTAAGTTTGGTGTTGTGATGAGCGGATAATTTATACCCTTTTTGGCATTGTTTTTATATAGTTTTTAGTATGTTTTAGTTACTTTTTATTATATTTTAATTAGTTTTTATTCAAAAATCACATTTCTGGACTTTACTATGAGTTTGTGTGTTTTTCTGTAATTTCAGGTATTTTCTGACTGAAATTGAGGGATCTGAGCAAAAATCTGATTCAGAGGCTGAAAAAGGACTGCAGATGCTATTGGATTCTGATGCTCTTTCACTTGAGATGGATTTTCTCGAGCTACAAAAGTCCAATTGGCGCGCTTTTAATTGCGTTGGAAAGTAGACATCCTGGGCTTTCCAGAAATATATAATAGGTTATACTTTGCCCGAGATTTGATGGCCCAAACTAGCGTCCAAATCAGCCTAAAACTTTCTGGCGTAAAACGCCAGAACTGGCACCTTTTTCGGCATTAAACGCCCATTCTGGCACCCAGGGTGGTGTTTAACGCCAACTTTGGGCATATGAACGTGAAAGCTTGAAAGCTCAGCCCAGGCACGCACCAAGTGGGTCCCAGAAGTGGAATTCTGTACTATCTGCACTTAGTTACTCATTTTCTATAAACCTAAGTTACTATTCTAGTATAAAAACTACTTTTAGAGATTCATTTTACAACTCATGACATTTTTACATTTCATATTGTACCTTTGACGGCATGAGTCTCTAAACCCCATAGGTGGGGGTGAGGAGCTCTGCTGTGTTTCAATGGATTAATGCAATTACTACTGTTTTCTATTCAATTACTTTTAGAGATTCATTTTACAACTCATGACATTTTTACATTTCATATTGTACCTTTGACGGCATGAGTCTCTAAACCCCATAGGTGGGGGTGAGGAGCTCTGCTGTGTTTCAATGGATTAATGCAATTACTACTGTTTTCTATTCAATTACGCTTAATTCTATTCTAAGATACTCACTCGTACTTCAATATGGAGAATATGATGATCCGTGACACTCATCATTATCCTCAACCCTATGAACGCGTGCTTGACAACCACTTCGTTCTATCTGAGCTCAACGTAGTCATTGGGCGACAGCTTGAGTGTGTATCTCTTGGGTTTCTAAACCATGGACCGAGTTCGGAGGTTAGAACCTTCGTGGTATATGCTAGAATCAATGGCAGCATTCCTGGGATCCGGAAAGTCTAAACCTTGCCTGTGGTATTCCAAGTAGGATCTGGAAAGGGATGACTATGACGAGCTTCAAACTCGTGAATCTTGGGCGCAGTGACAGTGTGCAAAAGGATAATGGTCCTATTCCGATGCTAGTGAGAACCGACAGATGATTAGCCGTGCGGTGACAGCACTTGGTATTTTTCATCCGAGAGGATCATACAGCTTGCTATGGAAGGAGGCCATGCGTGTTTGGAGAAGAAGACAGTAGGAAAGCAAAGATTCAGAAGATAGAGTATCTCCAGAACCTCAGCCTGTTCCCCATTACTGAATCACAAGTACTGTTTATTTCATGTTATTTATTTTCATAAATATAACCACTATTATCATTAATCTCCTGACTAAGATTTACAAAATAACCATAGCTTGCTTCAAGCCGACAATCTTCGTGGGATCGACCCTTACTCATGTAAGGTATTACTTGGACGACCCAGTGCACTTGCTGGTTAGTTGTGCGGAGTTGTAAGAAGTGTAATCACAATTTCGTGCACCATGGTACTTGCAAGAGACTCCGACACTTAAGTTAGCACGTGCTTTAGGCAGATTTTTTATGTAGAATCAGAGTATGAGTTATACTTGGGGGCTCTAGTGTATTTATAGTAGTGTAGAGTGACCCTTCTTGAGATAAGTTAGTTATCTTATCTTATCTTTTGGGCGAGGTCTCCTATCTTTTAGGCCAGCCGCCTTTAGAGCGGGCTGTATCCTCCTGTTTGGGCCTACTTGGGCCTCTATGGCAGTTTGGCCGAGCTCTTTGGGAAGAGTTTGGTGATGACCAATCTAGAAAGAGGTCGGTCACTTTGTCTTCGTCCAACCCGGACTGTATAGCTCGGTCCAGGGTATGAACAGTGCCCCTGCTTGAGCTTTGATCTTCCTTTGAGGTCGTGTTTTCTAAACTTCGACCGCTTTTGAGGAAGTCGTGCTCAAGCAACTTTGACTGGAGTTGCTTCTCCTCGTTCGAGTCTAATATCGCCTTTTTTAACGCGAGGCGTTTTCAGCTTCTTTTTAATTGCGGCGTCCCTTTGGGGTGCATTTTAATTTTTCTTGGAATGCGCAATTGTTTTTAAAGCTCATTGATTAGGTTTTTAACCCTTTACCGTTTCGTTTTCCCTCTTTGAAAAAAGGATTTGAACTTTAGCTCTTTTCTTCTACTCCCTTTCCTTTCTTCTGAAGAGAACCTTCTTTTCTTGACTATCACTTTTGTCCCAAGCTTTTCTCCTTTGTGCGTTTCGTTTGTTCGGCAAAAAGAGGCTTCCTTTCTGTTTGCCCCATAACCCAAGATTGTAACTTTTTTTATTGTTCGGGGTTTTTCCTTTCAGTAGCGATTGTTCGTGCATTCGTCTCTCTTCCTTCTTCTTCTTTTCCAGGTTAGTTCTTTTATTTTGAAGTTCTTTGCATTACTTTTCAATTCTACCGATGATGATTTCTGCGTGTGTTATTTCTTTTTTCACAAAGTTTTTATTGTTGCTGAGCTTTTTGTAGTGAAAGGACGAAGCTTTCTTTGTCTATCATTGTATGCTCTTGTTCCTTTGCAAGTCACAATCTTTTTACTTCTCTGTTGTTGATATTTGGGCTTTTGTTTGTTTCCTTGTGCTTTTCTTCTATTTGAGAGGGTTAGGGTTTGTTTCTCTATCTGTGCTCTGTACTTGTTGCCTCTAAAGGATGCCCCTGGACTTCTGGTGCTTGATCTCTTTTTCTTTATGTAAATCCTGGGGTGTCCTTTTATTGCTATAGTTGTTATTTGTTGGCTGTTTCTTTTTTAGCTTCTGTCCGAGTTGTTCCGTAGTGACCCTGGTGCACGAAATTGTGATCCCTGGTAATGGCTCTAAAGACTTGGTGCTCTAATCTTAATTCAGAATTTGTCACAACTTCGATACAACTAACCAGCAAGTGCACTGGGTCGTCCAAGTAATAAAACCTTAGGTGAGTAAGGGTCGATCCCACGGAGATTGTTGGTATGAAGCAAGCTATGGTCATCTTGTAAATCTCAGTCAGGCGAATATTAAATGGTTATGGAGTTTTCGAACAATAATAGTAAATAAAACATAAAATAGGATAGAGATACTTATGTAATTCATTGGTTAGAATTTCAGATAAGCGTATAGAGATGCTTTCGTTCCTCTGAACCTCTGCTTTCCTGCTGTCTTCATCCAATCAGTCCTACTCCTTTCTATGGCAAGCTGTATGTTAGGCATCACCGTTGTCAATGGCTACATCCTGTCCTCTCAGTGAAAATGGTCCAATGCGCTATCACTGCATAGCTAATCATCTGTCGGTTCTCGATCACACTGGAATAGGATCCATTGATCCTTTTGCGTCTGTCACTACGCCCAGCACTCGCGAGTTTGAAGCTCGTCACAGCCATCCCTTCCCAGATCCTACTCGGAATACCATAGACAAGGTTTACACTTTTCGGATCTCAGGAATGGCCATCCATGGGTTCTAACTTATACCACGAAGATTCTGATTAAGGAATCCAAGAGATACTCATTCAATCTAACGTAGAACAGAAGTGGTTGTCAGGCACGTGTTCATAGGGAATGATGATGAATGTCACGATCATCACATTCATGTTGAAGTGCGAATGGATATCTTAGAAGCGGAATAAGTTGAATTGAATAGAAAAACAGTAGTACTTTGTATTAATTCATGAGGAACAGCAGAGCTCCACACCTTAATCTATGGTGTGTAGAAACTCTACCGTTGAAAATACATAAGTGATGAAGGTTCAGGCATGGCCAAATGGCCAGCCCCCAAACGTGATCAAAGGATCAAAAGATAATCCAAAGATCATCCCAAGATGTAAATATAATAGTAAAAAGTCCTATTTATGCTAAACTAGTTACTAGGGTTTACAGAAGTAAGTAATTGATGCATAAATCCACTTATGGGGCTCACTTGGTGTGTGCTTGGGCTGAGCTTGAAGTTTACACGTGCAGAGGCTTCTTTTGGAGTTGAACGCCAAGTTGTAATGTGTTTTTGGCGTTCAACTCTGGTTCGTGACGTGTTTCTGGCGTTTAACTCCAGACTACAGCGTAGAACTGGCAATCAACGCCCTTTTGCATCGTCTAAACTCGGAAAAAGTATGGACTATTATATATTGCTGGAAAGCCCTGGATGTCTACTTTCCAACGCCATTGAGAGCGCGCTATTTGGAGTTTTGTAGCTCCAGAAAATCTACTTTGAGTGCAGGGAGGTCAGAATCCAACAGCATCAGCAGGCCTTCTTCAACCTCTGAATCTGATTTTTGCTCAAGTCCCTCAATTTCAGCCAGAAAATACTTGAAATCACAGAAAAACACACAAACTCATAGTAAAGTCTAGAAATGTGAATTTAACATAAAAACTAATAAAAACATCCCTAAAAGTAACTAGCTCCTACTAAAAACATACTAAAAATAATGCCAAAAAGCGTATAAATTATCCGCTCATCACAACACCAAACTTAAATTGTTGCTTGACCCCAAGCAACTAAAAATCAAATAGGATAAAAAGAAGAGAATATACTATAAATTCCAAAATATCAATGAAACATAGCTCCAATCAGATGAGCGGGACTTGTAGCTTTTTGCCTCTTGAATAGTTTTGGCATCTCACTTTATCCAGAATGATTGGCATCTATAGGAACTTAGAGTTCAGATAGTGTTATTGATTCTCCTAGTTCAGTATGTTGATTTTTGAACACAGCTACTTTATGAGTCTTGGCCGTGGCCCTAAGCACTTTGTTTTCCAGTATTACCACCGGATACATAAATGGCACAGACACATAACTGGGTGAACCTTTTCAGATTGTGACTCAGCTTTGCTAAAGTCCCCAATTAGAGGTGTCCAGGGTTCTTAAGCACACTCTTCTTTTGCTTTGGACCTTGACTTTAACCGCTCAGTCTCAAGTTTTCACTTGACACCTTCACGCCACAAGCACATGGTTAGGGACAGCTTGGTTTAGCTGCTTAGGCCAGGATTTTATTCCTTTAGGCCCTCATATCCACTGATGCTCAAAGCCTTGGATCCTTTTTATTTACCCTTGCCTTTTGGTTTTAAGGGCAACTGGCTTTTTGCTCTTGCCTTTTGGTTTAAAGAGCTTTTGGCTTTTTTTGCTTGCTTTTTCTTTCTCTTTCTCTTTTTTTTCTGCAAGCTTTTGTATTCACTGCTTTTTCTTGCTTTAAGAATCATTTTTATGATTTTTCAGATTATCAAATAATATTTCTCCTGTTCATCATTCTTTCAAGAGCCAACATATTTAACATTCTTAAACGACAACTTGAAAAGACATATGCACTGTTCAAGCATGCATTCAGAAAACAAAAAGTGTTGCCACCACATCAAAATAATTAAACTAGTTTCAAGGATGAATTCGAAATCATGTACTTCTTGTTCTTTTGTTTTTAAAACATTTTTCATTTAAGAGAGGTGATGGATTCATATTCACTACTTTAAGGCATAGACACTTAGACACTAATGATCATGTAATAAAGACACAAACATAGATAAACATTTAACATGAGAAAACGAAAAACAGAAAATTTGAGAACAAGGAATGAGTCCACCTTAGTGAATGTGGCATTTTCTTCTTGAGGTACCAATGATGTCCTTGAGCTCTTCTATGTCTCTTCGTTGTCTTTGTTGCTCCTCCCTCATAGCTCTTTGATCTTCTCTAATTTCATGGAGGATGATTGAGTGCTCTTAATGTTCCACCCTTAGTTGTCCCATGTTGGAACTCAGTTCTCCTAGGGAGGTGTTGATTTGCTCCCAAAAGTTCTGTGGAGAAAAGTGCATCCCTTGAGGCATCTCAGGGATTTCTTGGTGATGAGCTTCTTTATGCGTCTCTTGAGATCCATGAATAGGCTCTCTTGTTTGCTCCATCATTTTCTTAGTGATGGGCTTGTCCTCATCAATGAGGATATCTCCCTCTATGTCAATCCCAGCTGAATTGCATAGATGGCAAATGAGGTGGGGAAAAGCTAACCTTGCCATAGTGGAGGACTTGTCAGCCACCTTGTAGAGTTCTTGAGGTATAATCTCTTGAACCTCCACCTCTTCTCCAATCATGATGCTATGGATCATGATGGCTCGGTCTATAGTAACTTCATACCGGTTGCTAGTGGGAATGATTGAGCGTTGAATGAACTCCAACTATCCTCTAGCTACAGGCTTAAGGTCCAGTCTTCTCAGTTGAACCGGTTTGCCTTTTGAGTCAATCTTCCATTGAGCTCCTTCCACACATATGTCCATGAGGACTTGGTCCAACCTTTGATCAAAGTTGACTCTCCTTGTGTAGGGGCATGCGTTTTCTTCCATCATTGGCAAGTTGAACGCCAACCTCACATTTTCCGGACTAAAATCTAAGTATTTCCCCCGAACCATGGTGAGATAATTCTTTGGGTTTGGGTTCTTACTTTGATCATGGTTCCTAGTGATCCATGCATTAGCATAGAACTCTTGAACCATTAGAATTCCGACTTGTTGGATGGGGTTTGTTAAAACTTCCCAACCTCTTCTTTGGATCTCATGTTGGATCTCCGGATACTCATTTTTCTTGAGTTTGAAAGGGACCTCGGGGATCACCTTCTTCTTGGCAACAACATCATAGAAGTGGTCTTGATGGGCTTTGGAGATGAATCTTTCCATCTCCCATGACTCGAAGGTGGAAGCTTTTGTCTTCTCTTTCCCTTTTCTAGAGGATTCTCCGGTCTTAGGTGCCATCAATGATAATAGAAAAACAAAAAGCTTTATGCTTTTACCACACCAAACTTAGAATATTGCTCGCCCTCGAGCAAGAGAAGAAAGAAAAGATGAAGAAGAAGAAATGGAGGAGAGGGAGAGAGGTTTGTGTTTCAGCCAAGAAGAGGAAGAGAGGGTTGTGTTGTGTGAAAATGAAGAAGAATGGATGGGTTTATATAGTGGAGGGAGAGGGGTTAGGTTCGGCCATTTAGGGTGGGTTTGGGTGGGAAAGTGATTTTGAATTTTGAAGGTAGGTGAGGTTTATGAGGTAGGTTTATGGAGAAGAGTGGATGGATATGAGTGGTGAAGGGGTAGTTGGGAAGAGAGCTTGAGGTGATTGGTGAAGGGTTTTAGGGAAGGGTGTTTATTGGGAAGAGAGGATGAATGAGAAGAGGGAAGAGTATGAGTGGAGGTAGGTGGGAATCCTGTGGGGTCCACAGATGCTGAGATGATCCTGTAGGGTCCACAGATCCTGAGGTGTCAAGGAATTGCATCCCTACACCAATTAGGCATGTAAAATTCCTTTGCATGTAATTCTGGCGTTTAAACGCCGAATTGGTGCTTGTTCTGGGCGTTCAGCGCCCAGATGCAGCATGTTTCTGGCGTTGAACGCCAGTTTCATGCTTGTTTCTGGCGTTTAGCGCCAGCTTTCCTCAGTGTGCATTCCTGGCATCTGAACGCCAGGATGCTGCTTGTTTTGGGCGTTCAACGCCAGATCCATGCTCTGTTCTGGCGTTGAACACCAGCCAGATGCTCCTTACTGGCGTTTAAACGCCAGTAAATCCTTCCTCCAAGGTGTGATTTTTCTTCTGCTGTTTTTGATTCTGTTTTTAATTTTTTGATTTATTTTGTGACTTCACATGATCATGAACCTAATAAAACATGAAAGAACAATAAAAATAAAAATAAAATTAGATAAATAAAAATTGAGTTGCCTCCCAACAAGCGCTTCTTTAATGTCAATAGCTTGACAGTGGGCTCTCATGGAGCCTCACAGATGTTCAGAGCATTGTTGAAACTTCCCAACACCAAACTTAGAGTTTGATTGTGGGGGCTCTGTATGACTCTGTTTTGAGAGAAGCTTACTGTGCCTCTTTTCCATGTTTACAGAAGGATGACCTTGAGTTTTAAACACAAGGGAGTCCTCATTCAATTGAAGGACTAGTTCACCTCTGTCAACATCAATCACAGCTCTTGCTGTGGCTAGGAAGG
Organism: Arachis hypogaea; assembly: GCF_003086295.3. Classification (NCBI taxonomy): domain Eukaryota; kingdom Viridiplantae; phylum Streptophyta; class Magnoliopsida; order Fabales; family Fabaceae; genus Arachis; species Arachis hypogaea. The sequence goes on along the minus strand of NC_092054.1, from coordinate 33,631,846 downwards.
GTCTTCCAAGGATGATGGATTCATCCTCATCCTTCCCAGTATCTAGGATTATGAAATCAGCAGGAATGTAAAGGCCTTCAACCTTTACTAACATGTCCTCTACTTGTCCATAAGCCTGTTTTCTGGAATTATCTGCCATCTCTAATGAGATTCTAGCAGCTTGTACCTCAAAGATTCCCAGTTTCTCCATTACAGAGAGGGGCATGAGGTTTATCCCTGACCCAAGGTCACATAGAGCCTTCTCAAAGGTCATGGTGCCTATGGTATAAGGCATTAGGAACTTTCCAGGATCCTGTTTCTTCTGAGGCAATCTCAGTTGATCCAATGCATTTAGTTCATTGGTGAACAGGGGAGGTTCATCTCCCCAAGTCTCATTACCAAATAAATTGGCATTCAGCTTCATGATTGCACCAAGGAACTTGGCAACTTGCTCTTCAGTAACATCCTTATTCTCTTCAGAAGAGGAATACTCATCAGAGCTCATGAATGGCATAAGGAGGTTCAATGGATTTTCTATGGTCTCTAGATGAGTCTCAGATTCCTTTGGTTCCTCAGAGGGAAACTCCTTATTGATCACTGGACGTCCCAGAAGGTCTTCCTCACTGGGATTCACGTCCTCCTCCTCTCTTGTGGGTTCGGCCATGATGGTCAATTCAATGGCCTTGCACTCTCCTTTTAGGTTTTCTTCTGTATTGCTTGGGAGAGCACTAGGAGGGATTTCAATGATCTTCTTACTCAATTGGCCCACTTGTGCCTCCAAATTTCTAATGGATGACCTTGTTTCATTCATGAAACTCATAGTGGCCTTAGATAGATCAGAGACTAAATTTGCTAAGCTAGATGGATTCTGCTCAGAATTCTCTGTCTGTTGCTGAGTAGATGATGGAAAGGGTTTACTATTGTTAAACCTGTTTTTTCCACCATTATTAAAGCCTTGTTGAGGCTTTTGTTGATCCTTCTATGAGAGATTTGGGTGATTTCTCCATGAGGGATTATAGGTGTTTCCATATGGTTCACCCATGTAATTCACCTCTGCTATTGCAGGGTTCTCAGGATCATAAGCTTCTTCTTCAGAAGATGCCTCTTGAGTACTGTTGGATGCAGCTTGCATTCCATTCAGACTCTGGGAAATCATATTGACTTGCTGAGTCAATATTTTATTCTAAGCCAATATGGCATTCAGAGTATCAATTTCAAGAACTCCCTTCTTCTGAGGCGTCCCATTACTCACAGGATTCCTCTCAGAAGTGTACATGAACTGGTTATTAGCAACCATGTCAATGAGTTCTTGAGCTTCTGCAGGCATTTTCTTTAGGTGAATGGATCCACCTGCAGAAGTATCCAATGACATCTTAGCTAATTCAGACAGACCATCATAGAATATATCCAGGATGGTCCATTCTGAAAGCATGTCAGAAGGACACTTTTTGGTCAGTTGCTTATATCTCTCCCAAGCTTCATAGAGGGATTCACCTTCTTTTTGTCTGAAGGTTTGAATATCCACTCTAAACTTACTAAGCTTTTGAGGAGGAAAGAACTTGGCTAAGAAAGTCGTGACCAGCTTATCCCAAGAGTTCAGGCTACTTTATGTTGAGAATCCAACCATATTCTAGCTCTGTCTCTTACAGCAAATGGGAAAAGCATAAGCCTGTAGACCTCGGGGTCAACCCCATTGGTCTTAACAGTATCACAGATCTGCAAGAACTCAGTTAAGAACTGAAAAGGATCTTCAGATGGAAGTCCATGAAACTTGCAGTTCTGCTGCATCAGAGAAACTAATTGAGGTTTCAGCTCAAAATTGTTTGCTCCAATGGCAGGAATGGAGATGCTTCTTCCATGTAAATTGGAATTAGGTGCAGTAAAGTCACCAAGCATCCTCCTTGCATTATTATTATTTTCGGCTGCCATCTCCTCTTCCTGTTCGAAAATTCCTGTAAGGTTGTCTCTGGATTGTTGTATTTTAACTTCTCTTAGTTTCCTTTTCAGAGTCCTTTCAGGTTCAAGGTCTGCTTCAACAAGATTGTTCTTGTCCTTGCTCCTGCTCATATGAAAAAGAAGGGAACAGAAAATAATAATAGGGATCCTCTTTGCCTCAGTAGAGAGAGGTTCCTTTGTGTGAGTAGAAGAAGAAAGGGAATAAGAGTGAAGAAGAATGGATAATCCAAACACAAAGGTGAGGATAGGAGCAGAGATATGAGGTGAGGAGAAGTGTTAGTAGATGAATAAATAAATAGAAGGAGATGAGGGAGAGGAAATTTCGAAAATTAATTTTTGAAAAGAAGTTGATGATTTTCGAAAATTAAAGGAGAATTAAAATTAAAATTAAAATTTAAACAATTAATTAACTAAAAAGAATTTTTTTTTTGAAAAAGAGGGAGATATTTTCAAAAATTAGAGAGGGATAGTTAGTTAGGTAGTTTTAAAAGAGATAAGAAACAAACAAAAAGTTAATTAGTTAGTTGAAACAAATTTTGAAAATCAATTTTTAAAAGATAAGAAAATAAGAAGTTAGAAAAGATATTTGAAAAAGATATGATATGAAAAGTTATGATTTTGAAAAAGATAAGATAAAAAGATATTTTTGAAAAGATATGATTGAAATTAGTTTTGAAAAAGATTTAATTTTTAAATCACAATTAATGACTTGATTCACAAGAAATCACAAGATATGATTCTAGAACTTAAAGTTTGAATCTTTCTTAACAAGTAAGTAACAAACTTGAAATTTTTGAACAAAAACATTAATTGTTGATGATATTTTCGAAAATATGATATAAAATTAAGAAAAAGATTTTTGAAAAAATATTTTTAAAATTTTCGAAAATAATTAAGAAAAATGAAAAAGATATGATTTTTGAAAAAGATTTTGAAAAAGATAATATTTTTAAATTGAAAATTTGATTTGACTCATAAGAAACAACTAAATTTTAAAAAGTTTTGAAAAAGTCAACTCAAATTTTCAAAAATTTATGAGTGGAAAAGGGAAAGATATTTTTTTTATTTTTGAATTTTTAATGAAGAAAGAGAAAAACATAAAAAAGACTCAATGCATGAGAATATTTAGATCAAAACAATGAATGCATGCAAGAACACTATGAATGTCAAGATGAACACCAAGAACACCTTGAAGATCAAGATGAACATCCAGACTTATTTTTGAAAATTTTTAATGAGAGAAAAACATGCAAGACGCCAAACTTAGAAATCTTTAATGCTTAGACACTATGAATGCAAAGATGCACATGAAAAACAACAAAAGACACAAAATAAGAAAACATCAAGATCACACAAGAAGACTTACCAAGAACAACTTGAAGATCATGAAGAACACTATGAATGCATGAATTTTTGAAAAGTGCATAAATTTTTAGAAAAAATGCAATTGACCCCAAACTTAAAATTGACTCAAGACTCAAATAAGAAACAAAAAATATTTTTTTTATTTTATGATTTTATGATTTTTTTGTATTTTCTTTTAAATATTTTTGAAAAACATATAGGAAAAAGAAAATAAGAAATTCAAAATTTTTAATAAGAATCCCAGGAATCTTTCAATGTTGGCCTAAAGCTCCAATCCAAGGGTTGGGCATGGCTTAATAGCCAGCCAGCTTTAGGATATAAATCAGGCATGCAACAGCTGATATTCCAATTAACTTGCCTCTATGCTAATGGTTGGAAGCCACAGTCTAAAAGAATTAGACATGGCTTTACAGCTAGCCAGGCTTCAACATGCATCATGAAACACTAGAATTCATTCTATAAAATTTAGAATAATTTTCGAAAACAGATGAGAAATTTTTTGAAAGATTTTTGAAATTTTTTTTGAAAATAAAACAAAAAGAAAATTACCTAATCTGAGCAACAAGATGAACCGTCAGTTGTCCAAACTCGAACAATCCCCGGCAACGGCGCCAAAAACTTGGTGCACGAAATTGTGATCCCTGGTAATGGCTCCAAAGACTTGGTGCTCTAATCTTAATTCAGAATTTGTCACAACTTCGATACAACTAACCAGCAAGTGCACTGGGACGTCCAAGTAATAAAACCTTACGTGAGTAAGGGTCGATCCCACGGAGATTGTTGGTATGAAGCAAGCTATGGTCATCTTGTAAATCTCAGTCAGGCGGATATTAAATGGTTATGGAGTTTTCGAACAATAATAGTAAATAAAACATAAAATAGGATAGAGATACTTATGTAATTCATTGGTGAGAATTTCAGTTAAGCGTATAGAGATGCTTTCGTTCCTCTGAACCTCTGCTTTCCTGCTGTCTTCATCCAATCAGTCCTACTCCTTTCTATGGCAAGCTATATGTTAGGTATCACCATTGTCAATGGCTACATCCTGTCCTCTCAGTGAAAATGGTCCAATGCGCTCTCACTGCATGGCTAATCATCTGTCGGTTCTCGATCACACTGGAATAGGATCCATTGATCCTTTTGCGTCTGTCACTACGCCCAGCACTCACGAGTTTGAAGCTCGTCACAGCCATCCCTTCCCAGATCCTACTCGGAATACCACAGACAAGGTTTAGACTTTCCGAATCTCAGGAATGGCCATCCATGGGTTCTAACTTATACCACGAAGATTCTGATTAAGGAATCCAAGAGATACTCATTCAATCTAACGTAGAACAGAAGTGGTTGTCAGGCACGTGTTCATAGGGAATGATGATGACTGTCACGGTCATCACATTCATATTGAAGTGCGAATGGATATCTTAGAAGCGGAATAAGTTGAATTGAATAGAAAAACAGTAGTACTTTGTATTAATTCATGAGGAACAGCAGAGCTCCACACCTTAATCTATGGTGTGTAGAAACTCTACCGTTGAAAATACATAAGTGATGAAGGTTCAGGCATGGCCGAATGGCCAGCCCCCAAACGTGATCAAAGGATCAAAAGATAAGTAATTGATGCATAAATCCACTTCCGGGGCCTACTTGGTGTGTGCTTGGGCTTAGCTTGAAGTTTACACATGCAAAGGCTTCTTTTGGAGTTGAACGCCATGTTGTAATGTGTTTTTGGCATTCAACTCTGGTTCGTGACGTGTTTCTGGCATTTAACTCCAGACTGCAGCGTAGAACTGGCGTTCAACGCCCTTTTGCATCATCTAAACTCGGGCAAAGTATGAACTATTATATATTGATGGAAAGCCCTGGATGTCTACTTTCCAACGCCGTTGAGAGCGCGCCATTTGGAGTTCTGTAGCTCCAAAAAATTCACTTTGAGTGCAGGAAGGTCAGAATCCAACAGCATCAGCAGTCCTTCTTCAACCTCTGAATATGATTTTTGCTCAAGTCCCTCAATTTCAGCCAGAAAATACCTGAAATCATAGAAAAACACACAAACTCATAGTAAAGCCCAGAAATGTGAATTTAACATAAAAACTAATAAAAACATCCCTAAAAGTAACTAGATCCTACTAAAAACATACTAAAAACAATGCCAAAAAGCGTATAAATTATCCGCTCATCAGACCCCTTGTTCTTTTTTCTTACTGTAGGTGTAGTTGTTCTATGTCTTCACGTAAAAATATTGTCGAGATGTCTACAAAGGTTCCCTCTGGTATGGCGGATTGGTTAGATTCCATAGTTCTGATGCGTGTTACCGTTGCCGACCCTGAGTACTGCGAGAAACTTAGGCAATTTCATAGGGTCTGTGAGCGTAGGGAGGACGAGAAAAATTATGAGTTACTGTCGCCCGATCCTGAGGAGAGAGTCAGTTTCCCTCCTTTAGATCGGACAAAGCGGCCTTTCTTTTATGCCTATGACTATTTCTTTAGCCAATTAGGTATTATGCTTCCTTTTACTGCTTTCGAGACCGACCTCTTGTGGACCTGTAATGTGGCCCCTTCTCAGCTTCATCCAAACTCTTGGGCTTTTATAAAGATCTTCCAGCTGTTGTGTCGAGAACTTGGTATCCGACCTACCACATCCCTTTTTCTTTACCTTTTTGTGTTGACAAAACCTGGGGTAGTCAAGAAGAAAGTTTCTTGGATTTCCTTCTGAGCTACCCAAGGGAAGAAAGTGTTTTCCATGTTTGATGAGTCCTTTTAGGACTTTAAGAACTATTATTTTAAGGTCCGAGCTGTCGAGAATGTCCACCCTTTCTTTTTAGATGAGAATGATGAGCCAACCTTTCCTTTATGGTGGCAAAATGATATAGTAGCTCCCAAGAATTCTTAGGAAAGTTTAGATGAAGTAGAGCAAGCCTTGGTGGGTGTTTTAGAGGAGCACTGGGGGGAGCCTCCTCACCTGGATACCAAGAGATTTCTAGGAGATCCTTCCCTCCTCTGTGCCGAGCTAGGTAGTGTCCGATCTCTTTCTTTGTAGAAGTGATTTTCTTTTTCTATTTATGGTTTTTGTCCTTTTTTTCTACTATGTAATTTGTTTTCTTGACTTCTTTTTCAGAGATGGTGAAATCTTCAGACTTTATAAATTCTTTCCTGAAGGCCAAGAAGGCAGTGGCTGCCCAGAACTTGTCACAGAAGACTTCGGGGGAGGCGTCTTCGGTACAATTGCCTCCAAAGAAACCGGCGGTTAAGTTTTAGGGTCTGAGGAAGATTATCCCGACCCCACAAGTTTGAACAGTTCCCTCTAATCCTTCTCAGGTAGCCTTTGGTGCTGCCTCCTCTCCTACTACTGCTAGTCCCCCTCTCAAGCGCCAAAAGACTGTTGGGACTTATGATCTGAATAATAAAGAGTTTGATGGCGTTGGTTTTGCTAGTTGATAGCTCCTCATGGAAAAGTTCCTTTGGATGATTTTCTATCCTCCATCATCTTGATTTTATTGCAAGTAACAGTATTTGGATGGCCAACCTTGGTGCGGCCTTGTCTCGAGTTATCCGGGATTCCCCGGTTCATGCGACCAAGGCTTTTATGGAGTATGATTGAATTAAAGGTCTGAAGGACGAGCTTGATGCTAGGGTTGCTGAATTGGAGATTGATGTATAGAAAGAGAAGGAGCGAGCTACTGTGGCGGAGGCAGCTGCTAACTTGGCCGAGGAGACTGCCAAAAAGTATATGGAGAGCTATACTCGGACCTAAAGTGAGTTGTTGGAGACTAGAGAGAGACTTCAATCTGTCTAAGATGATCATGCCGAGCTTCAGGGACATATGGTGAGTAGTATGACCGAGATGTATGAGATCCTGAAAGCTCAGGTCCGAGTTCTTGCTCCTGAGGCCGACCTCTCCTAATTTAGTATGGATAATGTGGTGGAGGATGGCAAGATTGTGCCTGCTCCAGATGATGATGATGAGGGTCCTCCCCTGGTGCCGCCGGCCAAGGCTTCTGCAGCTTTAGCTTCTTCGACTCCATCTGCCGAGGTGGTCCCTCCTAAGCCCGAGCCTGACGTGGAGATTCTGAACGGGCCGGATGGAGTTGTCAATGCCACCCCGATCTCGACCATGCCTCCTCCTCTTCCTCCTAAGGATGTTGCTACTGGGGCGAACATAGATCCCCTATGATGTTTCTTTTTATATCTTGCTATTGGTGTTTTATTGGTCTTGTAACTTTTGTGAATGACTTTGGCTATGGCCTTGTGACACTTTTGCTAGTTGCTTTCCTGCAACTTTTATTTCAAACACTTTAAACTCTTGGGCTGCCCTTTTAGGCAGCCTTTGAGTCTTTAATGTTTTTAATGTTTGTATGTTGTTTCTTCCTTGCTTTTTTACTCTTTCAATTCTTGCGGATTTTCTAGAGGTTTGGTACTTCCCAGTCCGACCTCCTTTGAGTAGTAATATGGGTTTTCTACCTTTGCCTTTCTCGATCATGCCTTGCTTTGAGTTTGTGTTATCAACTCTTGGCTTTGGCGAAGTTATCCTTGCGGCCTGGTGTCTGATAACTTTTTAGTGTTCTTTCCATAGAACCTTTTTAGTTTGTTCGGACGACCTTTGTAGCCCTATTTTGAGATCGTGCCTTCTTTGAGTGGAGTTGTACGCTTTTAGCTAAGCACTTTTGAGCCTTAAGTTGTTTTTCAACCTTTTTGGCTTTTTACTTGTTCTTTCCTTGAGGTCGTACTTGTTTCTTTGGGTCGCGCCTCTTCTGAGCTGATGTCGACTTGTATGGCTTCGTCACTCGAGCTTTTAGTCATATTCCAATAACTTTTTAGGTAGTGTTCTGAGGGGGAACGTTTTCTTTATATTTTGTTTGGATGACTTTTTAGCTTTGTTTTGTGCTCTTGCTTCAAGTAAGATCCCTTTCAGGACTTTATACCTTTTTAGCTGAGCACCTCAGGCCCTGGTTTTTTAACCTTTCTTTGGCCTTTGTGAGATGTTTTTGTCCCTTTTTAGTGATCCTTTTATTGGTCCGACTTCTCTGTCGGGCCTTCTCAAGTTATTTTTAGTAATCCCATTTTTAGTTAGACCTCGTCAGGCCACTTTTCATGGGTTACTTTTTATAACTTCTTTCATTAACTTGCTTCTATAGCTTCACCTTGCAGGCCTTTTTGTAATCGGGCGATGAATTTTTGCGTTTTATGAGTTTGGATTAATGCGTCTTAGTAGGAAACTTTTTAGGGAATTGATGACTTTTATTTAAATAATAATGAAATAAAAATAAAAGTAAAAGCGTGTACATGTGAGTTTACCCTCTTAGGTCGGGCAGCTTTTTGGATCTCATCCTGGCGTCACGTTGAAAAACCCTTTCAGGAAAAAGAGTGTGCCTTGACCTAAGATCATTACTATTTTCTAGCTATAGTACCTTCTTAGGTTACAGGCATGCCATGACCTTGGTAGCTCTCTCCCTTCGAGGTCGGACACCTTGTAGTAACCTTTCCCTAGTACTTCTGCAACTCGGTATGGTCTTTTCCAGTTGGCTGCTAGCTTCCCTTCTCCTGATCGACCTGCTCCGATGTCATTTTGGATTAAGATGAGATCGTTGGTGGTGAAGCTTCGCTAGACTACCTTCTGATTGTACCTTAAAGCCATTCGACGCTTTAGCGCTTCCTCTTTAATCCGAGCTCTTTCTCGGACTTCTGGAAGTAGGTCGAGCTCTTCCCTTTGGGCTTGTGAGTTGGTGTCTTCATTATAGAGGATCATTCTAGGAGATGTTTCTTCTATTTCTATGAGAATCATTGCCTCTATTCCATAAGCAAGTCAAAAGGGTGGTTCTCTAGTGGTGGAATGTGGTGTTGTCCGATATGCCCATAGGACTTGTGGGAGCTCCTCAGCCCAAGCCCCCTTTGTGTCCTGTAACCTTCGCTTTAACTCGGCCAATATAACTTTGTTGGCGGCTTCTGCCTGTCCATTGGCCTGTGGGTGTTCTACAGAGGTGAATTGGTACTTTATTTTCAGGTCAGCTACCAAGTTCCTGAAACCAGTGTCGGTAAACTGGGTGCCATTATCTGTGGTGATGGAGTAAGGAACCCCAAACTTTGCGATAATATTTCTATATAGAAATTTTCGACTTCTTTGGGCGGTGGCAGTGGCCAATGGCTCTGCTTCAGTCCATTTTATGAAGTAGTCTATGCCTACAATGAGGAACTTAACTTGCCCTGATCCCTGGGGGAAGGGTCCAAGGAGGTCTAGTCTCCATTTTGCAAATGGCCAAGGTGAAGTAATACAGATGAGCTCTTCAGGTGGAGCTATATGGAAGTTGGCATGCTTCTGGTATGGTGGGCATGTCTTAACAAACTCTGTTGCTTCCTTTTGCAAGGTCGGCCAGTAAAAACTAGCTAGGAGTACCTTTTTGGTAAGAGCTCTTGCCCCAAGGTGGTTGCCACACATGCCTCCATGTACTTCCTCTAGGACATCCCTTGTAGCGGAGGTCGGGACACATTTTAGGAGGGGTGTTGAGATCCCTCTCCTATATAGGATGTCATCCACTATGGTGTAGTATTGCACTTCTCGTACTCACCTTTTTGCCTTCTTTTTGTCTGTAGAAAGTGTTTCAGACCTGAGATAGCTGACTATAGGAGTCATCCACCCTCGGTCTTGATCTGATATACTTAAGACTTTTATTTCTTCTGAGGTTGATGGATTTTGTAGTGTTTTCTGAATGAGACTTCTATTATTTCTCCCTGGTTTGGTGTTGGCTAGTTTCGAAAGTGCGTCAGCTCGTGCATTTTGTTCTCTAGGTATATGTCGAATCTCATATCCTGTGAATTGTTCGAGCTGTTCTCTGGTCTTGTCTAGATACTTTTTTATGGTGGGATCTTTGGTCTGGTAGCTCCCTTCAATTTGTGAGGTGACTACTTGTGAGTCACTGAAAATGGTAAGCTTCTGAGCTCCTACCTCTCTAGCCAACTTCAAACCAGCCAGTAGGACCTCGTATTCAGCTTGGTTATTTGATGCGGGGAATTCGAACTTTAATGAGAGCTCGATTTGGGTTCCCTGATCACTCTCTAAAATGACACCTGCACCACTCCCGGTTTTGTTCGAGGAGCCATCTACGTAGAGATTCCATTCTACGGGGGTATCTGGGGCGTTACTGTATTCTACGATGAAGTCGGCCAGATATTGTGACTTAATAGCTGTCCGAGCTTCATATATGAGGTCGAATTCAGATAGCTTGACCACCCATTGTAGGATTCTTCCAGCTAAATCTATTTTCTGTAAAATGCCTTTTATGGGCTGGTTGGTCCGTACTCGGATAGTATGAGCTTGAAAGTATAGACGGAGTCATCGAGAAGTGAGTTTGAGAGCGTAGGCAAACTTTTCTATCTTTTGATAATTTAGTTCAGCCCCTTGTAGAGCCTTACTAGTGAAGTAAATGGGTTATTGTCCGCTTTTGTCTTCTCTGACTAGTACTGAAGCTATTGCTCGACTTCCTACGGTGTGGTATAGTATGAGCTCTTCGCCTTCTCGTGGTCGGGTTAGGATGGGTGGCTGCCCCAATAACTTCTTAAAATCTTGGAAGGCCTGTTCGCATTCTGTGGTCCATTCAAACCTTTTTCCCTTCCTTAATGTTGCATAGAAGGGGAGAGATCTTATGGCTGATCCAGCTAGAAATCTGGATAGGGCTGCTAGCCTTCCATTGAGCTGCTGGACCTCTTTGATACAGGTCGGACTTTTCATGTTGAGTATAGCAGACATTTATCTGGGTTTGCCTCAATTCCTCTCTGGGTGAGCATGAAATCTAAGAATTTGCCAGCTTCTACTGCGAAGGTGTACTTTGCGGGGTTAAGTCGCATCCCATGCTTTCTTATGGTGTCGAACACTTTGGAGAGGTCGGATAACAACGACTCATCATTTTGTGTTTTTACCAGCATGTAGTCTATATAAACCTCCATTAGCTTTCCGATGTGATTGGCGAAGACTTTGTTCATCAATCTTTGGTATGTAGCCCCTGCGTTTTTGAGTTCAAAAGGCATAACTATGTAGCAGTAGTTCGCTCTTGGGGTTAGGAACGAGGTATTTTCTTGGTCGGGTGGGAACATTGGGATTTGGTTGTATCCTGAATAGGTGTCCATGAAAGAAAGGTACTTGTATCTGGAAGAGGCAGCCACTAGAGTGTCTATATTTGGGAGCCGGTAGGGATCTTTTGAGCAGGCCTTATTGAGGTCGGTGTAGTTAGTATACATCCGATACTTTCCATTTGACCTCTTTACCAGCACGACGTTGGCTAGCCATAATGGGTACTCAACCTCCCTTATGAAGCCTGCCTCGAGTAAGGCTTGTACCTGCTCTTCCACAGCTTGGGATCTTTCTGGGCCAAGCTTCCTACGCTTCTGTTGCACTGGCCAGGATCCAGAATATACTGCCAGTTTGTGGCTTATTAGTCCGGGGTTTATGCCAGGCATGTCTGCGGCCTTCCTGCAAAGAGGTCGGAATTATCCTTTAGGAACTGTATCAGTAGCTCCTTGAGGTTTCCTTTTAAGGTTGCTCCTATATTTGTTATTTTGTCTTGAGTATCCCCGATCCGAACTTCTTCGATCTCCCTTTTTGGTTGAGGACGGAGCTCTTCGCGAGCTCGGACTCCCCCGAATTCAATAATGTTAGCTTCTTTTCCTCTGGGGTTACCTTTAAGGTTCAGACTTTTGTTGTAACAGCGTCGCGCAAGTTCTTGGTCTCCCTTTATAGTGGCGATCCTTTCTGGGGTTGGGAACTTCATGCACAGATGTGGAGTGGAGACTACCGCGGCGAGCTGGTTCAGCGTTGTCCGACCTATTAGGGTATTGTAAGCTGAGCTTACGTTGACTACGATGTAGTCTATGCTCATCGTTCTAGACCGTGTTCCTTTTCCAAATGTTGTGTGCAGTGGGAACTTCTTGGCGAGGTCATCGAAGCTTGCAATTAACCTCGGCGGCAAGCTGTCGAACCACTTTGTTGTTATTTCGGTCAAAGTCATCGAGAAAGCTTTGCAACAGATTGCGTCTGAGGCATCTGTGAGATACATCCGACTTCTGAAATTGCTGAGATCATGGCTAGGATCAGACGTGCCGTCATATGGGGTCATGTCAGGAGCTTTGAAGTCTTTGGGGACTTTAGCTTTCATGATCTCCTTTGTGAACGGGTCTTGATCTTTGTGTGGGCTATCTTCGCGATTGGATCGAGTGGTCTTTGTTTTAAAGTCGGCTTCGAGCTTTAGGAGCTTGTCCTCCAGCTCTCGACGCCGTCTTGTCTCTCTCCTGAGGACTCTCTCGGCCTCTCATTGACGTTCAGCCTCTTGTTCGAGCTGTTTGAGGTGATCCTGCTGTTCACGGATGGCGTCTAAGATTTCTGTGTTTTGAGGTTGGTTGTCTCCCTTGGATTGAGGTGTATATCCTTTGGTGTGGTATCCGCATTCTTATACGGCGTTCTGTCCTCCAAACCAGAGTCGTGATCGTTGTCAAGGTTGTCTTCCATAATAATGGGATGACTTCCAGGTTCCCCAGAAACGACGCCAATGTTTCGAGGGTTACCTGAAACTGAAGGTCGATCTCGGATGAGACCTTCTGATAGGGTCAGAGCTGTTGTGTCCGACTTGCTGGATCTGGTGGTGCTGTTGATCCTTGATCACCGGAGGGTGGTGGTATCTGCAAGAGACTCCGATGCTTAAATTAGCACGTGCTTTAGGCAGGTTTTTTGTGTAGAACCAGAGTATGAGTTATACCTGGGGGCTTCAGTGTATTTATAGTAGTGTGGAGTGACCCTTCTTGAGATAAATTAGTTATCTTATCTTATATTTTAGGCGAGGTCTCCTATCTTTTAGGCCAGCCGCCTTTAGGGGGGGTTGTGTCCTCCTGTTTGGGCCTGCTTGGGCCTCTATGGCAGTTTGACCGAGCTCTTTGGGAAGAGTTTGGTGATGACCAACCTAGCAAGAGGTCGGTCACTTTGTCTTCATCAAACCTGGACCGTATAGCTCGGTCCAGGGTATGAACACTTTCTATCAGCATTATTGGTGCGGAATTTATAAATCACAAACTAACCGGCAAGTGCACCGGGTCGTACCAAGTAATACCTTGATAAACCATAATTTTATGGTTTATCTTGTATTGAAATGAGTGGATTTTATCAACTTATCTCACATTTATTCATGGAAAATGCATACTTTTGTGAATTTCTCCTAATTGTACTTGATTGAAAAACATGCTTTTTATGCCTTTAAATTGTTGAATTTAATCCATCCTTATTCCATTCGATACCTTGATGTGTTTGTTTAAGTGGTTTAATTTTTGGAAAGCAAGGATGGCTTGGAAGGATGAAGGAAAAGCATGCTAAAGTGGAGAATTCATAAAAGAGTGAAGAACATGTAGAGCTGTCAGTCCTGACCTCTTCGTACTAAAGTGATCATAACTCTAAATGAGGCAGTTCTAGTGGCATTAGAAAGCTAACATTCGGGGTTCCAAATGATATACAATTATCTATAGTGGATGTGAGTTCACATGCTCACATACGCAGGCCAAATGTCACATACGCGAGTTGACAAAAATGTGGTTCATTAAAGAAGCACGTCACCAGCGATTTCTGGAGCATTTTGGGCCCAATCCAACACATTTTCTAAAGTATTTCAAGCCAAACTCAAGAAAAAGCAAGAGGGGAGCAATTAAGGTAGTTTAGTATCATGTTTTAGGTTATTTTCTAAAAAGAGAATCTCCCTCTTCTCTCTAGAATTTAGGGTTGTTAGTTTAATATCTCTTTAATTTCACTCTTTAATTCTTGTTTTAGTATAGTTTTGTAACACCCTACCACACTGAGCTTTACGCTTAAGCCGTAAAATAGAAGTGGTGTGGTATTACGACCTCTAAAATAAAATGTTTACATATAATAACAGAATTAATTATAATATACTAGGAGCCTTGAAGAATAGATAAAATAAAAATCGCGAAATAAAAACGCAATGCTCAAGAAATGAGTTAACTTGCGTGCTAAGAAAACTATAACTATCAAGCATAAGATAATAAAAGTAGGAATAGAGGGCCCAAGATACAAAATATCAAGCTCGTAACTCAGACCGCGAAGTCAAGACTGGCTGGAGAATATATACACACATATATATACATATCCAAAATCCAAATTTACATAAACAAAATCATGTCTCTCCATAAGCCTCTAAGAGGATAAAAAAGAACAAGTTATAAGGAGAGAACACTAAGTACATGTATATGTATGACTATACAATCCAAAAAGTAACCCGACAACCACTTCGCTTCAGAAGCTCAGACACCTAAGGAGGTGCCTCTCGACCTGCATCTGAAAAATAACAACATAGTATGGGCTGAGAACTAGCGGTTCTCAGCATGGTAAAGGTGCCACACATATAAGATATAAGGTCCTGGGAATGCCAGAGGCAATCCTAGAATGCTAACGCTCAGATTATAAAGCTTAAAGTATTATACAGAAACCATAAAAGGGTAGTTTTCTAAGAGTATCTGGGCCTAACTTAACTTAATCTTAAATCTAAGTCCCACTGCCCTTCCTCCATACCTCCATCTTCGTCAACATATCATAGACAAATAAGCAGATAAAGGCAAGCACAAGAAGGTTACAAGTACTGCAGGTAACAAATATACATTTAACATAGCAAATACACTTAGGCACACCCAGTTAATGCACAAACAAGTAATTCAAGTAATATGCACATGATGCATGCCTGTCCTATGGCTGATGAGTCTAATCTGTCGGTTATGAAGCCAACCCGAAACGCGCATCCCCATAAGTTTATGCATAACTTTTTCTCATATATATATCAAATCTCTCAATGGGGGTACCATTCCCAGGAATTTATAAGTTCCCAGTCACCCTTACCTCGTAGGGTCAACAGAGTATCCAGTTTTCGACCTGGTACACGTAGTGGCAAGCCACGGTACTTTACCCAGGGAATCTCGTATCTCAGATAATTTGATTATACAAGCCAAATATCATACATGATCATTCATTTGACTATTCAAGCCAAGTATCATACATGATCATCCGTAACATTTCATAATCAATTTGTCAATTTTCAGCTTTACTTCACCTCCCAGTTATCCCCATTTCCTAACTTCATCTATTTATCAGGTTTAGTATTATTATTTATGACTAAAGGAATGAAATTAGAGGTTTGGAAGTTCGAAATAGAGTTTAAAACTCAGAAAAAATCATGTTTGCTGAAAAAGGGGCCATGCGTACGCGTGGCTCATGCGTACGCATGGGAGTGTAATAAAGCAGCTCGCACGCACATCTCTTTACCATGCGTATGCGTAGGTGAGTACATCATGTCACGCACACGTGTGGGCCATGCGTACGCGTGGACATGCATGTTGACCCCTTACGCGTATGCATAGAGCTACTCGCATACGCACAGTCAAAATTTCCATACCATGCGTATGCGTGGACGTACGTTTTTCCAAAAACCTGATTAGGCAGAAAGCTGCAGGATTACACAATTTTTAACCAAACTTCCGACGCACATAACTTAATCATTTTAAATTGTTTTTCATCCGTTCTTCGAATGACATAAACTTTACGAACCCAATTTTCATTTAAAATAAGTTGGAAACAAACTGAGGGTCCGGAAGTTAAGTTATAGCTCGGCGAAATTCAGCCCAAAACTAAATTTTTACAAACTTTCAAAACCTCATTCTCAATCAAAACAAATCACAGGCCTTTAATCATCAAACCTGCACTTTCTAACACATTAAGTCCTTCTTCATTAACACATCAACCACCATAAAAAATATGCCTCATACCAACAATAATTGCGCACACACTTCTCAAATCCAACAACCAACACCATAGCTTACAAATCCTAAATTTATATGTTTATGTTCTCAAATGGTTAATCAATAATTCATTAATCCATCAACCAAACAGCAGCACCTAACCAAACATATTTATTAGCAAAACACTAAACAATATACACATATACATTCCAACCTATCATGTGGTCATCTAGCCTAAGTTTTCACAGAACATTAAATACAAGAAACCTAAACCATACCTTGGCCGGTTTCTCCGTAGTGATCAAGGCAACTGATTAAAATCAACACAGCCCCAAAAACCTCAACAAAACAGCTTCCTCCAAGTTCCGATACTCACAATTTCAAGCTCCAATTACTTATTCACAACCTAACACAAATTTATAACACATATACACCCAATTTAATACCCAAAGCACAAATTCAGTAAAATTAAAATGGAATTATGGTATCCTCACCTTACCCAAGCTTCGTATAAGCAAGAGTGAACGTTTTTCTCAATCTAATTGGATCCTAAAACATCAAAGAGCAAAGAAATTCAATATCTTCACTTAATTTTTTGAAAATTAGGGAAGAAGAGGCTGAGAGTGAATAAGCGGGTTACCTATGAATTTTTCCAGTAGAATCATAGATCTCGACGCAGTGGTCGTGCGGCTGCAAACGGTGCGGTGATCAAAGCTTGGACGGAGGAGTTACGGGATTTTGAAATTAGCGTAAGGGTTGGAAATGTTCTTCGTTTCTCCTTTCCCCCTTTAGCTTTCAGCACTGCTTCAGCTGAAATGAGGAAGGGAAGAGGCTTGGGGGACACTTAAGTGCTGGACCGGTTGGGCCCACGGGCCCAGTTTGGGCCCGATTCAACCGGTCCGGCCCGTTTGGTCTAATCTTGGGCCGATTTTCTTGAATTTAGTGTCAAAATTCTCGTTTCAATGAGCTCTATCCTAATTTAATATAATATTTGCATTTCTAATTTTCTTTATTAAAAACTAATTTATTGACTAATTATTTAATAATTTAATGGGGTTTACATCCTACCCACCTAACAAAGAATTTTGCCCTCAAAATTCAAATTTAGTTACCTGAAAAGAGATGTGGGTAGTCCTTCTGCATATCTGATTCGAGTTCCCAAGTATGTTCCTCAATACCAGCTTGACTCCAAGCTACTTTTACTAGTGATACTTCTTTCCCGCGCAATCATTTAACGCTAGTGTCATCAATTCTCACCGGAATTACTGGAAGTGTTAGATCTTCTCTCACTTGAATCAGTTCCGATTTTAGAACATGACTTGCATCAGGAGTATATTTTTGAACCTGTGATACATGAAACACGTCATGCAAGTTCGAAAGATATGGCGGTAAACCAATCCTATAAGCCACCCGACCAATTCTTTTCAGGATCTCAAACGGTTCAATATAACGGGATTCAGTTTTTTAGTCTTAATAGCTCTTTTCACTCCAATGGTTAGTGTAACCTTCAGAAATACATGCTCTCCTTCTTCAAACTCCAAAGGCTTTCACTTTTGATCAGTATAGCTCTTCTGACGGCTTTGAGCTATAAGCATTTGGTTACGAATTTTCTTTATCTGCTCAGTAGTCTCAGCTATCATCTCAGGCCCTAACAAACTTTTTTCTCCAGCTTTATACCAACATAGTGGAGATTGATATTTCCTACTATACAAAGCCTCATATGGAGCCATTGTAATGCTCGAATTGTAGCTATTGTTATAAGCAAACTCCACTAATGGCATATACTGATCCCAGCTCGCCGGCTGGTCCAAAACACAAGCTCTTAGCATATCCTCCAAGGTCTGGATAGTTCTCTCTGATTGACCATCTGTTTGAGGGTGATATGCAGTACTCAAACTTAACTAAGTCCCAAATGCACGCTGAAAGGCTCTCCATAACCTTGATGTGAAATGAGGATCTCTGTCAGATATAATGGTAGAAGGCACGCCATGCAATGTGACAATCTCTTTGATGTACATTTGAGCCAATTCTTCCATTATGCAACTTATTCAGATGGGGAGAAAGTGAGCTGATTTTGTCAGTCGGTCCACAACCACCCAAATAGCGTCATAACCAGTCCGAGTCTAAGGTAAACCTGTTACAAAATCCATTGCGATACTTTCCCATTTCCATTGTGGAATCTCTAAAGGCTGAAGGGTTCCTGATGGTCTCTGATGCTCGATTTTAACCTTCTGACAAGTTAAACATTTAGATACATGCAATGCCACATCATTCTTCATTCTTGGCCACCAGAACAATGATTTTAGATCTTGATACATTTTGGTGTTTCCTGGATGGATTGAAAACCCGCTCTTATGAGCTTCCTTCAAGATACTTTGTAGCAAGTCTCCGACGTCTGGCACAATAATCTGGTTCTTGAACCTCTATAAACCATCCTTATCTTCTGACACTCTCCACTATTTTCCTTGCTCAATCGCCAGCAAATACTTTACGTAACGCTTCACCATCTTGATGAGCCTTCAGAAGTTCTGATTTAAAATCACTTGAAATTTACAACTGACTTAAACACAGAATTTTGGATTCTTTCCTAATTCCCAATTTCAAACCTTGAAATGCCTTTAGTAACTCTTCTTCTCGCAGCATCATCCAAGCTGCATATAAAGATTTCTGACTCAAGGCGTCCGCCACAACGTTTGCTTTTCCTTGATGGTAATTCAATTCGAAATCATAATCTTTCAGAAGCTCCATCCACCTCCTCTGACGCATATTTAACTCTTTCTACTCAAAGAGATACTTTAAAATTTTATGGTCTGAGAAAACGTAAAACTTAATGCCATAGAGATAGTGCCTCCAGATTTTCAGAGCAAACACAACAGCAGTAAGTTCTAAGTTGTGAGTCGGGTAGTTCATCTCATGCGGCCTTAATTGTCGTGAGGCGTATGCTACAACATTTCAGTGCTGCATCAAAACACACCCCAAACCCTTTAATGATTCATCACAGTACACTTCAAATGGTTCACTTGACTCAGGCAATACCAATACTGGTGCAGTAGTCAACCTTTGCTTCAGTGCTTGAAAATTCTCCTCGCACTCCGAAGTCCAGACAAAAGGCGTATCCTTCCTAGTCAACTGAGTTAAAGGTAAGGCGAGCTGTAAAAATCCCTTAATGAATCTCCGATAATACCCTGCCAAACCTAGGAAACTTCTGATTTCTGTCACTGAAGTCGGTCACTCCCAATTCATTACTGCTTCTACCTTAGCAGGATCCATAGATATTCCTTGCTTGCTCACTACGTGACCGAGAAACTTCACCTCACTCTTCCAGAACTCGCATTTAGATAACTTAGCATATAACTTCCTGTCTTTCAGAATTTGCAGCACAGTTCATAAGTGATCAGCATGCTCCTCTTCAGTCTTAGAGTAAACAAGAATATCATCAATGAAGATAATAACAAACTTATCCAGGTACTGCCGGAAAATCCTGTTCATATAATCCATGAATACTTCCGTAGCATTGGTTAACCCGAAAGACATCACCGTATACTCATAATGAACATAACGTGTCCTAAAGGCAGTTTTCAGAATATCTTCATCTCTAACCCTTATCTGATGATACCCGATCGCAAATCAATCTTAGAGAACACACCGGCACCCTGTAACTGATCCATTAGGTCGTCAATTCTAGGTAATGGATATTTATTCTTCACAGTAATCTTATTCAATTGTCCATAATCAACACACAAGCGCATACTTCCGTCCTTTTTCTTTACCGGTAACACTGGCACTCCCCACAGAGAAACACTTGGTCAGATAAAATACTTACCCAACAGATCTTCCAGCTGAGCCTTCAGTTCATCCATTTCTAAAGGTGACATCCTATAAGGAGTAATCGAAATCGGACCCGCTCTAGGCACCAACTCAATTGCGAATTCAACCTCCCGATTAGGTGAAAATTCATTAATATCATCCAAAAATACGTCTGGAAATTCACATACAACCAGAATCTGCTCTAAACTCTTATCATCACTTGATACTCCCGCAGTTGATAACATAATACCCTGACATTCAGTTCCAGAACAATTTACTATCATAGAGTTCAAATAGTAACTATTCACCACAACCGGCGCTTCTGACCCTTCCGGCATAAAATGTACTGACTTCTTAGAACAATCAAGCAAAACATGATTCTTAGATAACCAATCCAATCCCAAGATGAGATCAAGACCAGTCATCGGTAAACAAATCAAGTCATGCACAAATTCACGCTATTGTGCTCGAAATGGAACTTGTGGACATCCTAATCTAGTTACTATTGCTTCATGAGTAGCGTTATGCACTTTCAAATCATAACCTAAAACCACCATCCTCAATCCTAATTCATTATCATTTTCAAATGCAATAAATGAATGAGTTGCTCCTGAATCAAATAAAGCATTTAAGATTTTACCAGCCATTTCACAGTTACCTCTAATCAGTGTCTCGGATCCCTCGGCACCTGCTGCAGAAGTGGTATACACTTTCCCTGGCAACTGTACCCTACCAATCTCATACTTCTTCTTCTCCAGATAATTACTGGCCAAGTGCCTGGGCTGTCCACAAAAATACCATACCCCAAGTCCAGATCTGCACGGAACTCTAGGATGATACTTTCCGCACCTCTGACAATTCAAATCCTGCTGTGGCTGCTTCCCAAACCTTTTTCCTTGATTAACATTAGTATTAGGCATTCTGTAATTGCCCTGGCCTTGATTCTGCTGTGGGACAAAGCCTCCACGCTTGAAATTCCTACCTCTCAGAGCAAAGTTCCTTCTTGAAGTCCTTTGAAAAGGCACCCTCAAACTTTCTTTCTCTACTATCGCCTTCTTCACACATTCCTCAGCCACCCTACTCTTATTCACCAATTCAGAAAACACTCTGATCTCCATTGGGGCAACGAAGCTCATAATATCGCTCCAAAGACCTCCCTCATATTTAATACATTTCCACTCAGCAAAATCTTCAAGCACACCTTTACAGATATGAGAAAAGAGACATAACTCCTCAAACCTGCTAGTATACTCAGTAACAGTCATTTGGCCCTGCTTTAATTGCATCAATTCAAGTTCCTTGGCATTTCTGACTGAATTAGGAAAGTATTTCTTATAGAACTCTATTCGAAAGACCTCCCAAGGAGTCACAGCGCCATCTGGCTATAGGATACGTCATGTTCTTTGCCACCAATACTAAGCCTCGCCTTGCAACTGATAAGTTCCAAACTCAACCCATTATTCTCCAAGAACCTGCTGAGCCTGCAGTGCCCGTTCCATAGCCTGAATCCAATTGTCTGCATCAGTGGGATTTGAGGTTCCACTGAAGGTCAAAGGGTGAACTTTCATAAATAACGCAAGTGTCATAGGGCCTTCTTCGTCATTATTATTCCCATGATTACCCTGGTTTATCTGATTACCCAGTGCCTCGGCTGTCGCCTGCATAGCTGCAGCCATATTTCCCAGAGTAGCCATAAAGTCTATTGGATCATTCCTTGCCAGGCCATGAGTAACAGTGCCTATCCTACCTCTACCTCGCCCGCGACCACGTCTGTGAGTCGACATCTGGTCACTATACTCACCAAACAAGTGATATTAAGTTGATCAGTCTCAATATCACTGGTCTAATGCTTTAAGTTCCAAATGCATGCTCACAAATGTTTATGCATTGAATATCAGTCAGATATCCTAATAGCACATAGACACATATACAAAGAATGCACAGAAGTATAATCACTCCGTCTTTCAGGTTCTATAGGAATGAACTGCTCTGATACTGTTCATGCCCAGGGTCGAGCTGCACGACCCGGGCTAATTAAAGACAAATCAACTGACCTCTTCAGGTCTGGATTCCCCGACCTCTTCTTAAAGAGTTCGGCCAAATCGCCAGAGGGATCCAAACAGGCCCAAATGAAGGGACACAGACCAATCTAAAGGCAGTTAAAACCTAGAAAGATAAGGGTGGTTCCCCAGAAGATAAAGATGACCTCACTTAAGGATAAAAGATAAGATAACTAACTTATCTTATCTAGAAAGGTCAGCCTACACTACTATAAATATATTGGAGCACCCAGGTATAACTCATACTCTGATTCTACTAAAAACCTGCCTAAAGCCCATACTAACTTAAGCATCGGAGTCTCTTGCAGGTACCACCACCCTCCGGTGACGAAGGATCAGCAGCACCACCAAGTCCAACAATTCGGACGCGACAGCTCCGGCCACCAGGTCCAACAAGTCGAACACGACAGCTCCGGCCACCACCGCAGATCTCATCCGAGATCGACCTACAGTTTCAGGTAACCCTCGGAACATTGGTTATCTTGTAACTCTTAGTCAGGAAAACAATAAAATAATTCACTTATCAAATTTGATTGCAAGGAATAAAAGGGCAGAACACAAATTATACTTGTATGCAATGATGGAGAATATGTTGGAGTTTTGGAGATGCTTTGTCTTCTGAAATTCTGCTTTCCTCTGTTTTCTGATTCACGCACGCACGTCCTCATATGGCAAGCTGTGTGTTGGTGGATCACCGTTGTCAATGGCCCCCATCCATCCTTCCAGTGAAAAGGGTCCAGATGCGCTGTCACCGCACGGCTAATCATCTGCAGGTTCTCAATCGTACCGGAATAGGATTTACTATCCTTTTGCGTCTGTCACTACGCCCAGCACTCGTGAGTTTGAAGATCGTCACAGTCATTCAATCCCTGAATCCTACTCAGAATACCACAGACAAGGTTTAGACTTTCCGGATTCTCTTGAATGCTGCCATCAATCTAGCTTATACCACGAAGATTCTGATTAAGAGATCTAAGAGATATTCATTCATTCTACGGTGGAATGTAAGTGGTTGTCAGGCACGCATTCATGGAGGAATGATGATGATTTTCACGTTCATCACATTCATATTGAAGTGCGAATGGATATCTTAGATAGGAACACGCATGTTTGAATGGAAAACAGAAATACTTGCATTAATTCATCGAGACACAGCAGAGCTTCTCACCCCCAACAATGGAGTTTAGAGACTCATGCCGTCAAAAGGTACAAAGTTCAGATCTAAAATGTCATGAGATGCAAAATAAATCTCTAAAAGTTGTTTAAATACTAAACTAGTAACCTAGGTTTACAGAAAATGAGTAAACTATGATAAATAGCGCAGAAATCCACTTCTGGGGCTCACTTGGTGTGTGCTGGGGCTGAGACTTAAGCTTCTCACGTGCCTGGGCTGTTTTGGGCGTTCAACGCCAGGTTGTAACCTGTTTCTAGCGTTGAACTCCAACTTGTAACTTGTTTCTGGCGCTGGACGCCAGACTACAACATGGAACTGGCGTTGAACGCCAGTTTACGTCATCTATCCTTGAGCAAAGTATAGACTATTATATATTGATGGAAAGCCCTGGATGTCTACTTTCCAACGAAATTGGAAGCGCGCCATTTAGAGTTCTATAGCTCCAGAAAATCTACTTTGAGTGCAGGGAGGTCAGAATCCAACAACATCAGCAGTCCTTTTTCAGCCTGAATCAGATTTTTGCTCAGCTCCCTCAATTTCAGCCAGAAAATACCTGAAATCACAGAAAAATACACAAACTCATAGTAAAGTCTAGAAATATGAATTTTTCCTAGAAACTACTGAAAATAAACTAAAAACTAACTAAAACACACTAAAAACTATATGAAATTAACCCCAAAAAGCGTATAAAATATCCGCTCATCACAACACCAAACTTAAGCTGTTGCTTGTCCTCAAGCAACTAGATAAATAAAATAGAATACAAATAATTTTAAGAAGCAATAATATCTCAGAGTTTTTGAGTGAAGCTCAGATTCTAATTAGATGTGCGGGACTAGTAGCTTTTTGCTTCTGAACAGTTTTGGCATCTCACTTTGTCCATTGAAGCTCAGAGTGATTGGTATCTATAGGAACTCAGAATTCAGATAGTGATATTGATTCTCCTAGTTCAGTATGTTGATTCTTGAACACAGCTACTTTATGAGTCTTGGCTGTGGCCCTAAGCACTTTGTTTTCCAGTATTACCACCGGATACATAAATGCCACAGACACATAATTGGGTGAACCTTTTCAGATTGTGACTCAGCTTCACTAAAGTCCCCAATTAGAGGTGTCCAGGGTTCTTAAGCACACTCTTCTTTTTGCTTTGGACCTTGACTTTAACCGCTCAGTCTCAAGTTTTCACTTGACACCTTCACGCCACAAGCACATGGTTAGGGACAACTTAGTTTAGCCGCTTAGGCCAGGATTTTATTCCTTTAGGTCCTCCTATCCACTGATGCTCAAAGCCTTGGGGTCCTTTTTATTACCCTTGCCTTTTGGTTTTAAGGGCTATTGGCTTTTTTCTCTTGCCTTTTGGTTTTAAGAGCTTTGGCTTTTTCTGTTTGCTTTTTCTTTTTCTTTCTCTATTTTTTTTTCTGCAAGATTTTGTATTCACTGCTTTTTCTTGCTTCAAGAATTATTTTTATGATTTTTTAGATTATCAATAACATGTCTCATGTTCATCATTCTTTCAAGAGCCAACATATTTAACAGTCTTAAACATCAAATTCAAAAGACATATGCACTGTTCAAGCATTCATTCAGAAGACAGAAAGCATTGCCACCACATGTAAATAATTTGAATTTATCTTATTATAAACTCGAAAAATATTGCCTCTTATTCTAAAGAAATTCTTCTATTTTATTCATGTTTAATGATGATGATAAAATTAAATTATAGCTTAATTGGAGATAAAATCAAAGTATAGATACTAATTACTACTATATGACTCCTAAGGTAAAACTAAAATAAAAACAGTTATCACAGAGTTAAGACTAAGATTGGAATTTAACAACCTTTGTTCTGGGAAGTGGATGTTCCTCTAATCTGCGGGGTGCTTGGTCCTTCTAGAGATAATTTCTGGCGCTTCAATTCCCTTAAATCACGCCCTTGCTCCTCCTGTTCTTTAAGCAAATAGCAAAGAGTGCTACTTTGTTCCTTCTGTTCTTTCTTTATTTGTTCCATAGCTTCTTGCATCTTGGTAATAGATGTTTCAAGGTACTCCCAGTATTCAGATTGAGGGATTTCTGGGAGAAATTCCTGTGTTTTCTTCTTGATGGGGTCATCATGTGCTTGTTGTTTTTCCATTGATGCTTTGGTGATTGGTCGCTCAACTGAGATATACTCAGTTATTCCCATCCTCACTCCAGCGTCCTTGCAGAGTATAGAAATCAAGCTTGGATAAGCCAACCTGGCATCTTTGGAATTTTTGTTTGCAATTTTGTAAAATTCAGTTGAAATCAGTTGATGAACTTCCACTTCTTTTCCCATCATGATGCAATGGATCATCACTGCTCTTCTAATAGTGACTTCAGAACGGTTGCTAGTGGGCAGCAGAGAATGCCCAATGAAGTCCAGCCATCCTCTGGCGACTGGTTTGAGATCTTCTCTTTTGAGTTGATTTGGGACACCCTTCGTGCTGGTGGTCCACCTGGCTCTAGGGATACATATATCCTCTAGAATCTCATCCAGGCCCTTGTCTGTTCTCATCATTCTTCTATTGAAGGATTCTGGATCATCTTTCAGCTGAGGTAGCTTTAAGATCTCCCTGATCTTGTCAGGGTGGGTATGAACAATCTTTCCTCTGACCAAGGTCCGATAGTCATAGAGAGCAGATCCAGATAGTCTTTGCTTGTCTGTTTGCCACATATTAGCATAGAACTCCTTGACCATATTCCTTCCCACTTTCATTTCAGGATTAGCTAGGATCTCCCAGTTCCTGATTCAAATTTGCTCCTGGATCTCTGGATATTCTTCTTCTTTCAGATCGAATCTAACTTCCGGGATCACTGATCTTAGACCCATTATTTTGTAATAATGGTCTGAATGTTCTTTAGTTAAGAACTTCCCTTGATTCCAAAGTGGTTTTGGAACATTCTCTTTCTTGCCTCTTGGAGTGGGTTGTTTTCCTTTAGGAGCCATGATCTTAGTGGGTATGGTTTAGTGATCACGGATAAACACACCAAACTTAGAGGTTTGCTTGTCCTCAAGCAAAAGAAAAGAAAGAAGAGGGATAGAAGGAGAGCTAGTGTAGGATGGTGGATGAGAGGAAGGAGGCCGAATGGGTTTTTAAAAAGGGAGGGGGGTTTTCGAAAATAGGGAGAAAGATAAGATAGAAGATATGATTTTAAAAAATAAGTATGATAAGAAAAGATATAATTTAAAATTGAAAAGATATGAAAGATATTTGAAAAAGAAAAAATTGGATTTTTAAAAAAGATAATATGGAGATTTGAAAAAGATATTGATTAGTTGAAAAGATTTTTGAATGAAAAGAGATAGATTTGTTTTGAAAATTTTGAAAAAGAGTTGAATTGGATTGAAAAAAAGGGATTTGTGCTTATGGATTAAGATACATTTAATATTTTTAAAGAAGGGTTTTTAGAAATTAGGGATTTTAGAAATCAGGGTTTGTAACATGTTTATGCAAGAAATCATGAATTGAAACATGAAAATTGAGATTAAAATGAAAAATATGAAGAAAAAAACGAATTTACCTCCTCCCCACCATCCTGGCGTTTGAACGCCCAAACGCTGCATGTTTTGGGTGTTCAACGCCCAACTGCTGCTTCTCCTGGGCGTTCAACGCCTAGCTGTTGCTTCTTTCTGGCGTTGAATGCCAGGAACTCCTTTGTCATTGGGCGTTTTTCTGAACGCCCAGGACGCTGTAAATCTGGCGTTAAACACCCAGAAGGAGCTTCTTTCTGGCGTTCAACGCCCAGAAGATGCTTCTTTCTGGCGTTTAATGCCCAGATGGCTATCCTTACTGGCGTTCAAAGCCCAGTGGATGCTTCTTTTGGGCGTTGAACACCCAAAACAGACTTTTACTGGCGTTTTCTTGCCAGTTAGCTCTTTTTTCTCTGTTTTGTGTGCAGAATCCTTCTGTAACCCTGTGAACTTATACAATTGACTCTTTACCTTAGTATTAGTGAACTTTATATAAACAAATAAAATCAAGAATAGGGCAAAATGCTTAGAGGAAGTGATGCCCCATGGCTGGGTTGCCTCCCAGCAAGCGCTTCTTTATTGTCTTTAGCTGGACCTTGCTGAGTTTTTAATCTAGCCTCAGCCTTGAGCACTCTTGCTCAACATTGCCTTCACGATAATGCTTGATTCTTTGTCCATTAACAATGAACTTCTTATCAGAATCAATATCTTGAAGCTCCACATAACCATATGGTGATACACTTGTAATCACATATGGTCCCCTCCACCGGGACTTCAGTTTCCCGGGGAATAGCTTGAGTCTAGAGTTAAATAACAGAACCTTCTGTCCTGGTTCAAAGATTCTAGATGACAGCTTTCTGTCATGCCACTTTTTTTATTTCTCTTTATAAAGCTTGGCATTTTCGAAAGCAGTGAATCTGAATTCCTCTAGCTCATTTAGCTGGAGCAATCTTTTTTCTCCAGCTAATTTGGCATCAAAGTATAGGAATCTAGTTGCCCAGTAGGCTTTATGTTCCAGTTCCACGGGCAGGTGGCATGCCTTGCCATACACAAGTTGGTATGGAGAGGTCTCTATAGGAGTCTTGAATGCTGTTCTGTAGGCCCACAGAGCATCATCCAAGCTTCGTGCCCAATCCTTTCTACGGGTACTTACAGTCCATTCCAGGATTCTTTTTAGTTCTCTGTTAGAGACTTCAGCTTGCCCATTTGTCTGTGGGTGATATGGAGTCGCCACCTTATGGCGAATCCCATACCGCACCATGGCAGAGCAAAGCTATTTGTTGCAGAAGTGAGTGCCCCCATTATTGATTAGTACCCTGGGAACACCAAACCTACTGAATATATGTTTCTGGAGGAACTTCAGCACTGCTTTAGTATCATTGGTGGGTGTGGCAATGGCCTCAACCCATTTTGATACATAGTCAACTGCCACCAGAATGTAAGTGTTTGAGTATGATGGTGGGAAAGGCCCCATGAAATCAATACCCCATACATCAAACAACTCAATCTCCAAGATTTCTTGTTGAGGCATGGCGTAACTGTGAGGCAAATTACCAGCTCTCTGGCAACTATCACAGTTACGTACAAACTCTCGGGAATCTCTGTAGAGTGTAGGCCAGTAGAAGCCACATTGGAGGACTTTGGTGGCTGTTCGCTCACCTCCGAAATGACCTCCATATTGTGACCCATGGCAATGCCATAAGATCCTTTGTGCTTCTTCTTTAGGCACACACCTACGGATTATGCCATCTGCACATCTCTTAAAGAGATAGGGTTCATCCCACAAGTAGTACTTTGCATCAGTAATTAATTTTTTCTTTTGTTGCCTGCTGTACTCTTTGGGAATGAACCTTGCAGCTTTGTAGTTTGCAATGTCTACAAACCATGGTGTTTCCTGAATGGCAAACAAATGCTCATCAGGAAAGGTCTCAGAGATTTCAAGAGAGGGGAATGACGTCCCTTCTATTGGCTCTATCCGGGATAGATGGTCAGCCACTTGGTTCTCTGTCCCTTTTCTGTCTCTTATTTCTATATCAAACTCTTGCAGAAGCAACACCCATCTTATGAGTCTGGGTTTTGAATCATGCCTTGTGAGTAGATATTTAAGAGCAGCATGATCTGTGTACACAATCACTTTTGATCCTACTAAGTATGATCTAAACTTGTCAATGGCATAAACCACTGTAAGCAATTCTTTTTTTGTGGTTGTGTAATTTTTCTGGGCATTATTCAAAACACGGTTAGCATAATAAATGACATGCAGAAGCTTGTCATGCCTCTGCGCCAGTACTGCACCAATGGCTTGATCACTGGCATCACACATTAGCTCAAATGGTAATGTCTAGTCTGGTGCAGAAATAACTAGTGCTGTGACCAGCTTGGCTTTCAGCGTTTCAAACGCCTGCAGACACTCTGTGTCAAACATAAATGGCGTGTCAGCAGCTAGCAGATTGCTCAGAGGTTTTGCGATTTTTGAAAAATCCTTTATAAACCTCTTATAGAATCCTGCATGCCCCATAAAGCTTCTAATTGCCTTAACATTGGCAGGTGGTGGTAATTTTTCAATTACCTCTATTTTTGCTTGATCCACCTCTATTCCCTTGTTTGAAATTTTATGCCCAAGGACAATCCCTTCAGTCACCAGAAAGTGACATTTTTCCCAGTTTAAAACCAGGTTGGTCTCTTGACATCTTTTCAGAACTAGTTTCAGGTGATCAAGACAGGAGCTGAATGAGTCTCCATATACTGAGAAGTCATCCATGAAGACTTCCATAAATTTTTCCACCATATCAGAGAAAATAGAGAGCATGCATCTCTGGAAGGTTGCAGGCGCATTACACAGCCCAAACGGCATCCTTCTATAAGCAAACACTCCAGATGGACATATGAATGCTGTTTTCTCTTGATCCTGGAGATCTACTGCAATCTGGTTATAGCCTGAGTAGCCATCCAAAAAGTAGTAATAATCATGACCTGCCAGTCTTTCTAGCATCTGGTCTATGAATGGTAAAGGAAAATAATCCTTTCTGGTGGCTGTATTGAGCCTTCTGTAGTCAATACACATGCGCCACCCTGTAACTATTCTTGTAGGAACCAGTTCATTCTTTTCATTATGAACCACTGTCATGCCTCCCTTTTTGGGGACAACTTGAACAGGGCTCACCCAGGGGCTATCAGAAATAGGATAAATAATCCCAGCCTCCAGTAATTTGGTGACCTCTTTCTGCACCACTTCCTTCATGGCTGGATTTAGCCGCCTCTGTGATTGAACCATTGGTTTAGCATTATCCTCCAATAAGATTTTGTGCATGCATCTAGCTGGGCTTATGCCCTTAAGGTCACCTATGGACCACCTAAGAGCTGTCTTGTGTGTCCTTAGCACTTGAATAAGTGCTTCCTCTTCCTGTGGATTTAAAGCAGAGCTTATGATCACTGGAAAAGTGTCACCTTCTCCCAGAAATGCATATTTCAGGGATGGTGGTAATGGTTTGAGCTCGGGTTTAGGAGGTTTTTCCTCTTCCAGAGGAAATTTCAGAAGCTCTTTCATTTCCTCTGAATCCTCCAAATCAGGCTGAACATCTTTAAAGATGTCTTCCAACTTTGATTCGAGACTCACAGCCATGTTGATCTCTTCTACCAAAGAGTCAATAAGATCAACTTTCATGCAGTCTTTTGATGTGTCTGGATGCTGCATGGCTTTGACAGCATTCAACTTAAACTCATTATCATTGACTCTCAGGGTTATTTCCCCCTGTTAGACATCAATGAGAATTCGTCCAGTTGCTAGGAAGGGTCTTCCTAGAATGAGAGTAGCACTCTTGTGCTCCTCCATTTTCAGCACTACAAAGTCAGTGGGAAAGGCGAATGGCCCAACTCTGACAATCATGTCTTCAATCACGCCTGATGGGTACTTAATGGAGCCATCAGCAAGTTGGAGACATATCCGGGTTGGTTTAACTTCTTCAGTTAAACCAAGCTTTCGGATAGTGGATCCAGGTATTAGGTTGATGCTTGCCCCAAGATCACATAAAGCTGTCTTGGTGCAATTACCTTCTAATGTGCATGGTATCAGAAAACTCCCAAGGTCTTTAAGCTTTTCAGGAAAGCTTTTCAGAATGACTGCATTGCATTCTTTAGTGAGGAAAACTCTTTCAGTTTCTCTCCAATCCTTCTTATGACTCAAGATCTCTTTCATGAACTTGGCATAAGAAGGTATTTGCTCAAGTGCCTCTGCAAATAGAATCTTTATTTCAAGAGTCCTGAGATAATCTGCAAAGCGAGCAAATTGCTTATCCTGCTCCTCTTGGCAGAGTTTTTGAGGATAAGGTATCTTGGCTTTATATTCCTCAACCTTAGTTGCTGTAGGTTTATTTCCTACAAAAGTTGTTGAAGAAGCCTTTTTAGATGGGTTGTCATCAGCACTTGTGTGTGTCTGATCCCTCACTGGCAATTGAGTGCCAGAGTTAGAAGCTGGAGTGACGTTAGACGCCAGCTCCTCATCTGTTCCTGGCGTCTGAACGCCAGAACTGTGCTTCTTTTGGGCGTTCAACGCCATATCCTTGCTTGTTTCTGGCGTTGAACGCCAGTCCTGAGCATTGTCTGGGCGTTCAGCGCCAGCCTTCCACCCAATTTCTGGCGTTTTAGCGCCAGAATTATTTTTTCCTGGGCTTTTACTGTCCTCAGGTGGATTTTGGGTGGTTTGCTCATTTCTTGGCTTCTTGCTGCCTTGAGGTGGGGTATTTAATGTCTTCGCACTTCTTAATTGAACTGCTTGGCACTCTTCTGTTATTTGTTTTGACAGCTGCTGCTTTGTTTGCTTCAATTGTTCTTCCATATTTATGGTAGCCATCCTTGTCTCTTGTAGTCTATCCTTGAATTCGGCTAACTGCTTTGTTAGAAAGTCCAGTTGCTGATTGAATTCAGCAGCTTGTTTTACAGGACTGAGTTCAGCAGTTAATGTTTTAACCTCTTCTTTCATGGAAGGGTCACTGCTTAGGTACAGATGCTGATTTCTGGCAACTGTATCAATGAGCTCTTGAGCTTCTTCAATTGTCTTTCTCATGTGGATAGATCCACCAGCTGAGTAATCTAGAGACATCTGAGCTCTTTCTGCAAGCCCATAGTAGAAGATGTCTAACTGAACCCACTCTGAAAACATTTCAGAGGGGCATTTTCGTAGCATCTCTCTGTATCTCTCCCAGGCATCATAAAGAGATTCATTATCTCCTTGTTTAAAGCCTTGGATGTCCAGCCTTAGCTGTGTCATCCGTTTTGGAGGAAAGTATTGATTCAGGAATTTTTCTGTCAGCTATTTCCATGTCCTTATGCTGGCCTTAGGTTGGTTATTTAACCACCTCTTAGCTTGGTCTTTTACAGCAAATGGAAACAGTAATAATTTGTAGACATCCTGATCTACTTCCTTATCATGTATTGTGTCAGCAATCTGTAAAAACTGTGCCAGAAACTCTGTAGGTTCTTCCTGTGAAAGACCGGAATACTGGCAACTTTGCTGCACCATGATAATGAGCTGAGGATTCAACTCAAAGCTACTGACTCCAATGGAGGGTATTGAAAAACCCCAATTTGACGGGTTGTTTTGCCCTGAATTTAGAACATTTTGATAACCTTTTGTCACATTTAGCCTAAGAATTAGCGTGGTTTTGTTATCTCTTCCATGATTGTGCTTAAGTGTAAAAACATACTTTTTAAGCCTTATTTTGGTGAATTCTAGTTTCTGTTTGATTCCATAAGATGCCTTGATGTGTTTGCTAGTAATTCCAGGGTTGAAATAGGCTAGGCATGGATCAAAGGAAGCAAGGAAGGAAGCATACAAGTGGAGAGAAGCATAAAAAGTCAAAGAAGCAAAGTCAGCCATGCACGCGCACGCGCACAAGGCGCTCGCGCGCACATTGCAGAATCGACCAGGGACGCGCACGCGTACCATGCGCGCACGCGCCGATGCTGGCACATGACCTCATTAATGCAACACGTGCCTGGAGATTTGAGAGGGTTTCTGAACCCATTTTTGGCGCCAAATTGCTAAGGGAAAGGAATAAAAGGATGAAGGATTAAGGAGAAGGCATCATTCATCACTTTCATACTTTTAGATACTTTTCATACTTTAGAAGTTAGGAATAATTAGTTTAGTTTTAGCTTTGTAGTTAGTTTCTAGAGAGAGAAGCTCTCTCTTCTCTCTAGGATTAGGATTAGGTTTAGGTTAATCTCTCTTCTTAGATCTAGGTTTAACTCATGCTTTGATTCACTTTTCATTCACCAATTCCTAAGCTTCTCCTCTTCCTCTTTCTAGATGTGTGCTTTAATAATTGTAGTTCTTCATTTTGTTTTGGATATATTGTTGTTCCTTGGTTCTCTTTCAATAATGCAACTTGAGGTAATTCATGATAATTGTGATTTCCTTGATTGTTGTTGTTAATTCTTTACATTCAATGGTAGTTAGAATTCATTCTTGTTGTGATTGACTATACTTTTCTTTTGTGCCTCCCAAGTGTTTGATGAAATGCTTGGTTGGATTTTAGTATAGATTTTGTTCCTCTTGGCCTAGGTAGAGTAATTAGTGACACTTGAGTTATCTAGTTCCTTTGTTGATTGATAATTGGAGAGATTGCTAATTGGTTTGGAGTGCACTAAGGCTAGTCTTTCCTTGGGAGTTGGCTAGGACTTGTGGCTCAAGTCAATTCATCCACTTGACTTTCCTTTAATTAGTAAGGGTTAACTAAGTGGTAGCAATGAACAATTCTCATCACAATTGAGAAGGATAACTAGGATAGGACTTCTAGTTCTCACACCTTACCAAGAGCCTTTTATAGTTGTTAGTTTATTTTCATTGCCATTTACTTTCATGCTTCTTATCCAAAACCCCAAAATAACTCATAACCAATAACAAGACACTTTATTGCAATTCCTAGGGAGAACGACCCGAGGTTTGAATACTTCGGTTTATAAATTTTAGGGGTTTGTTTTAGTGACAACCAACTTTTTGTATGAAAGGATTAGTGATTGGTTTAGAAACTATACTTGCAACGAGAATTCATTTGTGAAATTCTGAACCATCAAAAATCCATTCGTCAGGTATGCAGATACTACTCCCCTATGAAGCAGTAGAGGGGTTAGCATATGACCCCAGAGTCCTCCTGGACTGTTCATTTCTGCTTAGGTCCATGATGGAGAAAGGGAGATGATGTAAAATAGAAGAAAATATTTTTATTTATAGGAGAGAGAAAGTGGTTAGGAAGTTTTGAAAAGGATATGATGACTTTTGAAAAAGGTTTTAAATTTTGAAATAAAAATCTGAATTTTAAAGGTAAATTTCGAAAATTTGCTTTAAAATAGAGAGAGAAGATATTTTTGAATTTAAAGAGGAGAGAGAAAAACAATAATATAGCACAAGATTTAAAATTTTTTAGATCTAATGCTCCTTGTTTTCGAAAATTTTGGAGGGAAAACACCAAGGAACACCAAACTTAAAAATTTTAAGATCAAGACACAAGGAAACTCAAGAACATGAAGAAAGAACACCAAACTTAAAATTTTAAGAAAACCAAACTAAAATTTTCGAAAAACAAAGAAAAATCAACAAGAAAACACCAAACTTAAAGTTTGGCACAAGATTTATTCAAAAAAAAATTATTTTTAAAAAAGATTTTAAAAATAGGCTAGCCAATTACTAAGAACATAAGCACCACGCTCTAGCTAATTGAGCTATAAGTTTAAATTGTTTTAACAAGGTATAAATAATAAAAGACTCTAAACCAAAAAGAAAAATTTTTCCTAATCTAAGCAACAAAATAAACCGTCAGTTGTCCAAACTCAAACAATCCCCGGCAATGGCGCCAAAAACTTGGTGCACGAATTGTAAATCACACTTTTTACAACTCGTACCACTAACCAGCAAGTGCACTGGGTCGTCCAAGTAATACCTTACGTGAGTAAGGGTCGATCCCACGGAGATTGTTGGCTTGAAGCAATCTATGGTTATCTTGTAACTCTTAGTCAGGAAAACAATAAAATAATTCACTTATCAAATTTGATTGCAAGGAATAAAAGAGCAGAACACAAATTATACTTGTATGCAATGATGGAGAATATGTTGGAGTTTTGGAGATGCTTTGTTTTCTGAAATTTTGCTTTCCTCTGTTTTCTGATTCATGCACGCACGTCCTCCTATGGCAAGCTGTGTGTTGGTGGATCACCGTTGTCAATGGCTCCCATCCATCCTTCAAGTGAAAAGGGTCCAGATGCGCTGTCACCGCACGGCTAATCATCTGCAGGTTCTCAATCGTACCAGAATAGGATTTACTATCCTTTTGCGTCTGTCACTACGCCCAGCACTCATGAGTTTGAAGCTCGTCACAGTCATTCAATCCCTGAATCCTACTCGGAATACCATAGACAAGGTTTAGAATTTCCGGATTCTCTTGAATGCTGCCATCAATCTAGCTTATACCACGAAGATTCTGATTAAGAGATCTAAGAGATATTCATTCATTCTACGGTGGAACGTAAGTGGTTGTCAGGCACGCGTTCATGGAGGAATGATGATGATTGTCACGTTCATCACATTCATATTGAAGTGCGATGGATATCTTAGATAGGAACACGCATGTTTGAATGGAAAACAGAAATACTTGCATTAATTCATCGAGACACAGCAGAGCTCCTCACCCCCAACAATGGAGTTTAGAGACTCATGCCGTCAAAAGGTACAAAGTTCAGATCTAAAATGTCATGAGATGCAAAATAAATCTCTAAAAGTTGTTTAAATACTAAACTAGTAACCTAGGTTTACAGAAAATGAGTAAACTATGAAAGATAGCGCAGAAATCCACTTCTGGGGCCCACTTGGTGTGTGCTAGGGCTGAGACTTAAGCTTCTCACGTGCCTGGGCTGTTTTGGGCAGTCAACGCCAGGTTGTAACCTGTTTATGGCATTGAACTCCAACTTGTAACTTGTTTCTGGCGCTGGACGCCAGACTGCAACATGAAACTGGCGTTCAACGCCAATTTACGTCGTCTATCCTTGAGCAAAGTATGAACTATTATATATTTCTGGAAAGCCCTGGATGTCTACTTTCCAACGCAATTGAAAGCGCGCCATTTGGAGTTCTGTAGCTCCAGAAAATCCACTTTGAGTGCAGGGAGGTCAGAATCCAACAACATCAGCAGTCTTTTTTCAGCCTGAATCAGATTTTTGCTCAGCTCCCTCAATTTCAGCTAAAAAATACCTGAAATCATAGAAAAACACACAAACTCATAGTAAAGTCCAGAAATATGAATTTTGCCTAGAGACTACTGAAAATAAACTAAAAACTAACTAAAACACACTAAAAACTATATGAAATTAACCCCAAAAAGCGTATAAAATATCCGCTCATCACAATCCCTTCACGATGCCGGACGACCATGACAACGACCACAACTCTGGTTTGGAGGAAAGAACTCCGCTTAAAAACACGGATGCCACATCAAAAGATGTGCCTCAAAACAAGGGGGATAAACAACCTTCCAACACAAACACAGAAA
The DNA here is from genome assembly GCF_003086295.3 of Arachis hypogaea. Taxonomy (NCBI): domain Eukaryota; kingdom Viridiplantae; phylum Streptophyta; class Magnoliopsida; order Fabales; family Fabaceae; genus Arachis; species Arachis hypogaea. Next base: position 33,595,709 of record NC_092054.1, on the reverse strand, counting down.
TCCTAGAAGCCATCCGAGAGCAACAAGATTGCCTCAAACAGCTCGAGCAAGAGACTGAACATCAGTGAGCAGCTGAAAGAGACCTCCGCAGAGAAACTAGGTGACGACGAGATCTAGAGAATAAGTTGTTGAAGCTCGAAGCCGACCTCAAGACCAGAAATACTCATTCCAACCCTAAGGACAACTCCCACAAGGACCAAGATCCCTTCAGCAAAGAGATCATGAAAGCCAAAGTTCCAAAAGATTTTAAAGCTCACAACATGACGTCATATGATGGTACCTCGGATCCCAGCCATCATCTCAGCAATTTCAGGAGCAAAATGTATCTCACCGATGCCTCGGATGCCGTTCGATGCAAGCCTTCTCGACAACCCTGACAAAAACAGCAATAAAGTGGTTCGACAGTCTGCCTCCCAAATCCATCACAAGTTTTGATGACTTAGCCAAGAAGTTTCTTGCTAGATTTTCCATTCAGAAGGACAAAGACAAACACGCCCCAAGCCTATTAGGAATCAAACAAGGAGATCGGGAGAGTCTTCGATCTTACATGGAAAGATTCAACAAAGCATGCCTGGACATACAAAGCCTACCAACAGAAGCAGCCATCATGGGTCTCATCAATGGCCTGCGAGAAGGACCCTTTAGTCACTCTATATCAAAGAAACACCCAACATCTTTAAATGAAGTACAAGAACGGGCAGAGAAGTATATCAACATGGAAGAAAATTCTTGGTTAGGAGAGACCTCGAAATCTGGATTCTCCTACTCTTCCCGGGATAAGGATAAAGAGTCCAGGAAAAAAGAAGATCAACACGGAGAGGAGCCTAAAAAATACCACAATTACACCCCCTCTTCGAGTGTCTCTTGTGGATGTTTTCCGAGAAGTATGCCACATTGAGAAGATTCCACCACCTCGTCCAATCAAAAGCAAAAAAAAGAAGGGGAAATCTGACAAAATACTGTGAATACCACCGAATCTACGGACATCCTACAAATGAGTGCTTCAACTTAAAATATGTCATAGAAAAATTGGTAAGAGAAGGACGACTGGATTGATACCTAGCCAACAAAACGGATGAACCCAGAAAAAGAAGAAGGGACGAAGAGGTCGGACGAGCCGAACGACCACCCCGCACCCCAGAGAGGCACATTCACATGATAAATGGAGGATTCGCAGGAGGAGGGATCTCCAAATCATCTCGCAAAAGGCACCTTAAAGAAGTATATCACGTTGGAGGGGGAGAAGGATCACCCGACATCCCTACTATTACTTTTACCCAGGAAAACGCGGTAGGCATCATCCCGAGACATGATGATCCCATGGTCATTACTATCATATTGGCCAATGCCAACCTCCACCGTACACTGGTGGACCAAGGAAGCTCGGCGAATATCCTGTTTAAATCCGCCTTCAAAAAACTCGGCCTACAAAAAATAGAGCTCAGAGCATATCCAAACAGCTTGTTTGGACTAGGAGACACTCCAATCCAACCCCTTGGATATATATCACTACACACAACCTTTGGAAAGGGAATCCGATTAAGGACACTCAACATAGACTACATCGTAGTAGACGTGAACTCAGCCTACAATGCCCTGATAGGTCAGACAACGCTAAATCAGCTTGCCGCAGTAGTTTTGACTCCACATCTATGTATGAAGTTTCCAACCCCAGAAGGGATAGCCACGATAGAAGGAGACCAGAAAATTGCGCGACGCTATTACAACGAAAGTCTGAACCTTAGAGGAAAAGGAGAAGAAATCAACAGTATCGAACTCGGAGGAGCTCGAGGCCAGGAAAAACTTTGTCCACAACCGGAGGGCGAGATCGAGGAAGTCCAGATCGGAGATATCCCAAATAAAACAACAAATATTGGGGTGACTTTGAAAAGAGACATAAAAGAGTCTCTGATACAGTTCCTAAGAGATAATGCCGACCTCTTTGCATGGAAGGCCACAGACATGCGGGGCATAGATCCCAAATTAATGTGCCACAAACTGGCAGTATACCCAGGATCTCGGCCAGTACAACAGAAGCGTCGGAAGCTCAGACCAGAGAGATCCCAAGCTGTGGAAGAACAGGTCTGAGCTCTACTGGAGGCAGGATTCATAAGAGAAGTCGAGTATCCACTATGGCTAGCCAACGTTGTATTGGTGAAAAAGTCAAATGGGAAATGGCGGATGTACACTGATTACACCGATCTGAATAAAGCCTGTCCAAAAGATCCGTATCCACTCTCAAGTATAGACACTCTAGTGGATGCCTCCTCTGGATACAAGTACTTTTCCTTCATGGATGCTTATTCGGGATATAATCAAATCCCAATGTACCCACCTGATCAAGAAAATACCTCATTCCTAACCCCAAAAGCAAATTACTGTTATGTCGTCATGCCATTTGGACTCAAAAACGCAGGAGCTACCTACCAAAGATTAATGAATAAGGTCTTCGCAGACCATATCAGGAAACTCATGGAGGTATATGTAGATGACATGTTGGTAAAAACATAAAGTGAGGAGTCATTACTGTCCGACCTTGTCAAAGTGTTCAACACCATCCGAAAGCATGGCATGCGACTTAATTCCGCAAAGTATACCTTTGTAGTAGAAGCCAGCAAATTCCTGGGTTTCATGCTAACATAACGAGGAATTGAGGCAAACCCAGATAAATGCTGAGCTATACTTAACATGAAAAGTCTGACCTGCGTCAAAGAAGTACAACAACTCAACGGAAGACTGGCAGCCTTGTCCATATTTCTAGCCAGATCGGCCATACGATCTCTCCCCTTCTACGCTACACTAAGGAAGGGAAAGAGGTTTGAATGGACCACAGAGTGCGAACAAGCCTTCTAGGATTTCAAAAAATTCCTGGGACAACCACCCATCTTTACTCGACCACAGAAAGGAGAAGCACTCATATTATACCTCGCAGTTGAAGAAGTCGCGGCAATAGAAGCTTTGATCGGCGGCTCTGGGGAAGGACCTTCCTCTTCATCTTCATTTAGTGCAAGGATAATCTTACCATTTTCAACAGTGTTATCCAAACTAAAAAGACTCAGGTCAGGCTCGGGAGCAAGAACTCGGACCTGAGCTTTTAGGTTCTCATATGCGTCAGTCACACTGCCCACAAGGTGACCCTGAAGCTCAGCATAATCAGCATGGGCCGACTCAAGTCTCTCCCTGACCTCCAGCAGCTCGCCATAAGTGCGGGTATAACTCTCCTTTGACTTCTTGGCTATCTCCTCGGCTAGATTCGCAGCAGCCTCCGTAGCAACAGCCCTTGATTTCTCTTTCTCTACATCCAGTTCCAACTTGGCTACTTTGGCATCCAACTCATCCTTCAACCCATTGATCCTGTCATACTCTGACTTGGCTTCCAGCATAAAATCCTTAGTCGCATGGATGAGAGAGTCTTGGAATGAGTGAAACAAAGTTGCACCCATGTGGGCCATCCGAACACTACTACTAGTGATGAAATCCAGGTGGTGCAGGATGGACATGTCGTCCATAGGAAGTCGGCCATAAGGGGCAATCTGGTTATCAATAAACCCCCACAGCATCAAAGTCAGGGGCATCCAGATTATAGGGTTTGACAGTCTTCTGCTTCTTGGGTGGAGGACCAGCAGCAGAAGGAGAGGCAGCACCAAAGGTCGACTGGGGAGGATCAGAACTGATGCGGGTGGAAACTTGTCTCTCAACAAATCTCCCTTCGGCAAGTGTACCGAATTGTCGTCAAGTAAAACTCACAATAGAGTGAGGTCGAATCCCACAGAGATTAACGGATTAAGCAATCAATGGTTAATTGACTATCCTAGTTAGACGAATCAGATTGGAGTGATAAGCAACAAGGAAATGTAAATTGACAGAAAAGTAAAGAAAGCAATAAAGTGCAGAAAAGTAAAATGACAAGAAAAGTAAATGTAAGAACTAAAAATAAAATGAACATTGGGATCAAGAGATATTGCAATCCTCCGGATCATGTTCATTCTCATCTCTTCCTCAATCAATGCACTCATTGATCTCCTTGGCAATCTTAAGTGATTGAATTACAATTTCTTGTAATTCAATCTCTCAAATCTTGATCAATAGCCAATTCCTTGGTCAATTGCTCATGAGAAGAGATGAAGTATGGTCACTGATTATACCACATGCATTTCCCAAATCAAGTGTTGAGAGGATTATAGTCACATATCCATCCAAACCCAATTTGGTCCAGCATGAGAAAGCATTTCTAGCTTGATCTCTTCATTCCTCTTTCAAGGTTCAGAAGAGATCCAAGTATGAATAGTTTCTTTTCCAAGATAACTACCCAATTGGATGAAGATCGAAAGCTTTCAAGTAAAATCAAGAGAAGAGAAAGAAGAAGAAGAATAAGAACTACACTTAATCCATTGAATCACAATAGAGCTCTCTAACCCAATGAAAATAGTTAGTTGATCATTGCTCTACCAAAAATAGAAAAGAAAGAAAGTGCAGAAAAGTAAAGATGAAGATAAAAACTGAAAATTGAAACTTTAAAATTCATAAATGAAAATTACAACTAAAACTACTACTAAGAAAAGAAAAGAAGAGAAAAGGAAGAAGAGTGGTTGAGGGGAGGGGTCCGAAGACCCACTCCCCTTGGAGTGTGCCAATTCACAGAAGTTCGAATTGGTCTTCACTCTCTCCCCCTTCCTTCAATTTCCAGAATTCCAGAATGACTTGAATGTAAAAACTAAGGCCTTTATATAGGCTCTCCTAAATTACCAAATGAAATTAAAAGCAAATTACACTTAAATGAAAATTCCTATTCTAGATGCTTCTTGTGGCCTTGGTTGACAATTGTGGGCTTGCTTGCTTGAGCTTTGAAGTGGACTTGAGAGAGAAGTGAGTTAAGTTGAGGTCCAGGTGCTAAAGTTAGTGCTAAAGTTAGCCACACTAACGCTACAAGTGTGGCGTTAGTGCTAAAGTTATTGTGGCTAACGTTGCACTTGCTGCCCAGTTGGTGTTTTTGGGGCTTAAAAGATGCCTCCTGTTTGTGCTCAAATTCCATGCCCACTATAGAGTATTATATATCATTGGAAAGCTCTAAATGTCAGCTTTCTAATGCAACTGGAATCACCTCAATTGGACCTCTGTAGCTCAAGTTATGCTCCTTTGAAGTGGACATGGTCGCTGGCATATATGCCAACGTTACTGGAAATGTTGATTGCCAATAACGCTAGCGATCAGGGCTTCATTATTGCCAGTTTCTGAAGCTCAAACTTAGTGTCCACCCCATACTATTATACATTGTTGGAAAGCCCTGGATGTCTACTTTCCAATGCCTTTGGAAGCGCATCATTTGGAGCTCTACAACTCGAGTTATACTTCTTGGAAGGTGAAGAGGTCAGTTGGCCTAAATACAGGCTGATACCATGTTCATTATTGCACTTTCGGGGCAGATTTTCTCCCTTAAATTTAGTATCAACCATGTAGTGCCATATATTCTTGGAAAGCTCTGGAATCCTACTTTCCAATGCCACTGGAATCACCTCATTTAGAGCTTTGTGGCTCAAGTTATGCGTGTTTGAAGAAGGCATGGTCAGGCTGCCAGGTGGGACTTTTGCCCACGTTAACTACCACGTTAACTAAGTTAACGTGGGAGTTAACGTGGCTTATTGGGGGCTTGTGAGTTCACTCCAACGTTAGTGAGAATGTTTGGTATCACTAACGTTGTCGATCACCACCTTTCTCCACGTTAGCTTCCACGTTAACTAAGTTAACGTGGGAGTTAACGTGGCTTTGTTGTAAATTGGGCCAACGTTAGTGACAATGTTGAATGTCACTAACGTTGGCTTTCCCCCTTTCTTCTTAACGTTAGAGGCCACGTTAACTAAGTTAACGTGGCAACTACCGTGGCCACTTATGAGCTTGGTCCAACGTTAGTGATAATGTTAAGTGTCACTAACGTTAGCTCCATTTCCTTTCTTCAAAGTTAATGCCACTAACTTTTCTCACTAACGTTGTGGCTTTCCTTCCTTCCACGTTAGTGCCCACGTTAGTGTAACTAACGTAGCCACTAACATGGCTCTTCTCTCCTTCTTTTAGCCTGAAATCAATCAAACAAAGTGCATCAAAGTCTTGCTCTTAATCATGGGATCATGCATCATCCAATTTATCATATAATTCATGCAAAATTCTCATGAAATCATGTAAAGTGCACACTGTATGCTTGAATCAAGATGTAAGTGAATATCTACCCAAAACTAGCTTATTTCCTAAGAAAATTCATGAAACTACCTTAAAAACAGTAAAGAAAAGGTCAGTGGAACTGGCCAAAATGCCCTGGCATCAAGAACAAGCCAGGCGAACCTGGGGGTCGGTATGACTCTCCTCGGCCCAGAGATGTCCGAGGTCGACCTCCTCAGAGTAACTCTCGAAGATCCCTCCCCAGAACCTTTGGCCGAGATGTTCTGGGTCGTAGTCACCTTCCTCGCCCTCTTCAAAGCTTTCATGGAATCAGTGGTCTTCACCACCTCTAAAAAATAAAACAGCAAAACCAAAAATTGCAAATTAGAAAGAGATGGATTGACAAAACCAACAAAATAATAAAGACAAGGCTAAAAAAGAAATCGGCGGATACCTAATTCAGCTTGAAAAAAGGAGGGATCCCCTAAAAACTACTTCGTATCAAGATGGGGAGGCTCCCCCCAATTTTCCTCTAGTACATGCACAAAAGGCTGCTCAATTTCATATAGCATTTCCCAAGTATACCTAGACACTACCACATTCTTTTGCCAACATAAGGGGAAGGCAGGCTCATTATTCTGTTCCAAGAAGAAAGGCCGAGCTCCTTCAACAGCTCGGACCTTGAAATAATAGTTTTTGAAGTCCCTAAAAGATTCATCGTACATAGAAAAAACTTTCTTTCTCTGGACAGCTCGGAAAGAAATCCAGGAAGCCTTCTTCTTAGCTGTCCTAGGCTTTGTCAAAACAAAAAGGTAAAGGAAGAGAGTTTGAGAAGGTCGGACATCCAGTTCTTGGCACAACAGTTGGAAGATTTTTATGAAGCCCCACGAGTTCGGGTGAAGTTGAGAAGGAGCTAAGTTGCAGGACCATAACAGGTCGGTCTTAAAGGAAGTAAAATGAATGGTGATGTTCATTTGGCTAAAAAAGTAATCATACGCATAAAAGAAAGGGACGTTCCCCCTGAGTCAGAGAAGGAAAACAAACTCTCACATTAGGGTCAGGCGCTACCAACTCGTAATTTTTCTCCTGATCTCTGATGACAAGTCATCTTAACCCATTTTAGCTAGTCTTTTTCTTTAGTTTTCATTAGAATTATGCACTTTCTTGAGCTACAAGCAAGCTAATTGAGTAGAATTTCATGTTTCCCTTGATTGAACTAACCATATGTGAATTCATGCCATTTCATGAGGTTTTGAGCCATAATTGTTGCATATTGTGGAAGATTGAATACCTCATGATTTTGAGCAAAACTTTGATTAGTTTGGTTGATCAATGATAGGTGAAGAAGGCTTGGAGAAAGGTTGAAGCAAAGAGGAATGGCTAGAAGTGAAGAATGGACAATGGAATAAATGAAAAATTGAACCGGGTTGCATGAAGTTAGCCCCAACGTTAGCCCCCTAACTTGGAGGCTAACGTTGGGCATGTGAATCACTCCTTGGAAGTAGCCAACGTTAGCTCCAACGTTAGCCCCCTAACTTGGAGGCTAACGTTGGAACTTGAGAGTTTCTCCCTGGGCCACCAACGTTTGCGCCAACGTTAGCCCCCTAACTTGGAGGCTAACGTTGGCACTTAAATCACAAAGGGGGAAGGCCAACGTTTGCGCCAACGTTAGCCCCCTAACTTGGAGGCTAACGTTGGCGCCACTCACACCAAGCATTGCCAACGTTAGGGTCAAAGTTAGACCCCTAACGTTGGCGCCAACGTCCACACCAGAAGGATGTGGTTTGCTGATATGAAAAGTTAGGGTCAAAGTTAGACCCCTAACTTTGACCCTAACGTTGAGCTCATCTTTGGCCAACTTCAAAAACCGGTTCAATTGGTTCACTTCGGTTCTTCTTCAATCTTCAAGAGCAATCAACCAAGGCCTCTTTCAACCCAATTCCACCAAGGACAAAGGCCCAACTCAAGGCTTGAAGATCATTTTGGAAAGTGTATAAATAGGATAGAATTCAATTTATTGGGAGAGCTTTTCTGGAGAGTTTTCCTTGAGAGCTTTCCTTTTTGAATTTTCAGAATAGTTTTTGGGAAGCTTTTGTTACTGAGTGCACTTGAATTTCTTTGTTTCCTTTTACTTGCAATTTCATTTTACTTTTGTCTTAAATCTTGGATTGGAGAATTGAAGAAATTCTGTTTCAATCTCAATCTTGGATCTCTCTGTTTCTTTTCTTTACTGTTAATTGAATTTCATTTCCGGTTCATAGTTCTTCATCTCTTTTCTTTGCAATTTACAATTCCATTGCTATTGTTCTTGTTGGATCTAGGAAGGCATTGAGATCTAGACTTGGTTTTCTAGTCTCTGGGACCTGAGATCTAAATTCTCATTTCAATTCTCTGTTTAAGGCTTTCATTGTTCATTTACTTTGCTGTTATAAGATCCGGTTCAATCCCAATTCCCTTTTCCTCTTCTGTTTGATGCAATTTAGTTTTTCCTTGTTTAAATTCTGCAAATCCACATCCCAATCCCCTTTACATTCCAAGCAATTTACATTTCTTGCACTTTAAGTTTCTGCAATTTACATTTCTTGCACTTTAAGTTTCTGCCATTTAATTTCTTGTTCTTTAAGTTTCAGCAATTTACTTTCCCGCTCTCTTTAATTTCATGCAATTTACATTCTGCAAACCACAAATCACCCAACCAACATTTGATTCGCTTGACTAAATCAACCACTAAGCTAAAATTGCTCAATCCTTCAATCCTTGTGGGATCGACCTCACTCCCGTGAGTTTTTATTACTTGATACGACCCGGTACACTTGCCGGCTAGTTTTGGGTGTTTTGGGAGAGATTCGTTTCTCATCAAAATATCTCATCAAGTTTTTGGCGCCGTTGCCGGGGATTGATTAGATTGACAATGATTAAGTGAGGTGGTAATCTAGATCAAGCACTTTTTCTTTATTTTTCTTTAACTTTTGATTAACCCGCTAACTGTTTGAAATTTTGTTTAAACTAAACTTCATTCTAGCAGTAGAGTGAAGTAATCTTGCTAGTGTTTCTTTTGTCTTGTTTGTATGTCAGGTACAAGGAGATCCGCTCCTGTGTTATCTGAAGTTGATCAGAGAACTCTTAGAAGGATAAGAAGAGCCGAAAGAGGGAAAAGTATTGTTGGAGAAGAAGAATCAGACGAAGAATTCCACGAGATGGAAGGAGATACATCTAATCCAGAAGGAGGAGTTAATAATCCACCACAACAGAGGAGAGTATTGGCTTCCTATACTTTTGCAAATGCTAGACATTGTGGAAGCAGCATTCTCACCCCTAATGTCAATGCAAATAACTTTGAACTGAAGCCACAACTCATCACATTGGTCCAGAACAACTGCTCATTTGGAGGAGGACCATTGGAGGATCCAAATCAACATCTATCTACCTTCTTGAGGATCTGTGACACTGTCAAATCCAATGGTGTGAATCCTGAAACTTACAAGCTTCTGCTGTTCCCGTTCTCATTAAGGGATAAGGCTGCACAATGGCTTGAAACTTTTCCCCAAGCAAGTATCACTAGTTGGGATGACTTGGTGACTAAATTTCTAGCCAAATTCTATCCACCCCAGAGAGTCATCAGGCTGAAAACCGAGGTGCAGACGTTCACACAATTAGATGCTGAATCCTTGTATGAAGCATGGGAGAGGTACAAAGCCTTAATCAGAAAGTGCCCTCCAGAGATGTTCAATGAATGGGACGTGCTGCAAAATTTCTATGAAGGCCTGACATTGAAATCTCAGGAGGCATTAGATCATTCTGCTGGAGGTTCACTACAACTAATGAAAACTGCTGAGGAAGCTCAGAATCTTGTGGATATGGTGGCCAACAATCAATATTTCTTTGCTCATCAAAGAAGCCGCCAACCATCACAAAGAAGAGGAGTAATGGAACTAGATGGAGTGGATTCAATCCTAGCTCAAAACAAGATGATGCAACAGCAATTTCAACAACAATTTGAGCAAATGGCTAAGAGGATTGATAGTCTCCAAGTTGCAGCAGTCAACATTAGCCAACCATCAACCACATGGGGACAGAGTGAAGAGACTCAAGAGGAGCAACAGCAAGAACAAGTCCAGTACATGCACAACCAAAATTCTGGGCCAAATGAAGTATATGGTGACACTTACAACCCTTCTTGGAAGAACCACCCAAACCTTAGGTGGGGAGACAATCACAACCAAAATCAGCAACCATGGCAGAGAAACTCAACTCAACACAATCCAAGAAACAACCAAAACCACAACCAGCAGCAAACTAACCAAAACCCCTACAGAAAACCTCAAAACAACTACTCCAACCCCAACCATTACCAATCTAATAACCAGCCCACCAACCAAAATGCCTACCATCCACCATCCACATTTCACAACCCACCACAAGCATCACCTGAATCTCAAAGACTCACCAACTTGGAAACCTTGATAGACAAAATGTGGAAACACCAAGAAATGACAACCAAGAACCATGAAGCCTCCATGAAGAGCCTAGAGAGGCAAATTGGGCAAATCTCCAAACAGATTTCTGTTGAGAAATCTTCAAGCTCACTGCCGAGTGACACAATCCCAAATCCTAAGGAAGAATGCAAGGCAATACAACTGAGGAGTGGAAGAGTCTTGGTGAAAAATGAAGAAGCAACCAAGAAGCCAAAGGAAAGTGACAAGAAACAAGCTGAAGAAGAGAAAGTCAATGACAAGAAGGAGGCAGCAAGCAAGCCAACTCAGAATCAGGTTCAAGAAAAAGAAGATCAGCCACAAAAATCAAGAAAGGGAAAGGAAGTAATTGAAGGGCCAACTGAGGACCAAAGGCAGGGAAATAACTTCACCCCTCCCTTGCCATATCCTCAAAGGTTTAACAAGGAAACTAAGGACCAACACTTCCCAAAATTTCTTGAAATCTTCAAGAAGTTAGAGATCAATATTCCCTTAACTGAAGCACTTGAGCAAATGCCCCTGTACGCAAAGTTCTTGAAGGAACTTATCAACAAGAAGAGGAGTTGGCAAGTTAATGAAACTGTACTGTTCACTGAGGAATGCAGAGCACTAATCCAGAAGGGACTTCCTCCCAAACTTGAGGACCCTGGGAGTTTCTTTCTACCCTGCGCCATTGGCAGTATGACTATCAAGAAGGCGATGTGTGACTTGGGAGCTAGTATCAATCTGATGCCTGCCTCTCTAGTGAAAAAGTTAGGCATAAAAGAGGTAAAACCAGTACAGATGTCTCTAGAATTGGTGGACAAATCAGTGATATGCCCCAGTGGTATAATTGAGAACCTTCTAGTCAAGGTAGATAGATTCATCTTCCCTGCAGATTTTGTGATCCTGGATTCGAATCAGGATGAGGGCGACTCCATTATACTGGGAAGACCGTTCCTAGCCACTGCTAGGGCCATCATAGACATAGAGCAAGGAGAATTAACCCTCAGGATGCATAATGAAAGTATCACTCTGAGTGTACTGCCAGAAACACAGAACAGTAATGAAAAAAAAGATGGTACAGAAATAGACAAGGAAAATCTGCAGTGGAGGGAGGAAATCAACAAGACAAACAACAACTGCCCTCCCAAGCAAGAGATAGATGATACAGCAGGCCAAAAAGAGAAAGAGACTGTGCAAAGTAATGAAGAAGCTCAAGGGAACATTGTAGTATTGGCAACTGAGAAAAGGAATTTCAAAAGGGAGCCTGTTTTCAAAGAACAATTAACAAAAGGAAGGAAGAAAAACAAAAACAGAATCAAAAAGGGGTGGAAGAACAAAAAAATTCCAACAGAAGGGCTCTCCAAAGGTGACAAAGTGCAGTTAGTCTATCAACAACTGGGAACAGACCAACAGACTAACGATTACTATACTGTGAGCAAAATATTATCACTAGAACATGCTGAGATAGAGCACCAAGGAACAAAGAAGAAGCTTACGATCAGAGGGGACAAGTTGAGGCACTACAGTCATCAACCGCCATAAAAGAAAGCTTCAATGTCAAGCTAGTGACAATAAAAGAGCGCTCCATGGGAGGCAACCCATGCTTTAATATTCTTGTCATTTTACATTCAATAAACTATGGTCACTTGATGCATGAATTCTTTTCTCTTTTCATGAACATGTCCATTTATTGCATGCACTATTTTGAAACATATGCTAAGTTTGGTGTGTCTTCAAGCACATTTAACCAATATCATAAAGGATTTTGTTTCACATGCTTAAAATGTCTTGATAGAGCATATAGCCGAACACTAAGTTTGGTGTCTACATAGCTTCATGAGAATCTGAAATTCATGCATCAATAATCATACATTTGTCATTTTTCAAAACCTTATAAATAGAATTTTCTTTTGATGAAGGTATTAATTGTGATGAACCCTTTGACAAGAAGCAAGTTTGGTGTTCATCAAACCTTGATGCACCAATTCAAGGATACAATTAATCCTTCATGAAAAAAAAAAAAAAAGAGAAAAAGAAAAGTATGATGAAAACAATTCTTATGAACATTTAAACTTCACTAATTGGAGGAAGAAACTCATTTTCTTTATATATGACCAAACATCAAGTTTGGTGTCCCCCAAAGGAAGTGTCACGGTTCACATGAGATAAGAATTGATAGTTTACATATTTTTACTAAAAAGAATAATATTGCTACGGTGGGATAAGACTAATGCATGTGTCTTGTTGTGATGACTAGGAAGTCAAAGAATCTTCAATGAAAAGAAGGACAAGACAAAAGAAAGCATAGCATAAGGACAAAATCATATCACATGCTTCAAGGAAGAAATCTGCCCCTCATTGAAAATGATCATGGCAAAGGCTAGGGAAGGAGCAAATTTTGTCTTCATTCATCCATACATGCACACCCTTGATCCCCATGATGTCTAATTGCATCCTAGCCCTTTATTTCTCATATAAAAGCATACCACCTTCAAGCCATGCACATGACCGAATCACTCCTCAACATTACAAGCCTTGTGCAACTTTTTCTTTTACTTTAAACCCCAAACACTTAATCTTCTCTTCATAACTCCCTAGCAAATTCAGTCCGAATCTCTTTTTCCTCCAACCACACATCAAACTCTCCAACACTCTTCACATTCCCTCTCAACCAACCAAGTGATTATGGCATCCTCCTCAAGAACCAAACGACGAAAAGGAAAAGATCCAATAGTAGAGGAAGAAACACATGAGTATGACCAATGGAAGTTCAAGTCTTGGTCTCATCAAATGCAAATTCAATGGATGAACGAGAAAAAAATATATCCTGAGATTCCATTCATGTTGCCAGATGATGAGTGTCAAGAAATAAAGAACAAGATCCGGAAGAGGAGATGGGAGGAACTTACATCACCAATCTCTCGAATTAATGCCAATATCATAAGAGAGTTTTATGCAAATGTCCCAAGGATTGACATGCGTGAACCCCCAACGTACAAGAGCTATGTGCGTGGGGTGGAAGTAGACTTTGGCCCAGATGCAATCAAGAAGGTTTTGAAACTAAAGTCAGTGCGATTTGATGAACCGGGATACCAACAAAGATTGACTGAGGATCAAAATTATGAAGAGATTGCAAGAGACATTTGTTTTGAGAACTCAAGATGGGAGGGAGATGACAAGAACAGATACAAGTTCTTGAAGAGATGTAACCTCATTCCGGAGGCAAAAGGATGGTATGAGTTGATGAAAAGGTCAATTCTGGGGACAGTGAACACCTCAGAAGTCAACAGGAAGAGAGCCTTAATGCTGTATTGTATCATGGTGGGTGGAGAGATAAGAGTTCATGAGATCCTTGCAAGAGACATCCTAAAGATAGCTGAAAAGAATTCGGCCGGATCTTGGTTGTACTATCCAAGCACCATTTGGAAGTTGTGTGCAAAGGCCAAAGTTCCATTGGAAGAGGAGAATCCAATGTGGCTAAGCCAAGGCATGCCCATAACTATTGAACGAATGATGATGCCCCTTGAAGCACACCAAGGCCGAAGGCCACATGGAGGAAGGGAAAGAGAAGAGCAAATGGAAGAAGATGAGCCCCACATGGAAGAAGAGCCACAAGAGGAGGAGGAACAGCCACACTTTTTCTCACAAGGCAATATGGACATGACTCAAATGCAAGAAGCAATAGGGAGGTTATCTCAGCAATACACAAGAATCCAAGCAAGGCAAGAGGAATATCATTCTCTGTACATGCAAAACCAACAAGCACAAGAAGAGAGAGAGCTGAGAATAATCAACAAACAAAATGAATTTGAGTCAAGATTTCTTGCGATGCAAGAAGAACATGCCTTTCAATCTCATGAATCTTTTGGGAAGCTGGAACAAATGCAAGCTGAAAGTTTGAAGGCCTTCAAGGAGTTCACAACACTCCAAGAAGCAAGGTATGAAGTGCAAGCCGATTACAATGTCAATAGCCAAATCAAACTAAACTATATTGGGGAACATTTGCATAACATGGATCCGGCATTCCCAACGTTTGATGAATTTTTCAAAATGAGAAGTGAGATGGAAGTGAATAGGGCTATGAGACTTGAAGATAGAGTGGAGGAGGCTATGAATAAGGCTGGCTTTTGGCAAGATCAAGAACCACCAAACAAAGATGGTGGGAACACTAGCAGCCAAGTATATGAAAGGAGAAAGAAAAGGCATGACAAATAAAAGGTGGATTTGCTCCTTGATCATCACAACATGCATTCTATCTGTTCTAATCTGTTTTTGCATTTTCTCAGTAGTCCATTTTAAAATCTTTGCATTATGTGTGTTTCTTTTAAAATAAATAGGCTGGTTTTTATGTTGGCTTGTGTGTTCATTTTCACTTGACAAAAAGCATATGTTGTCCCCTGCATCTTTTAATTCAATAAAAAGAACAGTTTGAATGTGAAGAATAATGGCCTCTGTTAGTTAGAAGTGGAATAAAAGCAAGTGGTGGTGTGTGTGTGATTGTATAATAGCTCACTTTTAGTGAATAAAGAGCTAGGATATCTCCTTCTAAGTAGAGAGTGGCCTACTGTCTATGAATCTCAATTAAATTGAATTCCGTGGTTAGAAAGAAAAACAAAAAAAAAAGAGAAAGAACAAAGAGAGCCAAAAAGTGGCAAAACAAAAGAAAAACAAAAAGAAAGAAAGCTGGACACCAATAGCTTGAACTTTGAAATATATGCCTGTGATGTTTTTGTACTAGGATCT
The DNA here is from genome assembly GCF_003086295.3 of Arachis hypogaea. Lineage (NCBI taxonomy): Eukaryota > Viridiplantae > Streptophyta > Magnoliopsida > Fabales > Fabaceae > Arachis > Arachis hypogaea. Next base: position 33,580,359 of record NC_092054.1, on the reverse strand, counting down.
GCTTGGATTAGTAAGCTCTTAGGAGTGCCTCAACACTTGGTGACTTGGGTTAACTAACCCGGGATCATCAGCTGAAAATCCACTATCAAGAGCAACCTAACTACAAAGCATTTAGTAGCCCAAAGAGGTGCTGGGCATCAATGTTTTAAGAAGGAATGTGAGCCAAGTGTCTATGGTGAATAATGTGTCAAGTATAAAGAAAAAGAAAATGAACTTGCTACACATGACACTCAAATAAAGCTTTTGAATAAAGTAATGACCAAGGATAAAGGAATAATGAGAGGTCATAGCAGTATGTCACTTGAAGCTTGAAGGAGACTTTCTAGGCCTAGGAGTCAATAAGAAGTGAGCATTTGCATATCCACATAAAACCCCATGAACTATCAATAACACTTTGCTAGCATGAACTTCCTCTTCCATTTCATTCTTTCTTCTTAATAATTCATTTCTTGCTTGGGGACAAGCAAGCTTCAAGTTTGGTGTTGTGATGACAAGTCATCTTAACCCATTTTAGCTAGTCTTTTTCTTTAGTTTTCATTAGAATTATGCACTTTCTTGAGCTACAAGCAAGCTAATTGAGTAGAATTTCATGTTTCCCTTGATTGAACCAACCATATGTGAATTCATGCCATTTCATGAGGTTTTGAGCCATAATTGTTGCATATTGTGGAAGATTGAATACCTCATGATTTTGAGCAAAACTTTGATTAGTTTGGTTGATCAATGATAGGTGAAGAAGGCTTGGAGAAAGGTTGAAGCAAAGAGGAATGGCTAGAAGTGAAGAATGGACAATGGAATAAATGAAAAATTGAACCGGGTTGCATGAAGTTAGCCCCAACGTTAGCCCCCTAACTTGGAGGCTAACGTTGGGCATGTGAATCACTCCTTGGAAGTAGCCAACGTTAGCTCCAACGTTAGCCCCCTAACTTGGAGGCTAACGTTGGAACTTGAGAGTTTCTCCCTGGGCCACCAACGTTTGCGCCAACGTTAGCCCCCTAACTTGGAGGCTAACGTTGGCACTTAAATCACAAAGGGGGAAGGCCAACGTTTGTGCCAACGTTAGCCCCCTAACTTGGAGGCTAACGTTGGCGCCACTCACACCAAGCATTGCCAACGTTAGGGTCAAAGTTAGACCCCTAACGTTGGCGCCAACGTCCACACCAGAAGGATGTGGTTTGCTGATATGAAAAGTTAGGGTCAAAGTTAGACCCCTAACTTTGACCCTAACGTTGAGCTCATCTTTGGCCAACTTCAAAAACCGGTTCAATTGGTTCACTTCGGTTCTTCTTCAATCTTCAAGAGCAATCAACCAAGGCCTCTTTCAACCCAATTCCACCAAGGACAAAGGCCCAACTCAAGGCTTGAAGATCATTTTGGAAAGTGTATAAATAGGATAGAATTCAATTTATTGGGAGAGCTTTTCTGGAGAGTTTTCCTTGAGAGCTTTCCTTTTTGAATTTTCAGAATAGTTTTTGGGAAGCTTTTGTTACTGAGTGCACTTGAATTTCTTTGTTTCCTTTTACTTGCAATTTCATTTTACTTTTGTCTTAAATCTTGGATTGGAGAATTGAAGAAATTCTGTTTCAATCTCAATCTTGGATCTCTCTGTTTCTTTTCTTTACTGTTAATTGAATTTCATTTCCGGTTCATAGTTCTTCATCTCTTTTCTTTGCAATTTACAATTCCATTGCTATTGTTCTTGTTGGATCTAGGAAGGCATTGAGATCTAGACTTGGTTTTCTAGTCTCTGGGACCTGAGATCTAAATTCTCATTTCAATTCTCTGTTTAAGGCTTTCATTGTTCATTTACTTTGCTGTTATAAGATCCGGTTCAATCCCAATTCCCTTTTCCTCTTCTGTTTGATGCAATTTAGTTTTTCCTTGTTTAAATTCTGCAAATCCACATCCCAATCCCCTTTACATTCCAAGCAATTTACATTTCTTGCACTTTAAGTTTCTGCAATTTACATTTCTTGCACTTTAAGTTTCTGCCATTTAATTTCTTGTTCTTTAAGTTTCAGCAATTTACTTTCCCGCTCTCTTTAATTTCATGCAATTTACATTCTGCAAACCACAAATCACCCAACCAACATTTGATTCGCTTGACTAAATCAACCACTAAGCTAAAATTGCTCAATCCTTCAATCCTTGTGGGATCGACCTCACTCCCGTGAGTTTTTATTACTTGATACGACCCGGTACACTTGCCGGCTAGTTTTGGGTGTTTTGGGAGAGATTCGTTTCTCATCAAAATATCTCATCAATCTCTACTACTACAAATCCTATGATGATTCCTAAGTCGCGCGCAGTATTCAGAATCAACCACAGTGACACACATCAAGACAAGAGAATCCAACCAGTCAGACATGCCATATGGGACCTTTTTAGACATCTCAACAATATTTTTGCAAGAAGACATGGGTCAACTAGTCCTACAGTGAGAAAAAGGAAAAATGGGTTACTAATCAAACAGTTCAGACGAAATAGGAGACATCTCGGACAAAGTATGGAGATAACTCGGACAATAGCATGCGAATGTTAAAAGACTCAGAAACGGCAGTAAAAGGAAACCCCAGGACTTACACCAAGGTCCAAGGGCATCCTCTGGAGGCAATAACAAAGCAAGGATCCAGGAAAAAGAAAAATCTCGTAGTTTAAGCCCTAAAAAAACAAAAAGAGATCAAGCCTTCTCTGACAAATGGCGATCCGTCCATGCAAAACAGCGAACATCAAGCATGCAGAAATCATCAAAAAAAGATGCAACCTTTTTTCAAATTCACAGTCCATTACTCCAAGATACAAACAGAAAAAGATCTACGCATAAAAAAATCAAGTAAAAGGGGCAGAAACAAGCAACAAAACGGGAAAACTCTCAAGGCGCGCATCACAGGCACAACAATGCAGAAAAGATTCAAACTTTCTAACACAAATCCGAGTAAGATCAAAACTTTTTCATACCCAAACAAAGCACAAGCATAAAAAGAACGGTGTAAAAATAAAAGAGAGAGAGAAGATGAAAAACCAACCTCTAGTGGAAAGGAGATGATAAACGATCAGAGACTGAAGCAACGACGCCAACGATCGCCTTTGCAAGTGAGGAAAAAGAAAACATGAAGGCCCAGAAACAGAAGGGTAAGGAGAAGGGAGAAGTTGCAGTAAGCAAAGAAAAGAGAAACTGAGGAAAGAGACTTTGAAATTCAAAATGAAGATACAAAGAGGGAAAGCAAAGGAAAAGGCAAAGAGTTAATGAGTTTTTGACCTTCGCACGTTTCCAAGAAAAAGCAAAATGCGCGCCGTAATTAAAAGAGGAAACGTTCCGCATTCGATCCACTAATAGAAGTTCTACAAATGAGATCAACAAAAGAATGCTCGAGCTCGGCTTTTCCAAAAGGATATCGAAGTCTAAAAAGATACGACCTCAAAAGGAAGACCGCACTTCAGCAGGGGCACTGTTCATGTCCTGGGTCGAGCTGCACGACCCAGGCTGATTAAAGACAAGTCAACCGACCTCTTCAGGTCTGGATTCCCCGACCTCTTCTTAAAGAGTTCGGCCAAATCGCCAGAGGGGACCAAACAGGCCCAAATGAAAGGATACAGCCCAATCTAAAGGTAGTTAAAGCCTAGAAAGATAAGGGTGGTTCCCCAGAAGATAAAGATGACCTAAAGATAAAAGATAAGATAACTAACTTATTTTATCTAGAAAGGTCTGTGATGAGTGGATAATTTATACCCTTCTTGGCATTATTTTTACATAGTTTTTAGTATGTTTTAGTTAATTTTTATTATATTTTTATTAGTTTTTATGCAAAAGTCATATTTCTGGACTTTACTAAGAGTTTGTGTGTTTTTCTCTAATTTCAGGTATTTTCTGGCTGAAATTGAGGGACCTGAGCAAAAATCTGATTCAGAGGCTGAGAAAGGACTGTAGATGCTGTTGGATTAAAGGACTCACATTTCCCATTGACTTCTATATCCTGGAAATGCCCCCTAATGACTCAGGAAGGCCATCATCAATCCTGCTTGGAAGACCATTCCTGAAGACTTCAAAGTTCAAGCTGGACGCATTTTCAAGAACTTATTCTTTTGAAATAGATGGCAGAATGGTGAAATTCAGTTTAAATGAAGCTATGAAGCACCCTCCGGATGATTATTCTATCTCCTAGTGTGACATCATAGATGAAACCGTGGCTGAAGTTCACCAGGAGGAATTAGAAGAGAAGTACACATAACAAGGTCCAAGTGTGGGGAAATTTTCAGAGGACAATGATGGCACTTTGCCATTATCACCAGCTCCAGATAATCCAGAGCCTGGCCATGAGCAGAAATTGGAATTAAAGCCCCTCCCTCCACACCTCAAGTATGCTTACCTTGAGGACAAGCAGAAGTTTCCAGTTATCATTGCAAGGGAACTCACTTCTCAACAAGAAGAACAGCTACTCAGTGTGCTGAGAAAACACAGGTAAGCAATTAGATGGAGCCTGGCGGATATAGTAGGCATCAGCCCTCAAGTTTGTGAGCACAGAATATTCCTAAAAGAGGGAGAAAAGCCCGTCCGTCAACCTCAGAGAAGACTGAATTCCACCATCTTAGAAGTTGTCAAGAAAGAAGTGACCAGGCTACTTGAAGCAGATATCATTTACCCCATCTCAGATAGCGAATGGGCCAGTCCAGTACAAGTGGTGCCCAAGAAGTCTGGAATCACAACAGTAAGAAATGAACATGGAAAGCTTCTGACAACTAGAGTGCAAAATTCATGGAGAGTTTGCATTGACTATAGGCGTCTCAACCAAGCCACTCGCAAGGATCATTACCACTTGCCATTCATTGATCAGATGCTTGATCGCCTGTCAGGTAAATCCCATTATTGCTTTTTAGATGGTTATACAGGCTATTTTCAAATTCATATAGCGCCTGAAGATCAGGAAAAGACTACTTTTATATGTCCTTTTGGAACCTATGCTTATAAAAGAATGCCCTTTGGCTTATGCAATGCACCAGCTACTTTTCAAAGGTGCATGATGAGTCTTTTCTCTAACCTTATTGAGAACTGTATGGAGGTTTTTATGGATGATTTTAGCATTTATGGTGATTCATTTAGCCTTTGCTTAGATAGTTTATCTAGGATATTAGATAGATGTGTCAGTACAAACCTTGTGTTGAATTTTGAAAAATGTCACTTTATGGTAAAACAAGGGATTGTACTAGGACATGTTGTGTCTAATACTGGAATTTCTGTAGATCCAGCAAAGGTGGATGTTATTTCTAGTTTACCTTACCCCTCCTCTGTGAGGGAAGTCCATTCGTTCTTTGACCATGCAGATTTTTACCGGAGATTCATTAAGGACTTTAGTAAGGTAGGACTACCCTTATCCATACTACTACAGAAAGATATTGAGTTCAAGTTCAGTGAGGATTGCAAACAAGCGTTTGATAAACTGAAGACCGCCCTGACTCAAGCTCCAATTGTGAGAGGACCAGACTGGAGCCAGCCATTTGAAATCATGTGCGATGCTTCCAATCATGCAGTAGGAGCGGCGCTGGCTCAGTGCGAAGGTAAGGACCCTTTCGTCATTGCTTTTACGTCTAAGACTTTAGACGCTGCTCAGTCTAATTACACTACTACTGAGAAAGAGCTTCTTGCTATTGTTTTTGCTCTGGATAAATTCCGAGCCTATTTACTTGGTGCTAAAGTAGTAGTGTACTCAGACCACGCAGCTCTAAAGTATTTATTAACTAAAAAGGAGTCCAAACCAAGGCTTATACGTTGGATACTGCTACTACAAGAATTTGATTTAGAAATCAAGGACAGGAGTGGTAACCAAAATCTAGTGGCAGACCACTTGAGTCTTCTTGAGCACATTAAGGATACCTCCACTCCTATAAATGATAATTTCCCATTCGACAACTTACAAGCAGTATTTGAAGTAGTCCCTTGGTATGCACCTGTAGCTAATTATCTAGTTAGTCGCACTTTTCCTCCAAACTTTACTAAGCATCAAAGAGACAAGCTAAAAAGTGAGTCCAAATATTATATATGGGATGACCCATATTTATGGAGATGTGGCGCTGACCAAGTAATTAGACGGTGTATGTCTCAATCAGAATTCCAGTCCATTTTAGAGGCCTGCCATTCATCTGAGAGTGGAGGACATTTTGGCCCTCAAAGAACATCTAGAAAAATTTTAGACTGTGGATTCTGGTGGCCTACCCTTTTTAAAGACGCTGCTGAATTTTGTAAATCTTGTTCCCCATGCCAAAGGTTTGGTAATATATCCAAGAGGGATGAGATGCCTCAACAGACTATGCTTTTCTGTGAAATTTTTTATGTTTGGGGCATTGACTTCATGGGTCCATTTCCAAATTCTAATGGTTATTTTTATATATTGTTAGCTGTAGATTACATTTCTAAATGGGTGGAAGCAATTTCTTCCCGCACTGATGATGCTAACACTGTTGTTTCCTTTGTTAGAAACCACATTATTTGTCGCTTTGGATCACCACGAGCAATCGTGAGCGATCAAGGCACCCATTTCTGTAACAGGAGACTAACAGGATTACCGAAGAAGCATGGGATAGTTCATAAAGTGACAACAGCCTATCATCCCCAGACTAATGGGCAAGCTGAGGTATCTAACAGAGAAATAAAGAGTATATTGCAGAAGATAGTCAAACCTAATAGAAGAGACTGGAGCACCAGGCTACAAGATGCACTCTGGGCATACAGAACGGCTTACAAGACACACATTGGGATGAGTCCCTTCCGCTTAGTTGATGGAAAAGTATGTTACCTCCCAGTTGAGGTAAAGCACAAAGCTTTTTGGGCAGTAAAGGAGTGCAATATGGAATTTGAGAAAGCCGGAGTTGAAAGGAAGTTGTAACTGCAAGAATTAGAAAGCCTTCGCCTAGAAGCTTACGAGAACTCAAGGCTGTACAAGGAAAAGATGAAGGCTGTGCATGATAAGCACATCAAGAGGAGAGAGTTCCAACCTGGGGACTTTGTCCTACTTTACAACTCTAGACTGAGGCTCATGCTAGGCAAGTTGAGATCAAGATGGGAAGGTCCATACAAAGTAGAGAAGGCTGAGCCATACGGAGTTTTCCACCTGAGTCATCCTTCAAGCTCTGAATTCATCAAATTTAATGGACATCGCTTAAAGCTATATCATGGTGAGAAGGTGACGAAAACCAAGGAGCTAGAGATCTTCCTCTTGGAGGATCCACCCACAGCAGAAGACTGAGCTAGTGGAGCGTCCAACTTAAGGACGTTAAAGCAAAGTGCTGGGTGGGAGACAACCCACCATGGTATGATCGTTTCTTTCTTTTATTTTTTTATTTCATTTCTCAATAACTCTTCTCAGTACTAGTGCCTATAGTTTACATCTTCATTTGCATATTACATAATAAAAAAAAGAGGGGGGGGACGCGACGCGACAGCGTCGCCGACGCGTCCGCATCGCAGGTGAGTAAGAAAGAAAAATAAATCGAACAGAAAGTCACGTGGGAGCGTGGCTGGAGGCGTGCCTTTGGCACAAATAACCCCACGCGACCGCGTCATTTGGGAAAAATGCCTCCCATGCGTCCGCATCACCCATGCGGACGCGTGGCCTAAAAATCGACGTAAGAAAGGGTGCATGGCCGAAAGTTGTGCTGGAGTGGTGCTGGAGTGGTGCTAGGCGCACAAGCCTCACCACGCGAACACGTACCCCATGCGTCCGCGTCGTATTCCAATATTGGCCACCCACGCGATCGCGTCCACCACGGGAACGCGTCACCCTGGAATTTGGCAACAATGAGTTTCGAACAAAGAGTTGTGCGAGCGCGAGGCTGCCCTCGCGCCAGTAGCACGGAACGAGTCATGCGTCCGCGTGACCGACACGACCGCGTCAATTCATATAAGTGCCATCCGAGCGATCGCGTACCCCACGCGTCCGCGTCGCCTGCGCCGCACAACTTATCCTAATCTGCCAAAATATCTTATCTTTCTCTTCCCCAAACCCTACTTTTTCTTTTCCCTTCTTATTTCTTTCTTCCCTTTTCTTCCTTCTTCTCTCTTTCTCACCTTCTACTTTCTCTTTTTCTCACCACCATTATCAAGGTTTTTCTTTTCTTCTTCCCTCCTTACTTTTCTATTCTTCTTCTTGTTTTTATGCTTTCTTCTTCCTTTCTTTTTCTTTTTACTTGCATTATCCATGTTTTCTTTTTCTTTCTTTTTCTTTTAATTGGTGTTGGAAATTTATTAGGGTCATTATTATTCCTTATGATTTGCTTGTGGATTGTTAAGGACTTGTTTGGCAATTATATATTAATTTTTAAGGGTTGCTTGCATGTTCAATTCAATACTTTCAATAGCTTATTCACCATGCATGCTATGTGTTTGTGAAAACGCCCGTATGGCATTGTGCACTGTTTTTCGATATCTTTTATCCTACTACTCTAAAATGCTTGCTTTTCACAAAACCCTTTTTCGTATCATATTAATTCAATATAATTGTCATTACAAATAGGTTATTAGTTTGAAAAGCTTGGTAATCTAACTGGGACATTGAATGCTTGATCTATGCTACTCATGCCTTTGCCTGCATGCCAATAAACACCTTGCATTTAATTGTCATCGTATGCACTTGCTATATTTCCATTGTTGATTTCTCACATGTAGTCATGACCATGTGTTAACATCATTCATCTTTTAATGTGCATTGATTACCACCTTCCCCGCCCTCTTTCCAGCTCTAACCCTTGACATTTTAACATACTTTCTCTTTTCTTTCTTTTAGGATGGCCACCAAGAAAGGCAAGGAGAAAGCTACTCCTAAATCAACAGCAGCAAGGAGAGGAACCAAACGAGCATTAGTGGCAGAGCCATCTTCAACTGCGGTTAAACCCTCAACAAAAAGAATTAAGAGGATTATAAAGGTTGATGAAAAGGAGAAAGCCTTCCCAGCAAAGGACACTGCACGATTTACCAATCGCTACTGTGAGCAGATGTTCTCTATCCTGGCAGAAAGGAGTTACAACAACGAATACCTTCTTATCCTCTTGACCCGTATTGCTGAATTTGTTGAGCTGCAAATTGAACGAAGACAATGGGGTTTCCTACAAAGACAGCCACGACAGGTTAATCTTTCCTAGGTAGTCGAGTTCTACTCTAATTTCCACCTGCCACACCTGCAGTCTGTCTATGTCCGTCAGACGCAAGTTTCCATTACAGAAAGAGGCCATTCAACGAGCTTTAGATCTTCCCCCTACTCCAGAAGGACTGGATGCATTTCAAGAGGCCGCACTCAAGCGCCAGATGTACCAATTTGACTGGGACGCTGTTCTCCGAGTTATCACACTACCTGGTAGCAGATGGATCTACGGATACCATCGTTCCCATCCTAAGGGAATATCGGCTTCCGCACTTACCTTGGAGGCTCGCGTGTGAGCACAGATTATGTCCCATTACATCTTTCCGAGCACCCACGAGTCCTCCTTCACTGCAAACATGGCCGTTCTACTATGGTGCATCCTTACAGACCAGCCTCTAAACCTACCAAGACACATCCGGAATGCTATGGGACACGTACAAATTGCGGGCAACTTACCTTTTCTCGCCTTGGTTTCAGATCTCATCTCAGCAGCCGGAGTCTCCTACAGAGCTAGAGACACCAAAGCCATGCTCCCACGGGATGATCAGTACGTCCCTAACGGGAAATATATCAGACCTCCAGCAGCCACTACAAGCCAGCCTACTGAACTGGTTGAAGACATTCCACTTTCAACACCACAAGCACCTACAACCACTCAACGGCTCTATCAGATACTTGAAAGGTTGGATCGGCAGAAATGCAAAGCAAAGCTAAGAGAGCGCCGAAACAAGCGCCGATTCACATACCTCAAGAAGCTACTTAAGGGAAAATACAGAGACTCAGACACCCCGGACTCCACTTTCTTTACCAGCACAGGGAGCTATGACGGTCCCGACTGTGGAGATAATGCTACCAGCCCACCTTTGTTCCTGACAGATGGCACCGAGAACGATGCAAAGCCGTAAGTGTGGGGAGGTTGGTCAGTACCTGACTTTCGGAGGTAATTTCTCTTCCCTAACACCAATAAAATAGGATATTTACTTAGTTTTTCTTTTGTAGAATAGGATAAATTGCATAGTAATAGGTTAATTGCATGCATGTTCTACTTGATTGAAAAGATAATAAGTTTCTTCTAAGACCCTATTTTTAGAACAAAATTTCACTAATTTTAATCAAAACTTTTATGTTAAATTTGCTTGAAGTTGTATTTGGAACATGGTTTTTGAGCTAAAGAACATACAACCTGTGAGACTTTGAGCCTAAACACATGGTTACATTATTTAACCATAAATATTTTATTCTTGTGTGTTTACTTCTCTATGATGTAATCTATATTTTGTTTCATCCTATATGTCCAATGTTTAATATATTTATATGCTTGCATATGATTGAGGCCATTACTTGTTTAGCTTACTTATCTAAATTAAGCCTACCCCTTAAGTTACCTTTGTTAGCCACTTTGAGCCTTTAAATTCCATTTGTTCTTTATTTTACCACATCGCTAGCCTTAAGCGGAAAAACAATTATATATCCCAATTGAATCTTTGGTTAGCTTGAGATAGAATTGTGTGTTAATTGAGTATGGGAAGATTGTGGGAACAAAAGATAATAAGGAAATGTGTCATGATAATATAATGGGAATTTGGGTACCTACTCATGTGAAACTATAAAAGAAAAACTAAAAATTCTATATGCATTGATAAGCTGTGTTTATTTTAATGTAAAAAAAAATTTTCCAAAAATATTCAATAAATAAATAAGAGGACAAAATTACCCCAATGCCAAGTTAAAATTCAAGGATCAATGCATATATGATAAAATTAAAATAAAAGTTGATACATGAGTAAGGAGTGTGAAAGGAAAATTTTGGGTAGCTAGGTATGAAATTTAAGTTATATAGAATATATATATGTGTGTTAGGTGAAAGCTTGGGTTAATCAAAGATTTGATTTATAAGCTTACTTAGCCATATATGTACCCTTACCCTTACCTTGGCCCCATTACAACCTTGAAAAGACCTCATGATGTTTGCATTGGTACATTAAATATTGTTGATTGGTTAGGAGAAGAACAAAAATTAGAAAGCATGGTTAGAGAAGGATAGAGTGATTATCCTATACACTAGAGAGATTAGAGTGTACATACATCATCAGTGAGGGTTCAATGCCTAATCTCTATGTTCCCCGCTTTCATGAGCTACCTTCTTGCATTTTTATCTATTGTTACTATATAATAATTGAATTAGTGGAATTTGATTTGTGGTTGTCTTGAAGAGCTTATTTACTTTTAACCAAGTGGACAAGAATCATATAGTTGCATTCATATGTATTGGTTGCATTGCATTGCATGAGTTTTATATGTTCCTACTCATTTATTTTATCTCCTTCAACTAAGCATGAGGACATGCTAATATCTAAGTGTGGGGAGGTTGATAAACCATTATTTTACGGTTTATATTGTGTTTAATTGTGTGGTTTTATCAAATCTTTACCCACTTATTCATTAAATTAACATGTATTTACAATTCCTTCCCAAAATTACTCTATGGTTGAAAACTTGCTTCCTAGAGACTTTTAATTATGTATTTTAATTCTCCTTTATTCCATTTGATGCCGTGATCTGTGTGTTAAGTGTTTCAGGCTTTATAGGGCATGAAAGACTTGGAGATTGGAAAGGAGGCTTGCAAAAATGGAAGAAACACAAGAAATTGAGGAGATGACCAGCGAGAAGGGACGCTGACACATGGCTCATGCAACCGCGCGAATTAGAGGAAATTGTAGTGACGCGCTCGCGTGCCTGACGCGAACGCATGGATTGGAAACTGCGCAAGTGATGCGAATACGTGGACGACGCGCACGCGTGGCAAGGCAAAACACTGGATGAAGCGAACGCGTGGATGACGCGATCGCGTGACGTGCGCGATCTGCAGAATCTGCAGAATTTGATGGGGACAATTTTGGGCCCTGTTTTGACCCAGTTTTTGACCCAGAAAAGCATATTAGAGCCAGGGAACATGCAGAGACCAAAGACAACATTCATTCGGCATAATTTTAGTTTTAGATCTGAATTTACTCCTCCTCTAGGTTTTCTCTCTACACATTCATAGTTCTTAGGATTTTAATTTTATTGCTTTTTGGATTGGGATATTGAGAAGAGTTATTACCTCCGTCAAGGCTTCGTCATTCTAGTTTGTTTCCTTACTTGTCACTTACTCTTTTATATCCTTAATTTATTCAGAGTTACTACTGGATTATTTTTAGAATTTATTAATACAAGAACTATTTTTATTTTTAATTGATCCTTTTGATTATTATTTATCATGTCTTTCTTTATTTCCCTTTCTTATTTCGCGAATTTTACGATCATAATGAGCGAGTTGTTCCATAACTTGATTGGGAGTTGGTTGAAAGGAGGACCTTGAGTTGGAATGCTCAAGAGTAAAATTATAGTTGGGTTTAGCGTTGGGTCTCCCTCTAATCACTGACACTAGTCCTTCCCAAGGGAGAGGATTAGAACTTGTGAATAGAAACTGACTTCCAACTTGCTTAACTTTCCTTTATCCGGTAAAGGATAACTGAGCAGGCAACCTTCAATTATCACTTTGATCTTGGGAAAACTCCAACAAGGATAGGACTTCCGACTAATCTACTCCCGGTCAAGGTTTTTATTTAAATTACACAAATTCTCTGATTTAATTTTCTGTCTATCAAACTCAACCCCTTTTGGAAAATATCTGATTAATAAAATAGCACATCTTTCTGCAACTCGTTGGGAGACGACCTGGGATTCATACTCCCAGTATTTTAATTCTAATTTTGTGACAACCCCTTCTAAATTGATAAGTGGATTTTTAGTTGGTTAAGAACTATACTTGCAACGCATCTCTTACAATGATTTCTTAACTCACCAATTTTTGCCACGTAAAAGAGCAAGTTGCTCAGTACCTAGGAGCAATCATGAAGCTAAACACCAAGTTATTCGGTAATGAGACTTGGGAGGATGAACCTCTATTGATCATCAATGAACTGAATGCCTTGGTTCAACTGAAATTATCTCAGAAGAAACCGGATCCCGGAAAGTTCTTAATACCTTGTACCATAGGCACCATGACCTTTGAGAAGGCTCTGTGTGACCTGGGGTCAGGAATAAACCTCATGCCACTCTCTGTAATGGAGAAACTAGGGATCTTTGAGGTACAAGCTGCAAAAATCTCATTAGAGATGACAGACAAATCAATGAAATAGGCTTATGGACTTGTAGAGGATGTCTTAGTGAAGGTTGAAAGCCTGTACATCCCTGCTGATTTCATAATCCTAGACACTGGGAAGGATGAAGATGAATCCATTATCCTTGAAAGACCCTTCCTAGCCACAGCAAGAGCTGTGATTGATGTGGACAGAGGAGAGTTAGTCCTTCAATTGAATGAGGACTACCTTGTGTTTAAGGCTCAAGGATCTTCTTCTGTAACCATGGAGAGAAAGCATGAAAAGCTTCTCTCAGTACAGAGTCAAACAGAGCCCCCACACTCAACTTCTAAGTTTAGTGTTAGAAGGCCACCATTAAGCTCTGAGTCTCTGTGAAGCTCTCTAAGAGCTCACTGTCAAGCTATTGACATTAAAAAAGCGCTTATTGGGAGGCAACCCAATGTTATTTAATTATATTTATTATAGAAATTTGTTTTCCATTGTTATTTTATGTTTTCTTTAGGTATATGATCATGTGGAGTCATAGAAACAGTTGCAAAATTAAAGCGGAATAAAAAACAACATCAAAAACAGCACACCCTAGAGGATAGGCTTACTGGTGTTTACACGCCAGTAAGGATAGCAGAATGGGCGTTTAACGCCAAGTCTTGCAGCATTCTGGGTGTTAAACACCAGAATCGGCAGACAGACTGGCGTTTAATGCCAAAAAAGGGTGTCTGGTGTCTGGCTGGCGTTAAACGCCAAAAAGGGGCATCAGTCTGGAGTTTAATGCCAGAAAAGGTAGCAGAGATGGCGTTAAACGCCAGAAATGGCACACCGAGGGTGTTTAAACGCCAGAATGGTGCTGATACTATAATTCCTTAACACCTTAGGATCTGTGGACCCTATAGGATCCCCACCTACCCCAACTCTCTTTCTCTCCTCTTCACACCTTTCCATAACACTCTTCCCCAAATACCATTCACCTATCAAGTCTTACCATCTTCCCCATAATCTCTTCACCACTCACATCCATCCACTATTCCCCAAAAATCCATCATAAAACCCCACATACCACACCATTTAAATTCAACACATTTCCCTCCCAAACCCAACCCCCTTTTACACGAATTCACTCTCTCTCTCTACCCTATAAATATCCCTCCTTACCACCTTCAATTTCACACATTATAAACACTTAAACCCCCCTTGACCGAAACCCAAACACCCCTCTATCTCCTCTATTTCTTCTTCTTCTACTCCTTTCTTTCTTCTTTTGCTCGAGGATGAACAAACCTTTTAATTTTGGTGTGGGAAAAAGCTCTGCTTTTTTGTTTTCCATAACCATTAATGGCACCTAAGGTCAGAGAAACCTCTAGAAAGAGGAAAGGGAAGGCAATTGCTTCCACCTCTGAGTCATGGGAGATGAAGAGATTCATCTTAAAAGCCCATCACAAGAAAGAGGATGGAGCAAACAAGAGAGCCCACTCATGGACCTCAACAAGAGCATGAGGAAGTCCCTCATCAAGAAATCCCTGAGATGCCTCAAGGGATGTATTTCCCTCCACACAACTATTGTGAGCAACTCAACACCTCTTTAGGAGAATTGAGTTCCAACATGGAAGAACGAAAGCAAGGAAGAGATATAGAGGAGCTCAAGAACTCCATTGGTTCTTCAAGAGGAAGAAGAAGCGACCGTCACTAAGGTGGACCCGTTCTTTAATTTTCTTGTTCTTATTTTTCTATTTTCGGTTTTTATGCTTTATGTTTTGGTTATGTTTTTGTCTTTTATTACATGATCATTAGTGTTTAATGTCTATGTCTTAAAGCTATGAATGTCCCATAAATCCTTCACCTTTCTTAAAAAGAAAAATGTTTTCTGAAAAAGAAAAAGAAGTACATGAATTTTGAATTATATCCTAAAAATAGTTTAATTATTTTGATGTGGTGGCAATACTTTCTGTTTTCTGAATGAATGCTTGAACAATGCATATTTTTTATAGTGAAGTTTATGAATGTTAAAATTGTTGGCTCTTGAAAGAATAATGAAAAAAGAGAAATGTTATTGATAATCTGAAAAATCATAAAATTGATTATTGAAGCAAGAAAAAGAAGTGAAAAGTAAAAGCTTGCGAAAAAAAGCAAAAAATAAAGAAAAAAAAAGAAAGAGAGAAAAAGAAAAGCAAGCAGAAAAAGCCAATAACCCTTTAAACCAAAAGGTAAAGAGGATAAGCTTAGATGATAGGAGGGCCCAAAGGAATAAAATCCTGGCCTAAGCGGCTAAATCAAGCTGTCCCTAACCATGTGCTTATGGCGTGGAGGTGTCAAGTGAAAAGCTTGAGAATGAGCGGTTAAAGTCGTGGTCAAAAGCAAAAAGAGTGTGCTTAAGAGCTTTGGGCACCTCTAACTGGGGACTCTAGCAAAGCTGAGTCACAATTTGAAAAGGTTCACCCAGTTATGTGTCTGTGGCATTTATGTATCCGGTGGTAATACGGAAAAACAAAATGCTTAGGGTCACGGCCAAGACTCATAAAGTAGTTGTGTTCAAGAATCAACATACTGAACTAAGAGAATCAATAACACTATCTGAATTCTGAGTTTCTATGGATGCCAATCATTCTGAACTTCAAAGGATAAAGTGAGATGCCAAAACTGTTCAGAGGCAAAAAGCTACTAGCCCCGCTCATCTAATTAAAACTAATCTTCATTGATAATTTTGGAATTTATTGTATATTCTCTTCTTTTTATCCTATTTTATTTTTAGTTGCTTAGGGACAAGCAACAATTTAAGTTTGGTGTTGTGATGAGCGGATAATTTATACCCTTTTTGGCATTATTTTTACATAGTTTTTAGTATGTTTTAGTCACTTTTTATTATATTTTTATTAGTTTTTATACAAAATTATATTTCTGGACTTTACTATGAGTTTCCGTGTTTTTTTTTAATTTCAGGTATTTTCTGGTAGAAATTGAGGGACCTGGGCAAAAATCTGATTCAGAGGCTGAGAAAGGACTACAGATGCTGTTGGATTCTGACCCTCCTTCACTCGAAGTGGATTTTATGGAGCTACAAAACCCAATTGGCGCGCTCTAATTGCGTTGGAAATTAGACATCTTGGTCTTTCTAGCAATGTATAATAGTCTATACTTTTCCGAGATTTGATGGCCAAACTGGCGTCTAAACGCCGACCAGGACCCTTTCTGGTGTAAATGCCAGAATGGCACCAAAACTGGAGTTAAACACCCAAACTGGCATCCAAGCTGGCATTTAACTCAAGAAGGCCTATGCACGTGTAAAGCTCAATGCTCAGCCCAAGCACACACCAAGTGGGCCCCAGAAGTGGATTTCTGCATTAGTTATTATTTTCTGTAATCCCTAGTAACTAGTTTAGTATAAATAGCACTTTTTACTATTGTATTCATATCTTAGGAGCCTGGTTACTTTATATCACGTTTTGGAGGCTGGCCATTTGGCCATGCCTAGACTTTTTCTCTTATGTATTTTCTACGATGGAGTTTCTACACCTCATAGATTAAGGTGCGGGTGACTGATGCACGGAAACTGTCTCGTAACAAATTCTTCGGCAAGTGTACTGACTTTATCGTCAAGTAAAACTCACAATAGAGTGAGGTCGAATCCACAAGGATTGATTGATCAAGCAACTTTAATTAGAGGAATGTTCTAGTTGAGCGAATCAGAAATTGAGTTGTGAATTGCAGAAAGTTAAATGCGGGAAAGTAAATGACAGAAAGTAATTGCAGAATCTTAATGGGAATGGGGAATTGCTCATAATGTAAATGACAGAAATTAAAGAGAATGGGTAAGATCAGAAATGGGAGTTCATTGGGCTTAGGAGATGTTGCATTCTCCGGATCAATCTCATTTACATCTCTTCCTCAATCAATGCACTCATTGATCTCCTGGCAATCTTAAGTGATTGAATTAATTTCTTGTATTCCAATCTGATCAGAACCGATCAGATGAATAGC
Organism: Arachis hypogaea; assembly: GCF_003086295.3. Classification (NCBI taxonomy): domain Eukaryota; kingdom Viridiplantae; phylum Streptophyta; class Magnoliopsida; order Fabales; family Fabaceae; genus Arachis; species Arachis hypogaea. The sequence goes on along the minus strand of NC_092054.1, from coordinate 33,563,117 downwards.
CTGCATGTGAAGGATGAGTGACCATTTCCACTGCAAGATAAGATGAAGATATGACAATATCCTCCAAGATTAGGTCCGCATGAAGAGCATTGGATCATTTTCCAAGATGAGAAAGATAGCCATTGAATAGTATTATCAAATAAAGCTACCAATGGAAAGGAGTCAAGATCTGATGATCAAGATAGATCAGGAAACAGAGGTCAGAAGAACGAAAGATCTCTATTCCATCTAAATCTCAAATGATTAACATAAGTATTTCTATCCTCTTTATAATTAATTCGAAACCAATTACATTTTATATCGCTGACTGAGATTTACAAGTGACATAGCTTGCTTATAAACAATCTCCGTGGATTCGACTTACTCAGTAAGTATTACTACGACCAGTGTACTTGCTGTTAGTTGTGCAAGTTGGACCATTATTGGCATCATTGTTTGGCGCCATTACTCAGGGAAAGAAACGAGCAATGAATTTTACATAATCAAAGTTGTAATCACAATTTCCTGCGTCCACCAGCTCCCCATGTCTCACGTTAGAATCCACGTTAACTTAGTTAACGTGGCTCTTTAACGTGGCCATTGCTTAGCCATCCCCAACGTTAGTGACAATGTTGAGTGTCACTAACGTTGGCTCATCATTCCTCATCCACGTTAGCTTCCACGTTAACTAAGTTAACGTGGGAGTTAACGTGACTCAGTGGCTTGTGTTGCTCCTTCCAACGTTAGTGACAATGTTGAGTGTCACTAACGTTGGCCATCACCTTCTTCTCTACGTTAGCCTCCACGTTAACTAAGTTAACGTGGAAGTTAACGTGGCTCCTTGGGTTTGTGTGGTTGCTTCCAACGTTAGTGACAATGTTGGGTGTCACTAACGTTGTCGACCACTCTTGCCTCTTCACGTTAGCTTCCACGTTAACCAAGTTAACGTGGGAGTTAACGTGGCATTGTGCACTTAGGCCAACGTTAGTGACAATGTTGAATGTCACTAACGTTTGCTTCCTTTCTCCCTTTTAACGTTAGAGGCCACGTTAACTAAGTTAACATGGACTCTAACGTGGCCACTTGTGAGCATTGGCCAACGTTAGTGATAATGTTAAGTGTCACCAACGTTGGCTCAATTCCCTTCTTCACATTAGAGTTCACGTTAACTTAGTTAACGTGACTCTTAACGTGGGTAATGATGTCTTCGAGAGCGTCATTGGCAGTCACTTTTCTCATTAACTTTGCAAGTTACCTCCCATTCCTTGCTTCCTTTGGTCCTGAAATCAGGCAATAGAGTGCATCAAAGTTCTAGTCCAAGTCATGGGTAATGCAGAATACAATTTGTCACTAAACTCATGCAAAATCCTCATGAAATCATGTAAAATGCACAATCTATGCTTGAATCAAGGTGTAAGTGAATATCTACCCAAAACTAGCTTATTTCCTAAGAAAATGCATGAAACTATCCTAAAAACAGTAAAGAAAAGGTCAGTAAAACTGGCCAAAATGTCCTGGCATCACAATGCCAAACTTAAAGCTTGCTTGTCCCTAAGCAAGTACTGGAACAAGAGAATGATGAATGGATACCCAGAGAAATGAGTCATTCTTGTGGAAGTCATGTCCTAGTTTTATGGTGGTTTCATGCATAGCAACTTAGGTTCATTCCTGGCTTTCAGACCTTTATCATTCCTACAATACTCACTATGATTGCATCCCATGAAATTTTATTTATTGATCCTTTTTTGTTATTTCAGGGCTTATTTGTATTCTTAGGCTAAGTGGTCTGTAAGGGGGCAACTCTTTAAGATAAGCTTTCAGCCAACACTCCCAACCAGTTAGTTCAAGGTGCTAGGTGTTGAGACACCCCTAAGGACTTACTCCCTCAAGTCTCTCCCCCATACATACACACCACAGGATATAGTTTATTCATTTTCTTTTCTTGAGGCCTTGGTGTCCAGCACCTCTTTGGGTTACTAAATGTTCTGTGTGAGGGTTACTCTTGATAGTGGACTTTCAGCTGATAATCCCGAGTTAGTTAACCCAAGTTACCAAGTGATAAGGCACCCCTAAGAGCTTATTCATCCAAGTAGATCCCTCACACAGGAACACCACAGACACATGCTTCAAGATTTAAAACCATTGGTGCCTAGCCTTATTGCTTAGTCTTTTTCTTTTATTCCTCAACTTTGATTGTTCTTTCCCTTTTTCTTATTAGGATTTCTTATTTATCTAGTCTCATGGGGTGTGTCTCAAGTATAGTATTCATGACAGATAGTTGTCTTCCCACCTTATGGTTGAACCAACTTAGCTAACTTATGATCACACCAAATA